>NC_143555.1:54877500-55540000 GCF_054136105.1 Typopeltis vanoorti | reverse complement strand
GTACCGGACAATATTCGCATGTACATTACTTCCTTTATTTTTTTTGTTATTCATTTATTTAAAATGGGTATAAAAGTAACAACGAGCACAAATATAAAAGAAACTGTTCTTATGAGTGTTGAACTAAGTTGCAGGGCTTCCGTATAATCCCTTAATTCCTGTATGATCCTCGCGCTTGGTGGATATTACTGTACTCCATTGGCAATGTATTGGACAGCAAGCTTAAGCATGCTGTGTTTTCTCTTGAGAGCGGAATTATGAAATGCTCATTCATTTTTTAAGACAAACAGGTCCTAGACACACGAACTCATATCATGGAGATGTTTGAGTACTGCCTAGTTTAAGTATCAACTGTTTGATTTGCGTTCTGTGATATTGTAATTTCAAGCGTTTCCGAAGAAGGGCCGGCTATAAATGTGTTTCTAGAACTATTCGAAAACATCAAAACGGCATCGTCAATACAGATTGAACAACCAAGGCTCCAGAAAAATTGTGATATCTGATTATTTACCTATATTGCTAATTGCATATTAGAAATATAAACATTTGTAAATTAGTGTTTTTTGCACCATCGCGCATTTCGCATTGTGGTTCTAAAATAGCAAACTCAGACTTCATTCTGTAGTGAACGATGTCTTCCTTCCTTTCTGAAGAAACCAGGGAAAAGTAATTCTAAATATCCAGGTTTAAAATAAATAAATAAACATACGTTAAACCTGTTTATATGCATTTCTGAATTATAGCATAAATGATACATTTGAAATAAATATCATTATACAAAGGTCGAAATAAATTATATTTTCATCCATATTTCGTATCTGTATATCGCAAAATCAAGCTATTTACAACTAAAAACCATTGCAGGGCGATGATTTTTGTCTGTGAAATAGCCCATCGAGATTATTCTGCTGCGTTCCTAATGTACTTAATTTAAATGTTCAGTTTCTTCTGAAAATAAGAAATTGGGATATTTAAAAGGAATATACAATGGTGAAACCCAAAAGCAGGGACCAAGGGTATTTTTCAGCCTTGATCAGATTGGGAAACTACAGATTTTACTTTATTTTATTTTTATAACTAGCTGAGCTCTCCCAGTTCGCCGAGGTGAACTTTTACTGCCAGTGGTTCACTTCAGGGTATTTACTCTAATATTTGGTGCTGGTGCTTTCGTCGTTATGAGTATTATAATACTTTTTTGTAAACAAGATGAGAAGTTTCATCATCCTCAACAAAAGTAATTAAATTCTCAGGACTGCTTACTCGAGACATGCTATATATAACTGCCCGTGTCCGAAACCTGCACCTCTTAAATCTAAACCTGCATATCTAAGGTCTGTCCTTGGGCTTTATTTATTGTCATTGCAAAGCAAACTCTTATTGGAAATTGTAACCGTTTGATAATCTGAAGAAATGAGGGATATCCAAGGAATGAAGACAATTTTTCCGATACCAGGACCTGTAAATATCACAGCTTCTATCATATTCGGTTTCAAAGATTTTATTTGAAGCCTAGTTCCATTGCAAACATTTGGGAGTGCAGATGTCAGAGCAACATAATAGCGACACCTGTTTTCAATTTAATTTCATAATTAGGCAGTCCAGGTGGATTAAGCATCATCATGCGTATCAAGTATTTAGGCCTAGCAAGCATAGCCTGTTCCGGCCTTAGAAGTCATCGTTGAATCGTTTAAGAGGACGTCCTGGTTTTCTTTTTCCTAATGGCTTGTACTTCAAGGCTTATTTTGGTAATCTTTCTGTTTTCATTCTTTGAACGTGTTCCATCCATTTATGTTTATATTTTTTAATTTTTTCTATTACTGGTTCTTGGTTTAATTCTTTCATTATTTCTTCATTTCTTTTGTGATCAAATAGGGTATACTTTGCAGTTTTTTTCATAAACTTCATTTCTACTGTTATTAATCATTGTTTGTCTTTTTGTTTTATTGTCCAGATTTCGCTTCCATACATTAAGATTGGTAGGGCTAATGAATGTATTGTATACTTTTAGTCTGGTTTGTTTTTGAACTAGGTTTGGTTTAAATATAGAGTTAATTACACCTGTTATTTTTAAATATTTTGCAATTTTTACGTTTATATCTTTTTCATTTTCATATGTGATCATACATCCTAGGTAGTTAAATGAATTCACCTGTTCTAAGATCTTGTTATCTATTACTATTTTAGTTCTTGCTGGATCTTGTCCTTTAAAGGCCATAGTTTTTGAGTTTTCTGTTGATATTATCATACCATAATCTTTGGCTATCTCATTTAGATTTAAAATAGCTTTCTGTAAGTTATCTTCAGAATTTGTAATTATAATTTGGTCGTCGGCAAAAAGGAGAGTGTTTAAGTTCACAGTAGAAGAAAGTTTAATTCCTTGATGTATATTTTTATTCCATTTATTATTATTTCATTTAAGTAAATATTAAAAAGAGTTGCTGAGAGGGGACATCCCTGTAGGCCCCATTGGTTTATCTCTCTTGTATATGATAGCTCGTGATTTAATCTTATTTGTATTTGATTATTTTCATATATACTTGTGATAGCTTTTAGGATATTATAGGGTATTTGTCTTTCTTTTAATATGTTAAATAATATGTTTCTTTTAACTTTGTCAAATGCTTTTTCAAAGTCTATAAATGCAATATGTGTTTCTAAATTGTATTCTCTTCTTTTCTCTATTATTAATTTTAGGCAAAAGGCCGGGTCTATACATGATCGTCCTTTTCTAAATCCATTCTGTACTTCTAAAATAAAGTTTTCGGAATATTTCGTTAGTTTGCTATTTAAAATTCTGCTATATATTTTACAACAGGAATTTAGTATACTCATACCTCTATAGTTTTTAGGGTCATCTCTATTACCTTTTTTAAAGATAGGAATCACAATTGCTCTTTTCCCATGCTATTGGGGGGGGGGGATACCAGTTGAATAAATACTATTTAAAAATAATAAGAGTCTTTCTTTGAATCTTGTTCCTGCATATTTATATAGTTCTGAACCTAGCTTATCTTCTCCAGGTGATTTTCCGTTTCTTGTTTCTTTCAGGCTGATTTCTAATTCTTGTTTAGTTATTTCCTTTTCATATTCGTTAATTGTTTGCCAGTTGTCTTTTTTAAAATATTTGTCTGTACACAATTCTGTGTAGTAATTTAGAAATTCTTCTAATTTCAATTTGGTGTTTAATTTTGTTTTCTTTGGTATCTGCACTTAAGTGTTTCAAAATCTTATATACATTGGGTCTTATTTTATATAAATCATGTTCTAAATTAGAAACAAATTTGTTCCATGATTCTCTGTCTTTTTCTGACTTCTCTTTTAGCTATGGCTCTTATTCTTTTATATTCTATTTCATCTTCTAATCTTTTACTGCTTAACCATTTGTGATAGGCTTCTTTTTTCTTTTTTAATTATTTCTTTAATTGTATCATCCCAGATCTTCAGTTTTTTCCTTTTATTGAATTTTTTGGTCTTTCCTAAGCTTTCATTTGCTGCTGCATTTAGTATCGTTTTTATATTAAGCCATTCTATTTCTATTTCTTTATTTTTTTTTATTTTATCTAGATATTGGTTAATTCTTTGTTCATATAGCCATTGTACATTTGTGTCATTCAATAGTCTAGTTTTATAAAGAAATGTTTCAAATTTTCTTTCTATTCTTGTTACTTGTAGCCATTTAGGTGGTAATCTTAATTTTATTTTAACAAGGAAGTGGTCACTGCTTATTTCATATCCTCTGTGAACTCTAACATCTAGTGAAAATTTTGATGTCTTTTCATTTAATATAAAATAATCTAATATTGATTTCCATCCTCTTGCTGCCCAAGTATATTTATATATGTTTTTATGTTTATATAAGGAATTCATTATTTTTAGGTTATTATAAACTACAAAGTCAATCAAGTTTTACCATTCCTGTTTAGAGTGTGTTCTCCATGTATTCCTATATTATTATTAATTTTCGTGTTTCCAATTCTTGCATTTAAGAATAATTTAAGAACGTAATCATTTTTATTTATTTTATTATATATGTTTTGTAACTGATTATAAAAATCAATATTATCCTGTTCTCTTCCTTCTTCTGGGGCATATAAACCAATTATTGTTAAATAGCCTCTATTTTTTTTTTTATTCTAGCTTCTATTATTCTTTCATTCCATAATTTATAATGTTTTAACTGTTTTGAAAGGGAGTTATGAATCCAAATCATGACTCCTGCTTGTGCTCTTTGGTCTCTGTCAACTCCATATATCACATTAAAATTTTCGGTTCTCATAGTTCCTCTTAATTTCTTTTTTTGTTTCAGTGATTACTGCTATTTTAAAATTTCTTTCATTTAATAGTGGATTAAGCGAATTCAAAAATTCCATGGGAAAATCAACTGCATCATCTACATCCACAGGAGTATCTGATTTGTAAACACGAACAGATCCATTAACTCTATTAAGAACCAACTCATTTAGTACGTCATCATTTCGAGGTGCGAGGATAGCTCTCTCTCTCTTTGAACCAAGAAGGTGAATTTTCTGTTATGTTCAAACTACACAACACTTCATCTGCAGTTCGGACAATTTTCCCAATATATAGGTGTGTTAATCTAATTTTTCCAGTCTCTTTGCTGTGCTTCACCATTGCCAATTTTTAACAATTTTGAGGAGAAGGAATGTCCATTAGTCTCCATGTAGGTGATTGGTTTTGAGAAAAAACTTCTCCATATCATGCCATAGTGACGATTTCTTAAGGCATTCACTTAGTCCGCCTTGGTTTCGCGGGATATGACGGGCAGTGTTTGTCGAAAATCACCGGCAAATAAATCAGTCATTCCACCAATTCTTAGAGCGTCTGATCAGATATCCCTCAGTGTTCTGTCGACCGCTTCAACAGATGTTTTATGGAATATCCTACATTCACCCCAAACAATCAAAGAAACCTTTTGTAATAATTCCGACAAATTACTTTCTTTTGATATATGGCACATAGGTGTATCATTAATCACGTTTGTAAGTGGTACTTTGAAAGTAGAATCAGCAGTTCGACCACCTTGCAATGAAATTGCTCTGGTTTATAATAACCAGAGCAATTTCATCTTGGTTTCCCAACTTAGCTAATAACAAATTTAGTAAAAACGTTTTTCAGTGCCACCTGGAGCATCCAAGAAAAACAGTTTCCTTAATTGATTTTCACATTGATCTTGCTTGATCTGAAGTTAGTGATTGTTCGTGCCGGCCTAATAAATCCCGAATTTCATTGAAATTTTATGAGGTTTCTTGCATTAAATCAGTGTCTAGAGGCGAAGAATTGTTCGGTATCGGAAGACCGAAATCTTTAACATTTTTGTCACATATTAACTTAACAATTATTCAAGTCTCACTAATGCCTCATTATATATTGCTTCATTAAACTGAGCCCGAGAATGAGTAGAACACGCTTAGTGTAAGATACTTCCGAAAAATGATTTTTGTAAGTTGACCATAGCGATAGAGAGTCAGTGGAGCTGTAATGTTGCAGTGAACCAACATTACAGCAAACAAAAAGTGAAAAGATGACGGTGAGTTTGAAATTATTACATGGCCGAGACAATCCGATCAGTGAAAATCATTATCTATCAAACTCAAAGCCTTACATGCATCCCGGTATGTTGATGTATGACTATTTACTGTTCTTAGGTCGCTGAATGATTTTGGTCCTTTCACACGCACCAAGAACATTCGTAAATAAAAGCATTCAGCATTATTGGGATGTATGCTATAAACACGACCTACAGCATCGCCCTTTTTCACGCCAGGATAACCGTCCACGATGGTACCCTGTCTTCTTCGTTGAAATTTGTTTTGATGCCGGGTGTAGTATGTAGCCTAGGTACCTTGTTATTAGTCAGTGTTTAGGCAAAATTATCTTCGATACATAGCTTAAAAAAAGGGTGTTAATGTTATGTCCCTTGGTGACTCCACTATGCTGAGTGCGTTACTTTCTGTGAAGTATACTCTTTAACAATTTTCGAGATGAACTACGGTTGGTTGGTGCTTATGAATATCAAAAGATAAAATCCGCTAAACGGCTTCAGAGGTACTGATATCTTCCGGTTTGGTACAGATTTACTTCGCTACGTTCATTTTGCAAACAAAACGAAGCTTGGTCTGAGCTCCTTGTTGATATACTTGCATACATGTATGATGGAGTTCACGGAACTACAAATTTCAACATTTATATGTGCATTAAAAGTTCACGACAAAACCGCATTATAAGGCAATATGTGGCGATTATTAATTACAGAAGTTCCTTGGCTGTTATGTATGGTAGCAATTCGGCCACTATCTGATGGAGCACGTCGACGATATCGTGGATATCCATCCTCTCCTGTTTGACTTTCATTGATAAATGATCTTGGATTTCTCTCCGTACACATTCCTGACTTCATGCACGGTGAGTTTGGATTAACAGGTCCGCATGGACCGTTCACCGTATGTTTTGTTATGATATCGAACAGTTCTTTGTCACATTGAGGAGAAGGTATCTCGGCACTTATAATGGAATCGATTTCATGACTCCTGATTTTATCTTCGCGCCAAATCAATATGTGAGCGTGTGGCAGTTCCTTCCCCCCCCCCATTCTACTGAATACATATAGCACCTCCACGTTCCAAAAAGCTTGTGCTTTGTGATGAGATTCATCAATTCAATTCAATTTCTTCAGCTTGCCGTGAAAAACTTGCAATGATGTCGAGCCTGTCATGTCTTATTACCGGGTAGCAAAATTTCCAAAATCTGGCCAGTGCATGTAAAGATCAGCGTCACCATACGCTGTGGCATAGACCATTGTATTCTGATTCTTTTCATGGAAATAACGGGGAACTTCCCACGAAAGAAGAAGGCAATTGAATTTGTCTAATGTTTGAAGCATTTCCATCAGCGCGCAATGCGTCGAGGAAATGTATATAATTTTCTACCCGAAGTTTCCTTTCGTTTAAACGTATGCATGTGAGACGCTCGGACTCAGTTTTAGGATACATGTCAACCCAGTATTGATTGATGAGCAAAATAAAAGTGGATATTGGAGTGCATCATAGGCTCTATGTATCTCACATATCCGTTTCAGTCTGTCATCGCGACCATGTAAGATTGTGTCTCTGCGGTTTTTTATTGGTAGGAATGGGCCGAGAACCTTCTCTTCAATGTGACAAATAACTGTTCGATATCATAACAAAACATATGGTGCACGGTCCATGCGGACCTGTTAATCCAAACTCACCGTTTATGAAGTCAGGAAAGTGCATTGAATCTGACTGCGCGATATCCTGTCGATACTCGGTTTGCATGTATAGCTAGTCGTAGTTCTTGCATATTGTTAGTATTCTCTATAGCCAACTTAAAAGTTTGTATATAAGGCCTGTGTAGCTCAGTGGAAGAGTTTCCTCTGCGCGTTGCCGCTTGAAGTTAGACCTAGGTTCTAGTCTAGTCGCTGACTGGAGGAACTTTTTCTAAGCCTATCTTCGACTGGTTCCCGAGTTAGTCGATCTCTAGCACAGGCAAGCGGGTTTTTCCTCCCGTAAACTCAAGAAAATCGACCGTAGTACCCACATTATTTCAGACAGTGACATATCTTGTTAGGGACCAAGAGATGGCAGCCTCTTCATCGGCGGCTGCTATAATTAGTGATAGACATGGGCCAGCTATCTCTGATTGGCTACTGGTGGAGATTGAACTGCCCACTCAGTCTCCAAAAGCTAGATAGGATATAAAGGCCTCGCCTACTCCCTATTAGGGAATAAAAGGCGTTAGTTGATTATTTATTTATTATAAGTTTGTGTGTATATGTGTATATATATATATATAGAGAGAGAGAGAGTGTGTGTGTGTGTATATATATATATATATATATATATAATGTTGATGCTGAATTCCTTTAAATCAAATTTTATTTGATTTACAAGGAATTACCCTGTGATCTGTCTACAACGGAAAGCTGCTTGTTCGTGTAGGTTTGAAATGAAATAAATTTGTAAAAATTTATAATCATTTGCTTCGACTGGCAACACTTCCAGCCAAATGGCACGCTTCATGTTGCACCTTGAAAATAGGTATGAACCCCCTTTCAACTATTCGCTTCGCACCAAATGATGTCATTTGAAATGCGGAATTGAAGTTCAAATAGTTTCAATAAATCGACGAGACTGTGGATATTGCATTGTAATGAGTGATAGTATGGTTCAGGAGAAGCATTTAATTTTACCTTTTCATTCAAACAACACATTCCGGGAGATTCATGTGTGTAAGTGCTTTACAGTGCTGACATACCACAGTCATAGTACCATTCACAACTGTTGAATCAGTGGAATATCTTATTTCACAATTGTAATAGAGAGCAGGTCGTTCCTTATAATTCCAAGAAACTTCAATAATTTCACTCTATTTAGTCTTATACGCCTTGCTCACAGGTTAAGTCGAGCAACTTAACTTGCTCTTCTTCTTGTGCCTTATCCCATCTATTTGGGGCTAGCCTTTTTACATGACGAGACCTTATGCTCGCGACACCAACCGACGGCGCAGAGCCCAATGTTGGCGGGAGGGAAGTATTTTTGTCTGTATAAGAGTGTGTTCACAGATCCGGTTTGCCTGTTCTGAGGGACGAAAAAACACGAATTTCCGGGAGAAAAACCCTCTACTTCCTTATGAGACCGGCTAACTCACCTTTAATCGAAAGACACTAGATAAAGGTTCCTCACGTCATGGACGGGAATCGAATCCAGGTCTTTCCGACCAAAGGGCTTCGTCAATACCGACTGAGCTACGGAGACTCTCGTCGTGACATATTGAAAAAAAAAAAATAAATAAAATATCTACTAATAATTATAAAAAAAAGCTACTAAAAATATAATAATAAAAACTACTGATAAACACGGATATGAATATAATGACAGTAATAATAATAGCACTACTGAAACAAATAGTGGCTAGATATTGTTAAACTGCAGTACGATAAGGCGAGCTATCCACTGCGCGTATACCATGAACATTGTGCTTCTGACTCACCCCAGCTCTAGTGTTAGGCCATGGTTTCTCGCCTGAGTAGGGCTATCTCCTCCCCCCCCATAGAACACCTACCCCTGCCAATGTGCCTCGAAAGCTTCCGTATATAGCGCGTCGCGCCTTGAATACTATGCTTTTTTGCTTATTGTTAATCACCTGTAGAAGATAGACATATGCTGTCACGGTTTTGTCACGCATAGTACGTGCCCATTTTCTACGGTTCGACCAATACATTTAGTTGAACAAACGCGCCAGGCCGGGAGGGATTAAAAAAAAAAAAAAAACGAGATGTATTTCGATGAAAATGCACAGAAACCATCTTTAGAACACCCTCTATATAACTCTCACATAAACCAAGTGTTGAAAAATTGTATGCGTGTGTATTTGGGAGAAGGGGGGAAAGCAGAGAAATAGCAAACAGATTCTTCGTGCAAAAAAGTGAAAAAAAAAAAAAACCAGCAAAGAAAACTCATCCCTTAGTACCTTGAAATAACATCTTTTCCCAAATTTGAATGAAATTGTGTTTTTAACGTTTGGATGATGCGCTTTCTACATGAAAATTTCGAGATTAAGTTGAGAACTAATCACCTAAATTTTGAAACTCGTGTTCTTTCATCACCTCCTCCAGCGCCGCCACCACCACTACTTGCAGTATACTCGTATATGTTTTGTTCCAATGAATGCATTTTGGAAAGCCTCTCTCCCTCGCCCCAAAAAATTTGTAAAGGTATTTTTCCCTATTATTTTTCATTCATTCTGAATGAATATTAATATAATTAATATAATTAATTAATATTAAATGAATATTAAATATAATTATTCATTCAGAATAATTAATAAATAAAATATAAAATAAAATATAATTAATAAAAATAAATATAAATATAAAAATAAAGGTAATAAATCGAGATGCTATACTTGAGCTGCATTTGGCTCGCTTGATTCTTAGATTACTTTTGCAAGTTTAGATAAAAAGAGAGTCCAGACCCAAGACTCTCATTAAACAACTAGGTCTATTGAAATGTGAATTCCTTAGCACATTCTTTTACAACATGTGGTGAAATCCCATCCATTCTAACCTCCTTATTTACATAAATCTTTTTAAAAACTCAAGACTTCAACCTCATGCACCTTCAAGGCACTGAGTTCAGGTATTGATATTGATTCCTCAACTTCTTGCTTCCTTAGATAATATCATTACCATCAGTATAAAAAATCTGAACAAAATGATCTTGGTCATTCTTAAACCCTCCCGATCGAAGAATTATCTTCTCATAATCATTCTTACTCTTGCTTAGCCACATAACGGAAAAACTCCCTCGGATTATTTATTTCTTTATTATTATACTTGCCACTTTTCTAGCTTCATCTTTATAGAGTTCACTCCTTCCAAGATCACATTTTCTTTACAATCTTCTCTTCTTCTGTAATCCTTACTTAATTTTCCTATTCATCCATTTGACACCTATTCTCTTTACCCTTTTGGATTTAGGCCCATTGTCTGTTATTACCATCAAATAATTCTTAACTATCTCTCACTCCATCTTAATCTCTTCTCATTTAAGTTCCTTTTCCCATAAAACTGTTTCAAGCTGTTTAGTGATAGTTCCACATGATCCTCATATTATGGATACCGCTATATGTCTTCGAATCTCCCATCCCAGGATTATATGATCACTGTCATCAACTGGCGGTAAAGATAATATCTCATCTACAATTATATCATCCGACGTTATTACTAAATCTAAAATATTTAGTCTACAAGTTCCCTCCATCACCAAATGTATGAGACAGTTATGCCTTAAGAACTCAAGAAATTTTCTTTCCATTCTTCCATATGCAATATGTTTCTTCCTTCCAGTTTATATTTAAAAGGTTAAAATCGCCCATTATGATAACCCGTTTTGACCCTAGTTAAACTAATTTGACTGAACGTATCTTTCTCATCTCTTTCATTATTTCTAGGTCTGTAACAAACGTCAACTAAATATTTTATTTTCTCTAGTAACGTTTATTTCACACCAAACACTTTCGAACACACTCTCGCTATTATTCCGTCGTTCTTCAAACTTAAATGGACACAACTCATTTGCCATTATCATCATCACCCTCTCTTTTTATTATTTCTGTCTTCACTAAAACACTATCCTCATCGAATTCGATTCCACCAAGATGCCGTTATCAGTCAACCACGTTTCCGTTATTCATATTATTTGAGGTCATACTGTAAAAATCAAGGCTGGGAACTCCTGGTTCTTTTTCCTTTTACCTCTAGCATTGGTGTATAAACAGAGGAAAGTATTTTTAGACTTTGCCCTTGATCTTTCATTGTTTCTCATCAATTTCTCCTCGTCCATATGAACGCTATTTTCAACAGCTATCCTTTTTGTTACTGTACTTATTTAAATACAGTCCGTCTTTGGTATATAATTCTTTTCTCCCATAAAACTCATTCTTTACATCCATAATCAAATCCTCACATTAGCTAGCATTTCATTCATTCATACTGCCTTTCTTCTCAATCTCCACTATCATATCTAAGCAGCACACTCACTATCTCAGCACTTTCCTTCTTTACTGTCGTCATCTCCTTCAAATCCGCTGCCACACAATCAACGCTGTTTTTCAAATCATTGGTCCAAACTATCACAATCATTTCATCTATATTCTCATTCCGTCATATTCATGATTGAATTATGAATATTGCTTGGTGATGAAGAAATATTAAAATTAATAAACCTTAGCAAATTAATTTGTACTGAATAACTGCAAACACTATTTAAGTAGCCTTCGAAATTTAAACTTTAATTAATCAGAAGATATCACTTCTTTTCTACAATATTTTGTTCTAATGAATGCGAATTTGTACTCGATATTTGCTACACATATCGAAGATATTAGCACTAATGGAAACTTCGTTTTTATAAGAATATTAATTTCATTGTACACGACTTAGTTATTATTATTTTTTCGGGGATCTGCTCACAATCATATCAGGTACAACTGGAATTTCCTCAGTGACAGGAAGGAAAGTGTATTACTGAATGAATAAACATACTTTAAAAATGGCGTATAATCAAAATGAAGAAACTTGCAAAAATCTAAAACTAAACGAATTACTTTATACAGTCTGCTTTATGTAGAGAGTTGGGTCTCTACACAAAGAAATCACCAGCGGTCTATGAAAAATCCTTTTCTGGTTTGATATGGACCGTGATTCGCCATCTGGAAACTGAGTATATATTGATTTCAAGTGAAGAGAAACGAAATATGGGATATTTTTGACTATATTTTTCACAAATCTTGTTGATTTGTGAAAAAGCCCAAATAATGAGAAATATTTCGAAAACAGTCGTGTTTTCGACCTACGAATCCCTTTTGGACTGTAAGTTTGGATTTGCTCGTAATTGCAGTCGAAGTAACAACGGATATGGAGGTAAGCGAGATAGCTTGACAAATACATACGCTCAAATCTTTCGTTTTCCTCCTGACCTCGTCAAAAATAAAAAAAGTTTCAATCGCAATATTTGATTTTTCTTAAGTAAAACAACTGTTACATGTATAAAAAAGAATCGTTGTTTGCTTTGATTAAATTACTCACTGATGAATCAGTCCACTGATAAACTTAGTCTGATTCCTCTCTCACTCTCTCTCTCTTTTCTCTTCGTAAGTCTAGATATTTGCATCTTATCAGTGCAAAAATTTCATACCATTGATAAGAATTTATTTTAATGGCTATTTTACTGTTCTATTAGCGATGCAAAACGATATATTTTTCTTTCATCAGTCGTTTTCCCCTTTCCAATCTTGGCAACAAAATCAGTTCTACTCCAGCATATATTTCCAGGTGGCAGCACATTACATGGATTCTAATGAGCCATCTCGAGGTCATTCGGACTATAACATAAACAATGGCCAACCTCCGGATATAAAAGGCTCGACAAGTTGACCCAATTACGTCATGCTACTCTTTCGAAACGCAACTTGTTCTTATTTGATCTCCACGTGTAGCGATAGCATCAGAATTGAAGATTGGGAAAGCAACTCGTGCAGCATTGACTCCCACTAATCTGTAAAAACAAAATAGGCGTACGTGGTGCCACCTGTTTACTTGTTCTCCTTTTTTGAACTGCGTTCTTGACAAAAAGGGGAAAAAAACATCAAAAGTCGCCATCTTATGTAGTGACCTAATATATGCTTTTTTTTTTTTTAAAACTCGAAACAAAAAGGCTGTGTGCGGCGTGCATGCAATGTCATTATGGAAACCTCTTCAATATATTTAGTTTGATTTTTTTAAAATCATCCATCTCAAAAAAGCAGATTCCTGCAACTTCATCGAAAAAAATTACATATATATATATATTAGAAATTATTTCATATCTCCTCCTGAGATTTTTATTTAATAAGGTGAAAATACCTTATGGTAACTTGTTCTGGTAAAATACTTATAAGCTCTGTATTACTAAAATCTTGGTATTTCTAGCCTGGCTCCCACTGATGAGACCTCAGTAAAGGTCGAAACCGGTCTGGGTAGCGGCCCCTTGCCTTTAATACAAAGCATCATACATCTCCTCCAGGAGATGTGCATTGCATTAAGGATAAATATTAAGATTAGTGATCAGAGCTTATTTTACTTTTACCATGAGTTGCCTTGGTCTTGCACTACGTGCAGGGTCAGCTAGACTTGCAACACTTGCAGGCGCAAACTTGACTTGTTTGTCTGTTTGCTTACTTGGGAAATGGAGTAAAACCAGGTTTAAAATAGCTTGGTATCTTTAATATATATATATATATATATATATATATATATATATATATATATATAAAGACATGTAGTGACATGGGAAAGGAGAGCCATAGACAGATAGTTTTGGAGTAAGCTTGGAAAGGCCCTCACCAGCAGTGGATTGACAATGGCTGCTGGTGCTGCTGATATATATATATATATATATATATTATAATTGTTTAAAATTAATAAATAGTTTAAATGATACACTAAGAAACCATTTAGAGCTGTAGGTATTTATCCGTGCATAAATGATATTGTTCAGAGGTTTTCTATTGACCACAAAGAACAGCATATAAACGTCATGAACGACCATAGAAGTTTATAAATTAATATTGAGCATCTTTCCGTTAAATATTCGATTCTTGACGAAAAAATGCGGTATTCATTACAGAATAGCCGATCTCCAGAGAAACTTTTCGTCGGCAAGATGGGGGGGGGGAGAGGCTTCAGGACTCTGATTTATAGCGAAATTGACTAATATTTCCTGTTTTAATAATGCCAGTATTTCAAGAATCGCAATTGATTGGGTTTGACGTAGTGTAGTTATTTAAGTCATTATTATAACACATCATGAGTCGCAGGAACTCACTGCAGCCACTGCACCAGTTCACTCCACACTAATCCACCCGGAGAAGATATTTTTGCCTCTCAGTTGCATATGCTCTCTGGCCAGTTTGTCTGTTTTGTTGGAGGAAACGTAATGCTCTGTGAGAGAGGAAAAAAAAGAAAAAAAGAAGGGACAATTCACCTTTAGTTGTAAAACAATTTATAAAGATATATGGCGTTTTAGACGGGATTCAAACTTGATTATTTCCACCTAAGGGGCATTGTTGTTACCGACTAAGTAGGGGACACATTGATAAATAAATACTTAAATTATTGTATTAAATTTCTATAATTATAAGCCTAATTAGACATGTCACGCTGCTTCAAATTCAAAGACAAAATAATTTTGGATACTTAATTCCTTAAAAAAAATACTTAAAAAAAAAGATATTCTAATTTGACGGAAGATTGGCAACAATGATGATGCTCATACCATATAGCGCAGAATACTCAAAAAAACATCCGAGGAGGTTGGAAACGTTTCTAACACCCCTCCCCCCGCCATCGCCTTGTTTACATTGTGTGCATAATTATGAGAGCTGATTTCGGAAATTAGTAAATTGTTACCTGATATAATTTTTAAACGACTACTTTCATTCAGTATCATTACTTTAAATATAAATCCTGCTCACGAATGGTTGTAAACCTATTGTAGATTAGCACCATGGGTGGTACTAAACTACAGTAGTGGTGGGCTAAGAGTTGAGTAATATGGAAACCTTGCTTTAGAGACCAAACATGGAACTTCAAAGCCATTTCAGGCCTACACATATAAGCAGAATATATGTGTATTCCCCCCCCCCCCACATCTTGCCGGTGAAAAGTTTCTCTGGAGACCGGCTATTCTGTAATGAATACCGCATTTTTTCGTCAAAAATCGAATAATTAACGGAAAGCTGCTCAATATTAATTTATAAACTTCTATGGTTGTTCATGACGTTTATATGCTGTTCTTTGTGGTCAATAAGAAACCTCTGAACAATATTATTTATGCACGGATAAATACCTACAGCTCTAAATGGTTTCTTAGTGTATCATTTAAACTATTTATTAATTTTAAACAATTATAATATATATATATATATATATATCAGCAGCACCAGCAGCCATTGTCAATCCACTGCTGGTGACGGCCTTTCCAAGCTTACTCCAAAACTATCTGTCTATGGCTCTCCTTTCCCATGTCACTCCATGTCTTTATATATATTAAAGATACCAAGCTATTTTAAACCTGGTTTTACTCCATTTCCCAAGTAAGCAAACAGACAAACACGTCAAGTTTGCGCCTGCAAGTGTTGCAAGTCTAGCTGACCCTGCACGTAGTGCAAGACCAAGGCAACTCATGGTAAGAGTAGAATAAGCTCTTTTCTTTTAGGCTTACACGGTGATCCGAATGCATTTTTGAAAATTATGGAGACAACTACCGTGTTTGAATAAAAACTTTAATTTAATATAACTAAAATCTACATTCGACGTTTCGACCTTTATGTCAAGGTAATCTTCTGGAGCATACAACTATACACAAGAAACAAGCTATGCTACAATCAAACTGGTTTGTTAAAGACACTGACCAACCGCTACAACAATTGTTGGCCTGACCTCTGGTGAGGAAAAAAAAATATACATCAACGCTCGAGTCGTATTATTAGTGTTGTCTACTATATGCATTAACATCATTCCAGCCAGTTGGTATGGAATGGTTTCTAATACTTCCTGATAAATCACCCAAATATCAACAACAAAGATGGCATGAAAATTCCAAGGATCTGGATGGCACACATTCAGCCTACCTAATATGAAAGATCCAGCATAAGTCAGGACTCTAGCCAATCCTTAGCTAGTATTAGAAACCATTCCATACCAACTGGCTGGAATGATGTTAATGCATATAGTAGACAACACTAATAATAGGACTCTAGCGTTGATGTATAATTTTTTTTTTCTTCACCAGAGGTTAGGCCAACAATTGTTGTAGCGGTTGGTCAGTGTCTTTAACAAACCAGTTTGATTGTAGCATAGCTTGTTTCCTGTGTATAGTTGTATGCTTCAGAAGATGACCTTGACATAAAGGTCGAAACGTCGAATGTAGATTTTAGTTATATTAAACTAAAGTTTTTAATCACACACGGCACTTGGCTCCATAATTTTCAAAAATGCACAGAATAAGCTCTGATCACTAATCTTAATATTTACCCTTAATGCAAAGCACATCTCCTGGAGGAGATGTATGATGTTTTGCATTAAAGGCAAGGGGCCACTACCCAGACCGGTTTCGACCTTTATTGAGGTCGCATCAATGGGTACACAACTCTGCGTATTGAGGATCATACATTTTTGGCAGTGTTAGGACATTTTGCATATAAATACTTGTTTTCTCTTTATCGACATGTTTCTACATTTCATTCTGTGATGCGCGATTAAACCTTATTTTTTTACGAGCCCAGTGGCATTTATTTATTTGAAGGGATATTTCTAATCTTAAAGAGGGTGATCATGATGGAATAGAAGTAGACAAAATAAATTCATTTATTTTATAGAGAGAGAGAGAGAGAGAAAGAAAGAAGACCCTTTTGAAACAGTGCCTAGTACAGAGATAGGAAAATAGGATATCTTTCTTTTCCAGTCAATCAGATCAGAAACTGTGAATTTTGAACTATTTATTATTTGAATTAGTATTTGCATAGTAACATTTAAAGTTTAAGATTTTTCAAAAAATGAAGTTAAAAAGCTATATATGACTGTGTAAAGAAAAACTACACGGGAGTTGAATCATCCTCTTCCAGTTAACATTTTCTCTGAAATTATTAGGATATTTGCTTATGATGCACGTTACTTTATTGAACAAACAGTATCTTGCGCTCTCGATTATGACTCATTTGGGACTGGAAATCAGAAGAAACATGTGACAGCATTTGCACATTTCGCCTATCCGCAGGATGCCACATAAATGCTATTGTACGTATTTAGCTATCTTTGGAAATCTTTAAGTGTCGATGGTTACTGTATTTTTCAGTTCAAATGACTCAGAAATGAAGTAAACATTTTGATTAAAATATATTTCAGTTACAAATATAGTATTTTAACTATAAATGATTTTATGTGGTTATTATATGACACTCCTTAAAAGAACGTGTAATAGAGGGGAGAGTGAAAATGAAAACTTCTACGTGGAGAGATGTCAATATATATGTATACAGTATATATATATTTTTTTTGGGGGGGGGGGATCTCTGTATTATGGTATACTATACCTGTGTATTGTGAATCGTTTTTTTTTTTTTTAAGTTTACTGAATTTATTAGGTGCTGTTGAATATGTCTATATCTTTCCAAATTACTTTTTAAATAAAATCAAGGGATTGAAATTAATGCTGTTAGAGCGGTCATTCCCCAATTTAAGGTAATATTTATACAGAGTTTTCTTCCTCGCGTTATCCCAGGATCCGATATTTACATGATGCGACATTTTTTTTAAGTGACCCAACCGGCCTGACGTTGGGGAAAAAATGTATTTATGTCTGTAGATGTTCATGAGGTCGGTTTGCCTGTTCGGAGGGACGAAACACCGAGTTTCCGGGTGAAAAAAAAACCTACCCCCGTGTGAGACCAGCTAACTCACATGTAGTCGAAAGAGACCAGATAATTCGTTTTCGTCCCTGTGAAAAATGCTAATACACACCCCTCCAGTTGGAAGAGGGGGAAAGCTGCTTAGGTTTTAATTAGAAATTGTCTCTTCAAGAACACTGATAGTTAAACAGCATTAATAAACATTAATATATGAAATAAATTATTTAGTTATTTTTACTATATTTTTGTTCCCTTGACTTCCTGGGCGATTTCTCTGCTTGCTCTGCCTAGCGTGAAACCTTACACTGTAAACGGCAGAATAAAGCTCATTCAGCCGAGAAGACTTTTATGCTCATTCTATGAATTGAGAGCTTTTTGAATATTCAGAGAATGAGAGCGACGAGAAAGCGTTCTTTCCAAGAACTCTTCGCATTTCAGTTTGCAGCCAAAAATAGCGAACAGAGCTTTAATTTTAATACAGAGTTTTCGGACTATACGTTGTTTTAAAAAGGATTACTAAATAGTTTTGTTTGTTGTCAACGGTTATTTGTATTTAATGGTTTCTTGCGAGACATTGAAAAGTATTCTGTTCTTGAGGAGTCCATTTGTGTTTTGCGGGTGATGCCGTAAAAGATTTACTTCCTAGCATAGGATTTAATGCTAATCGAGAATCACGGCAGCGATCATTACGACCAAAATTGGACTTCAGCTGTAACTTCAGCCCTAAAGCTGAACATTGCATTCCGATTTATTCAAGAAAAGAAGAAGAAGAAAAAAAAAATTAATGATACACTTAAGGATCTGCCGTATCTCAAGCGTTAAATCTTAGAAAATCTTTGAAAACGTGTTCGTCTATGTCCTCCTCCTCCTCAGACACACAAGTCGTACTGTTCAGTGATTTCCATCAAATAAAAGGGTGTTTTTTGGATAAATGGGGGGGGGGGGAATAAACGCTTCCGTTGCAGCTCTCACCGTGTAACCAGTTTAATGATGATTATGCTCTTCCATTGAGCATCTTAGTCCAGTGGACAAAAAAAAAAAAAAAAAAAAAAAAAAAAAAAAAAATGAAGGGTTCTTAAGGATCTCATCCTCCGCATAATATAAGTGACATCGTTCAATCGATTTTGACGACACATGGGATGTTCCCAATTATATCTCCCCAGTTTTCGACAAACATTGGGGAATATAATTAATTCTTACATTGCTAAAGATTTGAGAAATTCGGAAGGAGATCACTGGAGTCCTTTTTTCCGCGGACATCTTTACAAATTTCATCATTCAAATTTCCAACCAATTTGGAATGTCGACGCTTTTAACGTTACTTCAGTCATCTGAGAAATTCAGCCCATTCTGGCTAAAATGAACTAGGGAGGATTGTTGAGAAGAGAATCACTTCTTCTTAAGACACCTGTTCAGGTCCCACTGTTTAACTGTTTTGACAAAACACAATTTGGATGTGGAGTTGTTTCTTACATTGTTTAAGGTGCCCAGACTTTCCGCACAGATTAAAATAGAAATCTGGGTTGCAAAGGAGAAGGATGAAGAAGAAAGCAAAGTGCCACAGTTGACATTATTGTTTTGTTTTAACTGTTGAGAATGTAAATTGCACTGAAATTTATTCAGTGCCATTACAGCGGCGCTAACATTACCACTAATTATATAAAAATAACGTTAGTAAAGTAGCCGCTTTTAAATTGCAGCCAATCTCATCGAGGATGCCTTTTAGTTAGAAAGATTTGGGTTTAAGGCTGAGTCAAACATACATTGGCTTTAGTAACAGCAACAGTAAACCCCTTACTTTGCTTGGCATATATTTTTACAATATGTGGATGTTTTTTTGGTTACTCACCCAACACTTACAGTCACAGAGATATTCCGGTTCAGGATTTTATTAAAGGAATTTTTGCTCTCCATGTACATTTGCAGAAGTGAATTCAGGGTTATTGATCATTATGCAAGTTTAATTACAATATTTATTGTACATATTAATATGGACGTCGAAAGATGTACAGTACTGCGAAACGGGAGAAGCAGAGTATTAGGAATGGTATCGAGGGGATGGAATCTTCAAAAATCGTTTCTTAAACCATTTCGATTCCTTTTAAAAAATAATAGTTGGTCATCGCTTAAGCTGAATGTTGCAAACATGGGAAGGAAAGGTTTTGCTGAGAGTGGAGGTCACAGTGTCATTTAACGGCATATAATTGTTCTGTTTATTCAGTTATCGTTACTTAACAAGTATCTCTTAGGGACACTCGCTGATCGAATGCGTGTTCTTTGGCAAGTGTCCAATCACGAAAGCAACATAACAGGGAAGTGTTGTGTTACTCACTCAAAAACAGAATAGCAACTTTATGTTCAAGTTTCCAGTTCCCTGCTATAGAGGCGGTTACAGACTATGAAATTTGGAGTTAAGATCACATTCAGAAACGTCTGTCGCTATTAACTGTAACCCGGAAGTTATCCTTTCTCGAGACACACGAATTTGGATTTGGCAGCGTTAATTATAGAATGACAGCTCCTGTTTTTGAAGGGAGGGGAGAGAAATTAGTCATACGTATGCCGATGGGTGGAACTTTTGCAAATATCACGTCCGTATGGCAGTAATAGCTGTTTCATCAGCTATCACCTATCTTGCGACCTGACGTCACTCGTGATTATTTGAAATGCACTGCAGTGATTATTTAGTTTCGATAATAATAAATAAGCAGGAATTAATTGGGGATGGAAAAAGAATGAAAGAAAAGGTCCTTACCGCACGCAATGATATATAAATGAATGTAATATGTTTCTTTGAGAATGTAATGAAAGTAAGAAAAATATATATATAGTACAGAATGCACTCATGAACCAAAACATGACAGTTTACCCAGTAGCGTGATGGCCCTCCTCGATCGAGTTGACGCTTGCATTCATCTTGACTAAATCCATTAAACCACGGATGACCTCCTAAGATATTCCGGAAGAACTGAATAGAATAACATCCTGGAGGTCAGCGAGGCACTGGCGCCGACCGGTGGATGCTTCGTTCTGTATGATCCCACAAATGTTTGATGGAATTCAAATCAGAAGAATTAGACGTCCAGGAGAGCACACGGATTGCATGCCCGGTGCGTGCATGGTTCGAAGAGCATCCAAGCATTGTTTTAGACCAGGTATTGCCCTACATGGTGAGTGTCTGGACTCCCAGAAAACGGCGTCCAAGAAAGAATTAGCGGTCAAGTTGTGTTCAGTGGGGATGAATAGACCCAGTATTGTCCATGAAAATATTTCCCATACCAAGATACCGCACTATTGGCCTGCTACCATGCAGTCCTGTTGGCCGGAAATAGGCTGAGTGGTCATAATGTTTTGGCTCATGAGTGTATTCGCTAGGTTACTTTGATGTGGCTCTTTAATAATCAGGACGGAAGTTGTCTGTAGCAATGCGAAGTAGTTGATTATTATTTTGAATAAAACGTTGAAATATAGGAATGTATTCATGATACTAGTGGTGGTTGGCAGTAGATGGCGTTGGTGTAGTTGCAGTCAGTTGGTGGATTGCGTAGTGGAGACAGAGTTGTAGAGTAAGTGCCTTCCCTCGATGAGTCTTTGGACTCCCTGGAGGTGTCATGTAATTTTTTTTTTTAACATTTTTATTATTTCTCAGATAAATTACATACATTATAGGAACACAATTATGCATAACAAATACTTTCTCGTACATAAATTTTTTTTAAATAATAATTATAACAATAACTGTTTACAACGTATATTATTATAATATTCATAATGATGATTATTACAATTGTTTCTTTGCAATTTTTACACTCTATATATACAGTATCAATGGATATAATCACTTTATATTGCATACTTTTGTTACAGTTATTACATACATTTGATTACATATGATACATTACTTACATTTGTTTACATATGATACTTACATTACATACATTGGTTTACATGTGATACGTACATTACATGCATTTGGTTACATATGATACACCTTGGATGAATAATAATAATATACCCGTGTTTTGGAGGAAAGAGACAATGTATCCTGTAATATTTCAGAGTTTAACACTTTGACACCCGCATTCACAAACTTTTCCGTAGTCAAAGGTTCGTGAACCAAGCTGTGCACACTGTTCAATGAGATGTTCGAGATCTCTTTTGTTTTAATGCATATTTTTTTCTCTGATTAAGACTACGAATGCCTCATAAAAAATGATGTCACTTTTTTTTTTTTTCATTTTGTCCCATCATATAAATCAACAATAGGCCTCACTTAGTATTCAGTAGTTTTTCGATTTTTTTTTTTTTTACGATTTTTAACGATGTTAAGGCATTACCCATTTAATCTAAAGTTTTCAGCATTTTCATAGGAAAATGACTTTGTGATATGATATCCCCCCCCCCATAAAGTGTTACAATACTATTCACTATTCCAATACATTTAGTAGTTTTATTAATAATTTTTATGCTAACCTTTTCATTGATTGTTTTCTTAATTGTTTTGAGGTATTAGTAAACTCAGTATTATGACTAATGATTGATAAACTACAACATGCGTCCTTTGATGGGAAAAATCCAATTAGAAATGTGCATATCATGACTTTAGGAACATTTCTAACGCTTTATTTATTTTTTCACATGTAGCTAGGTGAGTTCGCCTCATGCGACGTGCCAGGGTTTCTCCCTTCCTGGAAAATTGGGTTTTTTCCTAAATCAGGGAAACTGGTCTGAACGCACAGTTAACAAAATATATTTAACCTGCAGAGTTAAATGAATTGTGGAATGACCTTCTTGATTGGAGTTTCGCTAATAATGAAATTGATACCTTGACAGTTTTAATGTGTGCTTCCGCGAAGAGTATTTTGATTTATAGAAGTTCGGTTAGTTCATGCGACTGAATTCGAAATTATTCAAAATGCAAGTCTGTCTATAGAGCTAACAAAAAATTTGCTAAAATAATCTGGTTATTTTATTTTATTTTTTAATATTCTCTAGGAACATTTTAAAACCATTAGTGAGGAACACTGTGAAAAAGGTTTACCTTTTTTTTTTTTTTTTTATTAATAATAATAATATCGGGTATACTGCAATACTTGTGAGTGCGTAGGTTATGTCTACTCACAAGTGTACATATTTAACTGTATTATATACAGGGTGTTCGGGATAAATTTGACAGTTTCGTAAGGAAAAAGAAAATCTTCTTTGTATCTATTAAATTTAATGAATTGACAAAAAAACATTACAGGCAGAGTTAATTACAATACTATCAACAAGATTTACTCAAAATAACCACCATTAGCATCGATCACAGCTTCAATTCTGCTTCGGAACCTCGAACAAGCTGATGCTACAGTCTCCCTGGGAAGGGCCGCAAAAACTGTTTTAATTTTATCCATTAACTGGGCTTTTGTATTACTGGAAGTGCGATTGGTGTCTTTTTCAACTGCGCCCCATACAAAATAATCCATGGGGTTAAGGTCTGGGGAGTTTGGAGGCCAAACATTTGGACTGGTGAAGTCGTAGAAATTTTCAGACAACCATTTTTGACTTTTCCCAGAGGTGTGGCAAGGGGCCGAATCCTGCTGCCATACATACGGCCTACCATTGGCTACCCTTGTTATCCAGGGCTTGACTACAGTTAGCAACTCCACGAACAAAGCCCGAATTCCAATGCCAGGGTTCTTCAACACCTGTTCCTGCAGATTTGCGAGGAATTCTGCTGTACGAACGCAATCAGATCGTCTGCTAGGGATCTTTCTTCTTGCTACATCCTCGTAGTCACCATTGCAAGTCTCTAGTTCATGCCTGATTGTTTTTACTGTATTCAGGGAGCATTGGGCAGCAGTCGTAATATCCTTATTTTGATGGCGGGCACGAATCATCATGATACAAGTTATTCTCTTCCATGATTCAGGTGGGTTCCAGCTATCCATCCTTTCTGACATCTTGTATGTGAATGAAGAAGGGTCCAAACTTTTAAATGAAGAGAAGTGTGTGTTAATACATGTAACTTACGGAAAAATATAATTAATTATAAATATGTCAAATTTATCCCGAACACCCTGTACTTAGGGATATTTATAACCCAACAATGTCGTAGAAAGGAATATACAACATACTGACTTATGATTTATGGTTAGTAATCATTCAGTGATATCGGTTTTTTTTACATTTAGAACGTAAATTCATGATAAAATAGTACCATGTGTGAAATTGCATGCATTAATAACAGGCAATAGAACATTCTGTATAACACAGAAAAACATCTATCAAACTAATTAAAGTAACTGCTGAAATGCGAAACTCAAATCTGAAATATCGTGAAATATAGAATCAGCAATTAAATACGGCACTAATGACTTTCAGTTCCGAAAGGGAGTATATGAACCATTTATAGCCCTAACTGAATGGTGGTCAAATCTAAATCCCTTAATCAGTCAGAGATAGCTCGCCCTAACTAGTAATGATGTTAAACCGCATCCGGTGACGAGAATACGACAGACACCTGTCATCATATTCTGGTCACTAACCCTAACGCAGTGTATTGTCTGAAATAATGTGGGTTCTATGTTAGATTTTCTTAAATAATCTTTTACTATATTTCTTTAGAATGTAGTCTTTTATACTGAAAGGTAGATGTCATTCGAGTAGGAAAGACTGAAGAGGTGATGTAGGATAGGCGTTAATACTGAACACAAGTTTTTAGCGCAAGAAGTGGTATGCCATCAGGACCAGATGACTTGTTTTTGTCCAAGTTATTCAGGATTCTGATTTCTTTCTAGCGAAAAAAACTTAAGAGTAAGTAGTTCTTAGTAGAGTGGGAGGTACTTTGCCATAGTAATCGATGCAGGAATTCGAAGACAAAAATAATGGCACTGGATTAGCCATGTCTTTGGGTGATGTTACAATAGTATCATCTGGATGTGAGATCACCAGCGGAAGCGTCAGTGGGCAGACGTTGCGCCTAATAGGCTTGACCAGCGACCATTAGACTCGACTGCTATGAATGGGAGGCAGAATTATGGCATTTGGCCATTTCAAAATCTGAATTAGAATACTGATGGGTTTTTCAGTTGTAAGCTGAAATATAGGGTGAATGTGATGCCGAAGTTTTAGTCTCAAACCATTTCGTGATATGGTGCATTTTTTCATGGACCGTTTGGGAACACTTGTTGGAGAACCAAGGTTTGGATATATGGAATTTTGGGTGGAGTGATGAATAAAGGCCTTAATTTCAGTTATAATTACTTCAGTCATTTGGCCTTTGCAGATGTTTGAATCGATAGAACTGAAGCATAATTAGTTAGGTCACGAAAAGTAGGAGTCACGGAGGTCGTCCCATTTGGCACCCTTAATGCCAGAAGAAGAGACGAGACAGAGAATGGCTGGGTGTAGGTTGTTCTTAAGTGCAGGAAAACTTGGATCAGGTTGTGGTCTGAATTACTAAGAGAAATGATAATCCACTGTGTATTTGGAAGGGGAGCTTCTTAGAAAGAGATCAGGAATATTTGGGAGACATTGTTGGGGTATTCTAGTAGGAAGATGAACTGTCCATGCTAAGCCGTGACAAATACCTCGACATTCTGGATGTCAATTTAATGTGGCAAAATGTAAGGTTATGCATTTTGGGGTGAAAAGATTGTCAGCAGTATACCACATTGGTGGAGCTGTACTCCAGGAGATTGACGAAGCCAGGGATATGGGAGTGTTGGTGGATAGGGAGTTGAAGTTTAAGGGCACATCGCAAAAGTGGCTAAATCAGCTCATCAAATCACTTGGTTGCTGAAAAACACTTTGACGAGCAGAGACAAACAGGTTATTGTCCTCTGTATCGAGCCTTGATAAGACTCCATCTAGACTACTGTACCCAGATTTGGGCGCCAGGGTTTCTTCTTGATGGGGAGGAGGTGGAGAGGATCCAGAGACGAGTGACCAAGATGATAGCAGATTTATGGAATGAACCTTATGAGAACAGGTTGAGGATTTGTGGGTTGCAGAAATTGGTTGATAGGCGGAAAAGAGGTGTATGATTGAGACATTCAAATTACTGAGGGGTTTCTATAAGATTAATTCAGAAGATATTTTTGAGAATAGGACTGGTGGTGGACTAGGGGCCATCCATGGAAGCTGGGCAAGAGTGTGGTTAGCAAGGATGTTCGAGCTAGGTTTTTTACTTGGAGAGTGGTAAATGAGTGGAATAAGCTGCCAGAGTCTGTTGTGGGTGCCACGACTGTAAATGAGTTCAAGGCAAAGTATGATAGATACTGTGTGAATGTTGAATAGTTGTTCTTGACATGATGTTAGGGCCTCTCTCGGTGAGTCTAGGACTCCTTGGAGTTTCCAGTAATAATAATAATAATTCCTGCCTGCTTGATCAGTGGAATTTGAGAATGGAATCCGATTGAAGTCCCCAAGGAAGATGAACTCACTACTTGGTTATTTTGACTATTTGAATTTGGGGAAACGATAAAAACAGGTTTTGCATTTTCAAAACCGTAACAGGGCTCATTATTGTTTATCACATTATATAATTACATGGCACCTCCATGGGGTCCTTAGACTCATCTTTAGAGCCTGTTCTACATCATACAGTTCCTCCCGAAAATTTATTTATTTGTATGTGTTCTCTGGCAGCTTTCCTATTTTGCGAGAAGCAAAAAGCCCGCTGTTTGCCGTAGGATATCTGATTACGCACCTTTAGTTGAAAAATCCATATAAGGATTACTACCGTGCTGACAGGCCTTTTCAAAACCACAGGTCGTGTTTACTTGCAACCACGCTATTGAGACTTTGCTGTTTTGAATAACGGTCGAAGCGACTAAAGACTTTGAGGTCAATGTATTATGTCTATTAAGTGCATGTTCTTATGGCCAGTCATTTCACTTCCGTATGGGACGAGTTAAGCTACGTAGACGCTTATTATGTAATAGTAAAGGTTGCTGTGACATGATTTTAAGCAAAATGGATTGGCGTACTATTAACGTAGGCTTGCATTTTTAGTAGTTCACAAATTTATTATAACTTATTAATTTCATACTTAATACACTGATTTATGCTGTGTGTGTTTTAACACATATTGAGCTTTTGAGATATATTTTTAGCCTCTTAGTGATGATTAATGCGCGCGAGCGCACGCACGCGCACACACACACACACACACACACCTATACCGTGTGTGTGTGTGTATTTTTTTTCTTTCTTTTTCTTGGTATATATGTACTAAACCGAAAAATACCAAGTGAGAAAAAAAATCCTGTTTAGGAATATCGAATTACCGCTGCCAGTAATCATAGTTCTTGTACTAAATAAGTTTCTGATTGTTTGCTTGAACTACTATTAGCTTTCTATCTCTAGATTTTATATATTATTATCGTTATTATACAAGCATCTCACACCTCCTGGAATCATATACACCCTCTGTCCAAAAAACAGTTGACACAACCTTCATTAGTGTTGTGTCAACGGTTTATGACATTTGTTTCATTAGAAGCCGAATTATAGTGCCAAGAATGACAGTGTGTTTTGACGAACGGTTGGAAAATGAGTTTCAAACAGAGAGCTGCGATTGACCTTTGTGTTAAACTTGGTAAAAGTTTTACCGAAACGCATCAAATGCTTCAAAAACCATACGGTAATTAATACCTATCGCGTACTCAAGTTTGCGAGTGGTTTAAGCGATTTCAAAGTGATCGTGAGACGCTTGAGGACGACGAAAAGCCAGGCCGTCCAAAAACTGGACTGAGCGAAGTTAACATCCACAAAGTGCGTGATTTCATCAAAGAAAACCCGAAATTGTCCATGAGATTGATTGAAGATGAATTGGGGATTCCAAAATCAACTGTGCACAACATTTTGACCGAGAGTTTGGGCCTTCGTAAATCGAATTCGCGATTTATTTCCTACAAGTTGACCGACGACCAAAAAAAAGTATCGAATTGAACACTGCAAAGACCTCATTGAAACCGCTCGTAAGAACTCAAACTTCCTTGAAACGATCGTTACTGGTGACGAAACGTGGTGTTTTGAGTATGAGCCGAAACAAAGCACCAGAGTGCTGAGTGGAGACCACCAGAAGAGGGGCATCCGAAAAAAAGTCACTTGGAGAAGTCGAAAGTAAAGAAAATACTGGTTTGTTTCTACGATTCCAAGGGCATTATCCACAAAGAATTCGTTCCGCCTGGCCAAACGGTCAATGGTGAGTTTTATCTCGAAGTTTTGAAGCGATTGATAGCGAGAATTCGTTGCGCACGGCATGAATATCGTGACGACACCGACCATTCGTCAAATCACACCGTCACTCTTGGCACTATAACTCGGCTTCTAATGAAACAAATGCCAGCAAAGGTTTGTCGATTGGTAGAGCCTCTGCTACTAATGATTCACAAAACGTTAAGCAAATTTGAGCGTGGTTAGTAGTTGGAAGGGGTCAATCGTTCGATGCTGTTGGCACACTCTCCCTCGATGAGTCTTTGGACTCCCTGGAGGTGTTACATAATAATAATAATAAACAGTTGACACAACACTAATGAAGGTTTCTTTTTGGACAGAGGGTATATATTAACCCAACGCATGATAAGTTGCAGAATCTATAGCATGCCACTGCGATGTGTCGGTCAACTGATAACTGCTCAACAAATTTAAAACCTCAGTGGATGTGGCGTTTGCATACCACGGCGCTTGGCCGCACGAAGGAAGACTTGATTTCGAGTCTAGTCGGCGACTAGAGGAAATTTTTCTAAGCCTTTTTTCAACCGGTTCCCGAATTAGTCGATCTCTGGCACGGGTAAGCGGATTTTTCCTCCTGGAAACTCGGGTTTTTCGTCCCGTAAACTCAAGAAAATCGACAGTAGAAGCCACACTATTTCAGACATTAACGACCACGAGATGGCGGCATTTGTTGAGCTATTCTCTTCATTGCGTGCCACTTAATTAGGATGCAGGACATATATGGCGCAGAGGGTGAAGCTTGACGCTTTTCATATTCCCTGTTGTCTGTTTCTGGAGCAGTGATGGGAGAGATATGTGAGCTATTTTAGCGCACCCTGAGTGGGCAGAAGTGGTTACACGTCGTTGAGTGTTAGGATGGTTTTCGGTCTTTTATGTTTCCAGTGATTATTACCGTCTTAGTTTCCGGCTTGTTGTATTAGTTGATTTGGATGCGGTGATGTCTTCATAAAGAATTTTTCTGGTAGGGAGCGTAGTAGTGGAGAGATACAGGGGATATTTATGTCCCGGTGGATCTGGGCATTCCTGATGAACCACGGGGCATCCAGGATCATTCGCAGGCACTTGTTCTGTAGTCTTTGTAGCTTGAGAATGTTTGTCTTGGAGGTATGGCTCCAGGCTGGGGAGGCATATACACAGTCTTGTAGAGTTGAATTTTGTTTCTTGTGCTTAGTTTGCTGTGTCTGTTGATCAAGGGATACAGCTGGGCGATAACTTTTGAAGCTTTGGTGCATGTGCTCTTGATGTGGCTGTTGGAGCATAATCATTTGTCGAGAAGTATTCCGAGGTATTTTGTTTGTTTTCCAGGAAATTTTAGGGTTGAACAGGGTGATGTCTCCCTTGGGGGATGCTCGTCTTCTTGTGAACAGTATCGTTGTGCTTTTCTGGGGGGGTTTAATTGTAGTCGCTAGTCTGTAAACCATTTTTCTAGA
The DNA here is from genome assembly GCF_054136105.1 of Typopeltis vanoorti. Taxonomy (NCBI): domain Eukaryota; kingdom Metazoa; phylum Arthropoda; class Arachnida; order Uropygi; family Thelyphonidae; genus Typopeltis; species Typopeltis vanoorti. The sequence goes on along the minus strand of NC_143555.1, from coordinate 55,510,355 downwards.
TTCAGGATGGTGTCTTGTAGTTTTTTTGGTTACGAGATGTGGTTGGCGGGATCTTGCTAGTATAGCCGTGTCATCTTGCATGAAGGGCGATGGTGGATGTGAGAGGATTTTGAGCGATGTCTGTCATGTAGATGTTGAACAGGCTCGGGGCTAGCAGTGATCCTTGAGGAACTCCAGCCAGGATTTTCCGTTGGGTTGAGACTGTTTCATTGATTTTGACTTGCATCCTCCTGTTTGAGAGGTATGATTTAATCAGGTGTATCATGTTTAGTGGAAGGTTTGCGATGATAAGTTTGTAGAGGAAGCCTTGGTCTTATCGAAGGCCTTTGAGATGTCTAGGAAGACGGTTCCGGTGTGCTGATTCCAATTAACCCGCTTAATTAGTGATAGCCTTGGGCTATATATACTAAGGAGCCCCCTCCCCCCCCCGAGTTCGGGCCGGTAAGCTGGGCAAGACAAAAAACGTCGGCTTATTTATATATATATATATATAGAGAGTAGATATATATTTCCTTTAAGCAAATTGTAGTGATTTTTTTCAGCGAGCGTGATGAATTCAATCTGATTTCAGAATTTCTGTAGCACCACTCACTGATTTTTAGGGAACCAGGATTAAACTTCTTATATGTGTATATATATATATACACACACACAGGGTTACCAGATTAGACCACGCCCTGAGGCAAACAATTAAATATCGCCCATGATGGATAATAAGACAAAAATATAACAAAATCTCCAATTTCTATTTTGTTTTTATTACAGAGAAACATTAATGCAAAACGATTACATAATAATATTAATTAAATGTTTGCTCTACGTGGACATCGCACAATAAAACTGTTTATAAGCTCTTCTAAATTGAAATTATGAGCTATGTCTGCCTTTATTGATATAGTTGCTAGACCAACCAATCTTTCTTGGGTCATTGCTGTTCGCAAATAATTTTTAATCAGTTTAAGCTTGGAAAAACTTCTTTCCGCACTTGCTACGCTAACGGGAATTGTTAGCGTAGCGACGGCGCCTACCGTAATATGGCTGAACGAGCGCCCTTATTAAGCCGCTCCTTGAGGCAGGCTGCCTCAATGCTACACCCTGTCGACGGCACTACACACACACACGAAATAAAACTTGAATAAAGACTAAAACATAATTATTTGAAAATTATAATCTATGAGAATTTTCGTTTGTAAGCAGTTCCCCTGATAAGAAGCCGGAGTACTAGAATTCCACATTCTCTGAAACTGCATTTTCATAGTGACGGAACTGTGTTAATGTTCTTCAGTAAGTCAGAAATAAATTCACATGTGAATCTAGAATGTGCACTTCTGACTACACATTGCATTCCATGGATTTATAGCACAGTATTGCCACTGCACTATAGTAAATACTTACGTGATTGTTACCACATAACGTTAGCAAAAAAAGTTCAAACGTGATCACTTAAGGTGTGCTGATTTTTCTATTTCACTTGGTTTTTTATCGAAATAAGTATTCATGATATTTGGACGATGGTTAAACAGTAAACCTGCAGTAAGAAGCAGTCAATATCCTACATTGCCCTCTCCCCCACCTCTTAATTTTAGCTGAGAAAGTCAGCTCAGTCAGACAAAAATCCGACCGACTTGAATTTCACAGGGTTTAAAAGAAGGTAGGAAACGACTGTATTTCAAAATGAGTTGACATTTGTGGATTGATGCGACTTCTAGAGGTAGGAGGAGGAGTAAAATAAAATAAAAGTAACAAAGCTTGGCTTAAAAAAATCGAAGTGTCATAGTTCTTTCATTAGCCATATTTAACGTTCCAAATTATATGGTTGTGTTTATGTCTGGTGCTTCTGAAATAAAAGCAACAGACTTTGTATCAACCTAGAGCTGTTTATCTTTCTGATTCTCATGTATTTGCATTTTCGCAGTAAAGTTTATAACTAATTTATTCACAACTAGTCTTTGTGCTCAGCGGGTACAGTACAGTAAATGCTGCGTGTGGGCTGCATTTTTAGTAACGGCTGAGGAGAAAGCATCTCGAAAAGGTTTTCTCTTAAAGGGCGGCTCTGTCGAGAGTACGCCAAAATTTCTGTTCAGAAATGAATTTTAATTATGCTGTAAAATAGGTAAATTTTACATATTACAGTGAAGAACCGTGAAATTTTATGCTTAATTAAAAAATAAATAAAATTGAAAATTTAGTTTTTATTTATTTATTGCAGGAGCAGCAACTTTGATTACAATGGTTTCAGTTCTCTCTGTTCTGAAACTAAACCAACTGTAAAACATTTCTGAATTCGTGAAAGAAACTTGGTGAAAACGAAGGATGTTTAACATATGGATACAAGTTATATTATTGTAACAAAACATCCTACCAAAGTTTTTTTTTTAATTCTCTTCCTAATCTCCAGCCAAACCTAGACAGCGATACAAACACGGAAGGTCAAGTCTACGTAAGTCTGTCGTGAACATTTGACCTTGTAATCCACTAGTATGGGTCTCGTCGCCCTTTGGTTTTCACGGCATTGTCTCTCTCTGTAAATGACTTGCGTAAGACATCTTTTTGTTGTTGTTTCGTTTCGATCACCATTGGTTACAAGACCTCCATTGGCAAAATGCCAAGCCAGTCAGTAGGACAACTGAATCGCGTGATGGCGCGTCATCACGCGGGAAACAGGATGTGGAGGTTTGCATAGTCCATATTTTGTGTGTGAGCGCGCGCACACCTATATACACACACCCACAAGTATTTTTGTGCGTTCCATATTTCAACGCGAACGAGATAGTGGAAGAAATTCGGAGACAAGTAAATGCTTTAAAAGCAGTCACACGTAGACGTCAATGGAGCACAGTACATGGCTTTCAAGTTCAAGGTCACTATAATCTACGGCTGCGCATCGAAACCATCGCCATTGAGCTCGGTAGATTGTTTAACAACATCGACAATACTACGGTTTCCTTCTCAACACTTCCTCTTATACACTAAGCTTCCTCATATTTACGTTATGAGCAAGCTCTGAGATTACATGACTTAACAAAATTTCATTATGCGATGATATATATAAATTTCAGTTTTTGCATTCATGCCAACTAACTGCGACATCCTGCTATATTGATCGTTTTTATTAAATAAGAATTCTATTCAGCGCATAAGCCTTTTCTCTCTCTCTGCACTGAAATAGAATATTTGTGAAGCTGTAAATGTACAGCTAAGCGATCATGCATTTTTTTTTCAATATCCAAACCTGAAATAATTTAATGTTGTTACTTCTAGGTGGCATAATAACTACAATGAAACAAAATTGCAAATTAAATAAACTGTAGTTGTGATAAGGGTTTACATGCAAGACAGTGATTTTTCCAATAACTACCTACATTTGGAACATTCATTTTTATATGAACAAGAGTAATTATTACTCTGATGGGCAAGTGAGGAATTTGGCGCACTTCACCAGAATACTGATTTATTAAATACAATATTTAACTAATAAGTTGCAGATTTTAATAATGATAATGACGACAGTTTACAGAAATACAATTGAAAAAGCACCCGATTTAGAAAAGAGACTATTAAATCCACCGAATTATTTATTTTTATGAGACTTTTTATGAAAAATGAGACCTCTGTATAGATCAAAATGAATGAAACGAATTGCATCTTAAAAGATCTAATTCGTCTGTCGACGAATTAGATTTTTTAAGATGCAATTCTGTCTTCAAGGGCAGTAGTCTCCAAAGTGTGGTACGCGAGTCGATATGTGGGGGTACGTCATAAAGTTTTATATTCATAGGAAAAAAATTAATTAATTAAAGATAAAGAATATTACTTTCTTTCATCAATTAAACATAAACATATATCTAATATAGACAAAGACGTTATAAAGATCCTGAAAACTTAAATTTGCGAGTAGCGCACATTGGGCGACTTTGCACACATAATCGTCCGTGGCAAAGCTGCCATTGTTTGTAGAGCATCCTAGTGTTGACAAGCCCAACTAGAGAAGGAAAATTGCTTAGTTATCCTGCTATCTACAGATGACACCACAGTTGTATTAATTATTTGACTATTAGTAGTAAGGTTAATTATTTTTGTATATATTGTTTCTGTGCAATTCCAACGCCTTTTTGTGCATACTAATTCACTAAATAGTGAATTAATATTATCAAAATTGCTTACATTTTTTAAAAGTGTTTGATATTATCAATAATAAATGAATTATATTTAAATTTTACAAATTAAACCTCACAAAATGGATAAATGGTTAAAAAATTTTTAACCATTTAAACCAAATTTTAACCAAAAGTTTCTCCAAAGAAACCGCGAATTGAAGATAATCATGATAGAACGTCTACATCAGACGAACAACAAGGAAAATATAGGATTGATTCTTCTCTTCAAACAAGTTCGTTATCAGTCAAATTAAGTGATAAAAACATTAATCTGAAACTTAACAAAACCTTGCCCAAGAAAGTTCGAAATTATCATGAAGACTACTTGAAATGGGGATTTACATCGACGATAGTCAACAATCAACCTCGTCCTACATGTGTATTGTGTCATGCGACGCTATGTAATGGAAGTATGAAACCATTAGTAAGACACTTAAAAACTAAACATCCTGAACATGAACACAAATCTTTACAATTCTCTGAACGATGTTTGAAGACATGTAATTCTCAATCCAACAACTTAAAGTTCACTAAAATTAACGATAAATATTTGGAGGCATCTCTTGAAGTTGCATTCTTAATTGCAAAAGACCAAAAGCCACACACACACACACACACCATTGGGGAAACACTTCTACTCCCAACCGCCATAAAAATGGTAGAAATAATCAATGGAAAAGAATATGCAGACAAACTAAAATGTATTCCCTTATCAGCAAATACTATTGGTAGACGTATAGAAATCATTGCAGATAATTTAAAGTAAAGACGCAATGTATCGCAGTATCAGAAGCCAGAAATTCAAGAAATTATGAAAGAAATGCAAGGCCATTGTTCACATTAAATATTGTAATAAATGTTTGTAAGCTGTTAATAATAAAAATAATGTGTAAAAATATGTAGCATTTTTAATTATTATATGATGATACAAGGCATATTTCCTCTTTATAATACTTATTACAATAGATTTTTGCTCAATCAAATGGGGGTACGCGCTATTTATTTTTACTGTCTTGGGGGGTACGCGATCAAAAAAGTTTAGAGACCACAGTTCTAGGGGACACCATTTAGAAGGTAGCAGTTCAGTTACTGAAGAGCGAATTTGCTAATAATAATATTTGAAATTAAGCTCAGAAGTCACTTCTGTTTTCTGATATCCGAATTCTTAATGGTAGTACAGTACGTGTTAATCTACTTATTGTCCAGTTAAATCAGTGTCCTGCTAGCTTCGTCGAGAAGTCAGAGAGAACAGCGACCAGTCAGTTATTGAAATAACCGTAAGTTTAATCAGTGGCGTTGCTAGAACTTTTGTCGGTCCCTGAGTTCGCCCTGCCCCCCCTAGCTATGCCACTGACGCTGCTTGATGGAATAGAAAGTAGCCACCAGTGGCGCCCTCAGGATTTAATCTTGGGAGGGGGGGGAAGTTGAGTAGACGATTTGAGAATACACACAACGCATTGCATACGACCTATGACTGAACATCTGCAGTGATCGCCAATACATGATACCCGTGATCTCTGGCCCGGTTCGGGCAAATTATCGCCCGAGCACTATTTCGTTCGCCTTGAGTTCACAACGGCCGTGATTCCCGAGAGCCAGAGGGTATTCTCCTTATGTGACCGCTAATTCATAAGTAGTACAGAAATAGAAGACACGACACAACATAAATAAAAAAAAAATAAAGAATTTTAATTAGGAAAAGATTTTTTGAAAATTTTCTAGTATTTTTTCCTTTTTCTTTTGGGGGAAGCCAGAGCCCCTTGGCTCCCCTCCCTGGGTGCGCCAGTGGTAGCCACCATTATTGTACGACGATTGATCCGAAATTGAGGTGAATCTAACAGCAAAGCTGCGCAATTGCAGATCGACAGAAATGGTATTATGCAGTGTTGAGAAAAAGAAAACCAAAACATGAAATTAGTTTGAATAATTATATGATTTATTCCGGCAATAAGGAAACTAATAAAAAGAGTAGCAGGGAAATGAACTTTCGGAATCAGAGAAAGATTGGAGAAAAGTTAGCACATGCGATTTAACTGTGTTTGTGATTCTACCGGATACCAATAAAACACAAATATTAACACGTGTTAATTATATGGTCATATAATCCATGATCATGCAAAGTAAAGGAGGGGAAAGACCTAAATCGAATTAGATTTTTTTTTTGTGAATTGAGGTTTACAAATCTGTTTTACATTTATTATCCGTGAGCGGGCCAACAAATAAATAATACGGATAATCACCCTGCTCTAGAGACCAAACATAGAACTTTTTTTCAAGACACTTCAAGTCTCCAGTAGGCATCGTATTAGTGTTACACCTGAACTAGAGATTTTTCCAGTAACCTACCTACATTTTAAACATTCATCCATTTTCATATGAACAAGACTAATTATTAGTCCGATGGGAAAGTGAGGAATTCGACGCACTTCACCAGAATACTGATTTATAAATACAATATTTACGTTTTTTTTTTTTTGGGATCGTACTGAAGCACCAGGTTTCGTCACCCGTAATTACTCTCGGAAACATGTACTTATTTGCAGAAAGATCAGTCGCAACTTGAACCCACCACTACTTCTGTTCGTCTGTCAAGATCTGAGACACAAACTTTGCAGAAAACTTTCGCATACCCAATTCTTCAGTTAAAATTACCCGGACTGTTTCTTGATTCATTTGCAATTTATCAGCCATTAATCACACATTTAATCGTCTGTCAGACCGTACGAAATTTCGCACTCTGTTCACATATGCGTCCGTCATTTTTGTCCCCACCTTTGAATCTCTTATGACACTCAAAGACACTTGACTGTTTCAGAGCATCCACCCCACGTGCCACTTTCAACAGCTCCAACATTCCAGTAGTTTTGCCGATTTTCACACGGAATTTTATGTTAACACGCTGCTCCGAATTTCGATCACACATTTTTGCGTCCAAGTTTACACGCAGATCTATATTATTTTTGCATTAGCCAATTGGCAAATGGCTCTATCGTCTTCTTGAGGTTTACGCATATATTAGTTAAAAGATGTACAAACACGATTATTCAGGGGACTCTAACCAACTCACCACACGGCCGACAACATGCGGCCGTTCTGGGAATAAGCTTGTCACACCTCGTATATCTGTTCATGAGGAAAAAGTACTGGGTGGAATGCCTCTTTCATTGTTATTAACAGAACTCTAAGGAGACGACCATCAGACTCACCAGCCATTCTCTATGTAAAAAATTATGTTATTCATTCAATTCTTTTTCACGACAATCTTACACAAGTGCCAGGAATTTCACCTCTGTTTACTCTTTCTCTCTCTCCCTTGCACTCTATGCATAATCCCTTCTCATTAATATGGTAAACCCCACTCACTAACTTAAAACGCTCTATATATCATCTCTTTTTTTTTCCCTGCTAATGAAAATTTCTCTGCAACTGACATTTCCTCAGCTTCATCTTATAACTAGCACTCGAGAGTTCTGATTTATCTTATTTCAGAGACGAGAAAGTGTAACTATCTCTAGCCTTTTCTCGTTTCCACGGAAACAAATGTCCGAATTGCGCTTGCGCAGTGGTTTATGTATACTCTGATCATGGCCTTGTATAACAGTGCTATCACCTCCTTTTAACTTGCAACTGTTTTTATAGCAGTAATAAATTTGCAATGTGTTCTCGACTGTCATTCTGAGATCCAGAATTTCATTCCCTTTAGCACAGTTTTACCAATACACAGAGCCGATTTTATCATTAGGCGAACCTAGGCAATCGCCTAGGGACGCTAAGACTCCGGGGCGCCAGATTTTGCTACATAATTCGGGGGAAAATTAAAAAATGAAGTGTTGCAAGTCTAGCTGATCCTACACGATCAGCTAGACTTGCAACACTTGCAGGTGCAAACTTGACTTGTTTGTCTTTTTGCTTACTTGGGAAATGGAGTAAAACCAGGTTTAAAATAGCTTGGTATCTTTAACATATATATGCCCTTCCACGATAGTAATGTATTATACAAATACCGGCCACTTTATTCGAAACTATTAATACCGTGTTGCACCTCCTTTAGTGCTGCTAATACCGATCCACTTCAGTTTCCAGCTCAAATTTCAGTGAAATATGGGTCGGGAACTGCCGTCGATCAGCCTTCGGTTAATTACTGTACACAGAAAGTTCTGTTTGTCCGTACAAGTCTTCTCAGGCGATTTCGTTTCTGACAAACTGTCTCAGGATCATAGTTACGCTTATACAAACAATGTGGATTATTTTTCCATCGATTAAACGTGTATTATCGCCCCCCCCCCAGTGTTTGTTGAGTTCCCAAATCCCTTTAATAAACGTGCAAACATCCCCCCCCCCTATAGTGTTTGTTGGGTTCCGCAGAAAGTGTCTACGTCAGCCCTTCATATACGGAGGTAGAGGTTTTTTTTTTTTTTTCACCTGAAAACTCGAGTTTTTCATCCCCCAGAACAGGCAAACCACCCCCGTGAATAACACGGATTTACATCCACGAATACTTTTTGTGGATTTACATCTATGACAATATGTGGAAGAGATAGGGTCCTCGCCCGTAGTTAATCATGAGTCAAATCACGGTAGTCAACCTCCTAGATAGATGGCACTTGAATGAGAGAATTACTGTATTTTATCAACAAGGTGAGAGGATAGTGGTAGATATAGTGGCAAAGATCATACACTCTTTCTACAAGAAATTAGTACCCCCCCCCCCCCAATTCCTGGAAATTTTTTTAGATAGATTTTGCCAGTATATCTGCTCTTTCTCCAGCCAACAGGCTGTGATTTCGAATTCCACTGTTGGCAACAATGCTTGTGAATGCTTTTAGGTGGTAGGGAATTTCATCACCTGCTATGAGACCACCTCTCCACTTATTGGAAGCTTGAAGTAGGTATGAAGTAATGATTTGGTTAGTAACAAAGAAAATGTGAGAATGGATATCAGATAGTTGTTGAGGAGAGTAAAAGATAACACTGTGATAGGAAAGGTAGTCAGCATGTTGCCCAGGTATGATGGTGATGAGTCTAGATGTGAGCATTGATTACAATTGGTTGATTATAATCATTGCTCAAAGTTTTGTGAGAAATTAGTTTATTTTATGAACATGTGGGATGAATTTGAGGGATGGATGAAGCTGTATAATAGATGGGCTACATTTAAAGAGATTTGGTGTGCATCAGTTGGAAGAAACTGTTGTTGCAAGGGAAAGTAATGAATGGAAGACCTAAGGAAGCAAGAGATGATGTGGATGAGCAGAAAAGTAGGAGCTTGTGAAAATATGGAGAGGTGAGTGGCATAAGTGAAGAGAATGAGAATTGATTTCTTTGAAACAGATATTCATATTTAATGTTTCCATGAAGTAAAATGGGAAGAGTGAGATGTGTGGATGATGGATAGATATAATGGTGGATGTGTGAGTGTACAAGAAAGAATTGAGATGGCCAGGAATGCGAGGTCTGGGAAGAGCCATAAATAATGAGTGATGATAGAGAGAAATGGCTTTGGAGGAAGTGGGGTCAATAGGACTTGTTATAGAACCAGAAGTATTGGAAATTATAAAGTCCACTGTAATTTCATTCAAAATTCAGATGGTACAATAAGGCTTCATGCTTTCTTTGAAACAGATATTCATATTTAATGTTTCCATGAAGTAATTTGTTACTGTCCAAAAGGATTCTGTGGCTACTGACTCTCAACTCCACAGTAGACTATTATGGACATGAGGTTTAATCAGTGAATACAGCATTTAATGTACATAGATTTTAGTTCTTAGATGAATGGCCTATTTAACTAAAGTTGGATAAGTTATAAGCATTGGAATTGATAAACACTAGATAGCAGCAAGCTTATCTTAAGAGAGGGCAATATTTGGCCAGTTCTGGTCATGAGTTTTAAGGCACCAGTGAGCTGAAACTTCCTGAGAAGTCTCACAGTGCATTTCTGAGATTTCATTTTTGTGTTGCAGATGGGGGAGGGGGCTGTCACCATTGAGAGACAAAGTGATGTGACTAAGTAAGATTTTCAGTTGGAGAAGAGCTTCATAGGAACATATGCTGTGACTCATAACAAATCATGGTACACTAGTATACCAGGAGTGTGCAAATCCTTTAGTGTTACATGGTGATCAGCATTCATATCAGACAAATTATGGAGACTACAACTGTGTTAGAATTAATTACTTTAATTTCCCTGATGTTTCAACCTTCATATTAAGGTCATCATCTGGAGCACGTACACAGAGACAAGCTATATTACATTTCAAAAAGTATGCCAAAGAGACTATGATTTGATCAGCCTTACTTCTAGTGGGGGGAACCCTACATCAAAAGTGGTGAAATTTAACATGAGAGTTGTTATATTAGAGTTAAGATCCTGGATTACTTAGTCTCTTAGACAAAAATGGTTATGTGGGTAGAGTATGTGCTTTCCATACTCTTGGGATTTTTAGACCATCATTATTGTTAAGACTGGGGTGGTTGATAAAAATTTCGCAGGCCTCCTTAAATTTACGTTCATACCACGTTTTGGTGTTATGTCAGCAAAAGGTGCCTTTCCTGTCAATTCTAAGGAAAGAAAAAAAAAAGTGTGCAAAGTTTTTTATATTTTATTAATATATGTTTTTTTTACATAATCTGAAAACCCTGCTTCATTGACCAAACATGGAACTTTGTTTTCAAGCAAGCTCAGATCTCAAATTTGCAGGGATTCTAAACTCACACTGGACTAGAATTTCATCATTCACCAACATTTATTTTCACATTGGGATTCAAACCTGTAGCTTATTAGACAGGGAGCAGGTATGCTTTCCAATTCATACACATTGTGTCTAGAGAAAGATCAACTTCATGTTGGAGTCAAATATTGAGAAAGTCCAGTACTTCTTGCGAGTCTTTATCAAGAATAAGTTTAATCCTAGGACAATTGATCTGTATGTTTCCAAATGGCAAAAATCTTGTCAGCGTATCATCAGGCCCACATGATGGGTGTACTCTTTGCGAACCTGGTGGTACATTGAAAAAAATTGTCATTATATACCAGCCTGATTGCTGAGTGGCCACCTGAACCTACAGTGTGTGGATGAAAATGAAGCTAAGTAGCTTTCATTTTGTCTGTCTGTCTCTCTCTCTCTCTTGAATGGCCTGTTGTAGTGTTTAAGAGTACTCACAGAGATGGATCGGATGTTTTTCATTTTGGTGCCAGGAATTTGGGAGTGTATGAAAATATTGTCAATGTTTGGCAAAGTTCTTTCCAAGGGCATCAGCAGTTGTGTTCCAGGATTGAATTTTATTGCCAACTTCTTTGGTGCTGCTTGTTCTAGAAATGGAAGATGTGCACTGGATACACAAGTCCTTTTGGTTCTGACGGTGGTTGTACTCAAGCACATTCATCATAACTTATTAATAATGTAATCACTTACATTAATTTGTAAAATTTTATAAATAAAGACATTTAAATTAATATAAATATGTTATGATGAATTCCTCCTCTTGCATCTCAATTTTTAGAACAACAAAGCACATTTGAAGCAATGTGCTTGGCTAATGTACATCCTGAATTCAACATTATTTTGGGAAAAGGTAGAAACTGAAGAAGTTTTGTGTACTGCAGTGGTGGTAGCTAGTATTATTTTCCATTGTGATGATAGCTATGATTGAGTACATGGTGTCCTAGTAAGAGAGTGGATATTACAGGAAAATGATCACTGGCATGGATGTTGTTTTCTACTTTCCACTTAACAGTGAAAAGAGGAATGGTGAACAAACTTTTATGCCGATAGCTAGGTATATGGAAGAAAGTGTTACTTCCAGTGTTCAGAAGGAAGATTATTTTGACAACCCTTTCTCTGAACTAGTTTGTACACCACACCAGAGTAGTGTGGCTATTTAAATCCCCTATTATGAATATAGTAGATGGCAACTGCAAGATCATCAAGTCATCTTGGGATATATTTTCACAAAGTGGCAGACGAATGCAGCGTATCAATAATAAAAGGTTCTGCTGAGAAGCAAATGGCTGGAAACGACCTCTGTTAGCACTGAGTTATACTTGCTGGAATGGGGTACGATTGTCAGGGCCATACCTATGCATGAGGCTCTAGCTGGGTCCCCTCCAAATTAGGGACAATTTAAGGCCCCAAACAATGAGGGAGGGCCCTAGGTAGGATCAAGTTTTATTTGAACATGGGGTCACGGAGGTATTCATCTTGTCCATTAGTTCTGGAGGCATATCTGTGACTCAGTGAGATGGTCTTTATTTTTCTTGGATCATTTGCGATAAATGCTTTTCTCAAGGAGCTCTAGCACCTTGGGAAAAGTGTATGTATGGCTCTGATGGTTGTAACTCCTCAGTGGACAGGTCCACTTACTATCATGTTCTGTTGATGACAAAGATATACCAGGTTTCTAATAGATCTCTTGAAGGAAAATGCACACCAGCTTATGCAACAAAGTGGAAAGTTTTGTGTGGGTTACACCAAAATGTAACCTTGTGTGGATTTAGAACACACTTTTCTTTTATAACAGAATTTAGAAGAGTATTCACTACAGCAAACTGTTCGTTTTTTTTTTTTTTGGAGGGGAATTGTGGACAGCCAGTGTCCTCTTCCTCCTCTGGAGAAATATTCAAGATGTCATGAAATTTAATTTCATCCAGGATACTGGTTTGACCCTGGGGCCATGGAGATATTCATCTTGTCTATTAGTTCTGGAGGCATATCTGTGACTGGGTGAGATGGTCTTTATTTTTCTTGGATCATTTGTGGTAAATGCTTCAGGAAGCCTAAGGCCATTTTAATTTTTTTCTAGTGAAATGCACAGTAAATCATAGCATTCAAAGATGATATAATTGAGAAGGTGAGATACCCATGCATGCTAATATCTCTTTACTTTTTTTTTCAATGGTGTGCTACACTTCATTTTTTGTCTCCTGATATAGAATGCTCTGCTCTGTCTTGATCATTGAATCTAAAGATGAAAATCTTTAGCATGCTTGAGAATATGTTGGATGTTCTTGAGTGCAGTTAGTGCACTTGGATTTTTTTGAACCTAGAGTCTCTTTTCATGTTCTTTACTGTTGTATAGATTTTTGCACCTGCAGCGGTGCAAAAGATTCATGACAGTTGAGATCCTGCTTTACTGATGCTGAAGGTTTCAGGGTGTTAACCCCCCAACTGGCCATGACATCTATAGACGTCTGGATATGATTCTGTAACCAGGGACACGCCAGTAGTGTCCGGCGCCTGTGTGCAAAACTTCAGTTGGCATCCCTATCCCCCCCCCCCCCCAATGAAAAATCACTTAAAAAACCAGTTTTTTTTTAAAAATATTTCCTCTTCTTTGGTGCCTGTGTGCATCGCACACATGGCCGGTGCTCCCCTGTCTGTAACACCCGTTGAATAACATGGATAAGAAGTGCAATTTGGCCTCACTATTTCATCCACCTTGGCCAGTAGGGAGGTTAAGGGATGCTATTCCTGGTCACTATTAGGCCACCAGCTCCATGAAGAAGAATTCTTATGGGTGTCGCCTCCTTGATTTTTGAATTCATCTCGCAGCATCCTATCACCAAATCACTCCTCTAGAAAAGTTTTGTGAGAGTTATTGTGATTGATACCCTCTCCTCTCCCGAATAGGAAGGTGTAGCCGAATGGAAAATATAACTTCTGCTCTTTTGGTATCTTATTGGTTTATATAGCAATTGCTTCCAAAAAAGTTTCTTTAATTTTTCTTTCAAAATTAAATAAGAAATCGTACAGTTAAACCAGGCATATAGTATAAGTTTTTTTGTTTTCATGTTTAATAACTTCACAAAAAAAAATTAATATTTATATCCAGTCATTTTATTTCAGACAAAAGTCCCTTTGTTTACAACATGAACAAATTTAATTTCAGCAAATCAAAAAATATACTTTCTACCCTTTTTAAGATAAGCTAACACATCTGCATTTTTAAATCACAGTAATAAACAAATTTACATAAATATAAATAAAAATAAGTAATTACAGCAAGCTTAACACAATAAGCTTGTTATAATTACTTATATTTGAATTTAATAGGAGCTACATTAAATTGAAACTTCAAAACACTCAAAATATATGTTCTTGAATAAAACCAGAATAACAAAAATTTAATTACACTGAGCTTTTCCAGATACAATCAGTATATGAAGATATACTAATTTCAAATTATATTGAAATTATATTTTTTCTCCACTGCTATATAAAATCAAGTTTAATTTTACATTCATTTGATTTATAGTTCGAAATAAATATCTGAGTAGGAGAGAAAGAAGACTATGTATGTATGTATGTATATATATATAAAAAGAACTTCCTCTCAAAACATCTATCTCTATAATGACAACCTCAAAAAATATAATTCAGACAATTATATATGTACAACAGTTAACTTGATAATTTAACCTTTCAGTGACAGGGTGAAAATTTATCACAATTATTGGAATAAATCTGACAGATTTGAAAAAAAAAAAGATTAAATGAATGTGTTTTTCTTGTATAAATAATTGCCAGAAAAATTACTATCCCTATCATCATAAGAAAATGTCAATGTTTTTTATCATTCTTTTCTGGTGACAGCTAAAATCAAGTGTTTCATTTTGCTTATTTTTCAACTAATTTTTAGATTAAAAAATAATAATAGAAAATACAATCACAAAATGAAACAAAAAAAAAAAGTGTTTTATCATAGAGATGATCAATTTAGTTGGGGCCTAAAAACATTTAAAAAAATACTTTTTTTCAAATATATGCTAATGACTTCATTGGATATGACAGACTTTCACATACACAACCAGTACATATGTGAATGAATAAATAAATGATTATCTACACCCATTTATTAGAGACACTATATATTAAAAGTAGCAACAAAATTATAACAAGGTATGCCGTGCTCAGAGTGAAAGGATCTTACAGATCTGACCTTGCCACTGACTGGTTAAACAAAGATTATAGTTACCAGAAATATATCTTGATTTAGGCTTACAAAATAAGGTTTATACAAAACTTTTACATGGAGTACATTAAATATTATAATTTCAAAAAGGTTCTGCCTCAAAAAGATATCTAATTTATTTACATAAAGATTGATCAAAATACAAACCTTTACTGGTCCCCAATTTTAACTTTGCTAAATAGCTCCTCCCCCCAATAATTCTTTTATATTTTACTAATAAAAGAATTATTACTAAAAAAAACAATTGATTTTTCCTACAGCAGACATTGCTATGACAAACTCACTCACTACTGAAAAGTCTTGATCAGTGCTCACAGGTATAACATTAAGCTAAAAGATATTCACAATAGTAAACTGCCCACTATAAAAAATGATTCCTATGGTCCCTATGAGTTATGTTATTAAAATATAATGACAAAATTAAACTGCACTTCTTTACTTAAAATTTTAAGTACTAGGTCAAAAATATTAATAGAGGTAGCTGACATAATGAATACAAACCATTTAAATTTAACACATAACTGTTAAGTTAATGTGGAGTCACGTAGGTAAAGAAAATCATAAAAATACAAAAATCAATATGTTTGTATTCAAATAAGAAAGTCACCACATTAAATAAGGCAGAAAATTCCTGATTAGTAAAGTGCTGCATATAACAGATCGTCACAGCAATACGTACACATTTCTGCAAAGCATTTTCTCATTATCTGTGATGACAGTAAGTATTTACAAATCAGCAAATCTTTATTTAGGAACTTAAATGAAATATCTCCCCATCTCTAGCACATTATATGACAGGTGGATAAATTGGTAATGATGTAATGAATAAAGCTAACATTGGCAAATTCAAGTTTATAAATAATTTTAGCTGTGGCTATTAACAACCTTTAAGTAAAATTAACATACCACACTAATTAACTTATGGAAGCTCTCAAAGCTTATACAATGTTTCATTAAAATAATTCAAAGTCCAGTTGTTATTCTACCATAAATTTCATTTAAAAAAGCAACTAAGAATGGAAATCGGTATCTGTAATAGTTTGATTGTACACAAACAATGCATTTTGTATAATGGCATCAATATCACATTAACTGAACCCTAAAGCCATTTTTTGGTGTAAACATAACTCTTTTTTTTAAATCTAATTTTATCATTAAAATGGTCCCCAAAAAAAAATATATATAGAGAGAGAGAGAGAAAAAAAAGTAGGAATATCTTCATTCTAAGAGAGACCTATAACCAAGGACCAATTTAATGATAAAAGCTAGTAATCAGTACTGAATTCACTCCACTGCACTGACAGTAATGGCTTTTATAAATCTTTATATACATACAGTATTATAAATTACTCAGAGCTAAATTTGAATCTGTGACAATGCTTTTGTAAAAAAAAAAGTGACAAGTATGTTACTGTTACTACTTATAGCATGTGCATGTCAAGTCAGTCTGTTTTTGGTTTATGTATTCTGGACAATTTTATTTTACTATAATAGATGGTTTGATCAGAATCAAATTTGAAAACAATCTGACAAGGTTTAACAGAGATCCTAAGTATTAGATATTATTAAATTCCATCCTTATAGAGTGGAATTAATGCAATATATAATTTCAGCATGTTCTGTTCCAGCAAGTGGTCCATTTAAAATGAAAACTGAAATGGCTTGCAAATTTTTGTAGTGACTTATTAAGTTTAATATACAAAAGTACTAAAAACGGGAAGAGAATACACTTTTAATAAATAAGCTACTTACTACAAAAGTAATTTTATTCTGTGGAAAAATGTGAGCTCTCCAAACAAACATTGGTATAGTATTAGCTTATTCAATCTTAACTAGTATGCGAAACAAGAAATATTCAAGGATAATACCAAATTATACAAGTAGTATATAACACAAGTGATATTAAAAAGCCTAGCATCA
The DNA here is from genome assembly GCF_054136105.1 of Typopeltis vanoorti. Taxonomy (NCBI): domain Eukaryota; kingdom Metazoa; phylum Arthropoda; class Arachnida; order Uropygi; family Thelyphonidae; genus Typopeltis; species Typopeltis vanoorti. The sequence goes on along the minus strand of NC_143555.1, from coordinate 55,493,307 downwards.
TATACTAAAATTTATACTGGCTTACATTTTTTTTGTTTTTATAGCTGCCTTATATTAATGGTTCCCATGGGAAGTATTTGAACACTTGTGGGAGTGATGTGTTTTGTGTGTGTGATGAATAAACTAATCTTTTTCAGTTATAGAATAAAACCAGTTCACTGTATGTTGCATTGATATTTATTATTATTTTTTTTTAAAAAGGCATCCGCTTGAGCTCTGTCTTAAATTTTAAAAGTAAAAACTTGCTCCCTTGTAAAGTGAATGAAGGGAAGAAGAATGTTTAGTTTTGTTCAGATCAAGTAAATAATAATATCTTGTCTCGTTTTAGGGTGGTATCCTCCTTCCTGAATCATAATTCAAGTTTCCATAGCAAACTGTGCTGATTACAGTCTTTTATTATCAAATCACAAAAAGGTGTTATAATGCTGTGAAAGCTCATGTAATAACATGATCTTTGGATACATTCATGAATAATAACTACAGTCTGGAATTCATGGACTTATTATCTAGTCTTTATAAGTGTTTATTATCACTGTATGGGACAAATAATTCCTCCATACCTACTAAATTATAGATAACTTATGTAGAGGCATTTCTAGCAGCTGTGATGGAATGCAGTGGCATTTCTAATTTTTATTACTTTCAGGTTACAGAAGTTACAAATTTCACTTTGGGTCAACTATCAAATTCTTTTCTCTGCTAAAATGTTAATGCTTTATTGAAATTATTAAGGTGCATCACTAGTAACTATGGGAAGAGCTGTTGCTAATTATGTAAAAGTAAGATGAATATCATGAAGGGTGCTTCAGAATAGGTCATGACAGGCCATCCACTGAACCTGACATGAAAGAGAAGATGGAATAATACAATAAAGAATTTGATATTATTGCTGATGTTTTTTGAGTACTAACTTCAAGGTGCTTCTTGTTTGGAAACAATATTTTAACCTCAGGAACTTTATGGACAATGATATTGTCCATACAGTATATCAGAAACATTAATCTGTAAGAAGTAATTTTAACTTGCTTAACAAACTGTAATTTTCATACTTGATTCAATATAGATGTGCCATGAGAGTGTTATCATCTGTAAGCTTCTGTGTTGTTTGCCATGCTTCAGGAATAACTGGTTTATCCACAAACTTTTTGGATTTATTTCAATCTAAGAGTTTAATGAATTCTTCCATTACTTACCTAGATAACAATTTTTTTTCTTATATAACCATAAAATAAAGGAGCAAAAAAGCAGGCATTGGACTTATTCTAAATAGGAGGAAAATGTGTGAAAATTTCACATATTCACCTCTTATTTAGAATCTGATTCAAATTTAGTACCAGTGCACAGTCCTTGCATTCAAGATTTGTGCAATTTAAAGTCTCAATCTCTTACCCTTGGATGCTCCAGTATTCATGACAGACTTCACTGTATGCATTGGTGAAAGGAGAAAAAAAAAGCTTTTCCTTTTTGAGAGGTAGGTGTCCTAAAAGAAAAATTTTCATATTTAATAGCTGAGATCACTCTTCAGGCCAGTGTGTGTTTCAAAGATAACAAAAAACCTTCTCCTTTCAATGTATATTATTTATGTGTCACTGGCTTGGGAAAAGTTTCATGTTTAGTCTCTACTGCAGTGTTTCTAGATTATGTAAGAAATAAATAAAAAAATTCTTAATTCATTCACAGTGATACAAAATGTATGGGGCAATAAATTGCATTTATGATATAATGCATCAGCTCTGTACAACTTTCAACAAGCCATAAATCAAAGAGATCAGAAGAATTGCCAGTTTTTTTTATTTTTTAATCCCATTTGAAGATCTAATAATCTTTTTTTTTTTAATTTTAATCTCAAATATCATTTACTAGGTTGCCCTACATTTTTTATAGGTAGGATTTTTATGAAACGGTCATAATCATAAATAACCAAGTTTTGAGTGCAGCTAATGCATAAACAAAAAGCAAACCAAAGATTCTTCCTGCATGAAGGGTAATCTCAGTTATTAAATATGAAAATTTTTGTTTAGTTCACAGTTGCCACCTTCCTCTCAAAAAAGAAAAGCTATTTTTTTTTTTTTTTGTTATTTTTCTTTCACAAATATTTTGAAAATCAATGGATGCATAAACCTACATGTACAGTTTGACAAATATTTGCTATGTAATGTATGTTTTATGTATGTCCATCAAGCAAACTTTGTAACCCACACAGTTCAGCCTATCCTCATAAGAGCATTCCACAGACCTGTCATCAGCTTAATCACTTGGTTTTGAATCTTCTCTACCATCTCCTGGTCCCCAAGAAACTCAGCTGACATGATATTATGAAATCTCATGACATCAGTTACTATGTAATAAGAAAACAGAAGTATTTATTTCTTGATTATAGAATTCACAATAAGCACTGGCAAATGGTAGGAAGACATATTCAGACAGATTTGTTCATCTGCATAATAAATATGATAATCTTGAGAGCACATTCTGACATATTATTCTTTACGTGCAAACTGCCTTTACCCTTTGCTTTTCCTCATCATCAAATGTTTTTAACAAATCAGAATTACACATTTTTTGCTGATTACACATCGTTAGTAAGAGCCACATGCACAGTTGATGCAAGTTAAACCGAACTCATTAAAGAAATTCAAAATTCATACTCTCAATATGCTTATATATTTGGGTTTGTCAGTAATACTCTTCTTGATATAAAGTTTGATACAAAAGTTTGCACCCATTCCCACAATCAATTGTTAGTAATCATTAGCAGCGCGTAGCTGTGAGACAATTTTTCTTCTTTCCCAATTATGTGAAAAAAAAAAAAAAAAAATTGGCTATAATAAATTCACATATACAGATTAATGACATTATTCTCAGAGATAACATAATTTTTGTAATGCATGGAAACAGTAATTTTTAGCAAATCCTTTAAAGATATCCAACATAAATTCTCATTTATCATACTTAATTTAAAATCAATGGTAGGAATGTGATCTGGAAAGATTCCCAACTGATAACTCAATTTTCATTTCCTTTTAGTGTCTTGATGATTGAGAATATATACTTCTCCATCATGTTTTTTCCATTCAGTTTCAAAATCTTGCTCAAGAATTTCAGCTCCCCTTTTACGAGTAAGGCCTGTGTCTTCAAGCTTCAGTTCACACATCTGTATATCATGTTTGCCTGAAGGTATCAAGAACATTAATATAATGTTTGAGAGCCATAAAAATCATTCTGAATATTTTAAGAAATAAAAAATCTTTTCAAAATTTAGTAAACTATTCTTATACCTATCCAACTGAAATTTATTTTAATTATTTTTATATTAAAAAATATATCTTTATATAAACATTGTTTCATTTGTATAAATTTTAACTTTTTTGTTACTATAATTTATACTGTGAAAAAAAAATGCAAATGATTAACTACTTTATAAAAAAATTAAACTGTTACATTATATAATATATATTCTTCACTGCATATATATAGTTCAAAAATAACATTTACTTATTTTACCCAAGGTGTGCGAGTTCCAGTTTTCAAGAGAGCTCATTCGTGATAAATTGTAGTAGTAACTCACCGCCATTTCCTTCATGACTTAAATGGAATGTGAATCAGATATGAAGGAGAAGGAAAGTATTACATGAAAGCAGGGGCCGCAGAGAGGGGGTGACATCTGACACTTTTGTCACGGGCCCGACCGTCGTGTCATATAACTGTGTTTATAATGCATGGTTTTAATTCTAGTAATAATACAACAATGATAAAGGATAATGGCATATCGAGAATGATACTATGTTTTGATTTAGACAGACGCTAAGCTCTTTAGCCGTCTGTCTAAGTAAAATCTTTAGCCGAAATAAAATATTGCAATCATGTACCATATCGATTGATATTGCAACAGCAAATGTTGAGTCTCTTCTGAAAGAACTTGAACATTTTAGAAATAAGTGGCAAGATGTTCTCTCTGAAGCTACATTTGTTGAAATTGAATAACCGCAAATGTCGAAAGCGAAGAGAATAAAGCTAGCAGATGAAAGTGCAGATGGGAATGATACACAAGAACATTTTAAAAGAACTGTATAATTTGTTATACTGGATACAATTATTTTCCAACTTCACATGCATTTCACATCTTTAAAACCCATTCAGAATTTATTTTCACCAATTAAATTTTCAACCAATGAATCATCAAGAAATTTCTGACTCGTGCAATAATTTAATAAATAAATATTCGAAAGACGAAATCTATCACATAAAAAAGATTTATAACGCCACGTTTAAAGATGTTATACCAGGACTAGATTTATTAAATACCATTTATAAATTTCGACTTCAAGTGTTTTTCCCAAAATATGTACTTCAATCAGAATTTTTTGCACAATACCAGTAACAGTTGCTGAAGGTGAAAGAGCGTTTAGTAAACTTTCAGCAATAAAGAGCTTCTGTAGATCATCAATGCTCCAGGAAAGATTAAATGGCTTAGCTTTGCTATCAATAGAACATGACCTGGCAATGAAAATTGATTATAACGAGGTGATTAAAGATTTCGCTAACCATAAAGTGAGGAAGTGGATGAGGCAATAAAAATTTAAAAATTCTCTTTTTATTTAATTTTTGTATGGTATGCAATGTACCGAAATTTGAATTATTGTACACTTTTCTTAAATGAATGTTTTATATGACTTTTTTTTATTAAACAAAAGTGATGCATTTTTTTAAGTGGGGCCCGGACCACAGACTTGTCACGGGCCCAAAAAGTCTTTTCTTTAGCATCTTTCATGTACAAAGAAAGATGTTGATTTTTAACAGAATTAAAAAAACAACAACAAAATGATGAATGCTGCTTTTCTTAGTTTCTTTAAAATACTGATGTCTAATTGAACTAAGTTGTACATATATTACTCATTGTGTGATTTGATCTCAATCTCCAATTTAGTTTTAAGTACATGTTATGAATCTCTGTATCATATACGAAGTTATTTCGTATATGATACAGAGATCTTTTTATTAAATTCTTTTCTTTTTGGTATTGGAATAGTTTGAGGATTGAATTCAGTTTGCTGTTACAGATATAAGAATTCTGAAATAAGAAAAAATTATGATAGCTGCAACCATGATTAAATCTTTGTTCCATTTGAAGAAATTCAGTCAAGAATTTATTACCACTTTGGAGCAGTTATTTTTTTTTTTAGAAGAAAAGCTTCAATCAAGGTGATTTGGGGCATACATATTTCACTACATGTATAAATGGAACACCCAAAAATCAGACTTGCGAATTCAACCCAAGGTTTGCAGGACAGAGTTTACTCTGAACATCTGTTTTTCTGGTCACTGGGATTTGAAAGGAATACATATAGAGAAAAAAAAAAACTGATATTGGGACTGTGTACAAGGCATGCAAAATTACAGTTTGGCATTTACAGGACATACTAGAATGATTTTTCATATGGTAGAACAGGGGATGGAACAAGGACAAGGGGCCATTCCTAGACGTCGCAAAAGAAAGTGCAAGTAAGATGATGAGAAATGGCTTCTTGTATGTAGGGTAGTTGGACAATGAAATACATTACCTGGTGTGGTGGTAAAGGTTCAGAAAGTGAATAAAATGACAAAATTTGTTTTGTTGAAGCTGGGCCTCCCATGATGAGGCTAGTAACTTCATGGAAATCATGAATAATAATAGTTCTACTGTATCATTGCCTATTGATGATCTACTCTCTCCTTGCTTCTTATTTGTCTTCCAGTTATTTTACCAACATATGTTGTAAATGTCCTCCTGTCATTCTAAATGTGTGCAATGTCTTTTGATTTCTTTTTGTCAGAAAGAGATTAGAAGAATTTTGTCCAAATATCATAACAAAGAGCTTCCCAACTGATGGCATTTCTCCAATTGTTCTGAAGATTTATGCTTTACAGATGACTCTCACAGCTTTTTACAGAGAGTCCTGCACTTACATATGAGTTATGTTTCTCTAATTTTACGTCAGATTTAATCCCATCACCTGCTAATCATACCCTATTGCTTATGTGTTTACAAAGTAGTGCATTTACATGTTCTACAAGTTATTTCTTTTAATTTCATTCACAGAATTCACACACAAATTGGATTTCAATATGTAAATATTAATGAAAAGTAATATAATTTTAGTAATAGTATGAGAAAAAAAAAGTTTAATTTGGCTGTTCACCCTTCCTTGTGAAAGTATCAAGAGATGACTGAAGAGTGGATTGTTTCTTCACTTCATAAATCTCCCATTAACAGGCTAATATGTTATTTCTCTTTGGACTTTTAAGAATCATGAGGCACAAGGTTCTATGCAAACACAAAATATGCAGCACCTAAAACAGGAAAAAATAGCACATCCACATTGAAAGCAAGATAGTGAGGAAAGCACACGTGGACTGCCTTGTGGATGACTACTGTTTGATAGTATGCAAATAACATAGTTGGGTTAAGTAAAATTTTTATAATTAACCAGTTTTCTAACAATTTCAGGATAATTTGCACACGTCCAAATTTACTCAAGTCAAATTTATGTAAGCCAGGGACTGCCTGTATTCTCTTCAGTTTTACTAGTATCTATCCTGCAGTTTTTCATATTATTACATATTCAATACATTTCTAAGAATAGCGACAAATTACCATCCTCTCATTCAGTTTTTTTTCTAAAATAATGGCTACAACCATGAACAGTCAACGTCTGTGCTACCAAGAAATCTCAACTAGTAAATCACTGTCAGTATTGATTCTATTGATGTTGATCAACATTGGGCTTCTTGATTGTCACCCACCTTTGGACAAATGTGTTATCAACCTCATCATGGGAGGCCCAGCTTTAACAAAACAAATTTTGTCATACCATTCACTGTCTGCACCTTTACCACCACATTGTCCAACTACCCTACATACAAGAAGCCATTTCTCATCATCTTACTCGCACTTTCTTTTGCGACATCTAGGGATGGCCCCTTGTCCTTGCTCCATCCCCTGTTCTACTGTATACGAAAAATCCTTCTAGTATGTCTGGTAAATGCCATGGAAAAGTCTGGGGAATCTCAAGTAGGTATTCCTGATAAATAATACATCTGATATTTGGCACAAAGCATTCCTATCAGGTGGTCTGTCTTTGATTTGTGCAACTGGGATGGTAGCTTGCCAGACATTACATGCGATGGTGGATGGATAGATATGTATCCTCTAACTTTTGTAACTAATGGCTGAGGTTCCACCAGGCTCTATTCTCTCACCTTCTCTTCCCTCTCCAGTTCAGTGCAAATCCAATGTATACTACTAAAAACAAACGGCAAACTCATGTTAAATAACAATCTTTAATGGTTAAATTTTTCACCTGTGTATAAACGGTATCTTCAGTATGGAAATGGAACAGCATAATATCCAAATAGCACTGTAATAGTTCTTGAGGTAATAGAGGTAACAAAATGGTCAACAAATTCCTAATTCTACAAAACACATATAGATGAGTGTGGATACATATAATTGCCAGCCGGATTTGGCTGAATGGTTAGCATATCTACTCTTCAAAAGGCTGTGGGTTTGAATTCAACTGTGGCATGAATGTTTGTGATCATCTTAGGTGGGAAATGAATTTCAGTGCCTACTTTGAGACTACTTAGTGTAGGCCTGAAAAAGTTCAATGTCTGGTCTTTAGGTCCAAGGTTTCTGGGCTATATAAATATATATATTTTAAACATGTCATTTAACCAAGTCAATTACTCTGTAAATAAATATATATATAAGAAAAAAAAAATTCTTAGCCCGCCCGCCCACCCACCCACAGTACAAATATATTATGAGTTTCTCGTAGATAAGCTTATACGTTGGTTAGACATAATTTTTTAGGAAATGACAACAAATTATTAATTATAAAAACTTTAATTAATAATTACCTGTATTTCAGCAATGGTACACTGCCATCTTCAGGGATAACAAAACAATGATAGGTGCATGCAGGCACTCACACTAAGCAAATGAGGCTGAAGAAAGGCAAATGAAGTTGGTCCCAGAGTCCCCGGATATAGGGACTACCAAAAATCCATAAGCAAAATGTACCATTACGTCCCATTGTGGATGGCCTTGATTCTCCCACGTACAAAATTAGCCAAAGTGCTCACACAATATACTGGCAACACATCTTCACACACAAAAAAAAAAAAAACTCAGCCCACTCTAAAGAAAGTATAGAAAACCTCTCACTCCAACACAATGACATAATGGTTAGTTTTGATGTCTCCTCCTTATTCACCAATGTCCCACTCAAAGATACCTTAAAGCTCATTCAAGCCAAATTTCCTTCCAATATCTCAGCCCTAATACAGTTCACCATGAACTCAGGCTATTTTGTTTGCCAAGGAAAATTCTACAAACAGATACAGGGGATAGCCATGGGTTCTCCACTCTCTTTCCAGCCCTGGCCCACTTCTTTATGGAGACTGTTAAAGAAAAAGTCTTGAACTCTGCCCCACATAAACCCACTGTTTGGCTATGCTATATGGATGATGTATTCGCATATGGCCTGGATACACTCCACAATTTTGCAACACACTTAAACAAATGACACCCCAGAATCCAGTTTACCTTAGAAAAGGAAAACAACAACAGTCTCCTTTTCCTAGACACTCTGATTACAAGCCATTCAGATGAATCCCTGGCTTTCTCTATTTACAGAAAACCTACACATACAGGTAGATACTTACCTTCTTCCTCAATCCTCACTTGCATCACTAAAATATAGCAGACATGCTATATTTTACTGATGTGTCTATAGGTTCTTTTACTTTATGGGTATGGGATTAATATAAAAATAACACACACAGTCCCTGACTTACATAAAATATTGTAAAAGGGCTAGAAAATGGAGAATTATAAAAATTAATTAACCTACCTATGTTACTTGCATGTCATGTAACAGCATCTTCTGCAAGACACAGCCCATGTGACACGTGTCGAATTTCCTCAGGCTTGCTTTCAACACAGATGTGCTATATTTTAATGTTTGCATGCATGCACTTATGGTATACATTTTTAGTATTTGTGGATCATAATACCTCAAGGTTCTTGAAAGTCCAAACAGAAATAGATGATGTGTTATTCTGTTATGGACAGTTTTATAAAGAGAAGAAACAAGACATGTTCAGTCATCTTTAGATAATTTCATAAGTGGCTGAATGGCCAAATTAATTTCTTTTCTACTTTATCATATTATTTGTACTGTATTATATTACTCAGATTAATAATTATATATATATATTGAAATCCAATTTGTGTGATAATTCTATGAGTGAAACTAACAAAATCAACTTTTAAAACATGTTAACAATGGGGTGTGAATAATGGGTAAGGAATTAAACCAGAGTTGTATAAAGATTGCAGAATATCAATTTTACATAAACTGGGAACTGGCTGTAGATATATATATATATATTTATAATTAGGAATTTGTTGACTGGTTACCATACTAAATCTGTTGTGGTGCTTTCTAAAATCTTTCTGTTAATGTATATTATGCTGTTCCATTCATGTACATACGACACATAGGTGAAAATTTTACCATTAGAGATTGAAATTATTTAACATGGGTTTTCCATTTCTTTTATTTACTTCTGCAAAATGATGGATTTGCTTATAAAACAAATCCATCATTTTGCAGAAGACAGTTTACTGTGCTTTACCCTATCATTTGACAAATAATGTCCTTCAAAAATCAACCAAAAAACTTTCAGAATATCATCTTCAATCCTTAAATGCTGATAACTGTTAATTTCCATGCTAGTAAAACTAAATGTGGTTTCATTTTTTTTTTTTGCAAAAAAGCATTTCTTCTGGGCAGAGGGGAGGAGTCCGCCCCTGGCGACACTTTGAACTTTTGCAATTAATTCTAAAATACAGTCTCGAAAACTCATTTCCACAGATTGTAATACTACTGCGAATTTTCCTCACAATTTCTAGTTGTGAGAGGAGTTTTTCTAAATAAAATTGATTAAGAATTAATTACCTACATTACTATGAAATAGACTTCGCCAATCATCGACGATTTTGCTAACAGAAAAGCAAGAAAAATAACATTTTGGAATGTTGAAATTAAAGTTTTACTTAAAAAAAAAAAAAAAAAATGTTTTAATTTATTTCCCTCTATGTAATTTTGACTTTTTGTAGTATTTTTGGTGTGTATTGAGAGGGGCGGCAAAAGCTCTAGCTACACCACTGCTTCTAGCCTTACTTTTGACAATGCTTGAATCTCCATTCTTTTTTGGCATAAATTATTACAAATATCATCTCAGTATTCAAGAAATGTTTTCATTCATGGTGTTACTTTACTTCAGCAGCTATTACATCAATGCAACTAACACTGTTTCATGTTTTTGGTAGTGTCCTTAAAATGCTCCCAAAAATTTAACTTGGAATCTGTCTTTCACAAATGTTTAATTTCTGCAGTTCACATTTACAGAAGAGAGCCACTAGGTTGATTAATAATTCATCGCTCCAAGTTTACTCTGTTTTTCAAAATAGTTTAGTTTCTGCTGCATGTATTTTTTTTTTTTTATAAATATTTCCATGGTTACTGTTAACCAGAATTGGCATTGGTAAATTTCTCATTTTGCTCTGAATGTGTTAAAATGTGCAAGTGTAAAACAGCCTTCTCTACATTCATTTTATTAGTCGCATTCTCTACATTAGTCACGCAACATTTTCCCTTATTCTCTATTCATGCCTTTTCCTGCTACTATTGTAAAAAAAAAGGTTAATTTTTTGATAGTAACTTAGTCATGATCAAAATATAGAGAAAATTTATAAATAAATAAGAAATAGATGAATTTAAAATGTAAACATTTTGGCAGTATTTCACATAATTGTGTATATGTATTTAAGTGTCTTACAGTCATTTTTATCAAATGAAGATTTTAATCTTGTAAACTATTTTAAAACTGCAAAAACAATACATAACAACTTGTCAAACCTGCAACAAGAAGAATAGGCGGTTTATCAGGATGAATTTCCATCTGCCGAGCAATCCACTGTCCATCAAAATGAGCATACCACCAACCTCGCTGGGTGCATGTTGGACGGAGAAATGGAATTCGAAAATATCTTTGACTATTGGTAGGACTAGTTGCAGAAGATGGCAAATGAGACCTCTGGACTATAGAAATCATAAAACATATGATATAATAAAACAGTACTATATATGGTTATCATTTAGATAAACACCCTCAAAAGTAAGCCAAATCATTTATATCTTGATAATGAAAACCAAATTTTTACACCATTTTACTGAAGATTCATCTAATATCTCTGTTAAAATTCCATGAATAATTAAACTTTTTGTGTAACTTATGTTGCAACCAACATTTGTATGAGAGAGGAAAACCAGAGTAGAGAAAGCTAAAATTTGCAGCTCTTGCTAACCATATTAATATGAATTATTTCAAGGATTTAGGTCTATTATGATCTGTTTCAGCTTAGAGGGCGTTAGCAAGTCTCTTCAATGGACAACATGGTCTCCTTTTTCCCAGACTGTTTATACTGAAGTACTTGTTTGGGCAGTCTTCTGATTTGCATCTTATTAACATGCACAATCAAATTGTTTATATTTCTTTATTTTCTCTGTTAATGGTTCTTGGCTTAATTCTGTCACTATTTCTTTTATGATCAAATAAGGCAAATTTTTGCCTTATTTGATAAACTAAATAAGAATGTGGCAATAGGGGCTGGTGAGATATCAGCACAGATGCTAAAAGTGTTCAGATGAACTGCCTGGTCCAGGCTATATAATTTGAGCCACAGAACCAGGAAGATTCCACAGGAATGGAAAAGAATGTACGACAATCTCTGTCAGCAAAGGTTGGTCGATTGATAGAGCCTCTTCTACTAATGGCTAGCAAAAAGTTAAGCAAGTTTGAGCGCGGTTAGTAGTTGGAAGGAAATCAATCGTCCGATGCTGTCGGCACACTCTCTCTCGATGAGTCTTTGGACTCCCTGGAGGTGTCACTTAATAATGTAGTTTCTGACTACATTATTAAGTGACTGTGGTTCTCCCACTATTTTCTGTTCTACAGAACAGAAAATAGTGGGAGAACCACAGGTCATCCCTTGAAACTGTATAAAGAATGTGTGAGTAGGGGAGTGAGAGGCAGGTTTTTCTCGTGCAGAGTTGTAAATGATTGGAATGCCTTGCTTGAGAGTGTGGTGTCTGCAAGGAGTTTGAATGTGTTCACGGTACGACGAGCTGTGTGTGTGATAAAAGGACCTCCCAGATGAGTCCTTGACTCCATGAGATCTTGGGATAATAATAATCCCAATGCAAAAGGATGGTGGAAAGACTGATGTATTAATTTCTGACCTATCATTATCTTTGGAGTGGTGGTGAAGATTTTGGAAAAGTTAGTAAAAGCTCATTTACAGAGAATTCAGAGTACAGATTCTCTGTCAACAGAGAATCTGTACTCCATAATGAATAGTATGGGCTTACTAAAAGGAAGGTCATCTTTCAGCAACTTGCTCACATTTTATAATAATGTTACCAATGAGATAAGGAAAATGGATATATTATGATAATTTTAGACTTTAAGGCATTTGTCAGGATACAGTATGGAAGACTGTTGCATAAATTGGAGAATATGGGATTGGCTTATAATTGAGCTTAGATAAGAGAATAGCTGAGTGACTGACCAATATCAAAAAGTGGTGCATGGAGGAATGTAATATTTAAGATCACCAGTGGTCTTTGGTCCATTGTTATTCAACCTTTACATTAATACTGGGAAAGATTTGACATGATATATACATCTATTTGTTGAAGATGCAAAGATAAGTAGGATAATCAGGAATGCAGTACTTGCAGAATGATGTGAATAGGCTTAATAATATAATGATAAAATTATTAGTAATGGAAGGATTCTTACATTAACAAAAATTATTTATTATTTGTAGAATTTTCAGCTAGGATTCTTATCCATTGTCAATACAATTACAAATTGCAAGCACAGGAGGATAACTCCATGTATAACTACTAGAATTGACAATGGCTAGGGAACTAGCAAAAAATTCCACAAACATTAAATAATTTTTTCTGTGTCAATCCATTACTTTTAATTTTATCATATTTAAATCTATTCAATTTGAATAGGCTGAAATTATGGGCACTTAAAAATAGCTATCAATTCAATATTAGTAAATGTCAAGTCATGAGTTTTGGTGTAAGATATCCAATGCTATATTATGTTGGTGGAATTATGCTAGAAGAAATTGATTAGTCTAGCGATCTTGGAGTTTTAGAAGTTCAAAGGGCTATATAGCAAAGATTGGAAATACAACACAGAGGATAATTGCAATGCTGAAACGAACCTTATCATGCAAGGATAAGGAAGTCATTTTGCCTCTTTATAAGGCCATGATGTGACCTCACTTGGACTATTGTACACAGGTTCTGGTTTCTGTGGTGATGATAACACAGTGGAGAGTGTGCAAAGAAGAGTACAAAGATGATATAGGTATTGCGGACTGAAGATAGTAGAAAATAGGAGAAAGAGAGGGTGATACGATTGACTTACAAACTTCTGAAAGGGTCATACAAGACATCAGTAAATGGAATTTTTCATTTTATGGAAGGTGGGGAGAGGAAAAGAGGGCATCATGAAAGTGGAGAATGAATGTAATGAAGGGAGCAAGGGCTAGAATTTTCTCTCATAGCAGTGCATGATTGGAATGGATGCAGGTAATGTGAATGAATTCAAGAAAAGTTATGATTGTGTGAGTGAGGCACATATAACTCACTGGTGCCTCTCTCAATGAGTTCACGACTCTCACAATCTCTCTCTTTCTTAATAATAATATAAAGTGATTGTCAGGATGCCATCTATTAGAAATTGAACCCAGCACCTTATTTTTTTGGCTTATGTGCTGCAGATCATTTGTATGATATAGCACAGTGCTTTCCATAACACATTCATGATTTTTGTCTTCTCTACATACCACCTGTACTATTATTTACTTAATATTTTTCTTTAAATCATCTGACTTTAATATATGAAAAAATCACAATTCCGAAAATAAGTTCTATAAGAAGAATGAAAGTGTTTATGGTCAGGCAGAAAATTTGGCTACATTGCTTACTTTAAGACAAAGATTAAAAAAAAAAAAGTTTTATTGTAGGGCACCTCCATTGAGTCCGAAGATTTATCATGAGAGACTCAAACTATCCACACAATACAACTCATTAACATAGCACCCACAACTGTCTCTAGCAATGCATTCCATTCATTCACCATTTGCTAGTCCTTGAATTACTACTAGTTACACTCTTACTCAACTTCTAGGGATAACATTTTGTTCTTCCTCTAGACGAGGGGTCTTCAACCTTTCAGACAGTGCAGGCCACTAAGCTATACTGCAGTATTTAGAATTGTAAGATGCTTTCCAGATTCACAAGGAATGCTGTGCATTTGATACTTTATATAAAATCCTATAAAAATAAACAAACTCAGCTTTAAGAGCATTGGTAGGAGTCGGGTTCATGATAAGTAAATACAATCAATACTTGAAAAAAGATAATTTAATGAAGAAAACATTAATTTTTTACAATGTCAATGGGCAGCTTGTCAATGTTGGAAGTCGCTATGCACAGTGTATTCTTGAGATGTTGGTCCGTAATCTGAGTTCTTGTCTTGGACTTCACGTGCTTCCTAACAAAGTGCACATTTTCAAAGCATGCCGGCGAAGATTAGGGAATGCGTCCTCAGAAATGTAGGCTTTGTAAAATGTAAGCAAGGGCACATTGAATAATTTTTTTCTCAAAGAAGAGTTGTTTTGGAGTTCAAGCAGCTCCAGTTGCACTGAGCCTGGCATTTTGGAAGCCATGACACTGAAAATAAATTTAAAGAAGACTACTGGTTACGAAAATCACTAAATCTCACTTCGATGCGATCAAACAGTGTGCACCAGTTTGATCTTTGGATTGTAGCCATGTATTTAGGTCATTCATATGCAACGAGATGTCGGTCACAAAGGCGAAGTCTGTCATCTACTTCGGATCATTAAATTCCACAATTGGATTCCCCTTGGTTTGCATGAACTGCTGTATTTCGCTCCTTAAGTCAAAGACTCTTTTAAGAACCTTCCCTCTGCTCAACCAACACACATCACTATAATCAACCACATCGCTGTGATCCGCTTCGCACTCTTGGTCGAAAACTCCTGGAGTTGACAACAGTCACAATAACTTTCACGACATTCTCAAATCCAATAGTTTTCGTGCACAAGTTCTCCTGGTGGATTAAACAGTGGTAATGGACGAAATCTTTTCCTTCTAGTTCTGGTTCTTTCCGTAGCAGCAGTGCAACAAACCCTTCGTTCTTTCCCACCATAGCAGGGGCACCATCAGTTACCACACCCTCTAGGTTGGTTAAACTGAGGTCGAAATGCTGGAGCGTTTTCTTGGTGGCTTCAAGAATATCAGTGCCTTTCGTCGTTCCTTTCATAGGTACGAGTACTAGCAGTTCTTCTGTCACATTGAATTGTTGATCAATGCCACAGACAAAGATAGCCAGTTGTGTGCTGTATCCTTCACATCTGTGCTCTTATCTAAAGCAAGTGAATATGACGTAAATTCGGATGACTGTTTTTTTTTAAAGTTCCGTCAATGTCATTGGCAAGTTCTTCGACATGTGTGCTACAGTTACCCCAGATAAACTTGTTTTTTTAAACATTTCCTTGTTATTTGGACAGAATATCCCCAGCAGCGATGAGACACTCTTTCACAAACTCGCCGTCCGAGAAGGATTTTGATTATTTAGCAATTTTTTCAGCTATTACATAACCTACTTTAAAGCATTCTTCGCTCTCTTCCCTCTGCCTTTTAAATGTACCCTGCTGGCATTTTAAATCAATTTGGAGACGGTTCACTTTGTCCTCACGAAGCCACCCTTGAAGGTGATTGAAATTAGACACATGCCTTGTCTCATAGTGTCGTTTTATATTGTATTCTTTTGATACTGACACTGACTCACGACAAATTAAACACACTGGCTTATCGTCTATTGGCACAAAAAAGTACAAATTGGTCCACTTTTCATTAAAAACCTGACAAGAATCACTTGATTTACGTTTTTTTACTCGTAGAACCCATAGTGATGGAAGGTGAACCAAAATGGCCGTGTAACGGTTATTATCCACTGAATATGTCTCACACTAATGAAAAAAGTCTGGCAATATAAAACCACAATAGGCTATGGCTGATACGATGAACCTGTGTGCACTTATACACGAATATCACACTATTCACATGAAAATAACGAAGTATCGAGAACCTTCGAGATGTATCTGGAAGGCACTAGACAGCGCAATCGAATGAACTACTGCTTCAGCCATCTACCTGCAACATTAGTACTAGTACTTAATACTGCTTGGTGCTGGAAGATGGCTGAAGAAGCGTGTCTATTTAATATTTATTTTTATAGGATTTTATGTAAAGTATCAAATGCACAGCGTTCCTTGTGTATATGGAAAGCATCTTACAATTCTAAATACTGCAATATAGCTTAGTGGCCTGCAAGCTTCATTGAAATTATTTTTTATTTAATCACTTTTTAATGTTAAGTAGTTATTTTTTCAAAATGGCCGGCAGGCCACGCGTCGAAGACCCCCCCCCCCTGCTCTAGACTAATGCTGAAACACTTCCCTTGCATCAATCCTATAAAACCCTATACGCTATCATATTCCCTACTGGTCAACAAGCTTTTGCAACCCACAAACTCTCAATCTGTTCTTATAGGGAACATTCTACAGACCACTCACTATCTTGAGCACTTGCCTCTGGATCCTATCTACTACTTCCTCATCCTCAAGAAACCCAGGTGATCAGATCCGAGCACAGTAATCCAGTGTGGATGCATCAATGCCTTATAAAAGAGTAATAGCAACTTATCTCTATCTCTTAGTGTGTTTTTCAATAGCTAAGTTATCCTATCAGCTACTTTGGCAACATGCCCTCCAAATGTCAACTGCATAATTGCTACTACCACCCCCAAAATCCCTAGTTTCATGTATTTCCTGGAGTACAATTCCATCAATCTGGTACAAGCTTGTAATCTATTTATCCCAAAATACAAAACTACATTTCTTCACAATAAACTGACAACATATTTAAATCATCCAGCAAGCTCTCCACATTGCCTTGATTAATTATTACTTGACTCACTTTTGCATCATTAGTAAACAACTGAATATTTCCTTTCAGATTACTTCTGATATCATTTATGTACATATTAAATAGTAATGGTCCTGGTGGAGAACCTTACAGCACACCACTAGTCACCTGCATTCTCCTGGATCCTGCTTCTCCATATATCACTTTGTTTGGCATCTATCCATCAGCCACTTTTGAATCCACATAACTAGTCTTAAAGCAATCCCCCATATGTTCTAATTTGTGTAACAGAGTTCTATGTGGTATTCTGTCAACTACCTTTGCAAAATCCAGAAAAATCATCGTGTAGCCATTCCCATTATCCAACTCAGTTGTCACTCTTTATAAAAAGTTAGTAAATCACTAAGGCAGGCCAAACCTTCACAAAGCCATGTTTCCCCCTCACAGAATATCATATTTTTATCCACCCACTCCAGAATTCTCTTTTTGACTGCTTTTCCAGTACTTTTACCACCCCTCCTGAGATACTGATTGGTCTACAATTTGCTATTGCAGTCTTAGAGTTTTCCTTTTGCAAGGGAATTAATTTGCCCTCTATCCACTTCCCTTGGAACTCTGACAGAACTGAGACAAATTAAAGAACCTAGTCAAAGGAATTGGCAGTTCCCTTGCACCTTCTAATAAAATGCGAACATAAATACATCCCAGGGATGTATTTATGTTTCTGCGATATCCTAAGAACCTCCAATTTATTCAGCTCTGTCATCACAGTAGCACTATATACCTTTCCAAAGTGGTCAACTCAGTAGCTCACCTGTTTTGTCCACTTCTGTCATGTTCCTCCATCAGCACTTATTTAGCCTATCCTTCCATAGTCATTCTTCCTCTTACTTGCCATGTAGCAAAAGAACTCTTTGGAATTTCCTAGTTTCTTCTCATAATCTGATTTTGCCTTCCTTACCATTCCGGTCACTCTTCTTTTCTGACTCTTATACTGTTCATGAGCGTGCTAGTCACCTTTCTCTTGATATACTCTTCACAACAATTTCTTTCTTTCTTTTTTTTTTTTTTGCAACTTATTCTTCTTCTGCAGCTTGTCTCCCACTTAAGTAGGGTCGCTGTTTGTAGTGAGTCTCCTCCACATCCTCCTATCGTGGGCTGTAACCACATCCAAGTTCTTCATCCTCAAGTCCTCTTCCACCATCTCCCTCCTAAGCTTCTCATAACACCTGCCTTGGTATAGTTCCACATATACCCCTTCTTGACAGAATATACCTCCTATTTTACAGCATTCTAAGTCAAGTCTGCATGGTCACTTTGGTTATTGATAGTTCTGATCCTATAACCATATCCAATACTTTTGTACCTCAAGTCCTCTTCACCACATGCTGTCTCAAGTAATTATCATTAGGTGTATGAATTGCATTTCTTTCCTGCCATGTGATCTTTCTTCCTTCTAATCTGTATCACCATAGTTGAAGTCTACCATAACAATTATTCAACCTACACTCATTGTGCTAATTTGCTCATGTATGTCTTCTGGATCACCCCACCCAATAGTAGCAACACCGCATAACTTGTCTTATTGGCCTCAATCTTGCACTAGACTGCTTCAAAAGAACACCCACTCTCCTGCCTGTCTCTTATTCTTCCCTGAAGATACTAAACACTTCACAATCTATCCCTGTAACTGCATAATCTGTGGTTAGTCAAGTCTCACTAATGTTTATTTGGCAAGGTTGCACTAACCAATGCCAAAAACTCTCCCTCTTGCTGATACTTCTGGTATTAGCATATAGAAACTATATGCATTGCTTTATGACCCCATCCACTTTTACTTCCTGAATTGATTATCCTAATATTACTGAAATAAAGAGCCAAAAGGCTTCACCTCAGCCACGCAAAATTGTTCAAATTAAGTGGATACTGAATCCAACATTATTTCAAAGCCGAATAGAGAAACTACAACAGTTTCGTGCCGAATATGGAAACAAAATGTTTCGGCAGATACAAGAGTAAGCAAACCTTTCATGACGGGCAACTTGTAGTAAAGTTGGAGTAAGCTCTACAAGTTGCCCCTGTCATGAAAGGTTTGCTTACGCTTGGATCCGCCGAAACTTCTCTCTCAGCCAACTTATAATGCAAAGCACATATCCTTATGGACATGTATAATGCTGTGCATTATGAGAAGGGTCACTACTCAGACCGGTTTCGACCTTTATCGAGGTCTCATCAGTGGGAGCCAGATCCAGAGGTTATACTGAAGTTTAAGTAATGCAAAAGTCATATTTTCATATATGAGTAGCCAAAAGGGTTACTGGATTAGAGATAGTTGTTCGAAGGTTTTCCACTTGGCTATACTATATATTAAAGATACCAAGAAAATATGACTTCTGCATTACTTCAACCTTGGTATCACCTCTGGGTCTGACTCCCACCAATGAGACCTCAATAAAGGTCGAAACCGGTATGGGTAGTGACCCTTCCCATAATGCATTATACATGTCTGCAAGGATATGTGCTTTGCAGTATGGGATACAAAGGCAGTAATATGAAGTCATAAGCTTCTATATATGAGTTGCCCCAGTCCTGAAAATACTTTAGGTGCAAACTTTGTTTGCTTACACCTTGGATAAACGATTAAACCAAGAATATAATTTCTTGATATGTTTAATTTATAGTAGTACCAAGTGGAAAAACTTCCAATGACTATCTCTAATCCAGAGTAAATTATTAATAAATTGTGACACCTTTTGGCTACTCGTATATGAAAATATGACTTCTGCATTACTTCATCCTCAGTATCACCGGAATATGATCAGTCGACCGTGAGATGCGGTGATTGATTCATTCAATCCAATACCTTTGGAGGGTAATGGATGGCAATGCTGAAGCCAATGAAGTTCTAACTGAGGTTCAGCTATTGCTGTTACCCTCCTGCCATGACCAGAGCTTTAATAGCTTAATAACACCTTATCCCTACACTGCCCTCTACAGATAACGGGGAAGATGAAAAGCATTCTTGCTTCGCCCCTTTAAGCCAGTCCTTATAAGGACTCAGTATCACCTCTGGGTCTGGCTACCACTGATGAAACCTCAATAAAGGTCAAAACCGATCTGGGTAGTGACCCTTCCCATAATGCATAGCATTATACATGTTTGCAAGGATATGTGCTGTGAATTATGGGAAAAGGCAAGTAATGTGTAGTCATAAGCTTCTATATATATGAGTTGTCCCAGTCCTGAAAATACTTCAGGCACAAAAAAGAAAAAAAAAAAACTATTTGCTTATACTTGGATAAAGGATTAAACCAAATATATAATTTCTTGATATCTTTAATTTATAGTAAGATAACTAATAAGGCATAGCAGACCATTGTTCTAATTAAAAGAAGATTCACCTGCAGGAAAAAGGGAGTTATAATACCCATCTACAAGTCTCTAGCCAGGCCAGTTTGGGATTATTTCTTTTTTTTTTTTTGTTTTGGTAACCCAGATTTTTAATGGACACTAAAAGAATTCAAGTTAAATCAGGAAAGTTATTAGATTGCCATTTGCTGAGCTTAACTAACAGGAGAAGTAGAGATTTAACTGAAGTTAATAAATTAAATCATAACAAATGTCCAGTCTCTATTGCACTTCACTGAATCTTAACCTACTTGAGGGCATAATAAAAAAAAAAGCTCATTTTTTAAGATTAGTGTGAATATTGATGGAAATGGTCTTCCAATAAGTGTTGTGGATATAGGCAGTGCAAAGAGCTTCAAATGGGTGGAAGGTAAGTTAAGAAAAAAAAAAAAAATAGAAATAATAATTAAATAATAAAAAAAAGGTGTTTATGTGTGTGGGTCAATTGATATAGGACAACTAGTTTATATAATCACTATTAACATTTAATTACTGGGACTAGTGCCTATTATTACAGTATAACTGCTTTCTGATGTGTTGCTGAATACTTGTTACTGTTGATAATTGTTATTACTGACAAAGTTTGAATGATAGTTAGGTAGTTCATAAGAACATTGTGGGAATGAGTTTATGTAATCAGGATTAATGCTTTAATCATAGCGGGACTAAGGAAATCTGTTATGGTATAATTGTATAATAGCATAATCTCCTGGCATGTTGTTGATTAGCAGTTATCATTTTTTGATAGTTCATTCACTGTTTCTGATCATCAGACAGGTAGATAAGGCAGTTGGTAATCAACGTGTGGGGCATATTATCTCATTTTCCCCAAACCTGTTAGGTTCAATGGTCTGTCAGTCAAATAACTAGTATCTTACATATTTAATTAATGCTCTGATAGAAGATAGTTAACCTCCCAACTGGCTGGTGTGGATGATATAGTCAGCTCTCCCTAGCTTTTTTCATGGATCAAAACTTCGTCGACATTCTACCTTTTATCATGCCATTATCTTCCTCTACCGTTAATCTCGTTACGGCTATTCTGTAGCCATTAGTGGATTAACTGTTGCTGAGTGACCTTTGTGTCCCCCTGTCTTTACGTCTATTGTGTTGCTTAGAATTTCATTTACTGTCCTAAGTTATTTGACCTTTCTTGCCTCTAAAATGATTTATTGTGTCTCTTCCCAAAAATTGAAACGAATTTCACATATGCGAAAAAAATCAATCCTGAAACGACCACTGAATCTATTTAGTGATAGTAAATTTGGTGTATTTTATTCTACAAATCAGTGCACCGGAAGAGTTGCACTGATTGTTCTTTCACTTTACGTATAATAATTGAATAATTTTTTTTCGAATTTCAGAATTTTCAAATGTTTGCTTTGAAAATATTATGTCAAATATTTATATTTTTAAATAATATTTATTGAAATAAATATGTCCTTTTGCTTTCGTTTCTAGCCAAATAGCATTATATGGATCATCACATTTCAGTTTTAGAAACGATTTTTTGTTATTCATAAAGACAAAATAAAAAAAAAAAATGTTAAAATGCTAAATTGCATTACTCGGTTTCCAATTGTGTCTTTTTGGTATCAAAAATTTATATCCAATGATATTTTAGCAGTGATTCTTTGCCTTCGTCTTTTATTTATTTATTTGTATTATGCATATTACGATAATATCCGGTGCATATCCTCGTAGATATGTTGAAAATATGTGAAAAATATCATATACGAAATGATTCAAAATTTTTGCTCATTTTGAAGATTTTCTAATGCTTCCACCCCCCCCCCTCCTTATTCTCTCCTGGAACTCAATTGCATAACTACTCTAAATTTCTATACAGGTTTGAAAGCTTTTCTAGACAGTATTCAAAATCAATTACTTTATTTTACCATTTTGACAAAAGATATACGGCAATCAGATTGTACCGTGAAGCTTCTAATTCTGTTCTATTTATTTGCAATCTAAAACCAGCTGTTCTACTGTCCGCTGAAATTATGTGAAATTTTAGAAATAATATGCTATATTTTCACCATGCAAAATTGTTTATATGCATACCACACAAAAGAAAGTTCAGTAGTATTATTTTTGTTTGTTTTTCTTTAAAAAATCTAAATATTACTTCTGCTGCTGCTGGAAGCTATTTCTGAAATAATCTACGTCTTATAAATACTTGGTAATTCTACAAATCAGTGCACCGGAAGAGTTGCACTGATTGTTCTTTCACTTTACTTATAATAATTGAATAATTTTTTTTTTGAATTTCAGAATTTTCAAATGTTTGCTTTGAAAATATTATGTCAAATATTTATTGAAATAAATATGTCCTTTTGCTTTCGTTTCTAACAAATAGCATTATATGGATCATCACATTTCAGTTTTAGAAACGATTTTTTGTTATTCATAAAGACAAAATAAAAAAAAAATGTTAAAACGCTACATTGCATTACTCGGTTTCCAATTGTGTGTTTTTTTGGTATCAAAAATTTATATCCAATGATATTTTAGCAGTGATTCTTCGGCTTCGTCATTTATTTATTTGTATTATGCATATTACGATAATATCTAGTGCATATCCTCGTAGATATGTTGAAAATATGTGAAAAATATCATATATGGAATGATTCAAAATTTTTGCTCATTTTGAAGATTTTCTAATGCTCCCCCCCCCCCCTTATCCTCTCCTGGAACTGAATTGCATAACTACTCTAAATTTCTATACAGGTTTGAAAGCTTTTCTAGACATCATTCAAAATCAATTACTTCGTTTTATCATTTTGACAAAAGATATACGGCAATCAGATTGTACCGTGAAGCTTCTAATTCTGTTCTATTTATTTGCAATCTAAAACTAGCTGTTCTACTGCCTGCTGAAATTATGTGAAATTTTAGAAATAATATGCTATATTTTCACCATGCAAAATTGTTTATATGCATACCACACAAAAGAAAGTTCAGTAGTATTATTTTTGTTTGTTTTTCTTTAAAAAAATCTAAATATTACTTCTGCTGCTGGAAGCTATTTCTGAAATAATCTACATCTTATAAATACTTGGTAATATCCTAACAGAAATACTGACATTTCGTTTACCTGCTTATACATTATTAATGCCAAAATAATTGCTTAATTTATAATGATCAGTTTCGCTTTTATTATCAAAAATTAGAAATTAAATCATACAGTTATCTTGAAAAAGAGGATTTGAATTATTTTCAAAGAAAAGGTGCATATGCGTTTCATAATCTTCTTTTTTTGGGGGGGGGGGGTATAGACCTAATCAATCTGCGGATATTTCAGATAATTTATTTCATAAATCGTTCGCAAGACAGCTGTTACAAACGTAAATCACTTGGGGAACATACCCATTCATTTTAATGTAAAATAGTAGCAAAGGTTCAGTTACTTTAGATATGTAATCTAGAAGAAAATGTTATGTCTACTGAGATTAGAATCTTACGTGAATAATTTTTCTGACATGATTTCTCTATTCGTTATAATGTAACCAATTTCCAGATTTTTTCCCTCATGCAGACTGTTATATGCAGTGATTTCTTCTTTGTACTACAAGAAAAAAAATCAGATAACAGAAGAAAAATATGTAGTAATTTCTTTTCCACTGGCTGAATTTACAATGTTCTTTCTTTGTGTTTTGAAGAGAAAGTGCAAATGACTTTATTCTTACTATTTTTGCCATTATAACATCTCATATAATTATAAGAGTGACATTTTACCGTTTTTCTCCCACACGAGAAACAGAAATAAGGTAGTAATAATATTGTTGATTATGTCAAACTTCATTGTAGCAGAAATTTTTATTACAAAACTTTGTAATATATATCTCCGAAACAAGAAATTTGGAACCCATATCACATCAATGTTGAGTGTTGGCAAGGTGAAATGTTCCCGTTATTATTTATATATTTCATTTATTAACTAGGGGGGGGACCATGCCTTGGATACCCACCATAAAATTCGTTGGAAGAAAACAAAAATAATTCATCGCAGCAAGTTTAAATACGAAAGATTATTCAAAGAATCTTCAGCAGCTCTAAAAAACGTTCCTAACCTCAACAAATTTGGGTGCATGAAACTGCCCCAAATTTGGGAGACTTTCATTATGAGAACTTCAGCCCAACTGCTAAGACTACCAAATTAGCCCGCAAGAGGGCACCATTAGGACTTTAGGAACCATATTAGTTTCTTGCTTTCTTCCTCATTTGCTTTGTGTTAGTTCCTGAGTGCACATACCATATCTTTATGTTCCTGAAGATGGCAATGTGACATTGCCAAAATATAGAAGTTATTCATTAAAGTTACCTTTAATTAATATACTTTATATGCGTTGTTAATTCCGTAAACTAATTACCAGTAATGAGTCTCCAAGTTTGGTTCTTGTCTTCAAACGCTTTCATTTAATATTGAACAATATTTGTATATATTTGAGTAATCTACAGTTCACATCTGAAAGCTGCTTGACTTTTATTTTTTTTAAATTCTTTTAAAATTTTTTTTTACATACTATTCTTTTATTTTAATATGATAATGAATTTCATCCTGCTCAAAACTAAATGGTGATTATTTTCTAATTTCAAATTCCTTGTACACAACTTGTCCTGAACCAGCTTGAAGATATCACTATCAACAATAAAGCAGTCAGTGAGACTTTTCTCTATATGTGAATTTGTGCATGTTTATGTTGGAAGAACATGGTGTAAGTAATGACTAACAGAACAAAAGTCCAGCAGGTGCTTACAATTATTAGGGTGCAATTCTAGCTCGCCTCCTCATGGTGTACCTGGATAATGCTAAAGAGCTAGAGCAACTTGGCAACCAGACTATCTTCTCAATCTCCTCGTTATGGCACACAAACTCAAGCACACGAATTAGCTTTCTTAAGGGCAAGATGACTAGAAATATTGGTCCTGTTGTCCGATTTGCCAAATTAACGTTGAGGGTATATGTAAAGAAAAATGTGAATACCTCTCAAAGATTTTATATGACAACAATATCGACATTGTTCTTGTTCAAGAGACTCACTGTAAGGATGAGGACCAGCTCCACCGCAGGGGTCGAATTCCTGGTTACATTATCAGTGGAGCACATGGCCTTGACACATGCATGATGGTAAGATTCAACCATGACAGGGAACATAACCATTACCAATGTGTATAAACTCCCCATCCTCTTGTGGCTTCCACAAGTTCAACCAGTACACAACTACCCTGTGATGCCTATAAGTGATAAATGACAGCCACCACATGTTATGGAAACATGCTTCCAACAACGAATGTGGAGAGACTTTAATTGAATGGGCAGAAATTTACAACATGCACCTAATTTTCGATGCAACAAACAGATCTTCCTTCAGGTCAGCAGCTGGGAACAGGGAGTACAACCCTGACCTCTGCTTTGTCACTCAAGACAATAATGGATGACCGTTACCTACATCGAGAAGAGTTTTCTCCAACTTTCTGTGAAACCAACATAGACCAATTATATTAGAGGTAGGTCTGCAGGTACCCCTTGTCAGATCCATCCAACATCCCTGCTGGAACTTCCAGAAAGTCAACTGGGATAAATTTGCTGCCTATCTTGACAAATATGCCCATTGGATTCCTCTAACAAGCAATGATTACAAGAGATTCGCAGTAGCTGTTTTAGATAAGAAGATCATATCAAGAGGCTTCCACAAGGAGTATATATCCCTGGAGGGGATGATGATAGTAATAACCTGTATCAAGAATACCTAGAGTGTGGCGATCCTGACATGGAAGATGAACTCATTCACATGAACACCTTGACACCAACCAAGGACTGAGAATG
Organism: Typopeltis vanoorti; assembly: GCF_054136105.1. Lineage (NCBI taxonomy): Eukaryota > Metazoa > Arthropoda > Arachnida > Uropygi > Thelyphonidae > Typopeltis > Typopeltis vanoorti. The sequence continues at coordinate 55,466,916 of NC_143555.1, read as the reverse complement.
TAGAAAGATTCTACTTTTGGCACTCCAGTAGAAAAGCATGGAGCCTTCTAAGAAAACTAGGTAGTGGCACCCTGACTGTCCAGGAACAATCAGCTATTTCTTCTAACCAATATGCATCACATATTGTCAACACATCAAGATATATCGCCAAGGACAAACAACATACTCTTCAAATAAAAAGAGAACGTACATATTTGAAAAATAACTTTGGATAGAACTCTATCTTTTTAAACCACATCTCATTAACACACGAAACAATATGAAGAAAAACTTAGAGGTGCCTCAGCAACACGCTTCTCTGCACTGCTCTTGGTCTCGTTTACTCTGCAGCTGAATAGTGCTCACCCATATGGCTGAACAGCATTCATGTACTTGGTTGATGCTCAGCTTAAAAACACTATGTGCCTTATTTCTGGAACTGTGAAATCAACCCCAACCTACTGGCTCACAGTGTTAAGCAACATCCCACCTCCACACACTCAAATTTTTTCTACATGAATACAGCAAAATCATGGAAATCCAAGATCTCCAATCCACAAGATCCACTCTAGAAACAAATAGGCTAAAGTCAAGGCCCCCCCCCCCCCCCCCAATCTTAACAGCGAAAAATATTGTGGAGACAAGTTTTAACATGAAGGAGAAGTGGAAAGTGTCCTGGTGTAACACTTCAACAGGGGACTTGCATGAATTAGTGGACCCAACACAGATGCCATCGGATTTTGACCTACCTAGAAAAACTTGGTCTACCTTTAACAGAATCTGCACCAATCATGGCAGATGTATAGACCACCTTTACAAATGGGGTATGACTGCCTAACCCAGGTGCAACTGTGGATCACCCCCCTCCAGACAATTAATCATATTACAGTGGAATGTGCCAAATGTGCATACAACGGAAACCTGTTGGATTTCATCCATGCTACACCAAGTGCAGTTGACTGGATAATTAACCTAGACATACAGTTGTAGTCTATTCTTGAATGTCTCTTTTATGACTGTATGTATTATTATAGTACACTTGGGTCTCTTTTTATGCGGTTTGGAAGTTATGTGGTGCATATTTCATGCAAATTCGGGATTTCCCCGATGTACATAATGAACAACGTGTTGCAGCACATTCTGGCGTTACGTAAGTAACGTGTAAGCAGTGAGTGTCCGTGAAGTTTAATTTTGCATGTGAGTAAGTGTTTCTTTTCATTATCATAAGTCTAAATTTTGCTAATTTTTATTTTGGCCCAATGGATAAAAAAAAGAAAAGCAATTTCTTTGGAAATGAAAATTGCAATTTTAGATTGATCTGTGGCAATTGGTAAACATTTTAATTTAGGCGAATCTACTATAAGAGCAATTAAAAAGAATGAGGTCGCAATAAGAAAATCTGACATTTCTGGCACAAAACCAAGTGCCAAATTATCATTATACTCAAGAGATGCTTTATTAGAAAAAACAGAACATGTGCTTGTAATTTGGATTGATGAATTAACTCAAAGAAGAATTCCTATAAGTGGTTATTTAATTAAACAAAAAGCTCTTTGGTTTTATAAACAGATGAAGCAATTGGAACCATCTACTTCAGCTTCTCAGGCTGATAAATAATTTTCGGCTAGCAAAGGATGGCTAACCGGGTTTTTAAAAAGGAATGCACTTCATAACGTGAAGATTACAAGTGAGGTTGCAGCAGCAGATGAAGAAGCAGCCAAAAATTTTCAAGAGAAGTTAGCCAGAATTATTGAAGATGGTGGATATTGTCCCAATCAAGCATTTAACGCAGATGAATTGTTTCGGAAGAAAATGCCTAGTTGAGCTTATATCACAAAGTCTGAGAAAAAAGCAAGTGGGTTTAGCATCAGAAGAATATTAGAATTGGACATTGAGTCACAAAACCTTGCTGGTTCTTTCCATTCCCTATGTGGTGGTCTTCTCCTCCCAGTTATATAATTTTGATCATTAACCACATTACCAGCCAGGACGTATATATATATATATACGTCCAAGTTTCCATGGATGTGAAGTGCATATGAAAATTGTAATACCCTTGATATTACATATGATGGATACGAAGCGTATGAGGATGCATATTTGATCCATAATGGCCGGTAAGGTGGTTAAGCAACCAACCCTTGCTTCAAATCACTGCTATCTAATTCTGTCCCTGATGAAGTTAGTGTCATACTAATGCAACACTAAATTTTTTATTAAGAAAGACCACCAGGGAGGCAGGAATTCATTGAGGAAGGTCACATACTGCCTGCACCAGCAGTCGTATTTGTTTTTGAATTCATTCATACCACTTGCACACACAACATCCAATAACAATCCATTCCAATCCAGCACCACTCTGTGAGAAAAAATCTAGCTCTTCCATCCCTTTCTTAACCACATTCACTCTCAATTTATAAAGTTGCCCACTTACCCTTTACCCACACTCCATAAAATGAAAATTCCAACTTCTGAAATCCTGTATGACCGTTTTAGAAGTTTGTAAGTCTCAATAATATCATCCCTCTTTCATCTGTTTACTAATGTGTCTGCAGTCTAGAAATTCTCAATTGATCTTGAAAATGAATATTCCATAATCCTGATATTTTTAACACTCTCTCCACTGTATCAGAATCACCACAGAAACCAGGAGACCTGACCTGCATACAGTAAATCCAAGTGAGGTCTTATCAAGACCTTATAAACAGGCAAAATGACTTCCTTATCTATATGAAGGTGGTCTGAAAAGTTCTCGGCCTCAATCATAGATGGCAACACTAACGGCATGGTTTTTTTTTTTCTAAGTTGGTACATCTGTCATAACCATCCATGTGAAATTGCAAGTCATTCTATCAAGTAGTTTGTTTTATACAGCTGTCTGAAGCAAAAGTGTTGTCTGTATCCCTTGAAATGGATAAAATTGAGTATCGTGTGGTTATAAAATTCTTTGTAAAAGAAGGTCTAGCACCAAAAGAAATTCATTCGAAGTTCATAAAAGTTTATGGGCACTCTTCTCCTTCATTTTTGACAATTAAGAAATGGGCTGCCAAGTTTAAATGTGGTCGCACCAGCCTTGAAGATAATCCACATGAAGGACGTCCAAAAAGTGTAACAAAACAAGAAATAATTGATCAAGTGCATGATATGGTATTGGATGACTAGCGAGTCAAAGTGAGTGAAATTGCTGAGACTATAGGCATTTCAAAAGAACATGTAGGATATATTTTGCACAAAGAATTGCAAATGAAAAAGCTTTGCACAAGATGGGTGCTGCTGACTTGCTCACAGCAGATCAAAAATGCACTCGCACGAAAATCTCTGAACAGTGCTTGGAGTATTTTAACAAGAATAAAACTGATTTTATGCATCGATTTATTACTATGGATGAGACTTGGATTCACCATTAAACACCAGAATCCAAACAGTGGACAAAAGCCCATTGTTCAGTGCCAAAGAAGACAAACTCTGTTCCATCAGCAGGAAAGGTCATGGCATCGGTGTTCTGGGATGCTAAAGCCATTTATTATCTTGCAGAGGATAAAACAATAACTGGGGAATATTATTCCAATCTTTTAACAGACTAGACAAAAAAATTCATGAAAAAAGACCCAGTTTGCAGAAGACAAAAATCATCTTTCATCAGGACAATGCACCTGCCCACAAAGGTGTTTTGGTAATGAGAAAATTAAGGGATCTGCACTATGATTTGTTGGAACATCCACCCTATTCCCCAGATTTGGCTCCCTCTGACTTCTATCTCTTCCCAAAACTAAAACTCCTCCTCGATGGTCAGCGTGTTTCTTCAAGAAGTGATTGCAGCTGTAGAGGGGTATTTTGCAGATCTTATTGAGAACCACTACAGGGATGGGATAATAATGCTGGAACATCGCTGGAATAAACGTATTAGTCTTAAGGGTTGAAAAATAAAAATAATTTTGAAATTATAAATTCGTTTTTTCATTGTTAGGCAGAGAACTTTTCAGACCACCCTCATACATGTCAAGGTTCACTTCAGCATTCTAATTATCCTATGAGATGCATTTGCCATCTTTGCTAATGGCCCTTGAACTTCAAGATTCCTGGTCTAGTCAGTTTCTTCTAGCATAATCCACCAATATCATATGCCATTTGATATATCTCATTACACCAAAGCACATCACTTGACATACTAACATTGAGTTGGCAGCCATTTTTACATGCCCACAATTTCAGCCAATTTAAATCATTCTGCAAATACTACTACATATTAGCTAAATATGATTACCCTGCCTATCTTTGCATCATTAGCAACCAGCTATATGTCACCTGTCAAATCCTTCCTAATGTCATTAATGTACAAACTGAATAACAATGGATCAAGGACTGATCTTTGAGACACACCAATAGTTACCGTGAATCTTGCAGATTCACATTCCACATATACAACTTTTTGATATCTCTCAGTCAGCCATCCTCTTTTCCATGCCAATAGTTTATAATCCAATTCCATATTCTCAAATTTATGCAACAGTTTTCCATGCTGTATTCCAAATTAATGAACAAACACAACATAAAAGTAGCCTTCCTTCCTATGGAAAAAATCTCAAGATTCCTACATCCACCAAAACCATCTCATCATCATCTTAAAAAACCAGGAGTCTACAAAATCCATTGCTCTTGCGGGATTTGCTATGTAGGACAGACAGGAAGATCTGGAGAAATACGCATGGCTGAACACCAAAAAGACGTACAATACAAAAGAGAACAAAAATCGGGTCTTGCTTTCCATACCACTTCCACTGGACACGATGTACTCTGACAAAAACGACAAAGTCATATATAGAAAACAACAGTTATATAAGAAAATTTAAAGAAGCTGCTAATATGCTAAAAAACCCAACACAATGCAATAAAAATCAAGGTTTAATTCTCCATCAAGTGTGGTCAGCTCTAATAAAAAATCTACCTCAATCTGAGCTCGGACTGTATGAACGAGAACAAGAACACGTGACATCGTCCAGCATTATTCAACGTCAATAACGTTTTATATCTGCATTCTGTTATTTGAGTTTATGGATAGCCAGACGGTTATGATTTGTATTTATTAATTCTCTTGTTTAAACTTTAAGTTATACTATTTCTCCCCCTGAAGATGTAAATCCTACGATTTACGAAACTTGTCGGGAACTATTATTTCAGTATTTTGTATAACTGAATAATAAAAAATGTGGTGTAATCACCGAAATATATCTTTTGATGCTGTATTCTGTTGAAAGCCTTAGCAAAATCCAAAAGTATCATGGTGTATCCATTCCCCTTGTCTAACTAGTGATAACATCATTATAGAATGATCAAGTTGCTAAAACATGACCTTCCCTTAATAAGCCCGTGCTGTTCCTAGCAAAGTAGACATTCTCTGTCAATCCATTTCTGAATTTGAGCCTTAACCAACTTTTTCAAAATTTTCACCATGCACTTGATCAATGAAATCTTCACAAAACGTCTCCTGAGATACTGATCGTTTTATAGTTGGATACATCAGTCTTTGCACCACCCTTGTGTGATGGGATTACTACACATTCTTTCTACTCCTGTGGAATCTTCCGTGTTCTAAAACTCAAATTATATAGCCTCGTTAATGTATTAATGTATTTGATCTTGTTTGACTCCACCTCACACCAGATTTCTTCAAACTCACTGCCACATGAAAAACTGTTACTAGTATTATGGTCATATGTCTCAATGCTAATTGGATTCAAGTCATCCAACATGATTAGCAGCACATCCTCCCTCCTCTCCTTCCTAAAAATAGTATATCCTTTACACTCAATACTAGTCAATGTCCATTTTTGACAGCGAAGTGTCACTAATGCCTACAATCTAAGATCCCAATGCATTGACCAAGGCAACAAACTATCCTTTTGTTTCTGATACTCCTAGCATTTGAATACTTGCAAAGATGTAATAAGTTACCTGTATGCTTTTCTGTATACTCATCTGTAGTCTACATGACAATAGTTGGGCAACAGTTCTGTGTGTGTACACCCACCCACCCACACCCAGTACTTTAATCTTTTGCTAATCCTGCAGATCATAAGAGTATGTTATAATGCAGTCTGTGTTTATATTACTTGCTTTGCCTTTGCTTTCTTTATTTAATATTTTAGAGTGGTCGACTACCACCATTTATCTATTTCTACTATATCTTATTTCTCATGCTGTATAGTCTAACAAATTTATTTTAATGACTGTGACAGTTAGACTATATATATTGAGTATGAGTATATAAGATCTTAAATCAAACACTAAGCAGATATCATTTATATTCCTTGCTTATATTATTCTTATTTTAAACTAGTCATGGTTTAAATATAATTCATATAAACTTCTATCTTATGCAGGTTGAAATTTTTTAGGATAGTGCATTGACAGAATCAGTCCAATGTGTTGTTTACAAACCATTTAAGTCAAATAGAAATATGTACAGAATGAGTTACATTCACATATATACACAATGTCATTACAATTTTTTTTCCCCTTTCTATTCTCAATCCTTTCTAATCTAACCTTAGTTCTAAACTAATTCACAATCTAGCATAACATTAACTGAATATAAGACATACCTTGGTTAAGCCTAATTAACCATTAATATACATTATCTCATAAACATGGATGCTCAACATACATTCTTATTCAGTATTACAACTAGTGGTATCTCGCTAATCTGAACCCTCCAGTAATCCGAACTGCGGTTTGAAAGAAATAAATTTTATTTATTACGTATTATTATATTGTGTACTATTATTTTTATTTAATAATTATTATTACAGTACAGTATAACTACAGTGATACACAAAAAGAGGAAATTCAAAACGTGCATAATTTGGTTAAAAATATAAATCCAGATGCTGAAATTTCACAAACAGATATTACGGAATGGATTAGAGTTAGAACCGAAAGTGAATTCGAAATCAAATCAGATGCTGAAATTATAAATATGATGCTACAGAATGAATTACAAGACGACGATGATGATAAAGAACTTGAAGAAAAAAAAAGTAAAACATGAAGAGGCAGGTGACAGTTTTAATATGTGTATAGAATGGGCTAAGCAGAATGATACGCCATTCCACAAAATTTTATTGCTAATGCAGCTCCGAGAAGGATTCGAAAAAAGTTTAGCTTCCAAGAAGCAAAAGAAAATCAGTGACTTTTTTACAAAGAAATAAAAAAAAAACTTTTTTGTGTTATTTTGTGAAACTTTTTTTTGTGTGTTGTGTACAAGTGATATTTTTTTTTATGCAAATTAAGTTATGTACTGAACTATGTAATTTTATTAAATCAGAATTCTCAACAATATAGGTACATACAAACTAAACTTGTGTACTGTATTATTTTTTAAGTTTTACATTACAGTGTAGTAGTTTTTTTTCTATCAGATACTTCATTTATTTGCAGAATTAAATAGATGTACCATTAGAATCTGATTATTTTTGTCTTAAACACTAGTTTTTGTTGTCTTTTGGGCAAAAATTCGCTAATCCGAACAAGCACAGTTTTTATTAGCTTGGATTAGTGAGATACCACTGTACTTACATTTCTTATTCAGGCAGACAGTCTTTTACATTGACCTTTTGTTCACACGTAATTCTACTTCTTATCTTTCTTTCTGCTTGCTGACACGTTCCTGTTTTTCCACTAAAATTCTTCCTTGTTGGGGGTTGTCGAATAGTTTCTCACATGACAACTGACCTAGGTAAGACTTGAAACCATTGACACTTCTCTTTAGATTTTTGACAGTGATTCCAGCGTGATGGTGGACTCAGGTAAGAGAAGGTTTATAAAATCCTAAGACAAACGATGCTTCTCTTTCAGTTCCCGACAACGAATCTTATGTGACGGTGGACCCAGGTAAGAGAAAACTTAGAAAACCTTAAGACAAAATTCCTTTCCATGACTTGTCTTATACAGGCCTTGACCTTCATCATGCACATGCATGCATCTCTCAAAAATGGTCACATATTGACCTTCAGACATGATGTTATTCTTCACATGTCTTTGGAAATTTCCATCTATAGCAATTTTCAGAATTCTTCCTTAATCTTAGCATTAGACTTGCTGATTTAACATTACTTAATAACCTTACATGATGATGTCATGCACCACATTCTTTTTACAAAAGTTCAATACAATATTATTACAGAAAAGATTATTTCAAAAACTTAACAACGGTCTGGGTACATTCTTCTAAACAACAACAACAACGACAAAAAAAAAACATGTAAAAATGAAAGTGTAATATATAGCCTTCATCTCTTTCTCTCTCTTTTAGCAAATGCTAACCCTACCCTCTTGTAGTATGGCCTGTTGTCACAAAGGATCTATGGTGATCAAGCATTGCCAATATCATCATAAATCTGTAGTAGGCAGACATGCCCATTGCTACTGTACTATTAGTACACCTCTAAGGAGTGGTTTACTTCACAGGGATTTAGCTTGACCATTTGAATTGAGTGGACCTGATTATGGATTTAGATATGGAATAAACATTGCTGCAATGTTTATTCTGTTATTGGGAAAATCTGGACACAGTGGTAGCCTTTCTTTCTTTGTGAAAGAAAAGCTGCAACTGTATCCCTCTGTTTGCTACCTGATTCAAGTAGACTGACTGATACACAGGATCCCCAATATCAGTTGTTAACTAATTAGAAGGTGGTCATTGCAGGCAGCTGGACTCCACTGCTCCAGAAATATAATTCTGATGTGACTCTGACAATTGGATTAGGTGGCTTAAGCAGAAGAGAGTTTGAAGATGCTATTGCCTCATGTCTGCAATTTAGGAGGCTGATTTTGCTGGGTTCTGAAATAAACAACAACAAACACATTTCCACAGGTCTAGTAAAACTTTTCCTTCCATAGCGACATGGAACATAAGGAAACTGAACCAAGAATTAACTTGACATCCTCACTGAAGAATTTCACTAGTACAATTCTTGTAGAAAGGCTTATATGTTGGCTGTACATGATTATTAAATTACTTAAGGAATTCACAACGTAAACTGGAATATAAATTAAAATAAACTTTAATATATACTTCCTATATTTCGTTTCCAAAATATAGGAAGTATATATTTAAGAACAGTCGTTTAAAAGCAATCTCTTCATACCATTCCATAGCAGCTGCAGCTTTGTGGCATGGGGCATAGTCTTGATAGTAATACGGGTCTGTTCCACAGTGTAGGCAGCACTTGATTATCTAGAATGTTGAGGTACTGAGCTGCCTTCGTGGAACCATGGACAAAGACCTGTGGTCCCACCCTACATGATTACTCCTCCACCAACAAACTTTACTGTGGGTACAACATACTGTGATAACAAGCATTCACCAGGCTGCCTCTACACCCTGCCATTAAACTGGTGCAAAGAGTGTGTGAACTGGACAGTTCACACACTCTTTGCACCAGGCCAGATGAGCCACCTTGTTTGGTGTTTGGCTTGTTTGCTGCTGCTCTTCCATGGAAACCCAGTAAATGGAGTTCTTTTTGGACAGTATTGGTGCTCACCATGGTGTTACTGGCACTCTGGAACTTATCAGGGATGGTCTATGCCAACTGTAGCTAGTTTTTGTGTGCTACTCGTTTTAACACCCTCCTTTTCCTGTCAGTCATTTTTGGCAGCTGCCCTGGGTGTTTTCCTGCACTAGTGATGCCAGAACGTCTCCATTTGTTGATCACATCACTGCCATTGATTTTGGATGCTCCAGTTGAGTGGCAATGGCACATATGGACATGCCCACAATGACACCTGTCTCCAAGTCACTGAGTTCATGTCATGTTGCTGTACCACATGCATTCAATTGCCAACTACTATCTGTACACCAGGTTTTATGTTATTAACAAATCTAGAATGTTCCATAACTTCAAATAATAGGGGTGTCTGGACAATTATTGGTAGATAATGTATAGTGACTTGGTTGAGATTCTGAACATCTATTACACAAGTTCAACAGAAATATAGTGCCAATTTTTAAGGAAGAAGATTGCATGGTGTGTGAGAATTATGTTTAGATTATCTTACTATCTGTTCCAGGTAAGGTTATCTGTACTGTTATACTCAACAGGATAAAGGACCTAGTTGAGAAGCAATTGAAGACTCTGAAGAAAGATGAGGGGCAGCTCCAATTTTATCAACTTATATATAGACTGTTACTTGAAATGTTTTGTCAATGTATAATATATGCATGAATACACATTTGAGCACTATTATTAAGTTAAAATCCTTTTTCCTCAGAGTTGAATGAATGATCAAGATTTGGAACTGCGGTCTTTTTTTTTTTTTGTGCCAAATTGCATAAAAATATGCTAATTTAAGGTAAACAATTAAAGTAAGTAATAAAAACTATTTACTACTATGGGAATATCTCAGAAAATATCAAACACAATTTTATGAAAATTACAATGCTTTTTACAGAAAATCATGAATATTAGTTGCACAAGTACTAAAATCATGATAACTCTCCACCGGTGAGTTATCATGATTTTATTGAAGGTTGGATGAGGTGGGTTATTGAAGCTGCCTTGTCCTTACAACAATCTATTCAGCAATTTTTTTAATATACAGTACAACCCATGACTCAATTTTTGACCAAAAATTGAGTCATGGGTTGTACTTCTCCATGTTGTACTCCTCCTTCTCCATGGTGCTCATCTTTAAAGATGAGCACCATGGAGAAGGAGGTGACGCTACATAAGCCAAATATTTTCACAAAAGTAAATTCCGGCCCGGTTGGCCAAGTGGTTAGCATATCTGCTTTCCAGCCAAAAGGCTGCAGGTTTGAATCCTGCTGTGGACATGGATGTTTGTGATTGTCTGTGAAAATGATGGTGGTCAATTGATTTTGAGTGAAGGACTAGGGAGTCAAGTGGCCTTGTGTAATTGATATTGGTAAGGTGAGGAATAATGAGCAGGTATAGGATTATGAATGGCTTCTACAGTGTTCAAAAATTTATAATAGTCTAGTTCTTTCTGTTTTGCATTATGGAGTTCTGTGAAATATAAAAGAAACATCTAAAATAAGGTTACTCATCTTTATTCTTGCTGTTGAGACATCAACTGTGCAAGATAATCACAGACTTAATGTTTCTGATCAATTGTGGTTTAAGAATATCTTGGTAGTGAGATGGTTTGACATCATAAGTAATGACAAGACATCAGCACTTGCCTGAGTAAAGAAAGTACTAGGATGGTTTGGCCATGGCGATGTTAAAATGCAGGACATTCGCTTTGGCAACTAGATTATTTTAAAGTGATCCAGAAAGTTCTAAAACAGGAGCCAGGATGGAATGACAATATCAAAAAAGACCTAAACAAAAATTGCTTCCAGTGGCATGAAGCAGAAAGATGCTCAGCTCTCCATAACTGTTGGTTGTTGATGGAACTTGTATGTCTCTATGTTAACTCGGTATATGCAAAACATGAGTGAACTGCAAAAATAAAGTTTTTTATAATTAAACATTTACCTGAATTAAAAACTGACTGGGGTGCTCTACCCTGAATAAAAATTCCTTTTCTTGAATTTTTACTTTTCCATGCATGATATACCTTCAGACGTCTATGGAATTCTTCACGACAAGCTTCCAAAAGTTCGAGTTCTGTGAAATATAAAAGAAACATCTAAAATAAGGTTACTCATCTTTATTCTTGCTATTATGTTTTAAATAATCTTTTAAGATTAAAATTTGATATTATTTTAGCATTGCTAATAAAGATATAACAGTACTCCTTAGTATAAACATTATTAGATAAAGATAAATGCTTACTTTATTGAACTTAATGATATTTCAGTGGATTTCTAACCAGCATCTTCCGAGTATAAATTACAACTGTGGTAAACAGCACTTAATTAGACTGTTGCAGAAACAATTTTAAATTGTAATGGGAAAGGAATTAATATCCAAACAAGGCATCCTCTGTTTAAATAAGGTGTCCTCCTCTTAATACAGTGAAGGCAAGCTAAATGTGGTCTTAGAATGACTGTGTAGGATATCAGTTATTTAATGATATCATTCTATCTTACATTTTAAAAATTTTTAGCACTTGCAAATTTAGAAAAAAAGTAATTAAAAAGGAAAAGGATAAGATTTATTTTTATTATATATGTAAACATTTTATTAAATATAAAATGAAAATGCACGATTTCTAGTAATTAGAAATTTCTTTAGTAATGTTTTGAATAAAAGAAATCTTCGTATAGTTACATGTTGCAAACTGTTTAATTGTGATGTTTATTAGTATGCAACTTGTAAAAAAAAAAAAAGTCTCATCTCAAATTTCATTTTTATTTCTGGAACTTAAACTTGAAAGAAGAAAATATGAACTTTGTAGTTTTGAAAATATGAGTTTTGTTTACAAAACACGCGATGATTATGTTTTTGCTTCACTGCCATATTATTTGCCATACTAGCCAGTGGTGTGTTTGTGCAAAGTTTGTATTTCCAAAGAGAAAGTTAATATAGTGAGAGAAAAATAGAACATAAGAGGTTCTGAAAGTTGGAAGTTTAGGACAGAAATAGAATTTAAAGGAAAGGAAGTTTCTTAAGTCAAAAAAGGGTGGAAAAAAGAATCATTAGGGAAACAAACAGTCATATTCTTTTTTTAAAGTTATTTCTTTTAAAGGAAGCTAAGTTGGAGTTTAGATAAAAGTAATAAGAATTATCATGATAAAACAACATGATGAAATGTCATGTGGAGTAGGGCATCACCTATTTAAATAACGGCCCTATTCCACAATTTTTATCAAGAAACTAGGATAGACAACAAAAAATCAGTCACTGGAATAATCAAATAATTCAGCTATTTTGGCAGAATTTTTAGTGACAATGGGAAATTAAATATCGCGATAAATTAGTGTTTCTCAAACTTTACTGGCCACGTACTTCTTGGATAAAGCACAAACTCAGCAGCCCACTAACTCCTATACTTCACTATAAATTAAAGAAATTATATTCTCAGATTCATCCTTTATCTAAGTGTAAGCAAACAAAGTTTGCAAATGAAGATTACGGAAGGTGCCGAGATATAAAAGAGTTAGGACCCGCTCCCCCTGGTGGTTTTAGTGTGAGGACTTCGTGAGTAGAGGGACGGTTCGAGAGAATGAGGGGGAAATCTCTACCCTGATGCCTGGCACACGGAAACGGTAGACGGTGTGTATCCAGGGGGAAAGGTTATGCGTTGCAAGGTCGGAGGTGAATCACATTACTCCAGAAGAAAAGGATAGTCTGTGAAGATGCCTCAGAATCTAGGTATGAAAAGTCACTCTTACGTGCGTAAGAGTGACTTTTCCCCAAGAATTCTAATGAAAAGAAGGCATGACCGACTGAGATGAATGGGCCAGCATATAATCGAGGAATTCCAGGTACCAATCCCAGCACAAAGAAATCAATTTGAGGGTCAAAGGACGAGTAAAGAGAGGAACAAGCACAGGGGATAATTATAATACGGTATCGTAAAATTTTATTGTTAAGTAGTGTAAATGAATGATATGTGAATCAAGATCTAAGGACTTAACAAAGATAAAACTTAGGACTGTAGCAAATTATAAGTTGTGAAAGTAGATAAGTGTAACTTAAAGAGTGATAATCTTAGGATGTGTGAATACAAGGTGATAATGTATGTTTACTAGGTTTTAATTAAGAGAGTTATGAGGATCTTATGTGGGAAGTGATATAGAACAGCTCTATTGTTAATCCTATCTGAGTTATGAAAATTTACTGTTCGTGTTTGATAACTATGATAGCACATAAATTTGTAGTATAGAAATGATCTTTCCCAGACTTCCATGAACTGTATATATGTTAGAATGTTAAATAAATCTTTTGCTTACTCTGATTCAGTTATTTGTTAGTATTATCCGATGCACCACTTGCTAAATATGCGAACCTAAGCGGGAGATTTGAGTAGCATGTCTATGGTCACGATTGCACTGTTGTTAGTCACTGAGGTATAGCTGGGTGTTCACTTCTTGTTTAAGATTTTTTCCTTTAAACTAATTGTCCTAAGTGGTGCAGCAAAAACAAATAAATGTCTTAGGATTTTATGAGAAGAAGAACCTCAGAAGCTTTTGTTACATTAGGATTTTGTCTCTATCCCAGGGCAATTCCCTTTGTACTTAGATAGTACCACGTGACACCAAGGGGCGAATAAACGTAAAGAGCATAGATATCAAAGTTATTAAGAAAGAGTGACACAACAGCCCCCAGTTCTTGGCAAGGGTTGACCAATTTAAACATTACATAATCTGTTCCAAATACGAAGGGCAAGAGGGCAGCTGTAGAATGTATGTTCTACTGATGATGGAAGTTTTTTCACTTGGCTATGCTACTAATATATATTTGGTTTAATCCTTTATCCAAGTATAAGCAAACAAAGTTTGCTCCTCAAGTATTTTCAGGTCTGGGGCAACTCATGGCAAAGGTGGTATAACTTCTCATCCATAATGCAAAGCACATCTCCTTGCAGACATGTAAGGGAAGGGTCACTACCCAGAGGTGGTGATCCTAAGTCCTTATAAGGACTGGCTTAAAGGGGCGAAGCAAGAATGCTTTTCATCTTCCCCGTTATCTGTAGAGGACAGTGTAGGGATAAGGTGTTATTGAGCTATTAAATTAAAGCTCTGATCATGGCAGGAGGATAACAGCAATAGCTGAGCCTCAGTTAGAACTTCATTGGCTACAGCATTACCATCCATTACCCTCCTAGGGTTTGATACCAGTTGCCAAAAGGTGTCACACATTATTAAAATTCTCTGGATTAGAGATACGTTGATGGAATTTTTTTCACTTGGCTATGCTACCAATTATATATTTGGTTTAATCCTTTATCCAAGTGTAAGCAAACAAAGTTTGTGCCTGAAGTATTTTTAGGACTGTAACAAATTCCACTGATGAGACCTCAATAAAGGTCAAAACCAGTCTGGGTAGTGACCCTTCCCTTAATGCATAGCATTATACACGTCTGCAAGATGTGCTTTGCATTATTGGATACTATGTGATGAGAAGTTATACCACCTTTGCCACGAGTTGCCCCAGTCCTGAAAATACTTCAGGCACAAACACTGATTTGGTAGCTGTGAAATTGCATGAGAAGAATGAAACTGAATTTATTTACCTATTATGAGACAACTTCCTCAAGCAGCATGTGACAGAAGAAACTTGAGGTCAAAGAGTGTTAGATCTGATTATAGACTCAGAGGGAGTTTCAGTTAAAGATGTAACTAATCTGCCTCTTGTTGGTGATAGTGATCATGGGGTACTCACTTGGAAAGTGAGTAAGTTTATCAATGTTCCACTCAGAAAAGATTACATGAACTACAAAGCAAGAAATCATGACCACTGAGGAGTATGTTGAGTTCTGTGCCATGGTATCAGTTGTTGCATGGGAAGGATATTGACAATGCACGGGAAGTGTTTAAAAAATACTTAAATGATGCGATATCAGAATGTATCCTTGGAGTTCGAAGAATAAATGGAGTAGGAGTGAAATGTATGTATAATTAAGCAAAAGATTCATAAGAAAAATTGATGTGGAAGGAATGCTGTGTGCATAAGAATGATGTCAGTTATGATAATTAAAAGCAGCAGGCCAGAAGAGTCACAGGTGTTGTATGCAAAGCTAAATCGAGTGTGAAAAGAAACTGGCACTGCAAATTAAAGACAACTCAAAACAATTCTATTGTTATGCTGTAGTAAAAGAAACAATGAATTTGAAAAAATAACTACTGAATGCAGATGGTATGAAGAAGTGATTGTTCATCTAATGAGTAACCATTTTGCTAAAAGCTATCAACCTGGTATATGTAACATTGAACTCACTGCTGTGTCTTCACTGTAGAGGAGGAAGTACTAGAGCTGCTGCACAAATTGAATAAGAATTCTGCAATAGGAACTGATGGGATATCAGCGCAGATGCTAAAAGAGTGTTCAGCTGAACTGGCTATTCCTTTGACCAGTCTATATAATTTGAGTTTCAGAACAGGGAAGATTCCACAGGAGTAGAAAGAATATATAGTAATCCCATTGCACAAGGGTGGTGGTGGTGGTAAAGACTGATGTATCCAACTATCACCCAATCAGTATTTCAGGAGTAGTGATGAAGATTTTGGAAAAGTTGGTTAGGAGTTGCATTCAGAAATGGGTTAACAGAGAATGTCTACTTTCCAGCAACAGCATGGGTTTACTAAGGAAAGGTCATGTTTTAGCAACTTGCTCACATTCTATAACAATGTTACTATTGAACTAGACAAGGGGAATGGATACACCACGATACGTTTGGATTTTGCTAAGGCTTTTGATAGAATACAGCATGGCAGACTGTTGCATATTTGTTTTTGTCCTTTAGAAGGAAAATAATTTTTTTTTTAGATTTTTTGTGGTATACTATTATGGTGGCTATTTTATTCAGTAGATCCACAGAATTTTCAAAATTTCAGAGGGTTTTAAAATGAATTGCAGTTTATTTTCAGATTGTCAAATTTCTGATTGGTAATAGTATAACTTAAAGTTTAAACAAGAGAATTAATAAATACAAATCATAACCGTCTGGCTATTCATAAAACTCAAATAACAGAATGCAGATATAATTGGTTATGATTTGTATTTATTAATTCTCTTGTTTAAAATTTAAGTTATACTATTTACCCCTGAAGATGTAAATCCTATGATTTACGAAACTTGTCGGGAACTATTATTTCAGTGTTTTATATAACTGAATAATAAAAAATGTGGTGTAATCACCGAAATATGTCTTTTGAATAACTGGTTAATTTTAATGCCATTTTAATGCACAAGGTGTGTATGTTTTGATTTCTTATTTGCATTTTCAACAATCTATTTTAAGATGACATCTGCTTTAGATAATCTAAGTATTTTATGGTACAAATTAACACGTTCGCTGCCACGCTCCTCGGGCATAGTTTGTTCCCGCACGCCAGGCGCTTTCGCGTCTTCAAGGTCACTATGAGTAATCTCGTAGCCGGCTCACCAGACAGAATTTTGTTTCATACGCCCTTACGAAAGACAATTAGATGGCCAAAGAAATTGGCAATATGCATTCTTGATATATATTCAAAAAGCGCATAAATTTTATAATATAATTACTGGAAGTGCAATGACTGTGTTAAAATTTAGAGATCAATTTATCTCGGTTTTTGTTGGAATGGATAAGCTTACGGCATCACAGATTATCAGCAGGATTCGGGATCTTCATTATTTGGAAATTTTACCACCTACAGAAAAAAATATTCACTGACAAAGCCATGCCGAGCATGCACACGAAACAAACAAGGACGCGAAACACGTTGTTATTGTCCTGTTTGCCAGGAAAAAACCACCATTGTGTGTGGAAAATTGTTTTGAAGTGTATCATTCGTAATTTGAATAAATTGGTTTTTATTTTATCGATTTCATTTTATTATTTTTATTCATTTTTATCAGTTCTAAATTGATTTACCAATTGCGTGTTATACTACGGATTAGCTCGCGCTTGGCATAGGAGGTTGGTAATCGACATACGAGTATATTTGTAGTTGGCTTCTGAGGCACATACATAATATATTATATTTTAGTTGAAATTATTTCCCTTCTATCAAGCCCCCAGACGTGCTCTCCGCTTTATTCAGAATCCAAGGGTCTAAATTAAGGTAATTATACTAAGGGTTAACTCGTGTTTGGCATAGGAGGTCGGTAAATCAGCATACGAGTATACTCTTAGTTGGCTTGTGAAGCTCATATATGAACTACGAGTATACTCATAGTTGCAGTGAACGTGTTAAAACTGAATGCCTTGGAATCTTGCCTAGCCACTGACAATACTGTTTGCGACTCGTGCTGAAAGGCTGCTCTGGTGATGAGGTCACTAGAAGAAGCATTAAGACAGCTATAATGACTATATAGCAGCAGCAGCTTCTTATGTTACATGTCTTCAGGTATGATGTGTAGGTACTAGTCTCAGTTTTTTATTCAGAAAAGAAGACTGAGACTTGATCTATTTGTATATGAGATTTTAGATGCGGTGAGAATCAATAGCTCAAAAGAAGAGAAACTACCAATAACAAACTATAACGATGTTCTAAAACTGTGATATCTAAACATTGTGCTAATACATAATAAGCAAATTATCATTAAAAAAGAAATTTAAACTTTGCAATAAAATTGTTTATTTAAACATGAATTCAGTGAATTTGTTTAAATTCCTTACAAATTTAATAAAATATTCAACAGAACATTTAATAGATATAACCGTATTTAGAAAAATTTATACAGTGCATTAAAACTTACCACAAGATGTATTTATAGCATCTCGCAACTCAGAGTACTTCCATTTTGATAAATCATATTTCTTGTTAGCACGATGTTCTTGTTGTTTCTTTACATAAGCTGACCTATGAATAAGAATAGAAGAAAGAAAGAAATGGCAATTTTATTTTTTCCTGCTTGTTTCACTATATTCAATGCTTTCAATTAACATACAGTTCTCACTATAACAAACTAATAAAAAGTCTTGGACAAAGTCCAATAGGTACAGTGCTGTTCTAATAGTTGTTATTTAGAATTAGAGCTGTTGCAACCAAGGTTATGAGGCTAGTATATCATATCTCTTAAAGCATGTGTTCTTCAGGCCAGTTTGCCTGTTTTGCAGAATGAGAATCCCTGAGTTCCTGAGAGGAGAAAGCTGCTACTTTCAAATGGCATTGGCTAGCTCACCATCATGTTGATTAATTTTAATGACACAGATGAGAACACAGACTGATAAGAAAAAAATAACTATTTATTAATTTATTGCTGATACTTTGCTGGTATTCTATCCAGCATCTTCAAGCACAAAACCAGTTTGTCACAGTATGCGAGACAACACCAATCCAGTATAACAATGGGATTCGTTTGAACAATTGTAATGTAAAACACAAAGGCTAAAGTTCTAATTAGGCACCATATATGTTGAGGAAAAAAATAAAAAAATAATAATAAAATAGAAAGAGAAAGCAGGTATTAATTTGGTCTTAAGATGACTGTCTCCCAAATCTTTGGCAAATTTATACAGCCATACTTATTGAGGTATGGAGTATGTTTCAAGGCTTCTGTTGATTCCAGGAACAACCTCTCTGACTTATAAAAGCTTCTGTGCAGCACTTTTGTTTTTTCCCAATTGATCCTGTGTGCAGGAGTATCTAAAGCATGGTCTGCTAGACCTGATGTTGTGTCCCAATTTATGATTATTATCTTATCTAGTGAAATTATGCTTATCTATGTTCAACTATTATCTATGCACGAGATATCACCCAAAAATACAAATATTTAAGTTATTTCTCCCCTTAGTGTCCCTAATATTTATATTATACTGTGCCTTTTGGGACATTTAGTTTGAGATATTAAATACAAAAACAAGGAGCAATTACTAAAATATGTCTGAATGTGAAACAATATTGCAGTCATGACACTATCTCGTTTTTTAACATATAAGTTTCCCGCATGATTAGGTTCGTACGTTTTTCAAGTGGTGCATTGGTTGTCTGAAATTTTATCAATGAACAAAGGTTTATTAAACTCATTAGTATGGTACAATTCAATTTCTAATATAATTCAATTCAATACTAAGAAAACATTTACAAAATAACATTAGCTTATCACAAGTAATTTGGCTATGATCCTATATGGGTATTGCGATCATGCTGCCATGACAAATTCAACACATCCAATCATATGTATAATTCTAGATCTAATTAAAACCTTAGTTAACCCTATATTACTCGGAATATGTGCTATATGCTGTAGCACATGGACATATATGATCAATTCACTCTATCTAACTATCCAAAAACTATGTAGATTAAATTATCCCTTCACTGTACTAACACATAACTTTGACATTTAAAACTTTCCTATACGTTACAATACACATGCATAATTCTCAGGACACATGAATTACTTATATAATATTAATATTAGCAAGCATACTTTCATTATAATCAGTCATGCACTAAAGTCCTAGTATAACTTTCCTTAGTCTCTTCAACAGTTCATTAATAGAATAATGATAACAATTACAGACGATTTTCAGTTAACATGAGATTTTTACAGTACCTTTTTCTCTTGAGTTTTCTATATTGGCCTCTACCTTTATCTGATTATTCTATCCTGGTATGATCTCTCTAATAATCTGTTACTCCTAAGTTCTTTTGGCACTAAACTGTGCTTACACGATCTTAACTTCTTGTACTTGAATTACGGACACTTTTAGAATCATCTATACAATGGCTGTGAAACTCGCCATGTGGACACCGACTTCTTTACAGATTTCCCCTTTTTCATAGTTGTCACTGGATGATGAAACACATAAATAGTACCTTCTTTCCTTTTACTAAATGGCATTCCTCGTTTCTTGCCATAGGAAACACGGAATCGAAATCCCGCTCACTTTTGTTTCCTTGTTGTGACGACGGAGATATATCTCCAATCCCGCCACTCAGGAAAACCACGTGAAACCTATACGAAGGAGCTCGTGAAGAAACTATCCGGGAAAAAGCCAAAAGCCTCATGGGGGAGCGTTTCTCACCTTTTTACATCTCGACCCCTAACGGCACCCACTTTAATTTCTTTTCTCCACCCCTTACTTGATTCGACTTCACCGACCAATTAGGGTGGTGTTTTTCTGCCAAACATCCTTTGGTTGGCGAGCCCGTGATGACATCTCAATTCGGGAATTGACCCCGAGCGATAGTCTATTGTTTTTCTTTTGCTAGCCTCTAAATTAATCCCCCTTCCAAATTTTTAAGAATTTACTTAATATTTTAATCTCTAGCCTCTCACATACAATTTCTTATGACTAATCCTTTCTGTCTTACTTAGCTAATATTTTTTTTTTATATCACAACACTAAAATATTCCTTCTTTTATTAGTTAGTTCAACAAACACTTTTTTTGTTATATATTTTACTTGGATGCAAGAATATTTTTCTTTCTTTTAAATAATTCATCTATTAGCTTTTATACAGAGGTTTTATTTTATTTTCTCTTCATGTTACACCATTATAACTGGAAATTCTACATTCTTAAGATATCAGGGTGTAACACTGACTTGCTATAGCAGTAGTGTTGGATGTATTTTTTATGTTCATTGAGGCGGATGTCCATAGTTCTTCCTGTCTGTCCATAGTAAGCTCGATCACATGAGCAGGGCACTTCGTAGATTCCTGGATGTGATAAAGGAGACATTCTGTCCTTGGGTGAACAGATGAGAGTTGCCAATTTCACATATGGTTTAAATATGGTGTGTAGTTGATGTTTGTTAAGTACTCTAGATATCCTTTCAGATGTGCTGCCTTTAATGTATGGGATTGACAGTTTTGTTGTAGTCTTCTGTGGAAGACAGTGGGGGGGGGATTTTCTGGGGGAGCATTTATTATTTTGTCTTTCTTATGGGGATTATAGCCATTGGCTAAGAAAATGTGATGTAAGTGAGTGAGTCAGCAGTGAGAGCAATGTCACTGGAACAAATTGCTCTAGCTCTGTGGATTAGTGTTTTTAGGATACCATATTGTTGAAATGGGTTATGGTGTGACTGTGTGAATAGCTCCATGTATGTGTGGGTTTTCTATAAAACAAGAAAGATAAGGAGCCATCTAGAAAACGTGCGATTAGTGTATCCAGGAAGGGCAGACAGTCATTAGCTTCCAGTTCCATTGTAAAGTGGATTTATGGGTGCTGGCTATTTAAATGTGCTGAGAATGTATCCAATGTGTCTGAGCCATGTGGCCAAATAGCAAGTACATCATCAACATAGCATAGCCAAAGTGAGAGTGGCTGAACTGATAGCTAGCTTTCCCAAGTGTTCTATGTAGAAATTGGCTAAGGGGGGGGGAGCCCATTACTGTCCCATCTAATTGTTTGTATATTTTCCCTTTCTATGTAAAATAACCTGCCTGTACTATGAATTTAAATAGTTTAAATATATTGGAGGGAGGGGGTGACTTTAGTAAATCAAGGGTTTCAATTAATAGTACATTTGTGAATAGTGAGGTGATATCAAAACTCACCATTATTGTCTGAACTTTCTAAGGTATGGTTTTCTAAAATACTTTTTTTAGGTGGTTAGAATTTTTATCCTTTTTAAAGAGGAAGAATTGTTTGTGAGAGTGGCTAGTAGCTTGGCTAAATGTCTAGTAAGTTTATATGTAGGACTCTTTATACTATTCACAATAGGTCATAAGGGTGTATCTTGTTTGTGAATTTTTGGTGCTCCATATATCCTGGATGTTTTAATGTGGAAAGGATTGAGTTTGTCTGTTTCTTTAGGCCAGGAAGTGACTTTGCTCAATAATTCATCATCATCATCAAATTCCTGCCACGTACCCTCAAGGGGTGTACAGGATATGATAGTACTACATGAAAAAATTACATCATTACTAACTTCCAATCTACAATTTTCCTCCAAATCAGTCTGTTACTTGTCAAGACTCCGACATTATCAGATCTTATATTTCTATCGTCTAAGGCACTTTGTACCGTATCAATCCACCTATATCTTGGTCTTCCTCTGGGTCGTTTTCCTGCCAACCTGGCAGAGAACACTTGTTTTGCTAATCTTTCCTCTCCCATTCTATTTAAGTGACCATACCATCTGAGATTAGCTCTGCTAACGCATTCCTGGATGCTAACAATGTCAAGTTCTTTCCTAATATCCTCATTTTTAATATGATATTGCCATTGATGCCATCTGTTCACGCCTATAATCTTTCTCAGGACTCTCATATCTGCAGTCTCTAGTCTTTGGTCAAGTGTTTTACTTCTGACCCAGCTCTCAGATCCATAAGTTAAAATAGGTTTGAACACAGTCTTGTATACAGCTAATTTAGTGTTCCGACTAATTTCTTTCTTATTCCATATGAATTTATTCAATTGACTTCCCACGATACCAGCTTTGCTGATTCTGTTGTGTATTTCTATATTTAGTTTACCATCTTCAGTAAAAATTGTGCCTAAGTAGCTGAAATGTTTTACTTGTTCCACAGGTTCTCCATTCACAACACAGTTGACATTTTCAATGATTCTGCCTATTTTCATTGTCTTTGTCTTTTTATTGCTGACCTTCATACCATATCTATTACAACAGCTATTCAATTTAGTCAGAGAATCTTGCAGACTTGTAGCGGATTTATTTAGAAGTATAACATCATCCGCATCCTGATCTATAATTTGGTATGTTGACTGATCTTGTAGAAGTGTGTGTGCATTTTGCTTTCATATTCTGTTGAATCCATCACCACAGTTGCGTTCCCTTTGTCTGCTTTGGTTATGATAATGTTGTTATTAGTTATTATTGTGTAGCTCTTTTAGAGCAATGATTTCTTTATTTGGGATATTATTATTATTATTATTATTATTATTATTATTATTTTGTGTACTGAAGATGCTGGATAGAATACCAGTAAATATCAGCAATAAGTTAATAAATAGTTATTTTCTTAAAATTAAAATTAATCAACATATAAGATGAACAAATAAGCCTTCCCACATGTTTAACTCACCATCAGTGTACTGAAGAAAATTTCCAGTAGCAAACTCCACTATAACAAACTATTCCTGTGGTATCTACAATCAGGGAGCTGGAACTCTTTCCTGATTTTTATCAGTGTGAAGCAGAGGAGGTGCACAAGTGTTTGACTGTATGCCTATCATCCATTACAAATTTGTAACACTTTCTTTGATATCTGTTTCAGAAAGTAAAGTTACATTTTATTATGTACACTGCATGGCCATTTGAGAATACCATCAGGCAGATGATATCGCTAAATGCTGTGAGATCAAATGGCTTTCTATGGGAAGACTGATTTGGCTTGAAAAAAAGTTTCATGTTTGGTCTCTGTAGCAGAATTTCCAGATCATCATATTCTTAATCACTCAACAATACTGATGTGCTGTATGTTTACAATCTTTCGTGGATACAATAGTCAATAAAAAAAAATTAAAATGTTTATATTATTCCAAAATGAACTGACAAAGAATTCTAATTTTTTTTTTTTTTTATCACTCTCAAACTGTTTTTCCTATTTAAAAAAATGTAATCTTAATGAACCTAATTAAGGGAAGCATGGGTCTAAAATGAATTTTTTTAATCACGTAAAATTTTTTTCCTATAAAATTAGAATAATTTTAGACATTAGATAACAATGAAATTGCTTTTATACATGAAAACTTTTCAAGAGTACTTCTGAATGCTAAATCCAAAATATTTTTTAAATGGAAATATTTCCTGCAAAATTAATGTTTTTTAAGAAAACTGATAGTTATGGTGTTTAGAATGATGTTTATGAAGAGAAACTTAGAAAGGACAAGTTAGGTGCAGCAAATATGATTCAGGATCAGACTTGCTTTAAGGAAAACGTTGAGAATTTATGGGAACATAAGAAAGAACTATATTTAAATTTTATAGCTCTGGAAAAGATGCCATGAGAAAAGCTTTTCAAACCATTATTTATGTGGAGTAAATGGAACAATAAATAGTCTATATTTAAGTTTTAACTCAGCAGTTAAAAGTTAATGACAGGAGTACAGGAAGATGACGATGTAAAATCAGGTGTTGTACACACTCTTCACTTTTTCTCATCATTTATATGGATCACATTATGAAGGAAAATGACATTAAATCTGGAGATGTTCATTTCAACCCTTTACTTCATGCACATGTTATACTCCTAAATAAACCCACTGCAAGTCATCAGTATTATCATCATCATTCAATATCTGACATGTATCCTCAAGGGTATTATACTGGTATTATATAGGATATTATACTGCTGCATGAAGAATTTACATCATTCCTAACTTCCTATCAACAGTTTTCCTCCAATTCAATCTGTTCTTATATTTCTGTCTCCGAAGGCAGTTTTTACTGTATTAATCCACCTATATCTTGGTCTTCCTCTGGGTCTTTTTCCTGCCAACCTGGCAGAGAACACTTGTTTTGCTAATCTTTCCTCTCCCATTCTGTTTAAGTGACCATACCACCTTAGATTACCTCTGCTAACACAATCCTGGAAGCTACTAATGTCAAGTTCTTTCCTAATATCCTCGTTTTTTAATGATATAGCCATTGATGCCATCTGTTCACACCCCTAATATTTCTCAGGACTCTCATATCTGTGGTCTCTAGTGTTTTATTTCTAACCAAGCTCTCAGATACATAAGTTAAAACTGGTTTGAATACTGTCTTATATACAGTTAATTTAGTGTTTTCACTAATTTCTCTGTTATTCCATGTAAATTTATTCAGTTGACTTCCTACCCTATTCTAACCATGAAGAGTATCAAAGATGCTGTGGCCTTACAAGAAGACTTGAATAAATTGAATAATTGGCCACAGAAATGGGGATGTGAGTTAAATGTTGCAAAATGTAAGGTTTTAAAATTTGGGAAAGACAGATGGGATACAAAATTTGTGCTTGGTGAAGATATATTGCCAGAGGTGGAGGAAATAAGAGCTCTTGGGGTGATAGTGGATAAGGATCTGAAATTTAGGGGACACATTGTCAAAATTGTGAAGACAACATAAATTTCCTGGAATGATGTGGATGACACTGACTTATAGAAGCAGGGAGATTCTTGTTCCATTGTATAAGACTTTGATTAGGCCACACATGGACTACTGTGCCCAGATTTCATCAACTGGTTTTCAAAATGACGAAGAGATGTTGGAAAGGGTCTAGAGGTGACTAACTATGGTAGTTTCTGACCTCTGGAATGTTGAATATGAGGAAAGATTGAGAAGATGCAATTTACAGAGTCTGGTGGATAGGAGGGAGATATGATAGAGACCTACAAGTTCGTACGGGGTTGTTATAGGATTAATGTTGGAGAGGTTCTACAGAAAATAGTGGGAGATCAGCGGAGAACCAGAGGTCATCGATGGAAACTGTATGAAGAGGGGTGTGAATAGTGAAGTGAGAAGCATGTTTTTTGCATGCAGAGTTGTGAATGATTGGAATGCTTTGCCTGAAAGTGTGGTGTCTGCAGAGAATCTGAGTGTATTTAAAGTGTGGTATGTGATGAAAGGACCTCCTAGATGAATCTTTAACTCCATGCAGGGGGGGGGGTAATAATAATCAAGGATATCTTTATCATCTCTAATTCCTTTTACAGCACTCTTTCCTCCATTTCTAAGATTCTTCAAGAATCTCCAGAATATTTTGCCACCTTCTTGATATTTATTTTCTATATTTTTACCAAAGTCTTTCCATAGCCCTTTTGTTTAGCTAGTTTCAGAGTGTTTAGCTTTCTTACATTTGTCTCTGTATTCTCTAAGAGCACAAGCTGACTTATTCACCAGAGACTTTCGATATGCTTTCTTCTTTTCCTTCGCTGCCTTTTTAACTTCTTGTGTCCACCAGGAAGTTCTGATTTTTCTATCCCTGCAGACAACCTCACCAATGCCTCTCTAGCTGAATCAATCAATGTTTTCTTCTAGGCTTGCCACTGAATTTCCAAGGTTTGGATTTATAATGGTATTAGTTTCTCCAAAACTAAATTCTCTCACACTGCTTCATTTCTGGAATACAATTGACTCTTCTTTCAAATCTAGTAATACTATAGAATAATCATAGCAAACTATTCCTTTTAATTAAGACAATTTTATTCATCATCATCATCAAATTCCTGTCATGTACCCTCAAGGGGTGTACAGGATATGATAGTACTACATGAAAAAAATTACATTATTACTAACTTCCTATCTACAATTTTCCTCCAAATCAGTCTGTTACTTGTCAAGACTCCAACATTATCAGATTTTATATTTCTATCGTCTAAGGCACTTTGTACCGTATCAATCCACCTATATCTTGGTCTACCTCTGGGTCGTTTTGCTGCCAACCTGGCAGAGAACACTTGTTTTGCTAATCTTTCTTCGCCCATTCTTTTTAGGTGACCATACCACCTGAGATTAGCTCTGCTAATGCATTCCTGGATGCTGACAATATCAAGTTCTTTCCTAATATCCTCATTTTTAATATGATATTGCTACTGATGCCATCTGTTCACGCCTATAATCTTTCTCAGGACTCTCATATCTGCGGTCTCTAGTCTTTGGTCAAGTGTTTTACTTCTGACCCAGCTCTCAGATTCATAAGTTAAAATTGGTTTGAACACTGTCTTGTATACAGCTAATTTAGTGTTCCGACTAATTTCTCTCTTATTCCATATGAATTTATTCAACTGACTTCCCACCATACCAGCTTTGCTAATTCTGTTGTCTATTTCTATATTTAATTTACCATCTTCAGTAAAAATCGTGTCTAAGTAGCTGAAATGTTTTACTTGTTCCACAGGTTCTCCATTCACAACACAGTTGACATTTTCAATGATTCTGCCTATTTTCATTGTCTTTTGTCTTTTTATTGCTGACCTTCATACCATATATCTATTACAACAGCTATTCAATTTATTCAGAGAATCTTGCAGACTTGTAGTGGATTTATTTAGAAGTATAACATCATCCGCATAAAGCAAAGAGCTGACATTAACATCTCCAATTTTGATATCATGTTTAATACCACTTTCCTTCATAATGTGATCCATATAGATAATGAATAACAGAGGGGATAATGTACATCCTTGTCTGACACCAGATTTAACATTAAACCATCTTCCTGTACTTCCTTCAATTCTAACTGCTGACTTACAACTCAAATAGAGACTAAGTATTGCTTGATATAATGTCCCATTCACACCATATAACTGCAGCATATTGATTAGCTTCTCTCTTGGCACCTTGTCATATGCCTTTTCCAAATCGACAAAACTTAAATACAGATCTTTGTTATATTCCCATGCTTTCTCGACTATTTGTCGTAAAGTGAAGATCTGATCCTGACAGCCTCTATTTGGCCTGAATCCAGCTTGTTCTTCACCAAGCTTTTCTTCCACAATTCTTCTCAACCGTTTCTCAGGTATACTTGCATAGATCTTGGCAGGAACACTCAGTAGAGAAATACCTCTGTAATTCTCACATTCAGTTTTATTTCCCTTTTTATATATGGGTACTATGAGAGCTCTATTCCAATCATCGGGAATTCGTCCCTCTGTCCAGGCTTTTTGAACTATGCAGTGCAGCCACTGTAAGACTCTTATACCACCATACTTCCATATTTCTGGTCAAATATCATCTACTCCTGCTGCCTTTCCACATTTCAAGCCTTTGATGGCTTTTTCTACTTCAAGTATGGATATGTATTCCTGACTGCATGCCTAGGCAGTGTTTTTTACCACTGTGCTGTCATCACTGCTTGTTTCATTTAGCAGTTTTTCAAAGTAATTACTCCATACTTCAAGGATATCTTTTTCTCCCGTTTTCATGTCACCTTTATCATCTCTAACTGCTTTTACAGCACTCTTTCCTCCATTCCTAAGCTTCTTCAACAACCTCCAGAATATTTTGCCACCTTCTTGATATTTATTTTCTATATTCTTGCCAAAGTCCTCCCATGACTTTTGTTTAGCTAGTTTTACACAGTGTTTAGCATTCTTGCATTTGTCTCTGTATTCTCTAAGAGCACAACTGGCTTATTTGACAAGAACTTTTGATATGCTTCACTGCCTCTTTAACTTCCTGTGTCCACCAGGGAGTTCTGATTTTTTTTATCCTTGCAGACAACCTCACCACATGCCTCTCTGGCAGAATCAATCAATGTTTTCTTCAGAGTTTGCCACTGAATCTCCAAGGTTTGATCCCTGTTCTCAAACTCTTTCATTTTTTCTTCATTAATCTTTGTGTATTTTAGTCTACAGCTCACATCTGATAGCTGCTCAACTTTTATTCGCTTTAAAACTTTCTTACATGTTATTCTTTTCAATATGAAATTGAATTTTATCCTGCTCAAGACTAAATAGTGATCACTTCCAATTTCAAATCCTCTGTACACTCTGGTGTCCTGCACCAGGGAGAAAACATCACTATCAACAATAACATAGTCAATGAGACTTTTCTTATTCCTAGCCTCTTCTCTCCATGTGAATTTGTGCACATTTTTATGTTGGAACACGGTGTTAGTAATAACCAGTCCATGTCCTGAGCAGAAATCCAACAGATATTTGCCATTATTATTAGCTTTGCTCTTTTCTCCAAATTTTCCCAAAACATTTTTGTATGTCTGACAATCACTTCCTACTCTGCTATTTAGATCCCCCAACAAGGACCAACTTTTCCTTTTTCATTGTGTCAGTAGCTTTCTCTAGAGCCTCAAAAAATTCCTCCACTTCTACCTTAGTAGAACCTTCTGTGGGACCATAGGCACAAATAAGTCTCATTGTCCAGTTCTCCATTCTCATATTTGCCCACATTACTCTACTTGAGACTGACTACCATTCAAGAAGATTAGCCTTGTATTTTGTGTTGAATACTATGGCTACTCCTTCTTTTCCTTGATTGTCATTGCCTGAATATAACATTTTGTATTTATTGCTCAGAAAGATCTCACCAGTTTTTGTCTTTTTTTGTTTCAGTCACCCCTATTATGTCGATCTGGTACTTATCTAATTCCTCAGCTAGCTCCATTTTTTTTGCCATTCATGCTTCTTATGTTGATAGTACCGATCTTTAACTCTGATGATGTTGAGTTGAGGTTTGTTTTCAGATTTGTTCCAGTAGCTGACTTTTCGCTGTTCGCCCTGGTTCCTTGGCGAAAACAACGGGTGCCTTGTTTAACTGGGCAATGCCCCAGCTGGCATGAAATTTAGTCATGTTGTACCATCATTTTTTATTTTGGTTTATCCAATAAGAATACAATTTGGTCGGCTAAATCCCAAATTGCCAGCCCATCCTCGTTCGTTCAGTATCCAAGTAGATACCCAACAGGGTGCACCACGAGAAGGTGAGGATTGGACATTAGGTCAGAAGCCCTGGTCGGTTCTCTGCATTCCTTTAAAGGCTATGTGGAGGTCTCCTCTTAGTTATACAGCTTTGACCCCTAAGCACCCCAGACAATTTTAATTTGTTAATAAAATACATATTAACTACTATAGTATATATTATACAAATAATCCATTAGACTTAATTTCAATATATTTTCTGTTGATCTTTAATACAGTCAATTCTCACAAACCAAACATTATAACAAACTCATTTACTATAAGAAAGAAAAGTCCTGATCAAAACCCAAAGGCATAATACTATTCCTGCAGTCTCTATGACTTTACTATAGTGAGAGTCAAATAAAATGTTGAGATCTCTGTATGAACCTTCAAATATCATTTATAATCCTTCTGATATTATATGTTTTCCTCAGCAATCCATATGCTTTCTTTATTGTCCAAAGTGTTATTCTTTGGAGCAATTAATAACTTTATACAAACCTCAAATATGCACTGCTAAGGAATATAGTAGTGTAAATTTCAGATTTATAAATGTTTAATAGTGAATTATTAATTTAAAAATCTGTAATAATTTTGTCTTATTCCCAATCATTAGGTGGTGGATAATCTTTATCCTGGTGAAACACTATTACTTCAGTTACTGGGGCCAGAAGTTATAGTTGCCATTGTTTTGGATTTGGATCCCAACATGCCATGCAAGTGATATCCATCAAGGGCATGGCAAAAATACTGTGACCCAGTGCTGCTTCCCACCCCAATCTTCATGGGTATAGCAGTTCCATAAGCTGGCTGCCAAATAGTGTATATGAGACTGAAGATTTATTTATTTATTCGTATGGAGTTTCCTCCCCTTTTCTCCTCCGTCTCTATTGGGGCGAGTTGAGCCCCACTCATGGGGGGGTAAGTATTTATGGCTGTAGATCTGTATGTGTTCACGGCGTTGGTTTGCCTGCTTGCAGGATGAAAAACGCCAGATAAACTGGTGGGAAAAACTACTGCCCGCGCCCAAGACCAGCTAACTTGGCTATGGCTGAGGAAGATCCTCAAATTCCTCACGTCTTCGACAGGAATCGAACCTGGGACACTCCTTCCCCAGTCATATGGTTGCGAAGCGCACAGCCACTAGGCTAACCGTGTAGACAGACTGAAGATGGTAATGCATGTCAAGCATCAGCTGGCACATAATTTAAAAGCCATTTAATGGTGAGAGGCACTGTAGAGGCCACATTATGACATGGATCCTGCATGCTCTTTGTATGGGCAGCATGTCTAAGCGCACAGCCACTAGGCTAACCGTGTAGACAGACTGAAGATGGTAATGCATGTCAAGCATCAGCTGGCACATAATTTAAAAACCATGTAATGGTGAGAGGCACTGTAGAGGCCACATTATGACATGGACCCTGCATGCTCTTTGTATGGGCAGCATGTCTAAGAGTCTGCCTCTTCTCACAATATGTCCCTCTACTCTTTTTTTTTCTCTTCACCTTTAAAATATGGACATGGCAGCAAACAGAGTCAAGTCACTCTGACTAAAATAAAAAACAAATCTCAAAAAATTTCCCCAAAAATAAAAAAAAAAAATAAAAATAAGAAGAAAAAATCTTACAAAAAAAAATGTTCCACATTCACTTGCCAAAATTCATGTATAAACACCAACCTCAATAATGTGCACCATCGCCTTCAACCTAACCCCAAATGTGTGCCACAACAACTTCTAACAACAATCTGTGTGATTCCTTCTGCCACTGATATTCTTTGTAACAGAATGCCTAATCTCTCCTTTTTGACCTGCTGTGGCATATGATTTTCTTGCTTCATATGTATCATTCATCAACTGTCTCTCCAGTTCCCTCATTTCTGAAAAAGTATTCTGACCTCTTTGACTTCTGATCATTGAAGTTTTCTTTTCCTGCAGTCCAAATTCCCTAAGTCATTTTCATTGGTGACTTTAATGCCTACAATGCTGATGCCCTTTCTTTTCCAAGGTGGAAGAGGAGCAGAGTGTTTGCTGTAGGCAATGATCTAAAGTAAATCATTCATCTCTCAACCAAAATTCTTGACAATCCTCTCCAGTCACCCAACACTCTGGATCTTTTCTTAAATGGTTCTCGTTCCAGATACGCTGCTAATGTGACTGCATCTCTTGGTAAGTCAGATCACAATGTCATCCAAGTTTCATCTCTAGAAGGATGCACTTCTCTATGCCATTCACAGACTTATGTACTTTGACACAACAATGCCAAGTAAAAAGCCAGTTTTAAATAATTTCTTCTTTTTTCCCCCCCTTCTTCTTCTTGAAAATGAAAATTCGTCAGTTCCTTTCTAACAACTTGCTTTAGGATTTTGATGTTTTTTTTTTTTTTTTTGAGTTAGATCTTCACATGTTACTTCAGTTGTCAGCAAATGAAGTTTCTCCTTCATTGTTAACTCAGCTGATGTCAAAGGAACCGAGTCCAAAGAGCAGTTATGCAGCTTAATAGCAATAAGATCCCAGGTGCAGATGGAATCCCAGCAGAATTAAATAAGCCCACATATCCATATCCTTGTAATCATAGATTGATTACAAGGAGATGGGATTATGGCCTAGAGACTGGAAGAAGTTGGTTTTCATATCACTACATAAGGGAGATATGAAGGATTGCAAGAACTATAGAACTATTAGTTCGATCTCTCATGCAAGCAAGATTTTATTGAAGATCTTGCTAAATGAGGCCAAAGTTGAGGCAGAGAGATGCTCGAGGAAGGAGGAGGTTTTAGGAAAGGTTAGAGCACCAGAGGTCAGATCCTTTGCCTTAGACAGATCACAGAAAAGTATAAAGAATTTAGATTCCCTATAGTAATATGGTTCTTAGACTACTATAAAGCTTTTGACTGTGTTCAGCATGCGAAACTGTGGGATGTAATGAAAAGAATGGATTTTCCTCAACACACTATCATGGTTGATAACCAACTTGTACAGGGAGGAAGAAACCATGTAAGAACAAGTGTCAGATTAACTGAATGGCTTCCGGCTGGAAAAGGATTTGGGCAAGGATGTTTACTTTCTCTTCACTTGTTTAGTATCGATGCTAAGGACACCTTGTGTGAAGCATTGGATGAGCACAGGAATTAGGAGAGGTGGTCGATTGATCAGTAATCCGAGGTATGCTGATGATACCGTACTCCTCTGTAATGACAAGGAAGAATTAGGACAATTTCTTGATAGTTAATGTGATCAGTAATAAGAGAAGACTTCAGCTCAATCTCTGCAAGACAAAGATTATGGTTCTCAAAGGAAATACAGACAGGGAAACTCTTGAGAAACAAGTCTACCTAAATGGAGAAAGAATTGAGGAAGTCAGCAAGTTTGAGTACCTGGAATCCATTACTAATGTGAAGAATTGCTGTTCAGAAGATGTCAGAAGAAGATTAGGAAGGGCTAAAACAACAATCAGAGACTTGCCTAAAATCTGGAAGAATGGATCCACATGAACAAAGTTTGAGGATTTTGGATGCAGTTCTTTTTCCAACAGCGACTTATGAATATGAGACTTGGAACCTAAAGAAATCAGATAAGAAAAGGATAGCTGCTTTTGAGATGTGGTGGAACAGAAGGCTGTTGAGAATATCATATACTGAAAGGTGTACAAATGAATTGGTGTTAGAAAAGATCAGCAGAACTTTAAGGCTCCTTAAGGATACTGAAAATATTTTGGGCACATGGAAAGGATGGAAGGGGTAGACCATCAGTGAGATGGATGGATGGTGTGTGTGTGTGTGTGTGTGTGTGTGTGTGTGTGTGTATGGAGTGACTGATCTTCAGAGAGTTGAAGCCTCCAGAAAAGCATACAACAGGACTACATGGTAAGGACTGGTGTGGCACATCGAGCATCGAAGTGACCATACGGCACTTATGGATGTCCGGTGATGATGATGATTTACCTAACCATCTTAAGATGGTTAGGTAAATCATACATAAGCAGGAGACATAACATGCTGAAAAAATTTGTAACTGCTGGTACTTTCCACAAACTGCTATGATTTTTTTTCAGCATATGTGTCTCCTGCTTAAGCACATTTAAAATAACACCACTATGAAATTTTATTCTTAGATACAAAAATATCCCTTTTCAACTCCTCATATTATCAAATATTAAGACTCCTGAAATATTCTAATTCTTACCTTTGACTCTTTACTATTTGACACAATATGTAAATTACTGACAATATTCACTGCTCTTTTAACAATCAATCAGAACACAGAATTACTGAATATAATTTTGTCATTAATATGTAGTGTCAAAATACGTGGATACTTTAACATGTTCAAGATGGACAAGGACATCAAACCAAACGCATGTGGATAGGAGGTGGAAATTTGTTTGTTTCAGGATATATTATAAACAAATAATTAAGGGAAATTCTATATTTTATTAACATACTTCAACTAATCAATAATTAAAAGTGCATGTGTGTGTGCATACACACACACACATTAGTAGCTGAATACTGGAATGAAAATGACAAGAAAAACATCTCCCCCAAAATACACCATAATGCATAGCTGCAATCAAAACAGTTTTATTGTAGAATTAAATACAAATACATTGTATTTAGTAACATTTAGAGTCATTACAGTACTTAGTGTAATCAGAGACAACTGAAATTTATGACCCGGTATGATGACAAACATCCTTCCCTCAGTTACCATACTACACAATCACAAGCCAGACAAAGTAGAAGTTTTATTGTAGCATGTAATCGATAAGGGAAATTTATTCATTCATATATAGTTCAGTAGAAACAAATGAATTTATGTAATCCATTGTTATGAAACCTACTTATGTAATGCAAATTTTCAAAAGCAAATACTGTTTTTTTGCCCCTTCTTCCTTTATGACTTGAAATAACATAACGTTACATTTGGAATTTTCCATACTTTAAGATGGTTCAGAAACATTATTTTTGGAAATAAGTCTACCAACTGAAAACAGCATGCCATGTACACTATCTACCAAGAATTGTCTGAACAACCCTGTTATTTGAAGTTATGGAACATTCCAGGTTTGTTAATAACATAAAAACTGGTTTATAGATAGTAGGAAGCAGTATTTCATTGTAGCAGTTGAATAGAGGTGGTATGGCAATACAACGTGAACTGAGTGACTTTGAGAGGTGTCACCATAAGCTGTCACATTGGTGGCATGTCTACATGTGCCATTGCCACTCAAATGGAACATCCAAAATCAACAGTTGGTGGTGTGATCAACAAATGGAGATGTTCTGGCATCACTACTGCAGCAAAACACCAAGGACGGCAGCTGAAACTGACTGACAGGGACAGGAGGGTGTTAAAACTGGTAGCATGCAAAAACTGGCTACAATCGACACAGATCATCTGTGATGAGATCCAGAGTGCCAGTAACACCATTGTGAGCACTGATACTGTACGAAAATAACTCTATTTATTGGGTTTTCATGGAAGAGCAGCAGCACACAATCCGAACATCACAACAGAGAACAAGGCAGATCATCTGACTTGTACAAAGAGCATGTGAACTGGACAATTCACCAGTAGAAATTGGTACTTTGGAGCAATGACTCAAGGTTCACTTGTTTCCAGTCTGATGTGTGGGTGTGGAGGCAGCCTGGCGAACGCTTATTACCACAATGTATTGTACCCACAGTAAAGTTTGGTGGCAGAGGAGTAATCGTGTAGGATGCATTCAGCTGGTTTGATCACAGGTCGTTGTCCGTGGTTCCATGAAGGCAGCTCAATACCTTGATATTCTGGATAATCAGGTACTGCCTACACTGTGGAGTTTTTATGGAATGGACCCGTATTACTCTCAAGACTATGCCACAAAGCTGCAGCTGTTATGGAATGGTATGAAGAGATTGCTTTTAAATGACTGCCCTGTCTGTGCAGAGTCCTGATCTCAACCCCACTGAACACCTGTGGGACGAATTGGAGCTGCGATTGAGGTCCAGAGCAGCACATCCTCAATCTGTCACTGAACTCAGTACTGGAGGAGGGAGACAAATTCCACCCAATGTCTGCTGCACACTGGTGGAAAGCCTCCCTGAAAGAGTGCAGGAGTTGATCAAACCCAAAGATGGACATGCCCGATATTAGGGTTCGCCTGCTGGTAACAATTGTAAATTGTTGAAGTGCCCAGACAGTTATTGGTAGATAGTGTATATTTAACAGTGTGCAAAAATGTGCCTGCCAGATGCTGAAGGGATATGTTATATGGTCATGCGAGTTCCTGCCTGACATGCAACTCACTCGAGGCACAGCCTGGCACGAATGTGTTAACTTTACGAGTTACTAGTACTACAAAGTTAAATTAATTACAAAATATTTAGGGTAATAATGCAAGCAGCTAACGTAGCCACAAGACTCATTACGGTCTGAGCTGTTTATTCGAAAGAGCTATATTTTATAAAATTAATTAATAAAATTATAACACATCACATGCATTTAAAATGTTTTTGATTTACCAAAATACTGGTAGAAAATACCAAATTTTGCTAATTTCTTTTTGCTCCATTTATTGGTAAATCAGTTTACCTCAGCTACAATCCCTAATGCCATGGCAGTTCCTTGAAGAGGCTGTTGAGTACAGCTTTTGTCCATCTGTGCTATCACATCTTTATCACCAGATGGTGGTATTGCAATATTACTTATGAATAAAGCTGATATCCTACCTCATTCTTATCATCCAGTTCCAGGGTAGATAACCAGAGCAGATCACCTTCTTTAACTGGATCATTATACCCCCCCCCCCCCATGGTTTTCTGCCAGAGGGACATCAGGAGAATCTTGAAAAATCTGCATGTTGGGAGAGGGGGCTTCTGGTCCTGCCAGTTGGGTTCAAGAGATGTACTCCTGGATCTATACACTATAATATAATCAGCTGGCTTCAACTCTTTTGATTTTCCTATTAATGATA
The DNA here is from genome assembly GCF_054136105.1 of Typopeltis vanoorti. Classification (NCBI taxonomy): domain Eukaryota; kingdom Metazoa; phylum Arthropoda; class Arachnida; order Uropygi; family Thelyphonidae; genus Typopeltis; species Typopeltis vanoorti. The sequence continues at coordinate 55,430,105 of NC_143555.1, read as the reverse complement.
TTCCACAGGATTCTGTTATTTCACCCATTCTCTTTCTTAATGACCTGCTCTCAGTAACTTCAAACCTTCAAACCCTGTTGAGGGTTTTCCTGATGATGGCACTCTGTCATATGATAAACCCTGTAGTGATTGAACATCTCAAACTTCAAGATCATCTATAATAAATACTATAAACACTGATCGCTCCACCATCCTGCAATGAGGCAATAACAATCTGCAAATGCTTCTTCAACACAGTTTTTTCTTTTTATCACAAAAAAGACCTTGCTTCTTCCCCCCCTTACTTTTGACAATGTGCAACAGTCAAGATCAGATCTCTCTTCTTAGACTGACTTATTTCTAGCCTTTCTTGACATAAACTTATCACTTCTGTACCATTCTCAGCTTTCAGAAAACTTGGCACCCTCTTTCACTCAAACATTACTTTTCATTTGTCCAGTTACTTACTCTGTACATATCTCAAATCCAGCCAACCTCTCACATGTACCTAAAACCTCCCTCAAGATTCTTGATGCTGTTCAGTAGAAAGCAGGTCAGATGATTAATAACTTTTTCACATAGACTTATTTCTGCTAGACTTACAGCAACAGCTGTAAGTTTAACAGATATTTAGCAACAGTTGTTGGATAGAAACAGCAACATCCTTTTACAGCTGAACTGCAGACTCATCAGATTGCCACTCCCAGTCATCTTTCACTTCTATCCACCTTAGTTCTATAGGACAGCCTTCCTCACTAACCTCTGGCTCTTATAAGCAGAATATCAGCTGATTACTTTGTTGAACTTGATCATATACATTTATTTGTTATAGGCCTTGTAGCCGATTGTGTGTGTGTGTGTGATCAAAAGTAAAAAACTTAGACATTAAACATTAAAATTAAACTAGGAATTTATTTCATATAAAAAAAAAATCAACTAATGCCTTTTCATTCCTGTATAGGGAGTAGGTGAGGCCGTTTTATCCCTATCTAACTTTTGGAGACTGAGGGTGCAGTTCAATCTCCACTGGTAGCCAATCAGAGATAGCTAGCCAAAGCTATCACTAATATCATGGCATCCGATGAAGAGAGGCAACTGATATGTGCTGCCATCTCATGGTCCCTAATCCTAAAACTATGTTCGCTGTCTGAAAATAGCGTGGATTCTGAGGTTGATTTTCTTGAGTTTCCGGGATGAAAAACCCGCTTGCCCATGCCAGACATCGATGTTATGTGCTAGTGATCGATGTAAACCAGGAGTAATATTGCATTTTTAACCTGAACCATCTCTATCATTTTTTAAATAGATAACCAAGAACTGGATAATGGGTGGGGAATTTCAAAGTGGAATAAGGAGTGGCTATTTTCATTCCAGCAAAAACAATTTACATTTTACTTGACAGCCGATTTGGATCAGAAAACTGTGATCTATCCAAAGGAGAAAAAGAACAGAAATCAAAGAGAGACTATAGCAGATGGCATCACCATTTTGTTTACTAGAGATGTTCTAGACTGTTTGGTCTCTATAATAGGATTCCCAGATTATCTAATTCTTAGCATAAACTTTCAGGTGTTCATAGTATGCGTGTTTATGTGAGGAAATGAGAATTTGTCATAAAAGAAAATGGCACCATCAGTAAGTACTAAAAGGCTGCAACTCTAAGTGGGAAGATGGCACTGAGTAAAAGGGGGAAACATCTGCATGCAAAGTTTGGAGCCTAAACAGTATATATATATATAGCCTAAACAATATATATATGTATATATATATGAGGTTTGGGAATAAGGTAAATAATGTTTAAAGAGTAAGCATATCACCTTGGGAGAGGTGGAGGTGTTCCTACATCATCCAAAGCACCATTCATATCTTGAGCCAAACGTAAAGCTAATTCATGATCTCTATGTTCCTGCTCTAATTGCTGCTGTCTGAAAAACAAGAATAAAAAAAACTGAAAATCAGATTTACAAAAACTCTGATGAAGTAGCAATAAAATCCATTACAGAATTTGAAAAATATATAAATAAGGCTTAAATAATGTTCAGCTTCATAGCACATATTATGAATATGAGAGGAGTATATCTCATCTAAAAATGTACTGGTCAAAAGTATTATTTTATTTATTTTAAACTTATTTTTGCTACAAAAGCAAGTTTTATTCTAACATATACAGTTCAATAAATCTGCATAATAGGATTATTATTACTTGAAATTATGATAATTCATGCTTAACTCTAGATATGAATATCTAAGTTAATTTTTGGAAAATATAAGCAGAATTACACTAAGGAAAAGGAATGGAATGAATTGTTTCATTTCTTTCCATTAGTTTAGTTAATATGCAATTAAACTGTGAATATAGCTGACTATATTATAAATGTTTCCACATAATTTAGAAGACACTACCAGAAGCATGCAGTTTATTACAGAATATATTTCTATGAGAGCAAATAGGATGAATCAATAAAAAAAAAGAGAAAGTGATTAATCCGACTAAGCAACTACAAGTAAAGCAAGTGGTATAACTCTTTGCTTCAGCTACAACCTTATCTTTTAATCAGAACAGTCTGTTTTTACTGAAGTGACTTTGACAAAAATGAATATTACTGTATATTATTCTGCAAAAGGATCTCTTCATTTTTTTAATCATAATTTTGCTTGGTGGAGGTCTTAAGCGAGTAAAAACAATAACAATGGTTGAGAACATGAATGATGTTATCTTAGAATCTGAGGAGAACACAGGGGATGGAATGTGGTGCCAAAAATGCATTGTGTGTGTGTGTGGGGGGGGGGGGGAGAACCTATAGAGCAGTGCTTCCCAACCGACGTGCCGCAAAAAATTTAACCGCAAAGTCCTGATTATGGGGCGATGCTAAAGGAGGGCTAGGCTGCTGAGTGGTTCCCTTTTCACTTTATTGCTCTTTTCTAGCTATGCACATGTGAAGGCGACCTCCCAGAATGTCATAGGCACCATTCCTCCCTCCCTCACATTTTGCATCTATGACTCAGAAGATCATTACTCTGCTTCAGTTTCAACTCATCTGTTGTGTTGTGAGAGTACCAGTTGAGTGTTTCAAGAGTGTATCATTTTTGTAAGAACTGCATTCAAGTGGATGTTCAGTGTTGCTAAGTGGTCTGTGTAAAATCCTTAGTGGGAATGTCTTATTGCGTCTTTTTCTGAATTTGTGTTTTAACAAATGTGATAGTTTGTGAAACATAAGTCGAATTGTTATTATTTGCTGACAGAGATGCTTTTTCCTGTTACCGTCGATCTATAACATTCATTTTAGCTGAAGCTATAACGGTCATACAAGAAAGAAGTACCTTCGCATGATAAAATAAACACTGGCGAGTCATTTTTTTTCTTCTAGTTGACCATTTTTTCATAATGAAAAGGTATCTGAGATATTTTTTGGACAATGGACGCTGACATTATGAATTACAAAATGATTAATGTGTAATTTGTATAGCTTAAGCTTGGTAAACGTAGACTTTCTGTCATTAATAGGCATTTTCCTAACATAGTTTTCCGTGTTCCGGTATTTTGGATGCCCTAGTTACATTGCCCATTTGATATCCTCGATTATAATGTAGTATTTTTAGTTTCATGTGATTTATATCTTTCTATTCAATGGCTTGTTTATTTGCAATTTTAATTCTATTAAATTTAATTTTCAGTTACCCACAATAATGGACAAATATTTAAAAAAATCAGAAAATCCATCAAACTCGTGAGTCCAAGAAAGTGAACCAAAGAAAAAGTTTAGGGCGCAACATAGTCATAGACCATATAAAGAGGATTATCAGAAATTTGGTTTCGTGTGCTCCGATAATTCTTCTGTGCCTCAATGTCTCATATGCCTGGAAAAGTTGTCAAATGAAGCAATGGTGCCAAGTAAACTGCATCAACACCTTTCTACCAAGCATCCTTTGTACACAGATAAGGATTTTAACTATTTTAAAAGTCTGCAAACTCAAATCCAAATGCAAAGTTATTTCATGAAATCAGCCACAACAGTATCTAATGGAACTCTAGAAGAAAGTTACAAAGTTGCAAGATTGATAGCTAAAGCCAAGAAGCCTCACACAATTGCCAAATCACTCATTTTTACCAGCTTATGTGGAAATTGTAAAAACTATGCTTGGAATCAATGAAGTAAAAGAAATTGAAAAAGTACCGCTTTCAAATAATACGATCAGCATGCACATTGAAGACATGTCAGTTAGCATAGAAAGAACACTAATCCAGAAAATTTGTGAAGTTAAGAAATTTTCCTTACAGGTTGATGAATCAACAGATGTTAGCAACTGTTGTCAGCTAATTGCACTTGTTCGAATTCCTGATGAGAAAGGGTTGAAAGAGCATTATTTATTCTGCAAAGAACTTCAGAAACAAACAACTGGGAAGGAAATCTTTAAAGTGATCAATGAATACTTTGATACAAATAAAATTTCATGGAAAAATTGAGTAAGTTTATGTACTGATGGCATGGCTGCAATGACAGGAAGCATCAGAGGCTTGGTGTCCGAAGTTCGGTCTGAAAACCCTGGTGTTTAAATAATACACTGCTTTATTCATAGAGAAGCTCTCATGTCAAATAGTTTACCTCTAGAATTAAAGTCCACACTTAATGACATTATAAAAATGGTGAATTTGATGAAAGGTAGACCACCTCAATCATCTTTTTTCAATTTTATGTGATGAAATGGGATCAGAGCATTAATCTTTGTTGTTCCGTACTGAAGTTCGTTGGCTGTCGAGAGGGAGAGTTCTGTCCAGAGTTCATGAGTTGAAAGAAGAATTAAAAGTATTTTTTGAGGGTAACTCTCAGTATTCAGCTAAGTTGGAAGACAATTACTGGTTGCAAAAAATGGCCTACTTAGCTGACATATTTGAATACTTAAATGAACTTAATCAAAAAATGCAAGGACCGCTTGAGAATATATTAACTTGCACTGACAAAATTAATGGATTCAAAAACAAAATTCAACTTTGGAAAGATGTGGTGAAAAATGGTTCCCTTGAAATGTTTAGTCAGTGTTATAGTTCGAATCCTAAAAAAGAACTACTAGAACTTGTAGATCAACACCTATGCATGCTTGAGAGAAAGCTTCATCACTACTTTTAATTAACGGAGACAAAGAAATTCGATTGGGTTTGAAATCCATTTGCATCTTCATTAGATAACATGGCATTTGATTTATCAGTGAAAGAAAAGGAGGAGTTATTAGACTTAAAAAGTGATCGTACCCTTGAAGTTGAGTTTAAGGATGTTCCATTATCTCAATTCTAGGTAACTGCAAAAAAGGAGTTTCCATCCATCAGCGAAAAAGCTATAAACATTCTTTTACCATTTGCTACAACATGCATGTGTGAACAAAGTTTCTCTTCTATGCTCACTATCAAGAATTTAAAGAGATCATCATTGAAGAGTTTTGATCATGAATAGCTCTTTTGACCATAGACCCATATATAAAAAAATTGTGTTCATAGAAACAGGCCCAAGTATCTCACTGAAATAAGAAGGAGATATATGTATTAACTGTGGCAAAAGAATATTGTAGATATTTATATTAATACTTAAAATGTTTATTTTGTCATTAAATTATTATTAGCATATTTATACATAGTAATTCTTTTGTGTATAATTAATTTCGCTTTTGTATTTTCACATTATAATTTTATAAAATAAGTGTTCTAAAAATTTAATCACAGTTTCACTCAGTCAAATCTGACAATTTAGTTCATAGATGCGATATAAAAACTATGTCAAATATCAATCACTGAGAATGTATGGATTAGGTATTTTCATTCCATTTGTTTCGTTTATTTCGTGCTTATGACTGCATAAGAAGACTTATCTGCAATGAATGTCTAACTGGAATGTTTATGTATTATAATGCAAAAATATTTGATAGAAAGATCTTATTAATTGAATCCCTGTATGAAATAGAAGAAATTAATCATGTTAATAGCAAAAATGTTCCTTCATAGTGTGTCATGAAATTATTTATGCTTGTGAGGTGTGCCGTGACGTAAAAAAGGTTGGGAAGCACTGCTATAGAGGATTGTTTTAGCCAGTATGATGTTCTTGCCACACAGAGGTGAACATTCTGTTGAAAAGACTAGACCATTTTCTCAAAAAATAAAAATAAAAAACAATAATAAATAAAATTGCACAGAAAATGTCCCCAAATACAGGAACTCCATTTCATCGATATATGTGTATATGTATATATATATATATATTTCAAAAAATAGATTTAATGACTCCAAGACCGAGATAACATATAAAGATTTTAATGATAAATACTACTAGTTTCGGCATATAGCAGCCTTCTTCAGGTATTTATAAAGGAAAGGAATACTAATAAACATTGAATTATTTAAATAAACAAACTGGAAATTACAGGTACAAATTGCCTCACATAATCGATACATAAAAACGTTGTATTTTTCAAGTTGTTCCAACTGGCGTGCCATTGTTTGTTGCAATTGTGCGTGCAAGTTCACGTGAACGCCAATATTGAATAACTGCAGCATGGCTATCTGGGATGTTATAACTTAAATTATTATTTAAGTGGACCGGGTTCAGTAGGATTTCCCGTGGTTCTACGATTTTTCTTTCAAAATCATCTTCACAGCGAAAAATATTTTCTGATCTATTCCAAGCATACAGAGTGGCTTTGTTGGTCATCATTAGGATTATTTGAAAAAAAGAACATGACTGGATAAAGCAGTTGCATGAGATCTTTTGTATGAGATGTCTCTCTTATGCTCTTCTATGCGTTGTTCAATAGATTTGTTAGTTTGACCAAAGTATGGGATATTGCAATCACACCACAATTTATATACTCCAGGGTACTTAAGGTTGTGATGAGTAGGTTTTGGATGGCTGATTAGAGAGCGGATTTTTGGAAGTGTGGTGAAGAAGGTCCTGATATTATATTTTTTAAGGACTTTAGCTATTTTCTTAGAGACTGTGCTAATGTATGGAATAGAGATGCTACCTTTAAAATTAATAGTCTCTGTTGTGCACTGCTTAGGAGGGTTCAGAAGAAGTTTCTTAATTGTTTTTTCAGAGTATCCATTTTGTTTAAAAATAAGAGTGAGGTGATTCATTTCTTTTTTGTAGTTCATCTTGTTCATTTAAGAGAGAACGTGCTCTGTGTCCTAAGGTAGATATAATTCCAAGTTTTTGTGGTGGAAAATGATGAGAAAGATTATGCAGATATCTATTGGTATGCGTAGGTTTTCTGTACATAGAGATTTTTAATCTTTCAGAGTATCGTGTAAGCATAACATCCAAAAAAGGTAAAGAGTTATTATTTTCTATATCAGCAGTAAATTTTATATTAGGATGTTGGATGTTTAGATGACGAAGAAAATCTGTGAGAGCTGTGTGCCCGTGATTCCAAATAATGAATATATCATCAACATATCTTTTCCAAACTTTTGGTTTAAATGAGAAGGAAGATATGGCTTTCTTTTCAAAGTCTTCAAGGAAGATGTTAGCTAGCACAGGGGACAAAGGGTTGCCCATTGCCAGGCCTTGTTTTTGTTGGTAAATGGAGTCCTTATATCTGAAGTAACCAGAATGAATGCAATGCTTTAATAAAGTGAACATTTTTTTGGATAATTTATCCTGTAGTAATGTAAGTACCTCGTCCGTAGGAACGTTAGTAAATAAAGATATAATGTCCAAACTAGCTAGAATATCATTATCATCGATGGGAATATCTTTAATATGAGAAACAAAATCTGTGGTGTTTTTGATGAAAGATGAAGATTTATTGGAGAAACACTTGAGGTACTTTGCTAAATATTTTGAAAGTTTATATGTAGGTGAATCAATTCCTTCCACAATTGGGCGAAGAGGGATGTTTTCTTTATGAATTTTTGGAACTCCATAGATGCGTGGGATAAGAGGATGTAGAGAGCGTAATGAGAGGCGAATATTATGAGGAAGTTCACTCGCAGTCTTTAACAAGTTGTTTGTACGGTTTTGTAATTCTCTTGTAGGATCTTCCTGAAGAATTGAATATATTGAACTATCTTCAAGTAATTGAAGCATTTTGTTGTGGTAATCTTCAGAGTTGAGGATGACCGTAGAGTTGCCTTTATCTGCAGGTAAAATAATAATGTTACTGTTCTGTTTTAGATTTTTTAGGGCTTTTCTTTCAGCCACTGAAATATTATCTGTTGGAGGTTTGGCATTATTTATAATGAAAATCGATTCAATACGAAGAAGTTTCGCCAAATGATTAGGAATGAGTGAACATGCTTTTTCTATTTTTGTAAGAAGAGATTCTTTAGGGATAAATTTTGGTGAGGGAATAAAATTGAGACCTTTGCTAAGAATATTCGTTTCTGCATCCGTTAACATATGAGAAGATTTGTTCACTACAACCTTTTCAGGATTAATACGGGCATCACTATGACCAGATCTGTTTTGTATCCTTATTAGATTATCAAATTTCTTGATAATCTAATTTGTTGTAGTGAACAAATCTTCTCATATGTTAACGGATGCAGAAACGAATATTCTTAGCAAAGGTCTCAATTTTATTCCCTCACCAAAATTTATCCCTAAAGAATCTCTTCTTACAAAAATAGAAAAAGCATGTTCACTCATTCCTAATCATTTGGCGAAACTTCTTCGTATTGAATCGATTTTCATTATAAATAATGCCAAACCTCCAACAGATAATATTTCAGTGGCTGAAAGAAAAGCCCTAAAAAATCTAAAACAGAACAGTAACATTATTATTTTACCTGCAGATAAAGGCAACTCTACGGTCATCCTCAACTCTGAAGATTACCACAACAAAATGCTTCAATTACTTGAAGATAGTTCAATATATTCAATTCTTCAGGAAGATCCTACAAGAGAATTACAAAACCGTACAAACAACTTGTTAAAGACTGCGAGTGAACTTCCTCATAATATTCGCCTCTCATTACGCTCTCTACATCCTCTTATCCCACGCATCTATGGAGTTCCAAAAATTCATAAAGAAAACATCCCTCTTCGCCCAATTGTGGAAGGAATTGATTCACCTACATATAAACTTTCAAAATATTTAGCAAAGTACCTCAAGTGTTTCTCCAATAAATCTTCATCTTTCATCAAAAACACCACAGATTTTGTTTCTCATATTAAAGATATTCCCATCGATGATAATGATATTCTAGCTAGTTTGGACATTATATCTTTATTTACTAACGTTCCTACGGACGAGGTACTTACATTACTACAGGATAAATTATCCAAAAAAATGTTCACTTTATTAAAGCATTGCATTCATTCTGGTTACTTCAGATATAAGGACTCCATTTACCAACAAAAACAAGGCCTGGCAATGGGCAACCCTTTGTCCCCTGTGCTAGCTAACATCTTCCTTGAAGACTTTGAAAAGAAAGCCATATCTTCCTTCTCATTTAAACCAAAAGTTTGGAAAAGATATGTTGATGATATATTCATTATTTGGAATCACGGGCACACAGCTCTCACAGATTTTCTTCGTCATCTAAACATCCAACATCCTAATATAAAATTTACTGCTGATATAGAAAATAATAACTCTTTACCTTTTTTGGATGTTATGCTTACACGATACTCTGAAAGATTAAAAATCTCTATGTACAGAAAACCTACGCATACCAATAGATATCTGCATAATCTTTCTCATCATTTTCCACCACAAAAACTTGGAATTATATCTACCTTAGGACACAGAGCACGTTCTCTCTTAAATGAACAAGATGAACTACAAAAAAGAAATGAATCACCTCACTCTTATTTTTAAACAAAATGGATACTCTGAAAAAACAATTAAGAAACTTCTTCTGAACCCTCCTAAGCAGTGCACAACAGAGACTATTAATTTTAAAGGTAGCATCTCTATTCCATACATTAGCACAGTCTCTAAGAAAATAGCTAAAGTCCTTACAAAATATAATATCAGGACCTTCTTCACCACACTTCCAAAAATCCGCTCTCTAATCAGCCATCCAAAACCTACTCATCACAACCTTAAGTACCCTGGAGTATATAAAGTGTGGTGTGATTGCAATATCCCATACTTTGGTCAAACTAACAAATCTATTGAACAACGCATAGAAGAGCATAAGAGAGACATCTCATACAAAAGATCTCATGCAACTGCTTTATCCAGTCATGTTCTTTTTTCAAATAATCCTAATGATGACCAACAAAGCCACTCTGTATGCTTGGAATAGATCAGAAAATATTTTTCGCTGTGAAGATGAGTTTGAAAGAAAAATCGTAGAACCACGGGAAATCCTACTGAACCCGGTCCACTTAAATAATAATTTAAGTTATAACATCCCAGATAGCCATGCTGCAGTTATTCAATATTGGCGTTCACGTGAACTTGCACGCACAATTGCAACAAACAATGGCACGCCAGTTGGAACAACTTGAAAAATACAACGTTTTTATGTATCGATTATGTGAGGCAATTTGTACCTGTAATTTCCAGTTTGTTTATTTAAATAATTCAATGTTTATTAGTATTCCTTTCCTTTATAAATACCTGAAGAAGGCTGCTATATGCCGAAACTAGTAGTATTTATCATTAAAATCTTTATATGTTATCTCGGTCTTGGAGTCATTAAACATTAAATCTATTTTTTGAAATGTATAACAACCGAGTAAAAACTAATCGCCACATATATATATATATATATATATATATATATATATATATATATATAAAAAATTCGGCCACAGATGAGAGAACCTTTGACATTTCTGCACATGGCCAAAGAAGGCAAATCCATTCTGATAATAGGTAATCAATCTGTTTCATAGGATGAGTGTTTATTATTACACATAGAAAAATTAGCTTTTCTTTTATGAACATTCTAATTTTTTTAAGTGGTAACTATTTTACTTGTATAACAGTTGGAAAACTTTATGTATAAAGCATGTGAATTCACGTGTTGGTGACGGATTCGTACATCCCTTATTCTTTTCTGCCTTTCAACATGAATTGATTTCTTGGCACTCTGCCAGCTACGGTTCTCTAAACCAGTGGCCTCCAAACTTTTTTGATCGCTTACCCCCAATTGATTGAGCAAAAATCTATTGTAATAAGTATTATAAAGAGGAAATATGCCTTGATTCATCATATAATAATTAAAAACGCTAGATATTTTTACACATTTTTATTATTAACAGCTTACAAACATATTTATTGCAATATTTAATGTGAACAATGGCCTTGCATTTTTTTCATAATTCCTTGAAATTCTGGTTTGATGCCTTCTGATACTGCAATATGTTGCTTCTTTAAATTATCTGCAATGATTTCTATACATGGATTATTTCTACCATTTTTATGGCGGTTGGGTGTACAAGTGTTTCCCCAATGGTGTGTGGCTTTTGGTCTTTTGCAATTAAGAATGCAACCTCAAGAGATGCCTCCAAATATTTATCGTTAATTTTAGTGAATTTTTTTAAGTTGTTGGATTGAGAATTACATGTCTTCAAACATCGTTCAAAGAATTGTAAAGATTTGTGTTCATGTTCAGGATGTTTAGTTTTTAAGTGTCTTACTAATAATGATGGTTTCATACTTCCATTACATAGCGTCTCATGACACAATACACATGTAGGACGAGGTTCATTGTTGACTATCGTCAATGTAAATTCCCATTTCAAGTAGTCTTCTTGATAATTTTGAACTTTCTTGGGCAAGGTTTTGTTAAGTTTCAGATTAATGTTTTTCTCACTTAATTTGACTGATCACGAACTTGTTTGAACAGAAGAATCAATCCTATTTTTTCCTTGTTGTTCTTCTGATGTAGAAGTACTATCATAATTATCTTCAATTTGCAGTTTCTTTGGAGGAAATTTTTTTAACCATTTATCCATTTTGTGAGGGTTAATTTGTAAAATTTAAATATAATTCATTTACTATTGATAATATCAAATGCTTTTAAAAAATGTAAGCAATTTTGATAATATTAATTCACCATTTCTAGTGTAAACATAAAAGTAAGCACAAAAAGGCATTGGAATTGCGAAGAAATAATATATACTAAAAAATCGTCAAACTTACTACTAATAGTCAAATAATTAATACAACTGTGGTGTCATCTGTAGATAGCAGGATAACTAAGCAATTTTCCTTCTCTAGTTGGACTTGGCAACACTAGGATGGTCTACAAACAATGGCAATGATAAGAAGTAAGAGATTTACTCCCTAGTTTTAAAAAACATGACAGCTTTGCCACGGACGATTATGTGTGCAAAGTTGCCCAATGCGGTGCACTACTCACAAATTTAAGCTTACAGGATCTTTATAACGTCTTTGTCTATATTATATATATGTTTAATTGATGAAAGAAAGTAATATTCTTTATTTTTAATTAATTACTCAATTTTTTTCCTATCAATATAAAACTTTTTTTGACGTACCCCCACGTATCGACTCTCGTACCCTAGGGGGTATGCATACCACACTTTGGAGACCACTGCTCTAAACTATGGGCAGACTATATATTACATGAGAGGCAGTATGAAAGTAATGCCTCCTATTTTTTTTTCTTCCCTTCAGAAAACAATTTATTGAACAGCGGCTCTTTACATGGTTCTCTACATTCTCTATACACTTCTGCTATTACCGAGTATGTTGACTCCATAAAATTATTTATTCTGATGTCTGAGCTCTTTATGTTTCAGCTCCTCGTCTGCAAAATCACATCCTCAGAGTGCCATATATGGGCTAGAATGAGGAAGATTAATCCAGTCAAATGTTGCAATTGCATCTCTTTGTATTCAAAGTGGCGTAAGGTTAGCTATTGTCATGGAGAAGGACGTCATGTAAATGACGTCCTCCTCCATGAGCTCTACATCTGTAGAGCTCGAAAAGCTCTACAGATGATTTAGAATGGAGACACCACATCATTTGCAGTGTCTCCATTCTAAATAAATTGTGATGACCATCTCAAGTAAGATCCTACCTTTGTCTCAGAACATGGTTGCCATAACTTTGTCCACGAAAGGATGTTATTGAATTTCTTATTGTATGTGAGATAATGCCATTACACTGACTGTCTCATTTAAGGGTCATAATGGTGAACCCGTGTTTCATTAACTGTGACTATGCAATGACACCTCGAAAGCCCCACCTCATTCCTCTAGTGCTAGAAAAGCTTCATATGGATGATTTTGGCTTCTTTGTGAACTCAAAAATGCTGCTGCTGATGATGATGAAAAACCTTGTTACAGAAAACCACTAGTATTGATCATTAATGATAGTCATCATCATCATCATTGGTTTTCTGATACTGATGGCAATACATAATTCATGTAGAAACATGAGCTCTACAGATGATTTAGAATGGAGACACCACATCATTTGCAGTGTCTCCATTCTAAATAAATTGTGATGACCATCTCAAGTAAGATCCTACCTTTGTCTCAGAATATGGTTGCCATAACTTTGTCCATGAAAGGATGTTATTGAATTTCTTATTGTATGTGAGATAATACCATTACACTGACTGTCTCATTTAAGGGTCATAATGGTGAACCCATGTTTCATCAACTGTGACTATGCAATGACATGACAGAAAGCCCCACCTCATTCCTCTAGTACTAAAGAGCTTTATATGGATGATTTTGGCTTCTTTGTGAACTCAAAAATGCTGCTGCTGATGAAAAACCTTGTTACAGAAAACCACTAGTATTGATCATTAATGATAGTCATCATCATCATCATTGGTTTTCTGATACTGATGGCAATACATAATTCATGAGTTGTGCAACAATAATACTCCTTGATCAGTGTATCAATGCAACTCTTGTCCATTGTTAGTGGCTAGCCGCTTTGAGGCCTGCCTGTAATGTCTAGGTATGAGGAAAAGGTACCATGGCTGATGTGCTGTTGGGACTCAAGTTGGTTATAATTTCCTTCTTTGCAGTTCCACATGTAACCTTTTCTAAATTGAACATCCATATACTTAGCCACTTTTCAGGTCACTACAGCATGATGACGCTCACCAACCAGAAACAGAACAATCACATCCTTAAATGAATCCCCTCTAGCCTTGAACTTTGTCACATGCTGTGTGGGAGTTTAGTCTCAACTTCTTTATGTAGCTTCCTCAGTGAGAGGATGCAGCAACCATTGCCTGCCAGTTCTCTCTGTTGGTGGTTTCTGCATAGACATGTGATCCTGTCCATGATCTTATATCTTCAAACCATGTCCTTTGTTTTTTACCTCTTGATCCTTTTCCCATAATTTTTCCTTATAAAACTGTTAGTATCCTCTGTCCTGCTGAACCTCTCAGTACATGTGCTGCCAATCTCATCTTTCTCCGTAATAAAGATCTCTGTGCTCTCATTCTCTATAGGACATCTATATTTGTCGCATAATCTGTCCGAGAGTTTTTCAGAGCTCTCCTTTAGCACCACATTTCAAAGGCCATTATCTGTTATCTTACTCTCTTCTTGAATATCCAGGTCTCACTTCTATATGTGAAAAACTGGTCACACTAATGTTCTTATCATTCTTTTCTTTGTCTGGATACCCACAGAACTTTTGAGCAGATCTTTATTTTTCTAGAAGGCATCTTTAGCTATGACCGTTCTTATTTTTATTTCTTTATCTTGCTTTCCATCAGCAGTAAAGTAGGTGCCTAAATATTTGTATTCTATTGTATGTTCAATTTTCATATTGTTTATGAATATTTCTGGCTTGGATCTGTTTTTTTTTTTTTTTTTTTTTTTTAAGATTTTCATAAAATTGGTCTTTTGTGCATTTATATCTAATCCAAACTCTTTACCTTCTTCAAATAGTAGCTGCAGTAATTTAATCAATTTGTTTCTGTTTTCTGCTATTAGAATGGTATCATCAGCATATCCAAGATTGTTGTATTTTATACTAATGACACTAATTCCTATTTTTTTGTTTTTCAATCTTTTTCATCACTGTCTCACTATAGATATTAAATAGATTTGGTGAAAGGATACAACCTTGTCTAACTCCTCTTTTTATTTTCACTTTAGAAGTCTCAGAGTTAAACAGCTGCATTTTCTGTTTGGTGTAAAATCATTTTTATAATCTTAAGTATATGATCTTCTATGTCTAATTTATCTAATATATTGAACATTTTATTATGTTTTACCCAGTCGAAGGCCTTCTGAAAGTCTATGAAGCATATGTATATGTTCCTATTTCTTTCAAGTGATCCTTTTATTAGTATTTTTAGTTCCAGTATAGCATTAATGGTTTCCATTCCTCTTCCGAAGATTTTCTGTTGTTCAATCAATTCACTGATTAAGGCTCTTTCAATTTCTTTGTTAACAATGGTTAAAATAATTTTAGATGCATGGGATATTAGGCTCACAGTTTTGTAATCCTCGCAATTTTGTGCATTATTTTTCTTTGGAATTGGTATGCAGACAGATGAAAAAACTTCAGGTAATTCTATTGTTTTATAGATGTCCTGAATGGATTCCACTAAATAGTTGTTATAGCCAGTCGAAGCTTTCAGCAGCTCAGCTGGAATATTATTGTGCCCAGGGGATTTATTATCAGGAAGATTCTTAATTATGTGTTATATCTCCTTTCCCGTCGGTAGAGTGGTATCTGTTGCTATATTTAACTTAAGGTGTCATGTTACCATGATCATCATCATAGAGATCTGCTAAGTACACCACCCATTTTTCATTTATCTTTTCCTTATCAATGATTATTTCCCATTTTTGTCCTTAATGTTATTAGACTATGTACGTTTTGCTTTTCCATTAAGTTCTTTCACTTTCAGGAATGCTTCTCTGTTTTTTTTCTTATTTTGTAATTCTTCTACCTCGGTGCACTGCCCATTTATCCAGTTTTCTTTCAATCTCTTGCATAACTGTTTGATTCTTTTATCCAATGTTTTATATATTAATCTTTTTTCTTCATTTGCTCCTCTTTTCCATGTTCTTCTTTCATCGATAAGGTTGATTACTTCTTGTGATATCCATGGTTTTTTTCTTTCTTTCATGTTTATCGATGTGGTTTTTAGCAGATGTTATGATAGCTGCTTGTAGTATATTCCACTGAGAGGGTTCATTTCTGTTTTGCAATTGTGCAAACAGCAGTTCTGAAACATTTTCATTAAATTTTTATTTTACTATTGGATTTTGTACCATCTGCAGATCCTGTTTCTGGGGTTGTTTTCTTTTAATTTGTATTGTTTTTATGCAAATATTCATCTTCATTAAGACTGGTGTATGATCAGATCCAAAGTCAGCATATTCCACTGAAGTAATGCTTACTGACCATGATATAGTCTAATTGATTTTTGTATCTTCCAGGTGCTTTGAGATAATATACAGAAAAATGTAAGGTGGTTCTGTATACAACTAAATAATGGAAGTCATGGGAAGACTTTTGATAAGAACACAGAGGACAAATATCAGGAAGGGGGATAGGAAATATTCTGGAGGCTTTTCCATTTCTGCATTTTGAAAAATAAAATAAACAGTAGAAATGAAAGAAAGAGTGGTGTCAAAGGAATCAAGGATCATAAAGATGACATAAAACCCTGAAAATAAGTCTAAAGTAATTACTTTGAAAGGTTTGTTAAATGAGAGTGATAGAACAGTAGTAGAAAATATTCAAGATCAATGCAATCAAAAATATATAGAAATCTGAAAACATGGAGGTATAAAAATTTTAAAGTGGTTACACTGCATAATTCTTTAGGCTTGGCAATTGAATTTGCATTCTAGATGAGCAGAGTAAAGCTATCAGAGTACCTATCTGTAAAAATGGAAAAAAAAACTGAATGTGAAAATCATAAAGGACTTTTCTTGCTGAGTGTCCAAGGTAAGATGTGCCAACATATTTGATAAGAGGCTAAGAAAATTAGTGAAAAAGAAACAAACTGGGTTCAGGCAAAATAGCAGATGTCAGGATCAGATTTTTACTTTAAGTGAAGCAGCTGAGACATCATTGGAAATATGAAAGTATCTGTATTTAAGTTTTATATATTTGGAAAAAGGCATATAAGGTACCATGTGAAAAGTTGTTCAAAACTTTACAATTATATGGTCTAAATGGAATTATAACAAAGAAATATAGAGCCTATACTGAAGATG
Organism: Typopeltis vanoorti; assembly: GCF_054136105.1. NCBI lineage: Eukaryota > Metazoa > Arthropoda > Arachnida > Uropygi > Thelyphonidae > Typopeltis > Typopeltis vanoorti. The sequence continues at coordinate 55,413,003 of NC_143555.1, read as the reverse complement.
AAAATGAGCTGTAAGAATTAAAGAGGGTAGAGGAAGGCAGTTTGATGCAAAATAAAGTACAACAGTTATGAAAGAGAGTGGCATTAAACCTCATATGACATTGAAAATATTCAAATCAGCTGTCTACTTTATGCAGATGATGTTACACTCCTAAATAAATCCTGTACAAGTCTCCCAGATTCTATAACTAAACTGAATAAATGCTAGAAATCTCTGCAGGAGAGGGGGGAAAATATATAAACAAAATGTGCCATTACATCCCAATGTGGATGGCACACTGATATTTAACAAATCAGCCATACATTTAGCCAAAGTGCTCACACAATATATTGGCAACACACCTTCACACAAAAAACTCAGTCCACTTTAAAGCCAGTATAGAAAACTTCATACTCCAACACACTCACACTGACATAATAGTCAGTTTTGATGTCTCCTGTTTGTTCACTGAATCCAAGCCATATTTCCTTCTATATTGGGAGGAAATATGGCTTAGATTCAGTTCACCATGAACTCTGGCTGTTTCGTTTTGCAAGGAAAATTCTACAAACAGACTGACAGGACAGCCATGAGTTCTCCACTTTCACTCTGCTCCATATAAACCCACTGTCTGGCTATGTAATGTAGATGATGTGTTCTCCATTTGGCCACATGGCCTGGATATACACTCAACATTTTCTTAACACAAGTCAACATCCCAGGATATCCAGTTTACCTTAGAAAAGGAAAACTAGTCCTCTCCCTTCCTAAACACTCTGATTACATGCCAATCTGATGGATTCATGGCATTTGCTGCTTACAGAACCCCTCCCCCACCAATAGAAGATTATAAAAACCCTATATAACAGAGCAAAATTAATCAGTTCTGATAGCAGTGTCCTAACTACTGAAATTCCCCAAAAATATTAAAACCTTGTAGCAGCAACCTCCCCCTCAGAGATTACCCAAAATCTATCACTATTCCACATCTGAAAAATTAACAAAAATCCTAAGGAAACACAACCTTACAACCACTTACAGACCACATAAAAACTTGGTATCCCTTATCTGCTCCACCAAGAACAGCCATATTTCCTAGACCTATCATGTATCTACCAGGTCCCTTGAAGTTGCAAACTGTCCTACTACGGCCAATATCAGAATTTCTGAACACAAGGACTACATCTGGTTCCACCATTACAGTCACTCAGAACTTGACCATGCTTTGGACAACCACCATAGGATATGCTGAAAGGAGGCCACTCTATTACACTGCAGCAAATACAAATATGAGAGGCTATTCCTTGAATCTGCCTCAGTCCTGAAAACTTTTCAAACATCAACAAATTTGGGTGCATGAGATTGCCCGAAATTTGGGAAGCACTCATCCTCAGTTCTTCAGCCTAACAGCCAAGACCACCCAATGTAACCCACTAAGGGGTGCCATTTAGGACTGTAGGTGTGACTTTGATTGCCATCTCATTCGCCCAGTGTTAGTGCCTGTGCGCATATCGTTGTTTTTGTGATCTCTGATGATGGTAATGTAACGTTACCAAAATATAGGAAAGTATTAAAGTTATTATAATTAATATTTTAGTGTATATTGTTATTTCTGGAAAAATAATAATTACTAATTGAACAATGTTTCTTTCTTCTTTTTTTTTTTTTATAATGATTTTTGTTATAATTCTCTTGTCTTATGAGACTAAGATAAGTGAACGTAATACAATAAAATCCCGACATTATGGGATAGGTGGGACCAACAAAAAGCATGTAAGTCAAATTCGCGTAACTCGGGATATACTTTTGCATGTAATTTATATATACAAACATACAATTGGGACCAAAGGTTTACAAAAACACCTATATTTTTTAAGAAATATAATCATAATTATAGTTTTTCGTACATAAAAAAAAGGAAGTTATTTCGATGTCGATGGTTTCATAAAATCTAATAGATTTGTCCGACAGCATAATGTCTTTTTCTTGTCATGCAAAATTTCTTCGTAGCAAGCTAATGATTTTTTTTATTCCTTGCCTTGTGGCTACAATTCATTCCTTGTTAGAATCTATGTCTTCCAAAATCTGTAAACCTTTCTTTTATGATTGTTCTTACTGTGGATTCCTGTAGATCTAACTTCTTTGCTAGCTCACAAATTTTCATTCCACCTTCAAAATCCTTAATAAAGTTGAGTTTTGTTTCCAAAGTCAATGTTTTTCTTTTCTTGCTAGCTGTACAAGAATCGGACTTGCTTCTTTTGGATGACATTATTATTTTTTATGTGATAAAATTTTTATCAAGAACATAACATTAAACAATCGCAAGGTTTGTAGACTATAAAAATCGTGTATGAATGGAGACTGTGTGAAACACGTCAGTGCTTGTTCACATATGTGACACTGGTGAATGCGGCCGGCACCTGAAAGATATGACTAGTGGTGAGGCATGAAGTGGGACGGGAATACGTACATATAAGAAACCGCATAACTCCGGATTCACGTAAGTTGGGGTAGCATAAGTCGGGATATGACTGTGTGTGTATATATATATATATATATATATCATCATCATCATCATTATCATCATGCATATCAAGGATTTAAGCCTAGCATGGCCTGTTCCGGCCTTAGAAGTCATCGTTGAATCGTTAAGAGGAAGTCCTGGTTTTCTTTTTACTAATGGCTTGTACTTTAAGGCTTGTTTTGGTAATCTTTCTGTTTTCATTCTTTGAACGTGTTCCATCCATTTATGTTTATATTTTTTAATTTTTTCTATTACTGGTTCTTGGTTTAATTCTTTCATTATTTCTTCGTTTCTTTTGTGATCAAATAGGGTATACTTTGCAGTTTTTCTCATAAACTTCATTTCTGCTGTTATTAATCTTGGTTTGTCTTTTTGTTTTATTGTTCAGATTTTGCTTCCATACATTAAGACTGGTAAGGCTAATGTATTGTATACTTTTAGTCTGGTTTGTTTTTGAACTAGGTTTGGTTTAAATATAGAGTTAATTACACCTGTTATTTTTAAATATTTTGTAATTTTTATGTTTATATCTTTTTCATTTTCATATGTGATCATACATCCTATGTAGTTAAATGAATTCACCTTTTCTAAGATCTTGTTATCTATTACTATTTTAGTTCTTTCTGGATCTTGTCCTTTAAAGGCCATAGTTTTTGATTTTTCTGTTGATATCATCATACCATAATCTTTGGATATCATATTTAGATCTAAAATAGCTTTCCGTAGTTTATATTCAGAATTTGTAATTATTATTTGGTTGTCGGCAAAGAGGAGAGTGTTTAAGTTTACTGTAGGAGAAAGTTTAATTCCTTGATGTAAATTTTTATTCCATTTTATTATTATTTCATTTAAGTGGGTATTAAAAAGAGTTGCTGAGAGGGGACATCCAATGGGTCCTACATCCCTGTAGGACCCATTGGTTTATCTCCCTTGTATATGATTATTTTCATATATACTTGTGATAGCTTTTAGGATATTATATGGTATTTGTCTTTCTTTTAATATGTTAAATAATATGTTTCTTTTAACTTTGTCAAATGCTTTTTCAAAGTCTATAAATGCAATACGTGTTTCTAAATTGTATTCTCTTCTTTTCTCTATTATTAATTTTAGGCAAAAGGCTGGGTCTATACATGATCGTCCTTTTCTAAATCCATTCTGTACTTCTAAAATAAAGTTTTCGGAATATTTCATTAGTTTGCTATTTAAGATTCTGCTATATATTTTGTAACAGGAATTTAGTATACTGATACCTCTATAGTTTTTAAGGTCATCTCTATTACCTTTATTAAAGATAGGAATCACAATTGCTTTTTTCCATTCTATTGGGGGGATACCAGTTGAATAAATTTTATTTAAAAATAATAAGTGTTTCTTTGAATCTCATTATACATATAAATTTCATTATACATATATATATATATATATATATATATATTCAGAATTCATTTTTACTTGGTTGGAATATTATGAAAAAGCTTTAATAACTGATACCGAGAGATAAAAAGATGACATGATATATTTGAAAAGATACTACTAGTATACTAGTTTTGTTGAATTGATCAACATCTTCAGGTATCACAATCAAAGAAGTATATAAAGAATTACAGAGACTTAAAATTGTAATAACAGAACAAGTACAAAAAGACAGCAGCGTGTTTGAAAACAAAATGCGAGCTTGAGTTCCAAACAAACGTATACTACGCGCTGTCGCGAGTGTGCCAGTACTGAACAGAGGCAACGTGTGCATCAGAGATTGAAACTCAGGCTGTTGTTGATTTGTTGATATGAGAGGAATCTAGAGAAATTTCCCTAGATTCGACAATCTTTCTCTCGAGTTCATCATAGCACACATGGATGCTAGAAGTTTGAGTCCAGTTCACAACGTGTTGGCGGCCTTCGTCTGAGTTAGCTGAAAAGAGAATGTGGCTAGAGAGAGCGCTAGCTCTAGTCCTGTTATAGGAGATATCTCTATGGTGTTCTTCCAAACGTAGAAGGATGGATTTAGCAGTCTGGCCATAGTATGGCTTTCCACAAATTATTGTCAAATGCTATTATTCCATCCCTTCCCGAATTTTGCTTGCTATAGCATCTTATATTTATTATTCAGCAAATTAGTTTTAAACTAGTGTAAGTCAGTTTTAAATTCTTAATGTTTTTGAGTTGTTCTAATATCACATAAAATCTTGTATACTCCTGGAAACTGAGTTGGAAGATGTTTCTCTTTAGGTTTGCTAAGTATTGAACAAAGTTTTGGAAGCGTAGTGAAGCAAGTTTTGAAGTTAAACTTCTTGAGAATCTTTGCCAGTTTTGGTGAAATAGAGCTGATCTAAGGCAAAGAGATGAAGGCTCTTGGGGAAGAGGGATCTTCAGAAGTAGTTGAGTGACTGGGGGAAAGAAATTTGTCAATTTTCTTAGGAGAGAAACCATTATTAATAAAAGTTTTTTTAAGAAAAAGGAGTTCATTTTCAATTTCTGTTTCTTCTGTAAGTAATGATTTGGCTTGGTGAGCTAAGGTGGAAATAATACCAAATTTTTGTTGGGGATAGTGATGGGAGGAAGCATGAAGGTATCTATCAGTATGAGTAGGCTTTCTAAAAATTGAGATTTTAATACTCTCAGCACATCTGGTAAGTTTCAGGTCTAAAAAGGGGAGGCAGTCATCTGATTCCAGTTCAAAGGTAAAAGAGATATTTTCATGGCATTTGTTTAGGTGGTCTAAAAATAAATTGAGGTTGTTGACACCATCTTCCCCGATGAGGAAAATATCATCAATATAGCGATACCAGAAGTTTGGTTTAAGATGGAAGGAGTTAATAGCTTTTTCTTCAAAATCGTTGAGAAATATATCTGCGAGAATCGGAGAGAGCGGGCTGCCCATGGCCAGACCTGAGTTTTGTAAGTAGATCTTATTGTCATATTTGAAGTATCCTGATTTTATGCAATGGGAGAGAAGAGCAAAGAGTTTTTTTGATAATTTGTTCTTGAGAAGATCGAGGACTTCTTAACAAAACTCAGGTCTGGCCATGGGGAGCCCACTCTCTCTGACTCTCGCAGATATATTTCTCAATGATTTTGAAGAAAAAGAGTGTCATGGACACTCACTGCTTACACATTATGGCAGAATGTGCTGCAACACGCTGTTCATTATGTACAACATGGAAACCCCGAATTTGCATGAAATACCCACCGCATAACTTCAAAACTGCATAAAAAAGATAAGATAAAAAAAGACCCGAGCGTGTGTGTGTCTCTCTCTCTCTCTCTCTATATATATATATATATATATATATATAGATATATAATACACACATATACATATTTTCATTATACTTGTAAATAAATAAAGTGTAAGTCCTCAGATTTCTTCAACTCGATTGAATAACTGCCCTAACAAATATGGTATGAACAGCAACAATAAAAAGACGAAAGCCATGAAAATAGGCAGGAACACAGTGAACATCAGCTGCATTCTTAATTGCAAACCTATAGCACAAGTAAAATATTCCAGGTCCAATTTTTGTGAAGATGGCCAATTAAATATAGAAGTAGATAATAGAAATAAGCAAGGAGGATAGTATATGGTAGGGAGTCAGCTTAATAAATTTATATGGATAAGAGAGAATTAGTCAAAATGCAAAACTAGTGGTATACAAGTATGGTATGTCAATCAAACAGAATGGCAAAGAAAAGGTTAGCAAGATGGCTGTAAAAAGACTCAGATTTAAGTGGATTTATGCAGTAGAGGTACTAAAAGACCAATAGATAATATCTAACAATACTGGTGTCCCAACAAATAACAGATTAATTTCAGGAAAACTGTTGATAGAAAATTAATAATTATGTAAACTTAATCATGTAGTACTGCTATCCTGTACATCCAACCAGTGCACTTATCACAAATCTGATGATAAAGCAGAAGGGAATCCAGTGATGTGCTTGTCACAGTTTTTTTCTACAGAAAATGGAAGCCATAGGCAGTTGAGGGGTAAGGTAGTCTCTTTGAACCACAATACACTAAGGTCAGAGAGTGACCTCATTTCAAAAAAAAAAGTTCTCTCACTGCAGTTTTATTAGTCATTTTTAACTAATGCTCCTCGTCTTTAAAAACTAGGCATTTAATAAAAGTACAATACTAATGAATAATAATAATAAGAAGAAATTACAGCTATATATGTATTTAGCAAACCTGAGGTAACAGTGTTCAAAATCATTCTTCTATTACTATTAATATACTGTATATATATATAATTTTATTATTATTGTTTTGACACCTCCAGGAAGTCCAAGGACTCATCGAGGGAGGGCACTTGCTCCACAACACTGTCTCCACCATTCAATCACCAACTGACTTCAGCTACACCAACAGCATCTACAGCCGACCACAACTAGTATTTCCACAGGCAATCAAAACATCAATGCCCACAGCGGGATTCGAACCCGCAGCCTTTTAGCTGGAGAGCAGATATGCTCTCCACCCGGCCAACCAGGCAGGCTAAATATATATATGGTATAAAATGCCAACCTCTATATTGCAATAAAGAGGCTGAATATTTAGAGAATATTTAGCTGGCTTGGTTGGCTGAGTGGATAGCATATCTGCTCTCCAACTAAAAGGCTGTGGGTTCAAATCCCACCGTGGGCATGGATGTTTGCGATTGTCTGTGGAAATACCAGTTGACATTATTTTTTAAATTTGTCCTTTTCTTCACACTTCCCCAAAAAAAGTTTATATGCCTGGGGATTCACTTTCTATTCTGCACTTTAAATTTCCAACAGGACCAGTTTTTCCTTATTGCGAAATCCCAAAAAATTTATCCATTTTTCATTAGAACATTCTATGCAACCATAGACAAATAGGCTGCACTGCCCAATTCCCCATTTTGACATGTGCCCATATTACTCCACTTAAAACTGTCTGCCATTCAAGATTATCTTCATGTTTATTGTCAAATGCTATTATTCCATCCCTAATTTTGCTTGCTATAGCATCTTATATTTATTATTCAGCAAATTAGTTTTAAACTAGTGTAAGTCAGTTTTAAATTCTTAATGTTTTTGAGTTGTTCTAATGTTTTATATCTATTACTTTCTATACTGAAAATTCTGTAAATATCCTGTTATGTGAAAATAAAACAAACTTAAATTAATTTTTAACTAAAAAATGAGTCCAATGAACTGTAATTTAAGTTATACTTTCTAAAGTATACTTTGTTTTCCTGAATCAGTAACTTTTCTATAGGGAGGAGTCACAAGGGGCAAAAAGAAGTAGAGCTGGCATCATCAATAAATAATTACTAACCTCTTAATATCTTCTTCTTGTTCCTGTAATAGCTGTGCCTCTAAAGCAGCCTGTTAAATTTAAAACGGGGAAAAAATTACATATTGCCTTTTGGGAGAATGCTTTTCAGATATTCTGAAATAATTAAACTACACACATATATGCTATAGAAACAAAGGATAGGATTCTAATTATCTATCACATAGAATTTATTTAAAAAATTTATCATGCCATCCATAGTCTGGAGTATTGCATTAATTACATTTATGATATCCTAAAAGACAGAGAATATTAGAAAATCACGTCTATAACCATTACAGACCAAGCGGATAAAATATAATAACTATAAAAATTTAAAAGATAAGTTGATAAAAGTTAATATAACTTATCTTTTCCTTGATATAATGAGAAATGCATGTACAGGTCACAGCTCCTCAGGTAAGTGAATATGTGTCCTTTGCCATTAATTTTTTAAAATTTCTTCAGAAAGACAAGCTTCAAAATTAATCATATAAGCCTGATAGATGAGTTCCTATGTGAAATCCATGAAATTTACTTTTATTTTATTTATTTTTTTTATGTTGACCCCACACATGAAAGGTCACAAGACCTATAACACTACGGTGTCATGTGTGGGCAAGTAATTAAGGAGAACAGGTAGCCTGTTGATATATTTCTTAAAGAATAAAAACAGTATGGGGCAGATTGTTCCAAAGAATAGAGGTGGCTGGAATAAAGGAAGCTGAAGAGAAGTTAGCCTGGCATGTTCAGAGCTGGACATTGTTCAGTGTATTGTGTTGGCTAATGGCTGCTCTAGTTGGAAGAAAGTAGAGGAATGGTAGCAGCAATGCCCATGGAAATACCTATAGAACAGAGTGCCTATGATAAAGTGACTGAAGGGTCTCTATTAAGCAGATTGCCCTCTTCTGAATATCATCAAGAATTTTTAGCAAGATATTGGGTACTCCATCCCAAATGTGGGAACAGTACTCCAGTTTGATGGATCTGAGACTTATAAAGAGTTAGGAATTGAGAGGAAGAGAAGTAATGTTTAGAATGGAAAAGAACATCAAGCTTTTAGTAGGCTATGTAAGTAATACGTTTGTGCCAGGATAAACTGGATGTGACAACAAGAAAAAGTTGATCTTGAAAGGAAATTGGAATATTATCAAAAATGAGTTAGGATTTTCCTTGCAGGGTAATAAGGCAGGCTTGAGTTTTTTTTTAGCATTGAAATTACTAAGTTGTCTTCACCTCATTTAAGGATGTTGAGGGGGTCGGTGTTCAAGTCACTGGTTATGGAAGATCTTGAGGAAGAGAAATGAAGAGTGCTGTCATTGACAAAGCTGTGAATAGGATTTGAAGTCAAAGAAAGGGCAGCGGAGTGGGGAATGAAAGCTCTCATTCCAGTGAGGATTATTTTGGTTACTAGTTCAGTGCAGGTGTTTGGATCATGACAGTGAGAGCAGTAATCTGATCATAGAAAAGCAGCATAAAAATCCCAGTTAGTACAATTATAGTGCTATAGGGTACGAGGCTGAGATTGGCTGGGAGGAGTGAATGAAAGCTCTCATTCCAGTGAGGATTATTTTGGTTACTAGTTCAGTGCAGGTGTTTGGATCATGAGTGAGAGCAGTAATCTGATCATAGAAAAGCAGCATGAAAATCCCAGTTAGCACAATTATAGTGCTATAGGGTACGAGGCTGAAATTGGCTGGGAGGAGGAGGAGGACAACTGTAGAAAAAGTAGACTTGAATAAGACTGTGGTCAGAGTTGCCAAGGGGAAAGCAGGCATCCACGGTGTATTTCGAGGGAGAGTTGGTTAAGAAAAGGTCAAGACTGTTGGTAGAATGATGAGGATTGTCTGACATTCTTCTGGTTTATAGATTGACTATTTGTGTCAGGTCATGACTGATGGAAAAAGATTCAGCTTCCCTTCCAACTTGATCTAGGAAGTTGGAGTGGGAGAGCCAGACTGTGTTATGGAGTTTAAGTCCCAAGGAGGACAATCTCACAGTTTTGGGGTAATTAGTTTGCAATAAATCAATTTTTAGTAATAGGTAGTCAAAATTGGCAGCAGGATTGCCACAGAAGAGCAGTAAAGGCAACAAATGAAAGCTGTGAAGTGAGGTACGAAATCTTGATCCTCTCTGGCTCAAGATTTCGTAGAAAAAGACTATTCCAAGTTGGATAGTCTTTGACAGGGGGATATCAAATTTCCTAAAAGCACATGTTCTGCCCTTTTTTGCAAAATACATCATGAAAGATGTAGTTGGGATAGTTGAAATGGACTTTGGTCTATTTCTGAGGTTCTGTTAAGAAAAAGAGATCAGATTTTGATGTCTGTAAGTGGTGATGTATGTCACTAATGTTGGTGAAATAAATGTGTTTTGTTTCGTGAAATGTTTTTTATTGGAAAAAGTTTTAGATTTAGGGTGGGTTGGAGCATATTTTTATTATTTGTTCCATTTTTTTTGTTATATTTTTAAATTTTTTATGGGAGTTTTTTTGTATTTGCAATTAAAATTCCAGTATTTTTATGATCAACTTTCATGTGTAGGGTGCTTGATTCAGAAAACAAAGAAAGGACATGCAGCTGGGGTGAGGGACTTGCATGCATAACTTGCACGCTGGGAGTGCCTAGATTCCAGTAAAAGTGTTGCCTTGGCCAATCCACCTGTATACCAGGTCAATGGTAAGCGGCAGCAGGATTATTCACCAGCTGATCAGGAAGCCTCCAACAGATGTGTTACCATCGGGTTCAGTCTTGTGCACTTCTGACAGCCAGCCTATGAAAAACTGTTTTACTGCTGTACCCTCAAATGGAGCAGAAACTGGCTCCCTAGTTGAAAATAACAATGTAATCAGCATTCCCAGCAAGACCATCACCAAAATGCATGTGAGAAGAAAGGGTGGGGGAGAGAAGTCACCCCCCCACAAAAGCAGGGTGGTGTTTCACCAGACGATGCAAGACATTTCCACCTAGAGGTCCATTCCATAAAAACTCCACAGTGTAGGCAGCACCTGATTATCCAGAATATCAAGGTACTGAATATCAAGAATATCAAGCAGCCTTTAAGGAACCATGGACAATGACCAGTGGCCCCCATTCCAAACCAGCTGAATGCATCCACACCATTACTCCACCACTACCACTACCAAACTTTACTGTGGGTACAACCTACTGTGGTAACAAGCATTCACACCCTGCCATTAGACTGGAAACAGCTGAACCTCGATTCATCGCTCCATTTTCCACTTGTCCCAGTTCACATGCTCTTTGCACAAGCCAGATGCGCCGCCTTGTTCTCTGTTGTGATGTTCCGCTTGTGTACTGCTTCTCTTACATTGAAGAGAAGCAGATTTTGTATACAGAATTAGTGCTCACCATCGTGTTCCTGTTAGTCATTTTCAGTGGCTGCCCTGGGTGTTTTCCTGCACTAGTGATGCCAGAACGTTTCCATTTCTTGATCACATCACCAACCATTGATTTTGGATATCCAGTTGAGCAGCAATGGCATGTATGGACATGCCACCAATAACAACTCTCTTGAAGTCACTGAGTTCATGTCATTTTGCCATACCACCTGTATTCAACTGTTACCTACTATCTGTACACTGGTTTTTATGTTATTAAAAACCAGAGTACAAATGATTGTAGATAGTGTACATATGCTGCTAATAACTGCATATTTTTATTTATTTATTAAAAAATTTATATTAACTTCACTCACTCATACACACACCTAAAATGGCATGAAATCTATTACAAAACAGTGCAATACGTGGGTAAGCGATTAGAGACAGAGAATGAATCAGTTAATGTTTTACTTGAAGAGATGGAGTTTGTAGTCATTGGAAAAAATGATATAGGGAATATTGTTCCAAAGAACAACATTAGATGGAATAAAGAGTAGGATGAAACTCTACTCTAAAAAACCAAACAGGGAACTTTTCATGAGAGTGGCAGTAGTGCTTTCTAGTTAGGTAATTAGACCCTCAGTCCAAGTGACATGTAAATGTCAGCTGGATTGAAGGTCTATTCTATCTCTCATCATCATGCATGTCCAACTATCAATTATAAAGGTGGTTCCATAAGTTTCCATCCTGACTAACTTTTAGAGGTGATAGAAAGCAAAACAACTGTGTCACTTTTCAACATAATGTCCCTTTACTTCAACACACTTTTCAAATCTTTGAATTAACGTTTCTATGCCCTTGAAAAAAAAAAAGGTCTGTACTTTTGTCTGAAAAATAGCCTAAAACGGCATCTCATTGTCACCTGCAAATTTTCTTCCTCGAAGGTCTTTTTCAGTTTCGAGAAGAGGTAGTAGTCACTGGGTGTTAGATCTGGGCTGTAAGGTGGGTGTTCTATCTCCTGGAAGCCAGTCCTTCACTGCAGCCTTTGCAACAATAGCTGTATGGACTGGAGCACTGTTGTGAAGAAGGCGAACACCATGACTCAGCATTCCTCGTTTCTGCTCCTTGATGGTGTTACGCAGTTTGTGCAAGAGTAACTGCTTCTGCTGTGTGCAGAAGGCTTGAGGAAGATGGGCTCCATGTCAACTGGACCCAAGACCAGTTGGGAGTCAGTACTGTTTACAGATGAGTCCTATTTGTTCTATAAAATGATACCTCTGATCGGGAGAGAACCAGGGACATTTATCATGCATGTGGTGTGAATTGTTTCGGGAGGCATCTCGTTGGGTGAATGCACTGACCTGTATGTGCTTTCCAATGGAACCATGAATGCTTCAACTTATAGAGACAAGGTCCTGGATGCCTATTTTCATCCATATGCAGGTGCAATAGGGAAGACAATCTAACAGATAAGCTTAGGTGTTGATGGTTATTCATGACTTATTTTTCACGGTATTAACAACACCACAAACGCTTTTATCAACAAAGATGTTTTATTAACGCTCATATTTCGCTGATTTTCAACTCAGCATCATCATCAGAGCGCAACACACTTGTAAACGCGACAGTGAGTGAGTGAAACAATATAATTGCAAAAGACAAAAGATCCAAAGTCCTATTTTTTGGCGCCCTCTAATGAGAAAAAAAAAAAAAGCTGTTATCCAGGAGTTTTTCTTAGGATAACCGTCTCCCAAATTTTTGGCAAATTAATGCAACCATATTTGTTAAGGTTGGGAGAATTCTTCAAAGCCATTGCTGACTCAAAAAATAATCTTTCAGATCTATAACGACTCCTAAATAGCACATTTGTTTCCTGTGTGAAGGAGTGTCCAAAGCGTGGTCTGCCAGTCCCGACTTGCCATAGTAATAGTAGCGAATGTATCTTTCATGTTCTTCCAGGCGGATGTTCACTGATCTTCCTGTTTGCCTATAATAGGCCAAGTCACAGTCACACGGAACTTCATACACTCCTGGGTGTGCTAAAGGATGAAGTTTATCCTTAGGCGAGCAGATCAGAGTTGCCAGCTTGACATGAGGTTTGAAAGTGGTGTGAAGGCCATGTTTCAACAATACTTTGGCTATCTTTTTCGATGTACCTCTGATATAGGGAATAGAAATGGTCATGTTGTATTCTTGTGTATTAGGGGAGGGCAGAGTAATGGGCCTATGTAGTATTTTATCGATTTTGTAGGGATTGTAGCCGTTTGCTAAGAATTATGGCGCAGGTATTGGAGTTCAGTGGTCAGAGCTGTATCGTTAGAACAAATGGCTCTGGCTCTGTGTGTAAGTGTTTTTAAAATGCCGTACTGTTGGACTGGATGATGATGTGATTGTTTATGTAGATATCTTCCTGTGTGTGTAGGCTTTCTGTAAATAGAAAAAGATAGTGATCCATCTGAAAGGCGGGTCAATAATGTGTCAAGAAATGGTAAACAGTTATTTGATTCTTTTTCTACTGTGAAGTGAATTTTGGGGTGTTGGCTGTTTAGGTAGGTGACAAAAGCATCCAAAGTGTCTTATCCATGGGGCCAGATGGCAAACACATCATCTACATAGCGTAACCACACTTGTGGCTTGTATGTAGCTGTGGTACGTACTTTGTTTTCAAAGTGTTCCATGTAAAAATTTGCTAACGGGGGGGAGAGAGAGAGAGGGGAACCCATAGCAGTACCATTAATCTGTTTGTAGAATCCCCCCCCCATGTAAAGTAACCTGCATTCATGGTAAATTGAAATTATTCAAAAATATCTGGGAAAATTTAGACTTGATTAAATCAAGAGTGTCTATAAGTGGTACATTGGTAAATAAGGAGGTGACATCGAAACTAACCATTATGTCTGAATCTTTTAGGATTAGATTTTTAACCAGTGTTTTGAAATGGATTGTTTATATGTGGGACTATCTATGCTATCAACTATGGGGCGTAGGGGAATATTAGTTTTGTGGATTTTTGGTAATCCACAAAACTAATACGGGGTGGTTTAACATGAATTGGTTTTATTTTCCTGATGATTTCTTTGGACCATGATGTCACTTTTTTCAGTAATTTTCAGACTTTTTTTTTTTTCTTTTGAGACATCGTAGGGTCTCGATGTATAATTTGATATGTGGAACTGTCACATATGAGATCTTGGATTTTTCTGTTATACTCTTCTTTATTCATGTTAACTGTTGCATCTCCTTTATCGGCTTTTGCAATAATAATATTTTTATTATTATATAACTTTTTAGGGCAGTTATTTGCTTACGTGGCATATTGCTTTTTGGAGGCTTAGCCTTGTTTATAATACTTGCTATATCTAGTCGCACATTATTGGCCATTGCTGGTGGAAGATTGTGGATACCCCATTCTACTTTCATCATAATTTCTAGTTTAGGAATTTGTTTGGGCGTGACAGCAAAGTTATGTCCTAGACTGAGAGCGCTCTTGGCTTCTTCAGTGAGTGTTTCCGACAATAGGTTTACGACCACATGGTCTCGTCGAAGTTGCGGTCGGGGCTTCGTATGTTGGCGCTGTTGTAGGAGTTCAAATTTCTTTAGGTGTTTGCTTTTTACTTTTGTGAATTCTTTTTTTGCTGCAACTTCGGAGATGTGCTGTAGGACAGTCCATATTTCAGGATTTAACACGTTTATTAGTTCTTGTTGTAGAGCTGTGATAGAGCTGTTTAGCATACTAAACTCTATGCAAGTAGCGACAATTTGTTCTCGAAGAAGCACTAAACTCGCCCATCGATAAATACGATGTGCCTTTGCCGATTGCAACTTTTCTTTGAATTTCAGAAAAGATGGAATTATATCGTTGTCGTGGCATCGTTTAAGGAAGGCTAACTTGTTCAATTTTCTGGACAGGTTTCTGGACCTGTTCAATTTTCTGGTGTTGTTAATACCGTGAAAAATAAGTCATGAATAGGGAAGACATTTATCCTACAAAATAATAATGCTCAGTGAGTGAGGCTCATGGACTAATATTTTCAAAGAAGACTATTGTACATATGGACTGGCCAGCCAGGTCTCCTGACCTTAATCCTATTGAACGTGTCTGAGATGCTCTAGGTAGATGTGTTGTTACCCCCCCCCCCCCCCCACCAAAAAAAAAAAAACCTTGAGGAGAGCAATGTTTTTTTTTTTTTTTTTTTTTTTTTTTTTTTTTTTTTTTTTTTTTAACCAACTGAACTCCTGGAGATTATTATGAACAGTATGAAACATTATTGTGAGCAATGTATTGCTGTGAGGGGTGGTGACCACATTCGACAATCTCATTTTGACCTCTTGTTTTTGACCATTGCCTTTGCGTGCCAATCTGTTACTGAATTAAACTAATCATTTAAAATTTTTGTGGGCATTTCTATCATATCTCATATCATATACTGATTTTCACTGAATTGTATAAAAATTCATCATACAGTTGTTGAGTTCTCGTGATTTTTCTCTTTGTTCCTTAACACCAGTGTATGTTTAATAACTGCTGTAACAAATTGTAACAAAATAGGCAGAAGATTGACAGTTTCTGCCTATTTTCCAGATCAAAGACTGGAGAGCACAGATATGAGAGTTCTGATAAAAATTAGAGGAGCAAACAGATGTCAGGAATAGAATCATGTTAAAAATGAATAAAATTAAGAATAAACTTGAGATTGTTAGCATTCAGGAATATGTGAGCAGATGTGTGGGGCCAGTTAAATAGAATAATAATAATAATAAAAATACGAAAGGTAAGCAAAGAAGATGTGATACAGTTAAAAGTGCTGCAGATGACCAAAATATCAGATCTAACAACTGGAATTTCGTAGATAACAGACTAATTTGACGGAAAATTGTTCAACAAGAAGCTATTTCTAATGTAAATTTTTTAGGTAGTACTATATTATTCTGTTCACCTCTTGAGAAAACACATCAGAAATTTGATGATATATAATATGATATTCAGTTTATTTTTATTCTACTCAAAACTACATAGTGATCACTTCTTATTTCAAATCTCCTGTAGTTGTATCCAGAATGAGTGTGAATATATCACTATCAACAACAGCATAAATTCACATGAAAATACAGAAGAAATAAGAAAACCCCCTATGTTTGACATAGGACTTATAATAATTACTATTATCTTTGCCTTCTCTTGAAATTTTACAAGGACCTATCTATATCTGGTATTCCTCCTCCACTACATGTAGATCTTGAACAAGAATGATCATTTCCTTTTTGGGGGTGGGGGTGGGGTGGGGAGTGTCAGTTGTCATTTCTAATGATTCAAAAATGCTTTACATCCTTAGATGAATCTTCTGTGGGACCATATATATATAAAAGAAGTTTTACTGATCAATTTTCCCATTTTGATATATTTTTACACCATTCTACTTGAAATTATCAGCCATTCAAGAATTTTATCTTCATGTTTACTTTTGAATACCGCAGCTACTATTTCCTTTCAAAAATTTATTTAATTCGACTATCACTGTGTGCTATACTGTTATAATTAATTCCCTGATTCCCTAGTTGTGATTAGCATTACATTGGTGTTTTATGTAATATGAATCATGCCTCTTAGAGGTTGTGGAATTCCTTTCTGATTAAATTGTGTTTTGTCACATTTTCTAAATTTCTTTCTTTGATGAGTATTTGGATGAGGTTTAAAACTTCTTTTCTTATTATGCAATTGTACGGAGGATGTAATATTTATATTAGGGAAACCTGTCATCTGTCAGTATTTTATTCACATTTTCTTACAATATAATTAAATTTCTATTTCCTTAATCAATTAATTAATCATCAGAATGTCCATTTATGATTATGCTAGGATTTCTTACATCTTGAATTCTAAGATTTAAGGAGAAAGCCTGCTCTAAACATTTTACTTGCATGATGCCTTTTTTTTTTAAAGAATTCACCAACTTTTTATTTTTATTTTTTTTTACTAAGTTTGCCAAGGCACATATCTTCTAAAACAATTTATGTATTTTCTGGTTTTCTATGAACAATCGGTCTTACAGACTTTCTTTGTCTGATTGACCTGCATTAGGAAGTACTGAAGCCATTTTATTAAGAAAAATTAATTGAAAACCATATGAGACAAAAAGATAGTTTTTCTTT
The DNA here is from genome assembly GCF_054136105.1 of Typopeltis vanoorti. NCBI lineage: Eukaryota > Metazoa > Arthropoda > Arachnida > Uropygi > Thelyphonidae > Typopeltis > Typopeltis vanoorti. The sequence continues at coordinate 55,395,708 of NC_143555.1, read as the reverse complement.
AATTTCATAGTGAAATGAATGAAACATACAGCTTGACACTGCCAGATTTTAATTTTTATGTGACTCTCACTACAGGAAAGGTTTTTTTATAAACCTACAGTACATTTGTACTGTGGGTGGATTAAGTATTCTTTTTTCGATTTTTTATCAATTTTTATTCATTTCTGTATATTTATTATTATTTTTTTTTTATGTAGTCCAAAACTTTGCTCTATGCACCAAACATGGAACTTTTTATAGCCTCTAATAAGCAGAAATAAGAATGGAGAAAAGTTGTTTTTAACACTCTTAAATGACTTCTTACTGAATGCTTATTCTTATATATTTGCAACAATATATTAGCATTCGGTAATATTAAATACCAAAACGCCATATTTGCGAAACAGTATCAGACACCCCTTAATAGCATCTACAATCTGTAATCGCAGGCTGAAGTCACTATAAATAGTAGCCTGATTAGAGTTCATACAAAATTCTTTTGTTGGAGAAACTTAATAGAGAAACTTAAGATTTATATCAGATCTCTGAGATGTAAACAAGTTAATAGAACCATCGACTTTCCTTTAAATAACATTTTTATTCCCTTCCATCATGCATTCATATGCTGCTCTTCCCGGTATACCATAAACTGCATCCTTTATAATGTATAATGGCAGAACACAGCTGGTTGGGACTGATATTGCACACATGATACCTTTAAGTGCTGACAAGTTATCACGATGATTCCAATAAAGCCTGTCTTTGAGAAATCCCCCAGCACCAGAAGTCACAGAGGAGTTAGATCAGGTGAATGAGGTGGCCATGTAGTGGGAAATGTATGGTTGATCACTCTGGCTTCCGTGAAATGTTCTCGAAGAACCTCCTGTATGGATTAATTGATGTTTGAAGGGGCGCTATCCTACATGAAAATGACAATCTATGCACAGGTACTATGCTGTAGCTGTGGCACAACAGAATTGTTTATCATATCATGATATTTCCGAGCAGTAATTGAGCATGTCACAGGGACCTGACTGGCAAATGTCCTCAAAGAAGAATGGGCGAATGATAAATGAATATGTAAATCCATACAAGACAGTAATTTGGAGTGAATGCAAAGAAATTTGTTGGATTGCATGTGGGTTTTGCATAGCCCATACCTGGCACTTGTGGGTATTCATAGCTCCATTCAGGTGAAAGTGAGCCTCATCTCCCCACAAAATGATCCATGGCCATGCAGCATCCAACTCTGCTCAAGCAAGTAATGTTAAAGCGAATATCAGTCGATTTTCAAAATCTTGTTGGCACAACTCCTGTCTCGGGGCCATCTTGAATGGGTAGAATTGCAGAATCTTCCATAGAATTTTCCAGCCAGCTGTGTAAGGCACATCCATGTGTCTTGAAACAGCACCCGCACTGCAGGAACCAGTGCTGTTATTCATGACCTACTCCATAATGGCAGAAGCAACTTCATTCACTTGTTGTGAACTGAATTCTTGCAACCTTTGCCAGGTCTAATTCCCAATGATCTTGTTTCTTCAAAACAACTAATCATTCGTTCCAGAGCACATGCAAATAATGGTCCTTGTTGACATTTGTTCAGGCAACAAAATTCACAGAGTGAAGCAACAGCATTGCAATTGTTTAGGCAGTACAGCTTCCCAAGCAAAGCATGTTGGGCAAGGTTAGTGGCATCACTGTGGATGGTATCAACAACCAGAATGAAGTGGAAAATCCCATGTCAATCTTTTTAAACCCTCCTGGCATTTGCCGAGTTGTGTGATATGAAAATTCCATGCATTTGGTGTTTCCAATGGCCCCTGGTGGAGGTTCGGAACTACTTTTTTTTTTCTCTCTTCCAATATTGCTTCTGCATGATGCACAACGTATTCCTGCCAAGTTTTGAGGCATTTGAATCACTGGCTGGCACTCCACATGGCCATTAACAGGGATACTTTAATTTTCATCACCCCTGTACTTAAATCATGTCCCAACTTAATTGCCTATCAGTTAGTTTTTGAGGCCCACAGATGTACAATCTATTCTCCTAAGGAGTATTCTATAGCCCCTTCCACAATCTTGGTCACTTGTCTATGGATCTTCTCCACCATTTCATCCCCAGATTCCTGGGGAAATAATCTGAATGCAAGTCCAGATGTTCTTATGAAAGCCATATAAAAGGAAATAACCTATACTCCTGCTTGTCAGGGTGCTCTTCACCTGCTGTAATATGATGTGCTGTTTTGACCACCTTTGCAGTCCTCTCAATCTCAATTCCCTGTGCAAAATTATCCCCAAATCTCTTGCCTCATCAAGTTCCTGAAGTTCATTTCCATAAATATAGTACATGGCTTGTGATCTCTTCATGCAATAGTGCATGACCTTACACTTGGCTATGTTAAACTACCTTTTCCCATTTACTGCAAATCTACATATGTCACCCTGCAGGATTTTTACATTATTTCATTGTTCTTCCCAGCTTTGCATCATCAGCAAAAAACTGAATAATTCTCTTAAATCATTTCCCATATCACTGATGTATATATTAGGAAAGATGGTGACTAGTGATGTACTGCAAGTACTGAGCCCTGCATTACATCACTGGTCATGTGCCTTTTCCTGTCCCATACAGCAACCACTCTGTTATCCAAATCATGATCTTTATATCCATCTCTAATTTGTTCCAATTTATGCACAGTTACATGTGGAATTCTCATTCAGAAAGGTCATCACCCTGCATCAGTGATGACCGGGGTGATGTTTGTTGTGTGTGATGACATATCAGGATATCCAAGTATCATTTCTGTGAGAAATGGGGTCAAAAACCTTTGCTAAAGTACATCAAGACACCATGATAGATGATGGATGGTATGACACATGAACAGGACCTTAAAACAGGAGTCAGTGCTTGACAAAAGGCAAGGGCTGCACAGCGGTGGTTAGAGGCGAATATGCCCAGCTACATATCACCATTTGGAAATCCTGATCTGAATCGGGTGGACTTCAAATTGTGGTCAGACCGAGAGAGTAGTCTGCAAGAAACTACACCTGAATATCGCCAGCCTGAAAGGTGGATTTGGAGTGAGCAGTGGCAGCATTTCTGTTGGATGTTCTTCCTCTGAATTAATGAACATATACAGGGTGGCCAATAATTATCATAAAGGGGTTTAAACATTTAATAACTTTTTTTTTAATTTGTTAATTATTTTTTATAAAGGAATACAGCACCTGGAGAATTTTTTTATTAATTATGAAAAACCATATCATGTAAATGCTTTCCATTTTTGGCTTCACAAAGATGGGCCCTTTTTACAACATGTTCCATGACAGCTGTTAACGTTTCTTGCTGCAGTGCCCTAATTTTTGCACGAACATTCTCCTTCAGCTGTAGAATTGTGTGGGGCTTGTTCGTATACACCTTTCCCTTCAGGTTACCCCATAGGAAGAAGTCGGAGCCATTAGTTCTGGAGAACATGATCGCCAATTAATTGCAGATCTTCACAAAATTATTCGAATGCTGATTTTCAAAATAAAATTGCATGATTTTGGTTCAGTGTTGGGTTGTGAACTTTTTCATGATTAATTTCCCAAATGTTCCTCAGAATACCTTTTAAAAAAACGTAACCCTCATTTTAAACCCACATGTGACTTATGAGCCACCCTGTATAACCACCAAAGAGGTTAAAAACAATGAAGTTCTTGAAATTATTCAATTTCAAGCACTTCATCCTTAATTTTCCCAAAATGGTATTATGTCTCCTTGTTACAGAATACCTACAACACTTTTTTTGTTGAAAATTCTGTTTACTGTTATCTAAAATGAAGAAGTAGTATCTCATTTAGAGATACTATTTCTTCATTGAATTAATTTAACTACATAAGAGCACAGCACTAATGGTACAATGCAGTTTTTAAGGGTAACAAACAGCTCTTCAATACTTTAGAGCAGCGTTTCCCAAACTTTTCCTATGATGGAACACTTCACAAATCCTGAAATTTTAACGGAACACCTTGGTTAGAGTCAAGTATCATCGGTCTCTTATTCAATGTAAAGCTAAGCGCACACTATCACTGAAGCAGGCTGTATATCATCGAAAAAATGCAACACTGCACACTACAGGTGTGCCGGGCTGCAGCACATCGCATTGACCTTGCTTGTGACCCCACATTTCCGAATAGATACCTCTGTACTTCACTTGTGCTCGGAGGTGTCAACAACCCAGGGCAGCTGAGTCAAAGTCAGCGCAATCCGCATGCAAAATGAGGAGTGCCTGATTTTTAAACGTTTGAACTTTTCGCAGCATTTAAAACCATTCCTGGCTCATATTAATTTTGATAATTGTTCACGGAACATTTATTCACTTTCTGCTGAACACAGTTTGGGAAACCCTGCTTTAGAGACTGCAAACACTCATCACTATAGAAACTAAGTCCTAAATGTTCAGAACGAATACATTACAGTGATATGTAAGACAAGAAAACCTACAATAAGACATCGTTGCATATAATTTCAGCATTTCTACAAAGTTCTTGAAGGATTATATCACTAGGGCAAGTAATATATTATGATTATTAGACCTTTATGGAGTCAATGACTCATTGCAGGAGGTTCTCCATCACACACATCTCATCACCATGATGTGAATGAAATCACTGTCTCCAAACTCATCTCACTTCCTGGCAGTGGATTTCAACCACCCACAACTTTTCATGCAAAAAACCTACTTCTCACCCGCTTGCTCAAACCTTCCTTATGCAGCTTCTAGGGATGGCCTCTTGTTCACTATCTCTACACATTCTATGAAAAATCTGATCCAGATTAATTTGATAATAACCTTACTAACTTATATGTCTTGATCATGTCCCACCTCATCCTTCTATCCACTAGACTTCGCAATTTGCCTTCATACTCCACATTGTGTGTGTGTGTGTGTGTGTGTGTGTGTGTGTGTGTGTGTGTGTGTGTGTGTGTGTGTTGAGATTTAAGTGCTGGGAAAAACTCATGGTAAAAGTTTAATAGAGTGAAACAGCACTAAGAAATGATTAAAAATAGTATTTAATGCTTACAACATTTCATCTCAGTTAGAGAGACATTGTCAGGGAGTGTAAAATGAGACATAACATGCACACAAAGGCAGCATAAGTAACTGAAACACATGGATGAAAGACTAACATTCTAACTAGCTGTGGCACCCTCTATGGACACCTGTTGATGGTCTAGGATGTAAACTGAGATCTTGAAATATTAGGTGTGTACCATAATTTGGGAAGTTTTATACAACCATGTTTTTAAATTGGGCCGATTTTTAAGAGCAGCAGCAAAAGATTCTAAAAACAATCTTTCTCTTTTAAATTTACTATGATGGAGCATGATGACCTTTTTCCAATTGATTCTGTGAGCTCTTAAAGCATGGTCTGCAAAGCCGATTGACCATGATCATGACTGCACATGTATTTTTTATGTTCTTCCATTCAGATAGTAGCTGATCTTCCTGTCTGTTCAGAGCAAGCCAACTCGCAAGAACATAGAACTCTATATACACCTGGAACCAAGACGGCAGGGAGTTTGTCTTTAGTGGAGCAGATAAGGGTAGTGGGAATTTGAAAGTGGTGAAAAAATTGGATTTTTTTTGAGATTCTGGATTTTTTCTGCATCGCACCACATCATTCTCATAGTGTGCTGTGCTGTCCTCACAATTTCAGCAAATCACCCTCAAAAATTCATGTCCTTATCCACCAACACTTCAAGATTTCTGATCTCCTCCACCTTCTTTAAGATATTCCCACTAATCTTATACTCTGCATCCCATCTGTGCTTCCCAAACTTTAAAACCTTACACTTGGTTATGATGAACTGGTAGTCCCATTCATTTACCCATTCAGGAAGTCTATTCCAGTCCCCTTGTAAGGTCATCCACTATACTCCTCATAGTTCTTCCCAACTTTGCATCACCTGCTGACAATTATATATCACCATTCAAGCCCTTCCCAATATCATTTACATACAAATTAAACAGCAACAGATCCAAAACAGATCCTTCAGGCACACCACTGGTGACTTTCCTCTTCAGGATATTGCTCCCCATACAGAACTTGCTGATACTTATCAGACAGCCAATCTCCAATGCAGTGCACTAATCTATTATCCAACCTCTTCAATTCCAGCTTAATTACCACCTTGTTAACTAAGTAGACTGCTAAAACACGATATTCTTTTAGCAAACACATGTTGTCCACCAAAGAGAACGCTGTTGTTGTCATCAACCCAATTCTGAATCCTGGTCCTCACTAGCCACTAACACTTTTACCACAACTACAAACAGACAAATTTGAATTTGTCTGCAATTTGAAGCTTTAGTCTTCATCTCCTTTACGAAGTGGAACAATTTTACCATCTTTTCACTCCATTGGAACTTGGGAAAATCTAAGACAAATTAAAGAGATAAGTAAAAGCTGTTGTTAACTCCCTGGAACATTCCCTCAAGACACAAAGTGGTATACCATCAAGTCCTATGGCTTTATTGATATCAAGTTTACTCAATTTCTTATATACTTCCCACTCACTAGCTAACCATCGGCGGCTCCTCCCTTCCCACTGCGCTAAGTTCATAAGTCCACCCAACATCATCCTTCCATAATCATTCTTTCTTCTACTGGCCACGTATCTAAAAAAGATTATTGCCAACTCCACAATGTTTTTTTTTCCAGACTACATGCTTCATTTCTTCAGTCACCCATTTTACACCTACCTTATTTACTCTCTTGACCTTTGGAATACACTCAGTCATTGCCTCTGCCAGATACATCCTGAGTAGAGACCAAGCAGTATGATTTCCTTCCCATCCAATTCCTCATTCACTGCAAGCTGCCTCCTGAGTTTGTCATAATCACCCACCTTATAATTCCACATATAACTCTTTCTCACAAAAGTCCTGATATGGCTAGCCACCATCCAAGTAATCACTTCATGGTCACTTTCACCAACTGGGGAAGATTCAACACTTATTTACAATAACATCCTCTGATGATATAACCAAATCCAAGATCCTTCTTGATTCCTGTGTGCCTTCTATTACATACTGCCTAAGGTAGCTGTTGCTCAAAAACTCAAGAATATACTCTTTGCCCCCAGATGGTGTCTCTTCCTTCCAGTCTGTATTACCATAATTAAAATCACCCATGATAATTAACCTTTTCTTAGTAGCTAAACAGATTTGCCTATACATTTCCTTCTCACTGTCCTCCACATGACCAGATCTATAGCAACACTCAACTAGATATTTCATTCTGTTCACTTACACCTCACATCTTGCCTATCCTCACGAAAACACATATCCATCCATCTCTATTCCTGTCAGAATGTCACCCTTATCTAACCATGTCTCAGTTATTCCAACAATTTTTGGGCACATATACTCAATGAATGCTACAATTTCTGGTTCTATAACAAGCCTCCCCAATGTTTTTTTTTCCAGACTACATGCTTCATTTCTTCAGTCACCCATTTTACACCTACCTTATTCACTCTCTTGACCTTTGAAATACACTCAGTCATTGCCTCTGCCAGATACTTCCTGAGTAGATACCAAGCAGTATGATTTCCTTCCCATCCAATTCCTCATTCACTGCAAGCTGTCTCCTGAGTTTGTCATAATCACCCGCCTTATAATTCCACATAACCCTTTCTGATAAAAGTCCTGATATGGCTAGCCACCATCCAAGTTATCACCTCATGGTCACCCCACTCCTAAGATGTGGACTCCTCCATATTACCTCCCCCCTTGGCCACTTGTCTCTATCATCACTGATCATACAGCTCTCCTCAGATATGTATGTTTCCTTGACATCCCTGATCATCCCAATCCTTTCTTATACATACATACATACATTCAAGAAAGGATTTGGGAGTCTTCTCATGCAGTGTGTCTCTCTCTCTCTCTCTCTCTGTCCACCATGACCTCCCCATGTTTGTCTTGTGTTCCTTCTCTTTCATTCTCTTCACTCATGCCGCTCACCTTTGCATTCACAAGCTCTCCTACCCTACTTAGCTGCAGTTTCATGTCACCTCTATCACCTCTTGCTTCCTCAGGTCTTCTATTCATTTCAATCATCCCTCTCTCTTGCAATAACAGTTACTTCAGCTGACTCATACCAAATCCATTTAAATGTAGCCCAGCTTTTATACAGCTCCATCTGTTCCTCAAATTCATCCTACAAAATGAATTTCTTTCTCTTGACACATCTCAGCTAACATCCAACTCATAATCTGAGCTCATCATATCATCTCATCCCTATCATGCCTGGGCAACACACTGACTACCTTTCCTGCCATACTGTTACCTTTTACTCTCCTTAGCAACTGCCTGATGATTTTCATTAACATCAAGTATTCATGGTGAAGATGGTAAGTTTAATAACAATGGCAATATTACATTTAGAAATGAAGTCATCCAGGAACACATAAAGACACTTTAAAGTATGTGTACAAAATTTAAATTCAGAACAAGATTTACTAATACTTCTTATTTCCGACAACATAAAAAAAAAAAAGAAAGTAAATTACATTTACAATAAATTTTGAAGTATTATATATTGCTCAATGTTGTTAAGTCTGATGTGGATTAATAATGTAGGCAGTGGGAAGCACTGGGTGACATAACTGTTTCAATCTCAGGATTCAGCAGCAGCACAGAGAGAGAGAGAGAGCGCGCTTTGGAAATGGGTGAGTGGGTACTAGTGGATATCAGTTTTCTTCACCCTCCAACATGATACCAGTATCCACAAGTCAACTGGTGGATACCATTAGTATGTTGGAGGGTGAAAAGAACCTGAAAGATTTCTGTGGATTTGATCTTGGGCAGTGTGGCAGAGGGAAATGTTTACTCTGATGACGGTGATTGTCAGGTGAAGAAGAATATGTGGAGAGAGAGAGATAGTGAAATGATGAAAAAGGCATCAAGGATGAGGAGGGTGAATGATTACATTTAGGCTGGATAGGTTGGCTAGTACAAGGAAAATGAGAGTAGGTGTGAGAGAAGGATGTGAAAGAGCAAGGAAGAAAAGGAGACAGTATGGGGGAGTAAGGAATAGCGTGCAAACGCGTGAGAGAGAGAGAGAGAGAGAGAGAGATGGGAAGCAGAAAGGGTCAGGGAAGCCAGTGAAAAAAGAACGAATGAAACTGTTCAGAGTGTCATATATATGGAGATTCAATGATTCAGGGTGTGCACTGCTGAGTAGAGAAATGTTCACTGGGAAGAATGGTAAAGAGTGTACTGATGGCAATGGCTCACACAACTGACCTGAGAAGTAGTGGGAATCTTGCAGCAAGAGGTCTAAGTGTCAGGTCAGATCTCTTGCTGCAGATATGTCAGGGATAGTACAGTAGAAATACGTCAGAGAGAGAATAATTAGTGTGTTGCCTTGAATTATAATGCAGAGTGGAGAAAAAGAGCAGTGATAATGAATGAGATGATAGTGAGAGGAGCCTGAAATATGTAGATGCACAGAGTACATTTGAATGCTGAACAATGCAGGCATTTGGAGAGAGTTATACAAAATTAAGGGGATATTGAATCCAACATTATTTCAAAGCCGAATATATAGAAACTACAAGAGTTTCAGCAGATCCAAGCATAAGCAACCTTTCAGGACAGGGGCAACTCATGGCAAAGGAGAAGTAAGTTCTGATCACTTTCCTTAGCAGTCTCCATAATGTAAGCACATCTCCTTGCGGACATGTATGATGCTATGCATTATGGGAAGGGATCACTACCCAGATCAGTTTCGACCTTTGCATCGCCGAAGTGAAGCCTCTTGGCTCTATATTTCAGTAATTCTTGGTACCTTTTAAAATGTGACACCTTTTGGCAACTCATATGGGAAAGAATGACTTCTGCATCACTTCAACCTGGGTATTTTATTTTACATCTGGGTCTGGCTCCCACTGACGTGACCTCAACAAAGGTCGAAACCAGTTTGGATAGTGACCATTATGGAGAACTATGGATTTGATTTATCGAGAATAGTAAGGAAAGTGATCAGAACTTTATCCACCTTTTCCATGAGTTGCCCCTATCCTGAAAGGTTGCTTATGCTTGGATTCGCCAAAACTCTTATAGATTCTATATTCGGCATAAAACTCCTGTAGTTTCTATATATTCGGCTTTGAAATAATGTTGGATTCAATATCCACTTAATTTGTATAATTTTGCATCGCTGAAGTGAAGCCTCTTGGCTCTTTAATTCAGTATTTGGAGAGAGTGTTTTTTCAGGGCAAACGAGTGTGTTGGGTCTGGAACACTGGAGTTGCAAGGGTGGAACATATGCTTGGGGAGAGATTGAAGATATTTATATGGAGAGGATTAATTGCAGAGATGAGAGAGTCTGGTTGAGCAAGAAGTGTAGCATGCTTATGGATTATGAAAATGTGAGCAGTAGTGACAAAACATCATGGATGTAGCTATGGGAGTAAGCAGAGCTGATGGTATCTTTCCACTGAGTGCAGCAGGCAAAAGTGGCGGTGAATCGGTGGTAAGAAAACGGATGCGCAAGGTGATGTAAATAGCAGCCAGAAAATAACTGAAGAGATGAAAACAGAGTTGGTAAAAATGGGATAAGAGATAAAACATATAAGGAATGACTGAGGAGAGTTACGAATTTGCATGGAAATGTGAAGAAGAATGGCAAGAAAGATATGAAAGAAATATTGAATGATTTGAGAGTAGCAATGTATGGGGGTTTGATGATTAGAGGTGTCCTGAGTGAAAATCTGTACAAGATTTTTTTGGGGGGGGTAGAACAAGCAGGATGATTCAAGCATTGGATAACAGGAGCATGATAAAAATAGTGGTGGTAGTTGGTACAAATGATTTGACTAGTAACAAGGAGAATGTAAAGATGAATGTCAGAAAGCTCTTAAGGAGAGTGAAAGATAACAGTGTGGTAGGTAAGGTAGTTAGTGTGTTGCTTTGGTATAATAATAATAATGAGTTGAGAAGGTGAGTGAAGATTATGAATGGTATGCTAGCAGAGTTGTGAGTTCTGTAAATGTGTGGAATGAATGTGAGTGATGAAAATAGCTGTATAAAAGAGATGAGCTACATTTAAATGGATTTAGTGTGAGTCAGTTAGAGAAAATGTTACTGAAAGCTATGATTGAAGTGAATGGAAGACCCGAGAAAGCATGAGGTGTTGTGGAAGAGCAGGAAAATAAGATAGGAGAGATTGTGAATGGAGAGGTGTGGCGTGAATCAAGAGAATGAGAGAGAAGGAACACAAGACAGACAGGAAAAGAGAAGAGTAGACAGCATGAGTAATGTAGATGATTATTTCAGGAGTAGATGCATGAGTACACAAGAAAGGATTAAAATAGTCAAGGATGTGGGTACGACATTTAGGTCTAGTGAGGGATGTAATATCAGTGATGACAGAGAAGAATGGATGGGGGGGGGGGGATATGGAGGAGTCATGTTCGAGATGTGGGGTCGGGGGAGACTTGTTATAGAACAGAAATGAGCTGGTGTGTATGTTAAAAATGAAAGATGCATTTGAAACAAGGGGAATGAAATTGTAGCATTGATAAAGTTCGATTGCCCAAAAATTGTTATAAGTGAGATGTGTCTCAACAAGGATGATATTCTGACAGGAATAGAGATGGAGAGATATGTAGGCCTTTGTGAAGACAGACAAGGCAAAAAAAAAGGGGAGGAGGAGTGCTATTAATGATGGCAGAGGAGTTGTGCCCATTTAGGGTAGATATGCAAGAAGCAAATAGTGACAGTGGTTTTGAAGCAGTATGGTGTCAAGTGGAAAAGATGAGATGTGTAGCAGGGTGTTGCTATAGAACTGGTAATGTGGAAGACAGTGAGAAGGAAATGTTCAGGCAAAGTGGTCATACTAATAAGAAAAAAGTGATTATAATGGGCAATTTTAATTATGGTAATAGACTAGAATGAAGAAAAGGAGCTGCTGGAACCCAAGATAATGAATTTCTTGAGTTTTTGAGGGATAACTATCTTAAGCAGAATGTAACAGAGGCTACGTGTGGACCGAGGGTCTGGGATTTGATTATCTCATCAGAAGATATTATTGTCAACAAAGTGTCAAATCTTTCTCTAGTCGGTGAAAGTGACAAAGTAATGACTTGGTGGTGGCCAGCGCCATAATAGGACTTTTGTGAGATTTGATTTTTATGGTGCAAGACATCAAAGGTCATAATACTGCACCAGGACAGGTCACAGCAGTACATATGGAAAACAGTCAGTAGGACAAACATCCATATCAATTCCAGATTTGAACCTGCAGCCTGTTGGCTAAAGAGCGAATACACTAACTGCTGGGCCAAGTAGGCCAGCACTTTTGTGAGAAAGGATTATATGTGGAACTATAAGACAGGTGATTATGACAAACTCAAGAGGTGGCCTGCAGCAATTATCATGGAATGAAAATTTGGATGAGAAGGAAATCAATGCTGTTTGATCTCTACTCAGGAAGTATCTGGCAGTGTATTCCAAAGGTCAGGAGATTAAATAAGGCATTGTGGAGGCAGCAGTACATGATGAGTGGTAATAATCAGTTACATGAAGAGTACAAAGAACAAGCAAGGAAGGCGACTCACTTGGTAAAGGTAGCAAAAATGCATTTTGAGCAGCAGTTAGCAAATGAGGCTAAAAGAAATCCTAGGAAGTTTTTTCATTATGGAAAGATGAGGTTGGTCAGTGATAATGGGATAACGATGAACACTGAGGAAGATACAGTGTACCTTGATGGATCTGTGTTTCATTCAGGATTTCTCCATGAGTGCAGGTCACAAAGATGCTTCCAATGATTTGAATCTTAAGCCTTTCTCTTCCATGTTATACCCATTTATTTCACTAATGGATCTTCACATTTTGTAGGTAGTCTTCCTAGTTTTCTCTTTATTCTTGGTTGCCAATAAAATATTCTATATGTCCATCTGTTATCCCTGAGTCCTGCAATGTGGCCTGCCCATCTCATCTTGTTTTTGTATACTGCAGTTACCACATCTTTTACACCTGATCTTTCTCTTAGTTCTGTATTTCTAACATGTTCCATTTTGCTGATGTTACAAATTCTACATTCTATTGCACAGTGAGATATGCTGAATCTCTCTTCCTGTCTTGTTGTGTTCCATGTTTCTGATCCGTATGCGAGTGATAGAAGAATGTCACTATTAAATCTATTAAATAGTTTTGCCTTTGTAGAGATATCAAGATTTGGATCAGTAAGTGACTTTCTTTCATTTTACTAGCCTCTTCAGATAAATCATTATTCATTTTTATTGTTTGTCCTAAGTAATTGTAAGAGTTAACATGTTCTATAGGAATGTTATTAATACATAGGCTGCTGTCACACTTGTGTAGATGTTCTTAATTCATTTTGTTTTTTTCTAGATTCATTTCTAAGCCTATCTCACTGCTGTTTTGTATATTATTTCACCTATTTCTTCTAGGTCTTTTGGGTTTTGAGATATTAGTAATAGATCATCGGCAAACATAACGATTTATAATTTTTCGCCATCTTTGTTAATTCCTCCGTTTAGATCTATTTTTCTCAGAATATATTCTGAAGTGCTGGTAAACAGGTTTGGGAAGATTACATCGCCTTGGTGGACCCCTCTCTTTATATCTATATTTATAGGTTGATCAAATAGTTATATGTGTGGCCAGATTTTTGTTAATTTCTTTTATCATGTGGATGTAAGTAGGATCCACGTTTATTTCCAGTAAGGCATGGATGACAGCATTGTGTTCTATGGTATGAAATGTTTTTTTTTTTAAAATCAATAAAGAGGAAACATAGAGGGATTCAGTATTCTCTGTATTTTTCTGTTAATTGCAAAATGACCTAAATATGATTTATTGTGGAGACGCCTCTTCTGAATCCTGCTTGCTCTCTCTACTGGAGTTGTTTACGAGAGTAGTTTGGATTCTGTTCAGTATTACCCTGTTCATGAGTTTATATATGTGAGAGAGTAGATACACTGGTTGATAATTTTTGTTTTTCTTTATTCCCTTTTTTAAGAAGTATGGTTTTTGAGGTCTTCCATTCCTCTGGAATCTTTCCTTCTTTCAAGTACCATGTGAATCTGGTAGCCAAAGCTTTGAATATAGTTGGTCTGCTTTGTTGGATTTCTTCAGCCTTAACATGATCAAGTCCTGAGGATTTACCTTTATTCATTTTCTTAGGAGCGTGTTCTATTTCATGAGGAAGTATATCTGGTATATTGCCTGGTTTTGGAATGATAGGTTCTGAAACTCGGCATTGAAAAGTGGAGTTAAAGAAGTTCTTCTTTATAAAGTTTTGTTATAGCCATATCAGGACTCCCTGGCACAGATTTGGTCAACTGGATTTCTCCTAGACATGAAAGTGTTAGAAAGGATCCAGAGATAAATGACCAAAATAGTAACTAATCATGAAATGCACTTTATGAGGAGAGATTGAAGTTGTGCTTGTGGGTAAGTTGATAGGCAGAAAGTAAGGGCAGGATAGAAACATATAAGTCCAAAACTGCCTATTACAGAGTAGATGATCATATTTTTCAGTACATAAGAGCAGGAACGGAGAGAACATGGAGTCACCTCTTAAATATCTGTTAGAGTGTAGTTTGTAAGGGCTAGATTTTTTTTTGCTTGGAAAGTGAACACATGGATTGGCTGCCATATGTAGTGTGAGTGCTCTTAGCAAATGAGTTTAAGGAAAGATATCATAGCCATTGTTAATAACTGTTGATATGGTCCTTTTACAATCACTGTGTCAGGCGAGAATATTCAACTTTAGTAGCAAAATCAGTTATTTCTTCTCTAGAAACATTTTTGAAAATGTACAGGCTAGCATATTGGGTTCTAAAATTTGATTCTTGTTTTCTATGAAATTTTTAGAAATTTTTGTATGTATAATGAATATTTCGTGAAGAAAGAAATGAGGACTCAAGATCATATGAATCAATGAACTCAGATGGACAGGAATGGATCACTTTGATAGTGATGATTTCATGATGTATTACTCTGGATATGAAAACTTTCGAAGAAATGGCAAAGCATTTATGGTTAGAAGAGAATACAGAAACATTTTGGGTTACAACCTAGTGTCCAATAATAATTCTGATCAGAATAAAGGCATACCCAGTGAATGTTACACTCATACAGGTGTATGCACCCACTACAGATTCAAGTGAAGATGAGGTAGAAGAATTTTACAGCAGCTTGCAACAAGCTGTATACAATATTAATAAAAAAGATTTTCTCTTGATATTAGGTGATTGGAATGCAAAAGTGGGTGAAAAAGAAGAATGAGGCATCACTGGAAAATTTAGTTTAGGACTGAGGAATAAAGCAGGAGAAAGGATGTTGGAGATTTCTGTTAAGAACAGTTGCTTTATTGCAAACACTTGCTTCCAACAACATAAAAGAAGATTGTACATATGGACTTCACCTAATGGAGCATACAGAAATCAGATAGATTATATTGTTACCAGCAGATGGTAGAGGAATGCTATTCAAGCAGCAAAAACACTACCTGTGCAGACTGTGGGACATATCGTGAATTATTGATAGCTGAAGTTAAATTGAAATTAAGGGCTAAGAAGAAACCAAAGGATAGCATCAAATTTGATTTAAATCCTATAAATGAAGCATTTAAAGTAGAAGCCAGAAAGAAATGAAATAGTTTGGAGAAGACAAGAAGAGAATTAGAACTATGGGAAAAAACAAAATCAGCAAAGAAGATTCTAAATAAAGCAACAAGAAAGAAAGATTGTAAACGGTTGTCAGAAGAAGCTCTTCAAATACCAGAGGAAAGAAGAAAAATGAAACTTCAGAGAAACAAAGAAAGGGTTAGACAACTGAATGCAGATTTCCAAATACAGGATAGGAAAGATAAGGAAAAACATCTAAATAAAAGGTGCAAGGAAATTGAAAAAAGCAACATTATGGGTAGAACAAGAGATCTGTTTAGAGAAATAAATGATGTTACAGGGAAGTTTATCCCTAAATTAGGAGTTGTAAAAAAGTAATTCAGGTAAACGTCTGATGGAAGAATACGCAGTGAAAAAAAAGATGGAAAGAATATGTAGAGGATTAGTAAAAGAAAGATAATAATATTGAAGAATTTGAAAGAAAAGAATTTGCTGAAAAACCCATGATAATGAAACGTGAAGTGATATCAGCAATGAAACAGCTGTCAAAAGGAGAAGCTCCTGGAAATAATGGTGTGTCAGTGAAATTATCGAGAACAGCTGGGAATGAAGTAGTGAATATATTGACTGAAATTTGTCAACAGGTTTGGAAGAAAATATACTGGCCTAGAGATTGGAAAACATCAGTATTCACCCCAATTACAAAAAAAAAAAAAAAAAAAAAAAAAAAAAAAACATCATATCCCAGAGTTTGTAAAAATTACAGAAGCATTTCTTTAATTTCACATGCAAGTAAAATTATGTTAAAAGTGATCCAACAAAGGTTGGAGCCATATGTGAATAGACAAATGCCACAAGAACAGGCAGGCTTCAGGAGATGTAGAGGAACTAGAGACCAAATAGCAAACATGAGATGGATTATGGAAAGAACAAGAGAATTTCAGAAAGAAGTATTCATCTGCTTTATTGATTATTAGAAAGCTCTTAATTGAGTGGATCACAACAGACTGTGGATTGTAATGAGATCAATGGGAAATACCTGAACATCTAATTCACTTAATAAGAGAGTTCTATGACAACGAAGAAGCTTCAGTACAGTCTTTGGAGAAACAGACAGTGTTCGAGTGGAAAAAGGAGTGTGACAGGGTTGTATACTGTCGCCCTACCTTTTTAATATTTATAGTGAATATATTATGAGTTTGGCTGATTTAGACAAAGATCCAGCTGGAATTAAGAGATTGGTGGCAGAAAAATAAATAATTTAAGATATGCAGATATGATATAACCCTCATAGCAGAAACTAAGGAAGATCTGGAGAGATTGATTCTATTGATTATGACAAAGTAACAAAGCCAGGCTTAATTTAAACATCAGCAAAACAAAAGTGATGGCTTCTGGCAATTTAAATGAATTTATAATAGAGAGAGATAAAATAGAAATCATTAAAAGTTATGATTTACTGGGGTCCAGAATCAGAAATGATGGTAAATCTGAAGATAAAATTAAAAGAAGGATAGTCATGGGGGGGGGAGGAGGAAAGAGCTACATTAAACCTGCCAAAAATTATGAAAGATAGAGGTGTGAGTAAGGCCACGAAAATTAGAATTGTCAAAGCAATGGATGTGAAAGCTGAATTATTAAGAAGAAAGACAGAAAGTGAATTAATTTATTTGAATTATGATGGTGGACTAGACTATTAAGAATCCCATGGACTGCAAAAATGACCAATAAGAAGGTTTCAGAGAATATAAAGACAGAATGCTCTTTGGAGGCAATGATTACTAAACAGAAGTTGATATGCTTTGGTCACATTATGCAAGCTGATGAATCATTGAAGGAGGCAGTTATGTTGGTGAAGATGAATGAGAAGAGAAAGACCACAAAAGAGTTGGATGGACAACTCTTTTGTGTTTATCAAGTTGGTAAAAAAAACTTATCAACTTGAACATACAATTACTGAAAGAAAGGACATGAGACCAAGTGGGATGGAGAGCTTTTGTTCACATGATCACCAAGAGTCACAAACGACTGGATGGCACATAACAAGAACAACAATGAATATTTTCCAGTATGTAGTACTAATAACTTGGAAAAGTACCTTGTTTTTTGGAAAGAGTAGTCAATCCCTACCATCTGTGATGGGCTTCGACTGCTTTTGTTACACATGAAGTTTGTCTGGGAAATTCCCTAACTTTTGAATTATTGTACTAACAAACACATGCACTAACTAGCTGCATGCTTTGTATGCTGAAATCTAGTGGCAACATTGGGAAATAGTCTAGTGCAAACCACAATGTGGTATTTTGCTTAGTTATCGTGGTAAATCTATTTGTGTCAACACGTGTTCGATGCATCTGGCAACTTTTTGTTTAAAATGAGCGCTTTTCATGATCAATGAATTTGTGTGAAGTTTTGCATCAAATTGGGAAAATCTTTCAGAGACTTTTTGAAATATTAAAAATGGTATTTGGGAATTAAGTTTTAGGTTGGACTCAAGACGTATGAGTGGTGGAAATGTTTGAAAGATGGCCAATGATCCCCCATTCAGGAAAATTGATGAAAATGTTGCAAAAGTCTGTGAAGTCATCCATTGTAACTGCTGTTTAACTGTTCATGAGGTAGCTGAAGAAGTAAACATTTCAAAATTTTAAGAATCATGAGATTCTTATGCAAAATTTAGGCATGCATCACAATGCAGCCAAATTTGTGCCTCACCTTTTGACTGATGATCAAAAACAAATTCAAGTTGATATGAGCCAAGAGCTTTTCAGTCAAGCTTATAAGGATGAAACTTTTTAAAACACTTAAAACATCATTACCAGGGATGAGACAGGGTTTATGGCTATGATGTTGAAACAAAAGCTCAATCTTCACAGTGGATGTCAAAAGGGTCAATGTGACCCCCCAAAAAAAGTGAGTCAAGTGCAGTTAAATGTCAAATTGATGATGACAGTTTTTTTCGATTCTGAAGGCATTGTTCACCCTTGAATTTCTTCCATAAGACAAGACACTGAACAAGGAGTATTACCTTGAGGTAATATGCAATGTCTTTGTGAAGCTATCAGAAAAAAAAAGCCCGATGCTTGGAGAGAAAAGTGATGGATGCTTCATCATGACATAGTTCGCCCACAGATTAGAGACCCTTCGACTTTCTGCACGTCACAAAAAGGAGAATCCATTCCGATAATAGGGTAATCAATCCGTATTGTGGGATGAGTTGTTTATTATTACACGTCGGAAAATTAACTTCTGTTTTATGATCATTGTAGTTAACTATGTTGCTTGTATAACAGTTGGAAAATTTTACCTATAAAGCACGTGATTTCGCATGTTGGTGACCAATTCATATGTCCGTCAAGAAAAATACTATTCTTGGCAAGTTTCCAAGTGGAGATCTCTAAAGCATGGGCATACTATAATGCACCTGCGCACGCATGTGCACACACACATCATTACTAATCCATCAATTTTTGGTGAAATATGAAACAACGGTTGTTCAACAGCCTGCTTAACTCACCTGATCTTGCACCAGCACTTTTTTTTTTTTATTTCCCAAATTGAAGTTGACATGGTTGATGTTTTTTGAGTGAGTGACTTCATTAAGAAAAAAAACGCTAAGCATTCCTGAAATGTTTCAAAAGATGGAAGTAACGCAAGCAGCGGTGTATACAAAATGGAGGAGAGTACTTTGAAGACAACAAGGCCAAATAATTTCCAAGTTAGACAGGAAAATTTTTATTTAAAAAATTCGGGAATTTCCCAGACAAACTTCGTAAGAATGGCAAGTGCAGTTAGGAAGTATTTAGAGGGTGAAAACATTCTAAGATGTTGGAAAAAAGTAAATAAATAAAATAATAACAATTACTAAAGTCAGGATAAGCACTGCATACCATGAAAATAAATACAGTGTCTGGAAATATATTTCAAAGCAGCAGTAGTAATGCTATGAATTCTACAAAAAAAAGAATCAGGAGATGATATCTGATTTTAAAGTTCATAGTGATCAAGCAATTTAATGAATTGAATTACTGTGTTTTATACACTTTATGACATATTATCAAGATATAATATATCACTGTTACTCGATAGTATATCAAACTTAATAAACTGGGCCAAGAAATAAAACTAAAGAACTCATTTTTGTTTCCCTAACGTTATACATTATACACACTTAGGATCAAATGATTTCTTATATTCAGAGTTTTGATGTTTATTGCTCTTGTTACTGAGATCCTGAGGAAAATGTTTGTAAAACAGCAAATATAACAGATCTAATAAAAGTATTCATGAAATCTGGAATACTGCTGTGTGGGTACAGTATTTTTTTTTATTTATTTATTTTTTTAATTATGTAGAAGAAGCTTGCAAACTCAACTTTTATCTTCTTTCTTTCCCCTCTAATATGCTGTTAATCACGTTGGGTTCTGTTAGGAAGTTTGATTTATAAATAAATGCCAAAATGCATAATTCTAAATTACTTACGTTTAATTGCTTCTGTTCTTCTTCCTGATTTTTTAATTTTTCTTCTTGTTGCTTCCTCTGGATTTCCAAATCATTTCTCCTGAAAAATGAATTATTTCACAAATGATGAAAAAAGAAGTTTAAATGTACCAGAAACAGTGACTTCTGAAAATGTGCAGATTGATTTTCAAATTATTTTTTTTTTATAGAATTTACTTCCTAATCCTAATGCACTAAATTATATCTGGCTAGAACGAATAATAACCAGATAAGATGTTGAAAAAAAAAAAAAAGGGGGCATATCCCAAATTCACAAGCCTTTTATCCCAAAATTTTCCATAATCATTTGCATGTCACATTGTGCATGATAACCTGTGCATCTTTCCCATGTTACATAATGGTAAAACACAAGTGATCGAATCTATCATATTACTCAAAAGTAATACTTTCTTAATGAAACAAAAGCATATCACCTTTCATTACTGAAAGGTCATATGTTTTTGTTCTTTTCATAATAATGGACCTCCCACGATGAGTCTTTGACTCCATGGAGGTTTTTATAATAATAATAATAATAATGTTCATTGCTACCAAGGAAAAACAAAATTTGTAATAGAGCACAGTGTAGGATGTTACAAATTTTGTTTTTCTAAATGCTTCTATTACCATTCTTTAAAAATTTAGAAATGGAGGAAAGAGTACCACGTGTGCAATTAGACAAGATACAAACATTCTGGATAAGTTGTTGAAAGTTTTTCCACTTGGTTATATTATAAATTAAAGATCCCCAGAAATTATATTCTTAGTTTCATTCTTTATCCAAGTGTAAGCAAACAAAGTTTGCGTATTAAGTAACTTCATGACAGGTAACTCGTATATAGAGGCTAATGACTTCACATTAATTGCCTTAGCATCCCATAATTCAATGCGCATATCCGTACAGACATGTATAATACTATGCATTATGGGAAGGGCCACTACCCAGACCAGTTTTTATTCTTCCCATAATGCATAGTATTATACATGTTTGTAAGGATTATGTGCATTGCATTATGGGATACTAAGGCAATTGATGTGAAGTCATTAGCCTCTATATATGAGTTGCCCTGTCACGAAGTTACTTCATGCGCAAACTTTGTTTGCTTACACTTGGATGAAGGATGAAACCAAGAATATATTTTCTTGGCATCTTTAATTTATTCTGAATAAGTAGAGTAATTACTATGAAAAATTATCAAATGACATAAACACTGATGGTGGTAGCAATTATTCAGGAAGAATGCACTCAAAAGTACATCTTAGTATTAGAGACATAAAAATTTTTCAGAAATCTGAAATGTGGAAAGGCAGTTGGATAAGATGATATACAACCAGTAATGTGCAAATATGGAAGTATAAAAATGTTAGTAGCTACATTGAATAATTCAGAAAGCTAGATGAAGCCAGAGATTTGGGAGTGTTGTTGGTGTATCAGGAGTAAAATTTAGACAGCACATAGCAGAAGTGGCTAAAGCAGTTGAATGGATTATTTGGTTAGAGGAATACTTTGACAAGCAGATTATTAGTCCTCTTTATTGAGCTTTGATAAGACCCCTCTTAACTAATGCATGCAGATCTGGTTACCTGGGTTTCTTGGCAATGAGGAAGAGGTGGAAAGGATCCAGAGGCAGGTGACGAAGATGGTAGCAGGTCTATGGAATGAATCTTACAAGAACAGGTTGAAGATTTATGGATTACAGGCAGAAAATGAGTGATATGATTGATACATACAAATTACTGATTACAAATTACAAATTAGTACAGAAGAAATTTTTCAGAACAGGTCTGGTGGTGGGAGAACTAGTGTATTATCCTTGGAAACTGAGCAAGAATGTAGTTAGCAATGGTGTCAGAAGTGGAATAGGTTGCCAGTCTTGTGGGTGCCATTACTGTGAATGAGTTCAAAGCAATGTATGACAGATACTGTGCAAATGTGGGATAGTGCTTTGCATGATGTTTAGGGCCTCCCTTGATGAGTTTAAGGACTGCATGAAGCAGCCCGTAGTAATAGTAATAATCTGAACACCCTGTTAAAAGAATTCAGATTTTTTTGTACTCTAAATAGATTTATTTTCCTGATGATGCAATCAGTTAATAGACACTGAAACATGCAGAAGTTTAGTTTATTATTTTTACAATAAATCTCTGAGTAAATGCTCTTATTGCAGTTTCTGTTAGTCCTCTTAATTTGGTTTCAAATAACAGATTGATTGAACTGTTGAGAGGAAGCTAACACTATAAAATTACTTGTATATAATGATCATGATGTGCTTCTGCTAAAGTAATGCTATTATTAAATTTAGTAACATTAAAGGAGAGGATACTGATGGCATGTTTCTGAAATCCAAATAAATATGTTAAAACAGGTTTAGATGTTATATTTTTGTCATGATTTTCTAGGTTATATGCTAAAATAGATTACTAGACATTATTGCATAAAATACAATTCAGATTTTGATAGTTTCCAATTTACTTTCAGAATGGTTTTATTATTGGTTAAAGTCAAGTCTAATTTGATCAGTTCCTGAAATGCTTTAAACTCAGTCAGTCAATTTACATCTTGGTCATCTTTTATCTTTCTTAGCCATTTTTCCTTCACTTATATGTATAGAAATACTCAGGTGGTGCTGATTATTCATAATAGTACTTCATGGTATAAACAACACCAAGAGAGGAAAAAAGAAATTAATTTATTGCACTTTCTAATATTTTGCTGATTTTCTACCCAACATCTACAGAGTGCAAATTATAACTGTGACAAACACAAAGCACTCAGCTAAATCATTGTAGAAGGAATTCAAATTAACTAAAAATAGAACTAATGGCCTAACATGGTGGGCTAGATACTCAAAGTTTATTTGGAGAAGTCAAGATATCTGGTCCCAGAATAAAAGTTTCCCAGATCTTTGGCAAATTAATGCAACTGTAGTTGAGGTTGGGGAAGTGCTTCACAGCCAATGGATGATTCTAAAAATAGCCTCTCAAACCTATAGCAACTTCTATGTAATGCTGATGTCTTCTTTCATCTAATCTTATGTGAAATGGTATCCAGAGCATGATCTGCCAGTCCTGATTTGCCATATGGACTGTAGATGTAATTTTTGTGTTCTTCACAGAGAATGTTAACTGATTTATCAGTCTGTCCAAAGCAGGCTAAGCTGCATGCTTCAAGATGTACAAATTTTCGAATCCAGGATTTGAACATCCTGATGTGTATAAAGTTCCTTGTGCTGCTAGTTTAGCCTACTGATAGATCAGTGAACATCTATTGTGAAGAACACAACAATTATATCCCCGATCATTTGTATGGCCGACCATGCTCTGGATAGCCCTTCCCATATGAAAGAAGCCATCAGTATTATATAGAAATCACTATAGGTCTAAGAGACTATTCTTAGAATCAGCATTGGTTATGAAGCATCTCATCAACCTCAACAAGTAAGGTTCAAGTCAGCTTTAATGGAATGAACACAGCACAAAGAAATAATTCAACACAAGTCTAATGCATCCTATATTTCATCTCACTCACAAAAACATCATCAAGGACATTCTTAAAATTACAAAAGCACACACAAAAACATACATTTGGATAAAAGATGAAGAATATGTCAGAAGTTATTACTTCCCAGCTGGGGCCAGTACAGGCTACCATTCCCTGAAGTGTTGATATGTCTGTAGATATATGTGTTCAAGGGCTAGGTCGCCTGTTTGTTGGGATGAAAAACCCAAACCTTCACCTCCATAAAACTGGCTAACTTACCTTTAGTTGAAGAGACCAGATAATGGTTCCTCTCACCATAGGCTGAATTATTGAAACCAGGTATTTCTGACAAAAAGGCTTTGTCTATACTGACTGAGCTATGAAGGCTCCAACATGTTTTTTTTTTTTTGGGGGGGGGGGGAGGTGATGGTTTTCTGGAAACTGAGTGCCACTGGGAAGACATATGATAAGAATATTTAGAAAAGACAGGCTATTATTATTTTCTTTTTTTTTTTTATGATGAATTGGATTCTGGAGTGCTGGCTATTGAGGTGGAGGAGGAAAAAGTAATGTATCCAAGCCATGTGGCCAAACAGAGAACACATCATCAATGTATATTAGCCAGATAGACGGTTTGAGAGTGGCATTATCAACAGCATGTTTTTCAAAATGTTCTGTTAGATCTTGAATGAGGATCTTTTCATCAAGAGGATCATTCATTCAAGATTTAACAAGAATACAGTACTGACCAAGAAATACTTGTACTATTAGTGAAGAAAACAAATTGTAAAAAGAGAACATATTTGAATTACCTTAAAGGAACTAATGAGGAGGAGAAATTTGTTTGTCTAAATAGAAATTTTGTTGTTTAAAAGCATTAGTGATTAAAATATACTCTATGCAAAATGTATGTCAAAATGCTAACAAAGGTCACATGCGAGTTATCTACAATAGCATAACGCCTGAGGCGAAAGCATTCGAGAAAAGCGAATCGAACTCGTGTTCTACGAAAAGAGTGTTCTTCAAGGAGAAGAATTGCGACTGATAATGTGAGGGCGAATAGGAAGGCGCCATGAGAAATTTCTGTAAACAAAAGAGAGCGCGACGAAGGAGAATAAATGCGGGTTCGGGCGGGGTTCATTTCTCTTCCTCTCAAATAGGAGAGGAAGAGAAATGAAGGAATACTCAAACCTTGGAGTATTCCCTCATTTGGGGTGAAGCACTCAAGACCTCCTAAGAATTCTTGATGATATTTAGAAGAGTACAATCTGCTTAATTAACAGATGACTCTTTCGTCACAAACTCTTCAGTCACTTTACCATAGGAACTTTGTTTCTGTGCTGCCTATCTATAGGTACTTTCGTGCGCATTGCTCCTCTGAATTGGCTGCTACCATTCCTCCACTTTCTTCTAATCAAGTAAAAACTACAGCAGCCACTGACCAACAACTAGACACTGTCCAGCTTCAAACACACTGAACTAACTTTCTCATCATCTCCTTTCATTCCTCCACCTCTAATTCTTTGGAACAATTTCCTTCATACTGTTTTTCCCACTGGGTACAATCTCCCACTCTTTAAGAACCATTCCAATAAGCTACATTTTCCTCCTTAATCACTTGCCCACACGTGGCACTGCAGTGTTATAGGTCTTGTGACCTTTCATGTGTGGGGTCATCATTAAAAATAAATAAATAAAATAATAGGTATAAGTGCTGTATCATCATGATCAAGTTCCAATCACACCACATAGAGTTTTGATTCAATGCTTTTTTTTGAGATCATCAAAGCTTAAATAGAGATCCTTTTTACAATGATCTCAACTATAGCAAATACCACTACAACAAACTACTGAAATGTACCAACCACAGCTCCAACAGGTACTACTATGCTATGCCAAAAGAAATTTACTATAACATCCTGTGGTCCCTATCAACTACATGTGTATTTATCTGAAGGTAAAAATCTGGTCATAGCAATCTATTTAGTCTCAATCCACCTAAATTCATTTCACTTTTTCTGTAACAATCAGGAAGGACGTTCGTCGATATTTCTCACATTGTTTTAATTTGCTTTTTTTATAAATTGGTATGATGATTACTCTATCCTAATTTTCTGAGATTCGATCTTGTGGTCAAGCTATCTAGATTATGCAGTTTGGTGTATACAAAACTTTTATATCATCATGCTTGGCTATTATCATTTATTGCAGTTCTGTTTTCACATTTCTGATGCTTTTTTTCTTTCCAGTATTGATCTGTGCTGACTGCAAGCATCCCCCTCCTGAATATTTGCTACTACTGTTCTATAGTGTTACATAATTCAATAATATTAGAAAGTAATTACTTTAAACCTACACTATATCTTCAGGCTTCTATATCACCTATGATTCCAATTACTGTATGCTTTCTTCTACTTCTAAGATTGCTGAAGCTTCCAAAACAATTTACCACCTTCATCCTATTTATCTGCTATAACTTTTACAAAATCTTTTCATAAATTCTGTTCAGCCACTTTTAAAAATTTTCATTCCTAGATTTTTTCTATACTCTCTAAGAGGACATGTTGATTTACTAGCTATAAACTTTTACATGATTTCTAATTTTCATGGAGAGTTACTGTGAGTTTTATGTCCATATTCTATATTATCATTTTGCTATTTTGTCTACCTTTGCAGGAAACTTGCTCACATGCTTTCCTGAGTAAATCAATATTTTCTTCAGATTGCAGTAATATTGTCTAAGGTTTGGTCTGTGTTTTCAAACTCTTTTTGCTTCCCCTCTCCTTATGCAATAATATTTGATTGTAGAATTCACATTTGGAAGTTGCTCGACTTTTATTCTTTCTAGAAGTTAAGTATACATTTTTCTTTTCAAACAAATACAAAATGTTATATTCAGGCAATGACAATCAAGAAAAAGAAGGAGTAGCCATAGTATTCAACACAAAATACGAGGCTAATCTTCTTGAATGGCAGGCAGTCTCAAGTAGAGTAATGTGGACAAATATGAGAATGGGGAACTGGACAATGAGACTTATTTGTGCCTATGGTCCCACAGAAGGTTCTACTAAAGTAGAAGTGGAGGAATTTTTTGATGCTTTAGAAAAAGCAACTGACACAATGAAAAAGGAAAAGTTGGTACTTGTTGGGGATCTAAACAGCAGAGTAGGAAATGATTGTGAGACATACAAAAATATTTTGGGAAAATTTGGAGAAAAGGGCAAAGCTAATAATAATAGCAAATATCTGTTGGATTTCTGCTCAGGACATGGACTGGTTATTACTAACACCATGTTCCAACATAAAAATGTGCACAAATTCACATGGAGAGAAGAGGCAAGGAATAAGAAAAGTCTCATTGACTATGTTATTGTTGATAGTGATGTTTTCTCCCTGGTGCAGGACACCAGAGTGTACAGAGGATTTGAAATTGGAAGCAATCACTATTTAGTCTTGAGCAAGATAAAATTGAATTTCGTATTGAAAAGAATAACATGTAAGAAAGTTTTAAAGCGAATAAAAGTTGAGCAGCTCTCAGATGTGAACTGTAGACTAAAATACACAAAGATTATTGAAGAAAAAATGAAAGAGCTTGAGATCAATAATCAAACCTTGGAGATTCAGTGGCAAGCCTTGAAGAAATCCCTGATTGATTCAGCTAGAGAGGCATGTGAAGCTGTCTGCAAGAATAGAAAAATTAGAACTCCGTGGTGGACACAGGAAGTTAAACAGGCAGTGAAGGAAAAGAAGAAAGCATATTAAAAGTTCCTGGCAAATAAGTCAGCTTTTGCTCTTAGAGAATACAGAGACAAATGTAAGAAAGCTAAACACTATGTAAAACTAGCTAAACAAAAGTCATGGGAGGACTTTGGCAAGAATATAGAAAATAAGTATCAAGAAGGTGGCAAAATATTCTGGAGGTTATTGAAGAAGCTTAGGAATGGAGGAAAGAGTGCTGTAAAAGGAGTCAGAGATGATAAAGGTGACATGAAAACAGAAGAAAAAGATATCCTTGAAGTATGGAGTAATTACTTGAAAAAACTGCTAAATGAAACAAGCAGTGATGACAGCACAGTGGTAAAAAACACTGACCAGGCATGCATCAGGAATACATATCCATACTTGAAGTAGAAAAAGCCACCAAAGGCTTAAAATGTGGAAAGGCAGCAGGAATAGATGATATTCGACCAGAAATGCTGAAGTATGGTGGTATAAAAGTCTTACAGTGGCTGCACTGTATAGTTCAGAAAGCCTAAACAGAGGGACGAATTCCCAATGATTGGAGTAAAGCTCTCATAGTACCCATATATAAAAAGGGAAATAAAACTGAATGTGAGAATTACAAGGTATTTCCCTACTGAGTGTTCCTGGCAAGATCTATGCAAGTATACTTGAGAAACGATTGAGAAGAATTGTGTAAGAAAAGCTGGGTGAAGAACAAGCTGGATTCAGGCAAAATAGAGGCTGTCAGGATCAGATCTTCACTTTACGACAAATAGTGGAGAAATCATGGGAATATAACAAAGATCTGTATTTAAGTTTTGTCGATATTTGGAAAAGGCATATGACAAGGTGCCAAGAGAGAAGCTATTCAATATGCTACAGTTATATGGTGTCAATGGGGTATTATATCAAGCAATACTTAATCTTTATTTGAGTTGTAAGTCAGCAGTTAGAATTGAAGGAAGTACAGGAAGATGGTTTAATGTTAAATCTGGTGTGAGACAAGGATGTACATTATTCCCTCTGTTATTCATTATCTATATGGATCACATTATGAAGGAAAGTGGTATTAAACATGATATCAAAATTGGAGATGTTAATGTCAGCTCTTTGCTTTATGCGAATGATGTTATACTTCTAAATAAATCTGCTACAAGTCTGCAAGATTCTCTGACTAAATTGAATAACTGTTGTAATAGATATAGTATGAATGTCAGCAATAAAAAGACAAAGACAATGAAAATAGGCAGAATCACTGAAAATGTCAACTGTATTGTGAAATGAGAACTTATAGAACAATTAAAACAATTCAGCTACTTAGGCACGATTTTTACTGAAGATGGTAAATTCAATATAGAAATAGACAACAGAATCAGCAAAGCTGGTATATGGTGGGAAGTCAATTGAATAAATTCATATGGAATAAGAGAGAAATTAGTCGGAACACTAAATTAGCTGTATACAAGACAGTGTTCAAACCAGTTTTAACTTATGGATCTGAGAGCTGGGTCAGAAGTAAAACACTTGACCAAAGACTAGAGACCACAGATATGAGAGTCCTGAGAAAGATTAGAGGCGTGAACTGATGGCATCAATGGCAACATCATATTAAAAACGAGGATATTAGGAAAGAACTTGACATTGTCAGCATCCAGGAATGCGTTAGCAGAGCTAATCTCAGGTTGTCATTTAAATAGAATTGGAGAGGAAAGATTAGCAAAACAAGTGTTCTCTGCCAGGTTGGTAGGAAAACGACCCAGAGGAAGACCAAGATATAGGTGGATTGATACTGTACAAATTGCCTTAGAGGATAGAAATATAAGATCTGATAATGTTGGAGTCTTGACAAGTAATAGACTGATTTGGAGGAAAATTGTAGATAGGAAGTTAGTAATGATGTAATTTTTTCATGTAGTACTATCATATCCTGTACACCCCTTGAGGGTACATGGCAGGAATTTGATGATGAAGAATACCTAAAAGAATACCAAAGAAAAACTCTATCAACAATAATATAATCAACAGTCATTTTTTGTTTTATGCATGTTCTCTCCAAGTGAATTTATGCACACTTTATGTTGAAACATAAATCAGTCCATGTAGCTGAGCAGAAACCGAGCAGTAGAGGTTGCCATTTTTATTAATCCTGCCTTTCCTTCTAAATTTTACAAAACATTTCTTCAAGCAACTTCTGCATTTCATCTCCCACTCTGTGTTAGATCACCTACCAGAAATTAGCAGCTTGTCTTGTATGTTAGGTGTCTCCTCTAATGACTCAAGAAAAATCTCTATATGTTTTTTTGCTGGAAGAACCATAAGTACGAATAAGTCTCATTATCCAATTTTCCATTTTGAAATTTGGCCACATCAATCTACATGAAACTGCCTGCTATTTAAGAAGTTTATCTTAAGGTTTTTAGTCTCTTGCATTTCTGGATCGGAAAACTATGCTATCTAGCCAGTGCCCCCCCCCCCCAAACACTGAAGATATGAACAACGGACTAATATGACTGTGAGCAAGGATTAATCACTCAGTAATATGTAGATTTTTTAAGTGGTTATGAAAGGAACAGGTAATATTAAAAACCTTATAGGTGCAACCTTCATTCCTTTTTCTCAAAGCGAAATTATGAAGTCTGTAGGCGAAAGACATTGAGGAAGCCTACCAGATAAAGCAGGAACAGATAAGCACTCAAAACATCAGCTCTGGAAAAAGCCTCTCATTGCATTCACCTATAATGCTCATGCCCCTGGAAATATTCCACATTTCAGGAGGGTTACTGAAGGAAAAAGAAATAGAGAATTGGTAAACTTGATGCAGTCTTTATCCAAGAACATAGGTGGAAAATTGATTTTGAATAGAATGAAATCACATTGGATTGCAAAAAAATGGACTTCTATCTATACGTGAGCATACATATCTGGCAATGGGGTGCTGGAGTCCTAATAAACAAAAACAGCGATAATTACATCACATTTATCTCCAAACTTTGACAGAATAATGGTCATAATTTAAAGTTCATTAAGGTTGGTTGATTGGTAGAGCCTTTGCTACTAATGGCTCGCAAAAATTTAAACAAGCAAATTTTAGCATGGTTAGTAGTTGGAAGGGGATCAATCGTTCGATGCTGTTGGCACACTCTCCCACAATGAGTCTTTGGACTCCCTGGAGGTGTCACATAATAATAATAATAATAATATTTAGCTCTCAGAATACCTACGCTATCCAGGGACACAACCTCCATATCATAGCGGATATTTTGATGCACAAAATACGATATGATGTTTCAGGAATTACAAAAAATACAGGACTTTCACATATCACAATACTACAAATGAAAAATGGATACTTTCTAACTGAACTACTGAAAGAGTATTATATTCAGCAGTAAGTTTCTCACTAAGCAATAACTCTCCTGGAAGGCAGGATCCAAAATCTACTTCTTTGTCTAAAGAAGCTGTTCTCATAGAAAGCAATTATACTACTATTTTTTAAGTGTGAGGGAGGAATTTAACATCATGCTTTAAACATACAGTGATAAGAGCAAGTGATTAAGACAACTAATTTATAATAAACACATTTATTTCAGAATTTTTGTTGTTGTTGTTTAAATCACTATTAAGTGAATAAAATTATTTACAGTGAATGTTGTATATAAGACAACTGTGTAGGCAAGGTTTAAGATGGGAAAAAAAAGGAATATAGTGATGTGTTTCTTAAACAGATGGAGATTGTGATCTTTGGATGAAATAATATAAAGAAGGCTGTTGTAAAAGACAAAGCCAGATAAAATGAAAGAGGAAGATAAAAATCTGACCTGTGTGGGGACTGTATAATGACCATCAAATGCACTCACTCACTTTTACAGACATAAAGAAAAGTAATTAAGTGGTCACAAGCATTATCAGAAAGGTTTTTGTTGCACCATCACAAATGTGAGAAGATTATTCTAAAGTTGACAGATTGTGGATGAGCATTGTTTTGAACAGAAATTTATTATTTTTTTTTTTGAAATTGAAAAGGCTTGAAGTGATGTGTTTTGCACCACGTAAGACTAGAGATTTAAGTCAGTCCAAAAAGAAAAATCATCCAAGGATCAAAGGCAAGAAAAAGTAAACTGAGGCCATTCTTATAAGAATTTTTTTTTATATATATAAAAGACCTGTGGTGAATTCATCACTAAAAAACACACATACTAACCACAGTAATGACTATTTAATTCATAAATATTTCACCCCAAGTATCTCAGGACTCTGGAAACTAGTGATTTAATGATGTCAAATTTCTGAGAATGATGAGCAGAAGAATGTTGAATGTAGCGACCTGAAAACGTATGCTTGCTATAGACAGACGTGGCAATGGAACCGTCTTCTTTTCTTTTAATGTGTAAATCCAGAAAGGAGATACCCTGTGGAGATTCTTTTTCTAGTGTAAAGTTGATGTGAGGGTGAAGAAGGTTTATTTTATCTAGAAACAGTTGTAATTCCTGTTCGGGATGATCCCAGACTGCAAATACGTTGTCGACATATCGTAACCAAATTTTTGGTTTGGGTTCAAAAGTGAATATATATTTTTCCTCAAGGTGTTCTAGAAATTTCATCAAGTAACTTGTTTAATTTCCTGAGTTGATAAATTTCGGTCATATGACCGAAAAATGAATTTATTACTCCGAGATCGTAATACTTACGCCAAAGCGGATTATGATCCTACAAAACGTCAACTCAGGAAATTAAACAAGTTACTTGATGAAACCTCCTCCTTAGATGAAGAAACAATTTAAAAAACTCAAGACATACCATGCTAGACCTCCCAGAATTTATGGCTTACCTAAGCTTCATAAAATTAATATTCCTCTCAGACCCTTCGTAGATTCTATTAGCAGAGTTATCAAGATTCTTATCTAACCTTCTCCATCCTGACATAGGCCACTCAGCCTCTTCAATCAAAAATTCCAAAGAGTTTCATGCAAAAATAAAAGACATTCAACTGTTAAAAAAACTGATTTGTTAAGCTTCGACATTGTCTCCCTCTTCACGAACATTCCCCACAAAGAAACAGTAGAATTATTAACTCAAAAATTTCCTTCTGATATAGTTGAATTATTTCAAATTTGTTATTACATCCGGTTACTTCACCTGGAAAGGTCAAACTTACAAACAAGAAGAAGGAACAGCAATGGGATCTCCTTTATCACCAAACTTAGCA
Organism: Typopeltis vanoorti; assembly: GCF_054136105.1. Lineage (NCBI taxonomy): Eukaryota > Metazoa > Arthropoda > Arachnida > Uropygi > Thelyphonidae > Typopeltis > Typopeltis vanoorti. Next base: position 55,363,164 of record NC_143555.1, on the reverse strand, counting down.
AACCTGTTTCTAGAATACCTTGAAGAAAAAATATTCACTTTTGAACCAAAACCAAAAATTTGGTTATGATATGTCGACGACGTATTTGCAGTCTGGTATCATCCCGAACATGAATTACAACTGTTTCTAGATAAAATAAACATTCTTCACCCTCACATCAACTTTACGCTAGAAAAAGAATCTCCACATTGCGATAGACAGACGGTTCCATCACCATGTTTGTCTATAGCAAGCCTACATTTTCAGGTCGCTACATTCACAATTCTTCCGCTCATCATCCATCTCAGAAATTTGGCATCATTAAATCACTAGTTTCCAGAGCACACAAATTCTGCTCCTCTGAAGATTCTCTAAACCAAGAACTAGAAATTATCAAAAATACTAAATGGATATAATCTTAAAACAACTCAAAAAATCATCAGTCACCTTCCCACACATCAACCCAGACAAAAAGAAGTCCATAGGATTCCCATACGTTACGTCAAAGGCATCTCCGAACGTCTTTCTAAAATTATGAAGAAATACAATTTTGACACTACTTACAAACCTATCAACCAAATCTATAACTTGTTACCTTCTCCTAAGGACAAACTCTCACCTCTGATGTTACCTGGCATTTATGAGATCCCATGCTCCTGCAAATTGTCTTACTTTGGTTAGACAGGTAGGTCTGTTCAGAAACGCATCTCGGAACATCAAGACCACAGTCGTCTTTTCAAACAGCAGAAATCTGGTCTCTCCCAGCACGGAGTTGAAAATCCAAACCATAGGACCCACTGGGAGAAGTCGAAACTTTTACACAGATCTTTATATAAATATGGACGTTTATATAAACAAAGTGCTGAAGCCCTACTACACAGACCAAATTTAAACCGCAACGATGTTCTTACTATTCCTAAAGTATGGGAAATTGTCATACAAAATTGTGTAAAATAATCTTTATATATATATATATATATATATATTTTTTTTTTCCAGTTATATTTAATTTACTTCTATAACACGTTACTGCGTGCATATTGAGATTCCATTGTAATCATGAGTCCTAACTGTATGTTATTCCTAGTATTGTTTGAACTACTGTACTAATGATGTCCCGAGATACTTGGGATGAAATATTTATGAATTAAATAGTCATTACTGTGGTTAGTACGTGTGTTTTTTAGTGATTCTTACAAGAAACAAGATGGCAACATGATATCTGAGTATTATCCAAGGTACAAGAAAGTGAAGTAAGATCATTCTTACAAAAAACATAACAGAACTCTGTTTTGGTAGCATTAACAATGGTGGAAAGTTCACTCACTACATGGAAAATGGCAAAGAAGCTCAGTGTCTAGGGCATTAACAATGCAGGATCTTGAAGATGGAATGTCTGACATTATAAAGCTTTTCAAGTGAAGAGGACTGGAACATTGTCATCAGCAAAATTAGTGGATGATGAAGATCAGGGATAAAAGTAGAGAATTTAGAGTATTCTTCTACTGGTGAGAAAATCTGAGGAGGAAACCATCTAACATCACATGGAGTAAATGATGAGGATGGAAACTGGTGATCCAAAGGATGGAAGGCAGACCATAAAATGGTAATTTAACAGTACGCCTCTATGATCAAATGGCCTGTAAATGCAAAGAGAAATTGAGCAAACCTTCCAAAATTGGGTACTGATGGATAGGAGGATCTGCTGTAGAAGTGGCAGAATCAATATTGGTAATAGCTAATTGGTGAGCCTCAAAGTAGAGAAGTTGGCACTTGATGAACTAATCCATTATTTTTAAAAAATGGGATAGAGATTAAAGGATGACTTTTATCTCTCATGTGAGATAGCCTTTACTTTCTTCCATGGTGTAAGGAGGGCTGTTGTATGAGTATAAAAATACTCTAAGAAATGTACTAATAGGTAATATACACAAATTTTGAGAACCTTTTTTTTTTTTTTTTTTTTTTTTTTTTTTTTTTTTTTTTTAGGTGGAGGGTGAGGGGAATACCACCATCAAGATTTAGAAGATATTTTTTATATAGAATTTTGTTCAAAAACTAATATATTTCATCCATATTTCATGAATCATTTGTTTGTTATAGTGCATTTCCTTCAATTCCAGAACTCAATAACTTTCCAATTACTATTTTACAATACCTTTTCCCTCACTAACAAAAGTTTTTCCTTTCATTATTCATATACAGGATTATTTTACTAAAATAACAGGAGGCAGTGTATATGTAATAAAATGTGATCCAATTCATGAATATGCATCCAAGTGAAAAATTATTTATTTTAATATTAACCAGGCATGTCCAAGGAATATGAAGCCTCATCTCAGGAGGCTACGCTAAATGTTATTCATTCAATGCCTATCACACATCTCCTTAAACTCATTCACTGACAGTGCACATATGACTGCCTCAGGCAACAAATTCTACTTATTCACCACTTTCTCCAAGCTAAAAATCTCTGCTAACTGCTTTCTTACATAACTTGAAGGGGGATGATTCCCTCTTTATTTTCTCTCCTGTCATGTACTTAAACATTTATTCTGCATCAACACCTTAAAACCCTTTAGTAACTTATCTGTTTTTATCATACCTTCCTTTTCTTCCTACAACCAATTTTTTTTTAACTCATAACACTTCAATCTGTCTTCACCAGAAACTGCAGGATATACCTAATGTAAATAGAAATAGGTCCAGTAAAGTTTTGCTTGTGAATCCTAAGCTTTTAAGATTTTCAAAATGATCTGTAATTTTTGATTATGGTTCTAGTTACTTCTTCAGTGAAGTTTACTGAGACTTTCATATAGACAGTGAATTCATTCTAAAGTGATTAAGGATGTTAGAGGAACCTAACTGATATACAATGCTAACATACAAGAGAAGGTTTGTATGTTGATTTTTGTTGTGTGTGAATTCAAGACAGTGAAACTTACTGGAAGGCAAAATATACTAAAATTTCCATATTGTTTCTTATGACCTGAAATATACATTAGCACTTGCACACAGTGGCAGACTGGCCAGGGTGTCAGCTAGTCCGATGGCAAGTGGGTCCCTGATGATGTGGGCCTCCTCAAACATTACACAATATGTTAAAAATATTAATGACCTTTTAGCTTGAAAATATAACAGAGGTTCCAATATTATTACTGTATGCAACTAAAATTTGTTGTATAACTATATTAATAAAAAAATTTAATAAAATCATTTTTTGAGGATACTTTATATTTAAGAATATAATAAATAACTCTGTAAAAAATAATTCTGATTCAGGTTATGTGAGGTGAATGCATAAGTTATATAGGCTCGGATCTTTAATACTGTGAACGCGCAATGAAGCTTAGCTGGGAATCCCAGTGTGGGATCGTGACAAGCAGCTGGAGTCAACTTTGTATTGAGCTATTGCATACATTGCAAAGACTGCAAATATCTTTCATTGTGTCGGCCTCAGTTTGAGTGTGCTTCGTCAGCTCTTCACCTTGTGCTTGCTGTGTTTTATGTGTTTTATAAAAGGTATATATTTAATTAATATTTCTTATATACTGTGGCCCTATGCCTTTAATTTAAATATAATGTAGTTTCTTTCATAGTATAAAATTAGTATAAAAATACTAGATAGTAAATATATTTAAGCTGCAGTCTCAAATAATAATAATATATACACATAATGCAAGTTCAATAAATAATGATACCTCTACAGTTAAAATGACTGTGATTGTTGTTAATAATAGATGCATCTATAAAGATTATTTCCATTGATGTGTTCTTGCAGCGTAATTGTAATTGTAGATGTTAATTTTTCCCAATGTGGATTATTTTAATTAATTTTTAATTTCAGAAATATTACCCCTACTAGCATGGAAAAGAAAAAGCATAAATCTGGATCATTGAAACACAAACAGCAACAAGAAGCAGAAAAGCAGGAATCAGCCAATTGATGCCGGTCTATTATAGATTTTATAATACCATCCACATCAATGTACAGTTCCGCAATCAAGAAGCAAGAAACAATACTCATGATGATGCAATGATTTGTGAGGTACAAGAACAGGAAAGAGCTACTTTGAATGTAGAGACAAATACAATAGCATCCTTCACTCACCAACCCAGGCCCAGTACTTCTTCTGGCTTCATTGTTCCAGTATCTTTACTACCTGTAGTTGCAACATCTGAACACAAAGCTTCAACTAGTTACAGGAAATCAGATATACCTTCAGGCATAAATGACTTGGTTTCTGAAGCACATCCTATAAACAAACCTACACAAGAAAATGAAAGATCAACTGATGGAATATTTCAATATCCATCACGAGCAAATCTGAAACAGTTTTTTGCTGAACATCCATTTCAGCTATTTGATGATCTGCCATTTCATGCTCGTTTGTATGACAGGAAAATTATGAATGACTCAGTCCCAAGAAAATGGCTAACATATAACAAAGAAAAAAATAGGTGCTTATATTGCTCATACTGCTTGGCCTTTGAGTCTCCCAACACTTGCAATCCATCACCCTTTGTACGTGGCTTTAGTGACTACAGGTGTATTAGCCAGAGCTTGGCTTTACACGAATTGACAACAACACGTCAGAAATGTTCAGCAATTTATCAGTGTGGTTAATGATGGCATCTTGGATAATTGTTTTGCATCTTCACTAATTTTAAAAAGAAAGAAGTGTTGAGGGGGGGGGGGTGCTTAAGGGTCAAAGCTATATAACAGAGAGGAGACCTCCACATAGCCTTTAAAGGAATGCAGAGAACCGATATCCGATAAAAAAGATATCCTTTGATGTATAGAGTAATTACTTCAAAAAAAATTGCAAAATGAAACAATCAGTGACAGCACAATCATAAAAAACACTCAACAAGCATGCAATAAGGAATACATATCCATACTTGAAGTAGAAAAAGCCATCAGAAGCATGTAATGTGGAAAGGCAGCTGGAGTAGATGATATTCGACCATTATCTGATATATAAAAAAGGGAAATAAAACAATGTGAGAATTGCAGAGGTATTTCTCTGTTGAGAAATATCTCTATTGAACACTCTATTGAGTGTTCCTGGTAAGATTTATGCAAATATAATTGAGAAACAGTTGAGATGAATTGTGAAAAGGAAGCTTGGCGAAGAACAAGCTGGATTCAGACCAAATAGAAGCTGCCAAGATCAGATTTTCACTTTACAACAAATTGTTGAGAAATTATGGGAATATAACAAAGATCTGTATTTAAGTTTTGTAGATCTGGAAAACACATATGACAAGGTGCCAAGAGAGAAGCTATTCAATATGCTAAAGTTATATGGTGTCAATGGGGCATTATATCAAGCAATACTTAGTCTGTATTTGAGTTATAAGTCAGCAGTTAGAATTAAAGGAAATACAGGAAGATGGTTTAATGTTACATCTGGTGTGAGACAAGGATGTACATTATCCTCTGTGTTATTCATTATCTATATGGATCACATTATGAAGGAAAGTGGTATTAAACATGATATCAAAATTGCAGATGTTAATGTCAGCTCTTTACTTTATGCGGACTATGTTATACTTCTAAATAAATCCACTACAAGTCTGCAAGATTCCCTGACTAAATTGAATAACTGTTGTAATAGATATGGTATGAAGGTCAGCAATAAAAAGCCAAAGATAATGAAAATAGGTGGAATTGCTGAAAATGTCAACTGCGTTGTGAATGGAGAACCTGTGGAACAAGTAAAACATTTCAGCTACTTAGGCACAATTTTTAGTGAAGATGGTAAATTAAGTATGGAAATAGACAACAGAATCAAGAAAGCGGGTATGGTAGGAAGTCAAATGAATATATTCATATGGAATAAGAGAGAAATTAGTCAGAACACTAAATTAGCTGTACAAGACAGTGTTCAAACCAGTTTTAAATTATGAATCTGAGAGCTGGGTCAGAAGTAAAACACTTGACCAAAAACTAGAGACCGCAGATATGAGTCCTGAGAAAGATTAGAGGCGTGAACAGATGGCAACAATGGCAATATCATATTAAAAACGAGGATGTTAGGAAAGAACTTGACATTGTCAGCATCCAGGAATGCGTTAGCAGAGCTAATCTCAGGTGGTATGGTCACTTAAACAGAATGGGCGAAGAAAGATTAGCAAAACAAGTGTTCTCTGCCAGGTTGGCAGGAAAATGACCCAGAGGAAGACCAAGATATATAGGCGGATTAATGTGGCACAAAGTGCCTTAGAGGATAGAAATATAAGATCTGATAATGTTGGAGTCTTGACAAGTAACAGACTGATTTGGAGGAAAATTGTAGATAGGAAGTTAGTAATGATGTAAATTTTTCATGTAGTACTCTCATATCCTGTACACCCCTTGAGGGTACATGGCAGGAATTTGATGATGATGATGATGATGAGGAATAACAGACAGGACATATCAGGCCTTTCTTCACACTTTGCCTCTGCCAACAATAATATTGATTGGGATATGAGTGATATGCCCTACATAGAGGACAAATACCATTTAAAATAAAACATTGCGTTTGCGTCACGTGTATTATATCATTGTATAACACACAGTGATAACTTTATATAATTTTTAGAATTGTCGGTTACTTTCCTAGTTTTTGTTACTTTCTATTGCTTACCAGTGTATTCCTTTGAAAATGCTGACAGAGATCGGTCAGTGAAACGTTGGATATTAAACTAATATTTACTTGACTAACATACAGAATTAAGTCTTTAATTTATTAATACTAGTAGTCAAGAAAAAGGTCATAAAATGATTGCACTGATTTAACTTAAATTTAACTGTGTGTTCATGTGAGTTTTGAATTAATCTAAGTTAAATCAGTGCAATCATTTTATGACCTTTTTCTTGACTATTAATAAATTAGAGACTTAATTCTGTATGTTAGTCAAGTAAATATTAGTTTAATATCCAACGTTTCACTGACTGATATCTGTCAGCATTTTCAAAGGAATACACTGGTAAGCTTGCAGAGTGAATATAGAACTCATAAACTGATAATGGAAGCAATTGGAAGTGAACACAACTTCCTGTTTCCGGTTGCGTACCACCCTATGAAACAGGAAAGCAGGATACCAACTTATGAGTAATCAAACCTGAAAATTTGAAAAAACCAGTACCATCTACCAGAATATTTATAATACATTTTGCTATCAGTAAATCGCAAATTTTTAAAAACTTAAGAAACAAGGTGCCAGTACTCCGTACCATTGCGTACCACCTGAAAAAAAAGCACTGGTTTAACCTAATAATTCATGCTTTGTACAACACAAAAAGTTGTATAAAGATTTATTCTGCTTGGACCAAGCAAAGTTTAAAACTATTGCAGAGAAGGGCCTTTTAGATGAAGCACTGGAAGGTATTATTAAGCTGTCTCCATAAATCAGCAAAGATCAAGTAATAGTAATCGAGTGCCAGCCTGGCTGGTCGAGTGGTTAGCATATCCGCTCTCCAACCAAAAGGCTGCGGGTTCGAATCCCGCCGTGGACATGGATGTTTGTGATTTTCTTTGGAAATACTAGTGGTGGTGGTCGGCGGTAGATGGTGTTGGTGTATTGAGTAGCAGAGCCAGAGTTGTAGAGCAGGTGCCCTTCCTCGATGAGTCCTTGGACTCCCTGGAGGTGTCTAATAATAATAATAACTGGTAATTAATTTACGGAATTGACAACGCATATAAAGTAAATAAATTAAAGATAACTTTAATGAATCACTTCTATATTTCGGCAATGTCACATTGCCATCTTCGGGAACATAAAGATATGGTATGTGCACTAAGGAACTAACAAAGCAAATGAGGAAGAAAATAAGAACTAATTTTGTTCCTAAAGTCCTAATTAGGACTTTAGGAACAAAATTAGTTCTTATTTTCTTCCTCATTTGCTTTGTTAGTTCCTTAGTGCACATACCATATCTTTATGTTCCCGAAGATGGCAATGTGACATTGCCGAAATATAGAAGTGATTCATTAAAGTTATCTTTAATTTATTTACTTTATATGCGTTGTCAATTCCGTAAATTAATTACCAGTTATGTCTAACCAACGTATAAGTCTTACTACTAGAATAATAATAATAATATTGGAATTGTTTTCTTTTGCTTTGAACTTTGATGTATTAAAGCTATTGCTTAATGATGGTGAGAATATGGATTCCAGTTGCAACAAGTGTAAAATTTGTAGAGCTTGCCCATCGTGTGTACTAAAAATTCTGGCATCCAACAGACTTCATGACAAGACATATGATAAACTTTATAAAGTCATCTGCACACTATCAGTTACTTTCACATTGGACTTACTCAAGTCCAATGTGAAAGGACATTTTTAAAACTAAAGATCATAAAGACTAAGAAATTCACTGTCTGAGGAGAACGTGGAATCATACATGTTGCTATCCATTGAAAAAGAACTGTTAGATGAATTGGATGCAGAAGCAATTATTGACAGATTTGCACAATCATCTAGTGAATTCAATGTCCATGAAATATCCTTTTGAACTACCTGTTAATGTGTAAAATGTTCAGTACAAGCAAACTATTTTAAAATAGCCACCATTTATTTAAAATTAAAATTTTTTTTTTTTAAATTCAGTTATAACAATTTGTATTTACATTTAGTATCTACTACTGCCAGTAATATGTACAGTATATGTACACTGTAATTACTAAAAATATACAATTATTAATTTTAATTGTACCTTTTTTCCACTTATGTATTTTTTTGCAAATTTTATTTATTTATTATAAAAATTAAATGATAGCCTTATACTGGTAGGTCTATCTGGCATTTCAGTCTAAGTCAATAAAGAATACAGTTTGGACAGGTATAGTTCTAAATAATTAAATATTTCTTTATCCAATAAAACTACTCTTCACATAAAACCAATTTAAGAAAACTTTGAGAAACACAGGTATAAGCATAGACTAATACAGAGTCTTTGCAAAATATGTCTGCATTGTACTACCAAACCACAAACTTCATATTCAGATGAGAATGATTTATCAATTGCTAGAATTACTGGCCAATAACAAAAGAGTGCAATAGCTGTGATGTGAAATTCATTTCAACAAGTATGTGTAAAAAAAAAAAATCAGCAGAAAGACAAGTGTTTTATTCATACTGATAACACTAAATATGGATGTACATCCTATGATCTGTTCTGGTCTCATTTAAGTCTAAGAGCCTCTTCTGAGGTCAACCCAGCTTTCTTTTCCCGTTTGTTTTATATTTTAATAACTGTTTATGATATCAAGTATTGGCCATTTACTTTACATATTGTATTCATTTTTGTTTAGTTTTTCTTCTACTGATTTTGTTTGGTCCTCTTTCATTCTTTTTTTGTCTAATAATGCATATTTTGCAGTTTTTCTCATGAATCTCATTTCATGTGTTTCTATTCTTCATTTATCTTGTTTATTTATTACCAAATTTTGCTGCCATATAATGATATAGGTACTGCTAAAGTCTGGTATATATTTAAGCATGTTTCTTTTTGAATAAAATTAGGATTATGAGTTCTATTTATCAGGCCTGTAACCTGCAAAAATTTTTAAATTTTCAATTTTATGTCCTTTTCTCCTTGATATTTCAAAACCAAGATAATTAAAAGTATTTATTTATCTGTTGTATTATTTAGTTATTATTATAATTAATATTACTCTGTACCACTCAATCCATCAACCGCCCACTCCCACCACTAGTATTATCACAGACAATCACAAACATCCATGCCCACAGCAGGATTTGAACCTGCAGCCTTTTGGCTGGAGAGCAGATATGTAACTGCTCTGCGAACCAGGCCGGCATTATTAATAACTACTTTACTTCTAACTGGAGTTTGTCCACAAAATGCCATTGTTTTCGTTTTATGAATAGATATTTTCATTCCAGACTGTTCTACTATGATGTTTAATTGATGTAATGCTTTTTGTAAATTATCTTCCATCTGGTATTATTACCTGATCATCTGCAAATAATAACATTTATTTTATTATTACAAGAAATTTCTATACCCAGGTTATTTTAAGTGTTCCATTGTATTATTATTTCATTAATGTGTGTGTGTGTGTGTGTGTGTATAATATTGAAGATAGAAGACATCCTTGTCTTCAACCTTGATTTGTAGATTGTTTTTTTTTTTTTCAGATGCTTTTTCCATTTATTTTTATTTTCATATTATTATTATTATTATTAAAATTAAAACCTCCATGGAGTCAAAAGATTCATTGCAGGAGGTCCAACTGTTACACACACAGTTTATTGCACTGTGCCTTAAATATATTCACTGTCTCCATGCTCACAACATACTCAGGTAATGCATTCCAATCACTTATCATTCTCCATGCAAAAAACCTGCTCCTCACCCCCTTGCTCACACTCTCCTTATACAGCTTCCAGGAGTGACCTCCTGTTCTCCCCTATCTTCACCCATCCTATGCTAAACCTCCTCAACATTAATCTTGTAATAACCTCTTAACAGCTTATATGTCTTGATCATATCCCCTCTTCTCCTCCTATTCACCAATTTCCGAAAATAGCATTCCCTCAATCTGTTTTCATACTCAATATTCCAGAGACCAGAAAACACCTTAGTCAATCGTTTCTGGAACTTTTCCAAGACATCTTCATATTTTTTGAAACCCAGGCGACCAAATCTGTGCAAAGTAATTTATATGTGACCTGATTAAATCCTTATACAAGGAAACCATAACATCCTTACCTCTACAAGTCAGTACCCTCCACATCATTCCTATTATCCACTGTGCTGTCCTTCTGATAGCTCTCGCCAACTTTGCATCATCAACTAACAACTGCATATCCACAATCACTTCCAGATCTCTCATCTCCTCTACCTCTTCCAAGATTGCACCAATTGTGTACTCTACATTTCATCTCTCCTTCCAAAATTTCAAAACCTTACTCTTTGCAACAGTGATTTGATATCCTCACTGATTTACCCATTCAGCCAGTGTATTCAAGTCCTCTTGCAAACCCACAGCATCTGCTTTACTCCTGATAGTTTTTCCTCAACTTTGCATCATCTGCAAACAACTGCATATCACCATTCAGACCTCTCCATATATCATTTACATACAAATTAAACAGCAATGGACCCAAAACAGACCCTTGGGGTACACCACTAGAACTTTCCTCTTTTGGGATATTGCTCCTCCATAGACAACTTGCTGATATCTATCAGACAACCAGTCTCCAATCCAGCGAACTAATCTACTGTTCAGCCCCGTCCATTCCAATTTAATTACCAGCTTGTCATGTGGCAATTTATCAAACACCTTTGCAAAATCTAAATATACCACTGTATATGCAACACCCTTATCCAACGCATTTGTTACTTTATTATAAAAAGTAAGCAGATTACTAAAGCACGATCTTCCTTTAGTAATCCATGCTGGCTACCAAAGAGTATTTTTCTGTTGTCAACCCAATTTTAAATCTTGCTCCTAACTAACCTCTCTAATGCTTTAACCACAACTTCAGACACACAGACTAACCTATAATTCAAAGCCCTAGTCTTATCACCTTCCTTATGAATCGGAATAATTTTACTCTCTTTCCACTCCTTTGGAACTTTCTCACTGCATTCAAGTTCTGCATGATGTCACATTCACAAGAATGAAATACCTTTATAAATTGCACATTAAATAACTCAACTATATCCTCTGCAGTGGTTATTATTCCTCCCTTTTCACCAATAAATGCTACCTTTCATAATAATTTTTTCTTTTACTGGCCACATATCAAAAAATTCCCTAGGATATTTTTAAGCACATTAGCTAACTGCTGTTCATATCAAGTGAGTCACCTTCCTCACCTGCTCTTTGTACTTCTCATGCAACTGGTTGTTATAATTACTCATCTTGTGCTTCTTCCATAATACCTTCTTCCAGATTACACACCTTATCTCTCGATTCATCCATTTCACATCTGTTCTATTTACCCTCTTGACCTTTGGAATACATTCTGATATTACCTCCACCAAATAGTTCTTGAGTAGGGGGCAAAAGCAGCATCAATATCCTTTCCATCTAGTTTCTTTATTCAATTTATTGTTGCAATCTGTTTCCTTAGCTTTTCATAATTACCAGCCTTATAATTCCCCATATATCCCTTTCTAACAGATGTCCTCAAATGACTGGTCACCCTGCAAGTGATCACCTCATGGTCACTCTCACCAACTGGTGGAAGATTTGACACCCCATTTATAATAACATCCATTGATGAGATGATCAAATCCAATACCCCTTTGATCCTCGTGTACCCTATGTTATGTACTGCCTAAGGTAACTGTCTTTTAAAAACTTCAGAAATTAACTTTCTTTGCCTCTAGATACAGTCTCTTGATTCCAGTCTACATTACCATAATTAAAGTCACCCATTATGATTACTCATTTCTTGCTAGCCAGGCTAATTTGTCTATACATTTCCTTCTCATTGCTCACCATATTACCAAGTCTGTAGGAAACACCCAACTAAATATTTCTCCTGTTCACCTCTACTTCACACTACATTGCCTCAAAACTACAGCCACTATTTACACCTTACAAATCCACCTTAGATGGGCCCAACTCATCTGCTTACCATCAACAGTACTCCTCCTTCCTTTCTTCCCTGTCTTCATGAAAAATATCATATCTGTTCATCTCTATTCCTGTCAGGATGTCATCCTAATCTAACCATGTCTCACTTATACCAACAATTTTGGGGCGAATAAACTCAATCAATGCAACAATTTCATTCCCCTCATTTCGAATACTTCTGGCATTAGTAAAAAAACATAAGAAATCAGTCACAACTTCTCTGATGTGACTCTTCAATACCTTCCCCAGTCCCTTCCTCTATATTACCACTAATTCTACAACTTTCCTCACATCCAATCTCTCCCCTCTCATCCCAGGCCATATCAATCTTTTTTGCCCACTCACACATTGACCTCTGAATCCAGCATCCACATTTCATAAAGTGCCTCCTCATCCAACCTGACTTCCCCCCCATTGAATTTATGAATGCTTGGGGCAACAGCAGTAGGCCTGGATGTATCCCAAGACATCAACATCAAATACTACTATCTTGAAGGGTTGAAGGAACTACTACTATCTTGAAGGGTTGGAAAAAGGCAAAACTGCACTTCCAGGTAATGAGTGAGACACCAGGTTAAATATCTTTTATCATACCTTTGTGCAACTTGACAAGAAGTAGATATTGGGGTGAAGAAGTAGATATTCAGGTGATACAGAACAAGGAACTAATATTTGGCTATCGCCACATGGCCCTGATTCTATGTATCTATTAACTCAACAGCATTAAGAATAGGCATCATATTTTTTACTGGGGTTAACCTTGGATCTTGGAGCAAATTGTCAAAAGTTGTTGTCACTGTCTGTGATTCCTCCATTTCTATTACTGTATCTTCACTTTGTTGCAATCCTTTTACCAACACTGAACTCTGCACAGATGGAAGTAAGTTCTGAGCTGGACTAGGATATATATTTGAATGAGAAACAGAAACCTCACTTAGTGGATAGTCAGTTCCTGACAGCTCAACATCCTTCACTTATGAATAACTTTATTGCCATGCTAGTATCTTCTGGTGTGTCTAGTTCATTTAATCTTGGGTGATATCTTCCTCTTAATGGTGGCAATTTGTGCTGTTTTTTTTTTGGTTTGCACCTCAGCAAGTAACAAGGCCTGGTTACATGAGTCATGTCCACTCTTCTCCTAAATATCAATATTGAAAGTATCCCAATGTGCAACATCTGAACATTCAGACTTTTAGCAGCATTAAGTAGTATAGAAAGTTAGTTCTGCAAAATGATCACTTCACCCTTGTATATAAAATCTATTATTATTTTTAAATATTTTGTATTTTATATCGTCGAGAATAGCAACTGGATGTTTACATGAATTTTTAATAAATATGCCATAAAAGAAAGAACTGCAGGCAGACAGCACTATTTTGTGCAAGTCACATCTACAAAATTTCGCTAAAAAGTAATTCATTAAAAGTAGTATTCCATATAGCATGTGATAAAATATTAGGTACATTTATTCTTCGTAATATGTCAAACAATATAAAATCAATGTCTTTTTTACTTTATCAAATGCTTCTTCATAATCTATACACAGAAGGGTTTCTAAATTAAATTTTCTTTCTTCTATAAGTAGCTTTAAACTTAATGCTATATCCATTCTAGAGTGTCCTTTTATAAATCCATTTTGACATTCTAATAACCTTTTTTCAATATATATTTTTAATTTTTCATTAATTAATCTACTATATACTTTGTAGCATGTATTCAATAAACTAATTCCTCAGAAATTAGCAGGCTTTCTTTTATACCTTATTTTCTAAATATTAGCATTACTATACTTGTATTCCATTCTATTAGTATTTGTTCCATTGTATATATTTTATTTAAAAATTTTAATAATCTGATGAAATTTTTTTCCTATTAGTAAGAAATTCATATCAATAAGAATTATAATTAATAGACTGTAAGACATTCTAATATATTTTATATGATCTCAATGAAAATATGAAATACAGTGAATAAATTATTCATGTCTAATATGGTTATTTATATAGGTATTATATGTATTTTTTAATGTAAATATTAATTACGAAAGATTAACTATACAGTGACTGTGGTTCCTACTAAGGGTTGGACTTTCTCAATGTATATGGATTTAACAGAGTTAAGACTGTGTATTTTTACTGTTAGCTGATAAAAAGTTGAAATTCAAAACATATCACTTATAATTAAAACGATTTTATGTAAACTAGTTTATAATCTCGTGTTAAAACTTACCTTTTCTTCATTTCTTCTTCTTCCATTTTTCTGTGTTCTTCTTCTTCTTTTCTAAGTCGTTCATGCTCCATCTCCTCCTGAATTTTTCGAAGTCTATTTTGTTCCTCAGCTATCTTTTGTTTTTGTAATCTAGCTTCTAAAGCTTTCAGCTGATTATTCATATTCTGAATTAAGTTTTCACAGCTTTGTTCTATATCATCCGATTTCATGTCCATATCCTGTAATATCATCAAAATATTTCATATAATTCACTTTTTTATGAATATGTGTGTAACTGTCATATGTGTCATATAATTTAACAATTATATGTAATAATTGTCAAAGGAGTGGTATTTCCAGTAGTGATGTATGGATGTGAAAGCTGGATTATTATGAAGAAAGAAAGAAAATGAATTGATTTATTTGAAATATTGGTGTGGAGGAGACTATTAAGAATCCCATGGACTGCAAGAATGACCAATAAAAAGGTTTTAGAGAATATAAAGACCTTGCTCCTTGGAGGCAAGGATTGCTAAACAGAAGTTGATGTACTCTGGACATGTTATGCAAACTGATGAATTATTGGAAAAGGCAGTTATTTTGGGAAAGACTGAGGGAATGAGAAGAAGAGAAAGACCACAAAAGAGTTTGATGAACAACATTTAAACTTGCTAAACATTCAGCAAATTTATATGTAGGACAATTTATGGCATTCACAATGGGGTACAGTGAGGCTCCAAGTTTATGATCTTATGTAGCCAACACTGACTTTGCGTATGTGTGAATAATAAAAAATCTTTAATTTTGACGTTGGCCAACTTATAATCTAACAGACTCAAGATTTCAATTTTTTATTCATATACTGTAGAGTTTCATCACTACTGCCATATACACTGACTTATGAGATAATTCTTTTAATTTATTATTATTATTATGGTCATCTGTATTTAGGATCACCAGGCATTTTCTGTCTGCTTTCACTATTATTACTTTTGATTTAATTTTAGGGGTGCTTAAGGGTCAAAGCTGTATAACTAAGAGGAGACCTCCACATAGCCTTTAAAGGAATGCGGAGAACCGACCAGGGCTTCTGACCTAATGTCCAATCCTCACCTTCTCGTGGTGCACCCTGTTGGGTATCTACTTTGATACTGAACGAACGAGGATGGGCTGGCAATTTGGTATTTAGCCGACCAAATTGTATTCTTATTGGTTAAACCTAAATAAAAAATGATGGTACAACATGACAAAATTTCATGCCGGCTGGGGCGTCGCCCGGTTAAACAAGGCCCCCGTTGTTTTCTCCAGGGAACCAGGGCGAACAGCGAAAAGTCAGCTACTGGAACAAATCTGAAAACAAACCCCAACTCAACAACACCAGAGTTAAAGATCGGTACTATCGACATAAGAAGCATGAATGGCAAAAAAATGGAACTGGCTGAGGAATTAGATAAGTACCAGATCGACATATTAGGGGTGACTGAAACAAAAAAAGACAAAAACTGGTGAGATCTTTCTGAGCAATAAATACAAAATGTTATATTCAGGCAATGACAATCAAGGAAAAGAAGGAGTAGCCATAGTATTCAACACAAAATACGAGGCTAATCTTCTTGAATGGCAGTCAGTCTCAAGTAGAGTGATGTGGGCAAATATGAGAATGGGGAACTGGACAATGAGACTTATTTGTGCCTATGGTCCCACAGAAGGTTCTACTAAGGTAGAAGTGGAGGAATTTTTTGAGGCTTTAGAAAAAGCAACTGACACAATGAAAAAGGAAAAGTTGGTCCTTGTTGGGGATCTAAATAGCAGAGTAGGAAATGATTGTGAGACATACAAAAATATTTTGGGAAAATTTGGAGAAAAGAGCAAAGCTAATAATAATGGCAAATATCTGTTGGATTTTTGCTCAGGACACGGACTGGTTATTACTAACACCATGTTCCAACATAAAAATATGCACAAATTCACATGGAGAGAAGAGGCTAGGAATAAGAAAAGTCTCATTGACTATGTTATTGTTGATAGTGATGTTTTCTCCTTGGTGCAGGACACCAGAGTGTACAGAGGATTTGAAATTGGAAGCGATCATTATTTAGTCTTGAGCAGGATAAAATTGAATTTCATATTGAAAAGAATAACATGTAAGAAAGTTTTAAAGCGAATAAAAGTTGAGCAGCTCTCAGATGTGAACTGTAGACTAAAATACAGAAATATTATTGAAAAGAAAATGAAAGAGTTTGAGAACAGGAATCAAACCTTGGAGATTCAGTGGCAAACTCTGAAGGAAACATTGATTGAATCTGCCAGAGAGGCATGTGGTGAGGTTGTGTGCAAGGATAAAAAAATCAGAACTCCCTGGTGGACACAGGAAGTTAAAGAGGCAGTGAAGGAAAAGAAGAAAGCATATCAAAAGTTCCTGGCAAATAAGTCAGCTTTTACTCTTACAGAATACAGAGACAAATGTAAGAAAGCTAAACAGTGTGTAAAACTAGCTAAACAAAAGTCATGGGAGG
This sequence comes from Typopeltis vanoorti, assembly GCF_054136105.1. Lineage (NCBI taxonomy): Eukaryota > Metazoa > Arthropoda > Arachnida > Uropygi > Thelyphonidae > Typopeltis > Typopeltis vanoorti. The sequence goes on along the minus strand of NC_143555.1, from coordinate 55,345,851 downwards.
GCATTGGCAAGAATATAGAAAATAAATATCAAGAAGGTGGCAAAATATTCTGGAGGTTGTTGAAGAAGCTTAGGAATGGAGGAAAGAGTGCTGTAAAAGGAATTAGAGATGATAAAGGTGAAATGAAAACAGGGGAAAAAGATATCCTTGAAGTATGGAGTAATTACTTTGAAAAACTGCTAAATGAAACAAGCAGTGATGACAGCACAGTGATAAAAAACACTGACCAGGCATGCAGTCAGGAATACATATCCATACTTGAAGTAGAAAAAGCCATCAAAGGCTTGAAATGTGGAAAGGCAGCAGGAGTAGATGATATTCGACCAGAAATGCTGAAGTATGGTGGTATAAGAGTCTTACAGTGGCTGCACTGCATAGTTCAGAAAGCCTGGGCAGAGGGACGAATTCCCGATGATTGGAGTAGAGCTCTCATAGTACCCATATATAAAAAAGGGAAATAAAACTGAATGTGAGAATTACAGAGGTATTTCCCTACTGAGTGTTCCTGGTAAGATCTATGCAAGTATACTTGAGAAACGGTTGAGAAGAATTGTGGAAGAAAAGCTTGGTGAAGATCAAGCTGGATTCAGGCCAAATACAGGCTGTCAGGATCAGATCTTCACTTTACGACAAATAGTCGAGAAAGCATGGGAATATAACAAAGATCTGTATTTAAGTTTTGTCGATTTGGAAAAGGCATATGACAAGGTGCCAATAGAGAAGCTATTCAATACGCTGCAGTTATATGATGTCAATGGGGCATTATATCAAGCAATACTTAGTCTTTATTTGAGTTGTGAGTCAGCAGTTAGAATTGAAGGAAGTACAGGAAGATGGTTTAATGTTAAATCTGGTGTGAGACAAGGATGTACATTATCCCCTCTGTTATTCATTATCTATATGGATCACATTATGAAGGAATGTGGTATTAAACCTGATATCAAAATTGGAGATGTTAATGTCAGCTCTTTGCTTTATGCAGATGATGTTATACTTCTAAATAAATCCGCTACAAGTCTGCAAGATTCTCTGACTAAATTCAATTGCTGTTGTAATAGATATGGTATGAAGGTCAGCAATAAAAAGACAAAGACAATGAAAATAGGCAGAATCATTGAAAATGTCAACTGTGTTGTGAATGGAGAACCTGTGGAACAAGTAAAACATTTCAGCTACTTAGGCACAATTTTTACTGAAGATGGTAAACTAAATATAGAAATAGACAACAGAATCAGCAAAGCTGGTATCGTAGGAAGTCAATTGAATAAATTCATATGGAATAAGAAAGAAATTAGTCGGAACACTAAATTAGCTGTATACAAGACAGTGTTCAAACCAATTTTAAGTTATGGATCTGAGAGCTGGGTCAGAAGTAAAACACTTGACCAAAGACTAGAGACCGCAGATATGAGAGTCCTGAGAAAGATTAGAGGCGTGAACAGATGGCATCAATGGCAATATCATATTAAAAATGAGGATATTAGGAAAGAACTTGACATTGTCAGCATCCAGGAATGCGTTAGCAGAGCTAATCGCAGGTCGTATGGTCACTTAAACAGAATGGGCGAGGAACGATTAGCAAAACAAGTGTTCTCTGCCAAGTTTGCAGGAAAGCGACCCAGAGGAAGACCAAGATATAGGTGGATTGATACTGTACAAAGTGCCTTAGACGATAGAAATATAAGATCTGATAATGTTGCTGTTGTAATAGATATGGTATGAAGGTCAGCAATAAAAAGACAAAGACAATGAAAATAGGCAGAATCATTGAAAATGTCAACTGTGTTGTGAATGGAGAACCTGTGGAACAAGTAAAACATTTCAGCTACTTAGGCACAATTTTTACTGAAGATGGTAAACTAACTGGAGTCTTGACAAGTAACAGACTGATTTGGAGGAAAATTGTAGATAGGAAGTTAGTAATGATGTAATTTTTTCATGTAGTACTGTCATATCCTGTACACCCCTTGAGGGTACATGGCAGGAATTTGATGATGATGATGATGATGATTTAATTTTAGATTTTTCAGAGTTGCTTCTCATTTGGAGATACTGTTTCTCGGAAGGCTTGCATTTTTAAGCAAGGAAAAGGCTTCTAAGACCTATGACTTCTATTTCATCTTATCTTAAAATCTTCACTATCTTCTGGCTTCACAACGATTATGAAGACACAGACTATACTAAGATGTGGCTCAAGATCTGCAGAACCCAGTTAACCGTGACAGAACTGATGGTATGATCCTACACCAATTTTGGTATACTGCCCTATCATCCCATCAGCAATAATCACAGAGTTCACCATTGCTTTTCATGCATGTGACTATTTTTGTTTCCAAGGCTATTTCATTTTCAGTCTTTGTTCAGTGTGTATTTTTAAAGTACTTTTGATAATGCTACATAATGGCATACTTTGGTATACTAATTTTCTTTTTTGTTTCAAAGTTTTAGGAACAAAAACTTTGACACAAATGAATGCAGCAGCTATGGAAATTTGAACATGGAAATAGATACTATGATAGTATCTATATAATTTAGTTTACATTATCAGTAGCTTTCTATTAACTAGTTTCTTCCATTAATCCATTATTAATAGCTAGTAATGGGATGTCCCACAAAAGGTGAAGGAAGCATATTAGGTCAGATGTCTTGGTCTGCTTTCTGTATTCCTTGAAGGCTATGTGGATGTCTCCTCCCAGTTATCCAGCTTTAACTCTTATACGAAGCATTTAAAGGCACATGATTTTAGAATTTTACATATTTTACATTATCTAAAAATGCTGAATTATAGCTTTAAGCAAGTTACAATATTATTTCCGAGAGAAACAAATTATATGTTATTTGTTAACCATGTAAATTGCAATAAAAGTTTATATGGTATCAACGTATATCTCAAACTATTAATCAAAAATTTTTGTATGAAAAGATTACAATATTTAAACAATGTCATAAATTATGCATATTCTATTAAAAATTAATACATGCAGTAACTTAAAACATTAATTCCAAATATACCTTTATTTTTTTAATAAGCTGTGCATTTTTGTTTGAAAGGGCTTGTACTTGAAACTGGCACTGCTGTTTATCAGTTTTAAGCTGATTCACTATGGAACTCATTTGCTGAAGGCAACTCTGAAGTGCTTTTAATTTAATTATTCCCATGTACCTAAATAAAAATTATATTAATTTAAAGATAAAAATAAATAAGGTGTCAAGTCTTCAATAAATTAAAATGCTGTATTTGAATGATACAGTCATTATGCATTAACAGAATAATGACTGTATACATACAAATAATCTCACGGTAGAAATGCCATTTTAGGCTTGTTATCACAAATTAAAAGTTCAAAAATTCAAATTCAAAAATTTCAGCATGTTGGATCTGGTAATAGCATCAGAAGATCTATCTATAACTACAGTAGCAATTTTACCTCTGATGAAAGTGACCAATGCAGTCTTGTCCCGGGAGGTTGCTCAACAATAGAATTTTCAATTGAATCACTTTGATTTTGTGACCACACTTTTATTAAAAAAGATGTTTCTTTAAAAACTAAACAAGTACTAAAAAAAAACAAACCCGCCAAGTTTCGTTAGTCATCAGATTAACATCTTCAGGGGTAAAGATAACTAACACAAACTATAAGAAATTACGAAAACACAAGTTCATTTATTGGTATTATGAACATCAAAAAAAGTTCTTTAAAAAACCGAATAACAGATCTATACAACCATTAATATGTGATAGCTGGAAACAATGCTATTTGATGTCGCATTCTGTGGTTCACTATCACTTTGTCTGAGGTCTGAACTGGGTAAATTTTTAATAAACGCTGACCAAACTTGATTTAAAATCAAGCCTTGATTTTTATTGCATTATGTAGGAATTTTAATCATATTTGCTGCCTTTTTGAATTTTCTTGTGAAACTGTTTTTATCAACATAGGACATGTTTGTTCTGTCCCAGAGTAAATCATGACCAGTAGAAGTTGTGTGAAATGCCAAGACAGACTTATTTTCTCTCAAATCAAGTTTAGAGGGATCAGTTGCTCTAAGCGGCTCTAAGTTGCTGCCCAAGTTTGTCATAATTCCCATCTTTGTAGTTCCACATAAACTCTTTCTTGACTGAAAATTCTATTATCATGCAGAGGTTTCTGTGGTTAAGAAGTTCAATCAAATCATTCCGGTTTTGTGACAACATTTTTATTTAAAAAGACTGTTTTTTAAAACTAAACAAGTACTAAAAAACAAATCTGACAAGTTTCGTTAGTTGTCAGACTAACATCTTCAGGGATAAAGATAACTAACAGTTTAAAGCACAATGTATAAGAAATTACGAAAAAACAAGTTCATTTATTGCTATCATGAACATCAAAAAAGTTCGTTAAAAAACTGAATAACATATCTCTACAACCGTTAATACATGTTAGCTAGAAACAATGCTATTTGATGTCGCGTTCTGTGGTTCACTTTCACTCTGTCTGATGTCTGAAGTTATCTTTAATTAATATACTTTATATGCGTTGTTAATTCCATAAACTAATTACCAGTTATCCCATCCCTGTAGTGGCTCTCAGTAAGATCTGCAAAATACCCCACTAGAGCTGCAATCACCTCTTGATTCGAAGAAAAATGCTGACCAGCGAGGAAGAGTTTTAGTTTTAGGAAGAGATAGAAGAGGGAGCCAAATCTGAGGAATAGGGTGGATATTCCAACAATTCATAGTGCAGATCCCTTAATTATCCCATTGCCAAAACACCTTTGTGGGCAGGTGCATTCTCCTGATGAAAGATGATTTTTTCTTCTGCAAACTGGGTCTTTCCTCGCAAATTTTTTCGTACAATCTGGTTAAAAGATCAAAATAATATTCCCCAGTTATTGTTTTACCCTTTTCAAGATAATTAATAAACAAAATGCCTTCAACATTCCAAAACACAGATACCATGACCTTTCCTGATGATAGAACCGACTTTGTCTTCTTTGGCATGGAACAACAGGCTTCTACTGTTTTGACAACTGTTTGGATTCTGGTGTGTAATGGTGAATCCAAGTCTCATCCATAGTAATAAATCAACACACAAAATCAGTTTTATTCTTGTTAAAATGCACCAAGCATTGTTCAGAGATTTTCATGTGAGTGCGTTTTTGATCTGCTGTTTGCAAATATGACACCCATCTTGTGCACAGCTTTTTTCATTTGCAATTCTTCATGCAAAATATATCCTACATGTTCTTTTGAAATGCCTATAGTCTCAGCAACTTCACACACATTGACTTGCCAGTCATCCAATACCATATTGTGCATGCACTTGATTTCTGGTATTGTTACACTTTTTGGACATCCTTCACGTGGATCATCTTCAAGGCTGGTATGGCCGCATTTAAACTCAGCAGCCCATTTCTTAATTGTCCAAAATGAAGGAGAAGAGTACCCATAAACTTTTGTGAACTTCGAATGAATTTCTTTTGAGGTTTAACCTTCTTTTACAAAGAATTTTATAACCGCACGGTACTCAATTTTATCCATTTCAAGGGATACAGACAACATTTTTGCTTCAGACAGTTGTATAAAACAAACTACTTGATAGAATGACTTGCAATTTCACATGGATGGTTATGACAGATATATCAACTTAGAAAAAAAAATCTTGCCGATAGTGTTGTCATCTATGGTTGAGCCTGAGAACTTTGCAGACTACCCTTGTATATTAACCAACTTCATCAGTTGCTTTAAGTTCATCATACATACACTTGAAATCAAAGTATTATAATGACTGAATTAGAGAGACTTCTTTCTACATGGATCAAGGATTGTAACCTAAAACGGAACCTGCTAAGCACTGACCTTATTAAACCAAAAGCATTAAATCTCTTTGTAATCTTGAAAGAAATGGCTATCAATGATGAAAAAAAGAATTCCACACTAGTGCTGGGTGGTTTGAGTGTTTCAAAAAGAGAAATAGCCTACATTATGTTCTAATCACAGGCAAAGCTGCAATTGTAGATAAGGAAGTGGCTGCAATTATCCAGAGATTTTAAAGAAAACTGTGTAAGAAGGGGGCTATTGTGACAAACAAATATTTAATGGTGAAGGAATTGGAATTTACTTTTCTGGACAAATCAAAGAAATCTCAGCCTGGTTATAAAGTTGCAAAGTCGAATGAAATTACTGCTAGCAATATTCAAGCCATTTGGAAGCAGATTTTTCTACATTGTGCAAATGATTTTAGAGGCTTTTCAAATGAATCCAAGTTAATTAAATATCATTCTAAGATATTGAGCCATTCCGACATGCTAAATTTAGATGCACAGCGGGAAGATCCTGAAGAATATGAAGAAAATATAATCACTTGAAAGCTCAAAGAGATTTCACAGAAACAAATTGAAAATATCTTTTGTGCAACCGAAGTTTTTAATTAGCAATGCTTAGAGGCTGACCCTGGTGAAGAGAGCAGCAGTAAAATTTGCAGAAGAGTAGAAGAGGCAATAGGGCCATACCATCAGTTTTATGAAAAAAAAGAAACAGAATGCCTGCCAAACTACGTTAGCTCAAGTCTTTGTTAAGAAGCAGAATAATAAATTCATCATCATCAAATTCCTGCCATGTACCCTTGAGGGTACATGGCAGGAATTTGATACAGGATATGATGTGTACAGGATATGATAGTAATACATGAAAAATTTACATCATTACTAACTTCCTATCTACAATTTTCCTCCAAATCAGTCTGTTACTTGTCAAGACTCCAACATTATCAGATCTTATATTTCTATTGTCTAAGGCACTTTGTACCGTATCAATCCACCTATATCTTGGTCTTCCTCTGGGTCGTTTTCCTACCAACCTGGCAGAGAACACTTGTTTTGCTAATCTTTTCTCGCCCATTCTGTTTAAGTGACCATACCACCTGAGATTAGCTCTGCTAACGCATTCCTGGATGATGACAATGTCAAGTTCTTTCCTAACATCCTCGTTTTTAATATGATATTACCATTGATGCCATCTGTTCACGCCTCTAATCTTTCTCAAGACTCTGATATCTGCAGTCTCTAGTCTTTGGTCAAGTGTTTTACTTCTGACCCAGCTCTCAGATCAATAAGTTTGAATACTGTCTTGTATACAGCTAATTTAGTGTTCCGACTAATTTCTTTCTTATTCCATATGAATTTATTGAATTGACTTCCTACTATACCAGCTTTGTTGATTCTGTTGTCTATTTCCATATTTAATTTACTATTTCACTAAAAATCGTGCCTAAGTAGCTGAAATGTTTTACTTGTTCCACAGGTTCTCCATAAAAAATTTATATTCAGAATATGTTTTATTGTCTTTCAGCTTCATGGTTTTCCTTTAACTAGGACCTGAGACATACCCTAATTCTTTTATAAAAAAAATTAAGGGTCAAAAAAGAAATTTGAGGAACGAATTATACCTTTTCCCATAGGATATTATATTCAATTAATATGCCTGTTTTAAAGAATGCATTAGGCGCATTAATTGAGGAATTGCTGTACTTCTAGTTTCCCTGATTTTACAATTCCAATCTTTCACTGAACAATATTCTTTCCAAGCATCTAACTAAAAGCATTCAAATGTAGTCCATCAGGCATATACAAGTGTTTTCATTCTCAAGTGCTCTCTCTCTATATATACATCTATAAATTGCACACCATTCCTCCTAAATAATCTTCTTATTGATTCATTAGCAATTACTATGCCTGTTGTTAAGTCAGTCCTATCATACTGAAGTGACAGACTCACAGTCTTTACTTTCTCACTCTTCTTTTTTTGCTTCCATCTAGAACTCTTTCATATTTTCTCTCATTGCATATTTATCACCTCTGAAATCATTCGATACTGCCACAATATTCAACTCTTTCACTTCTCCCTTCTGCAATCTAACAGTTTCACTAACATCTTTGACCTTTGCAACTGAGAAACAACATGCTTGTATCACATTTTCATTAAGTATATCTTGTAACATAGTATCTCTACACAACAGCAGCCTCTTACTACCAATTTCTTTCTCTGTCATTTACCTTTTACCATTCACTTTTTTTTTCGTTCTCCCTCTTTCTGTACCACATGCATAATTCCTGAAGTAGTTGGAGCTCACTTAATGCCAGAATGGTAGAGGAAAGACACAGAGGACCAAGATACAGATGAATTGCTGTATTCAGATGCATCCTAGGAGATTGAAATATAAGGCCTGACAATATTTGAGTTCTGATAAATAACAGACTAATCTTGGGCAAAAATTGTAGATAAAAATTATTAATAATGTAAACTATCATATAAAACTACCCCAGTATCCTGTACACCTCTAGAGGAATACCTATCAGGAATTTGATCAAGGGTTATATATGTATTAGCAGTATGCAAGAGCATTCACGCTCATTTTAAGTTATTCCTTATGTGAAGGCTCTGTAAGAAAACTGAACAGTGAATGGATGGCATCACTGGAAGAATCATTAGAAATGAAGATATTAGAAGGAACTTGAAGCAGAATGTGGTAAGTAACTATAATCTAAGAGAGTGTGGACAGACTTATGTGTTCATCAAACATGTTGTTTATTTTTTTTACAGTATATATTCGAACACAGAAACTAAGTAAATAATTAATTTATTAACTTATTGCTGATATTTCGCTGGTGTTATAACCAGCATCTTCAGAGCACAAAAACACAGTTTGTTACAATACGCGAGACTATGACAACATGGTGTAATCAGCAGACTGGTTAAACAAAATTGTAGCAGCAACACAAAGACTAGAGTCTTGATTTTTTGGTGCCCTCTATCTGAAAAAAAAAAAAAAAAAAAAAAAAAAAAAAAAAAAAAAAAAAAAAAAACTATTACAAAAGTCTAGAGTCAAACAAAAAAGGCATACTAGTTTTTTCTTAGGATGACTGTCTCCCAGATCTTAGGCAAGTTAATACAGCCATATTTGTTGAGATTTGGAGTGTTTCAGGGCTTCTGTCGCCTCTAAGAACAATCTCTCCGAACTGGAAAAACACAAAAGTACTACACAGAAACTCTTGTAAGTCGGAGAGATTGTTCTTAGAGGCGACAGAAGCCCTGAAACACACTCCAAATCTCAACAAATATGGCTGTATTAACCTGCCTAAGATCTGGGAGACAGTCATCCTAAGAAAAAACTAGTATGCCTATTTTTTTTTTCCCCCCAGATAGAGGGTGCCAAAAAATCAAGACTCTAGTCTTTGTGTTGCTGCTACAATTTTGTTTAACCAGTCTGCTGATTACACCATGTTGTCATAGTCTCGCATATTGTAATAAACTGTGTTTTTGTGCTCTGAAGATGCTGGTTATAACACCAGCGAAATATCAGCAATAAGTTAATAAATTAATTATTTACTTAGTTTCTGTGTTCTAATATATACCGTAAAAAAATAAACAACAAAATATAATCTAAGAGAGTATAATTACTTAGAAAGAATGGGAGAGGACAAACCAAGATCTAGGTAGATTGATGAAACTAAAAGTACATCAGAAGACCAAATTATTAGATGTGATTACACTAGGCCTTCACAAATAATAGAAGGAAATTATTAATAGGAAGCTAGTACTAATGCAAACTTAATCATGTAATACTTGAATATCATAGTATTCTGTACAGCTCCTGGATATATATATCATGAATATAGTGATGATAAACTATAAAGCTGGTGATTATGACAAACTTAAGCTTGGAGTAGTGCCATGGCATTTCCCATGCATTAAAGACATCCTCCCGACATACTGTATTTGCCGGCATATAAGACGCACCCACCTTTTTTTTGTAAAAAAACTTTATCACTGAATATTATAATGAATTTACAGTATTTCAAATATAAAGTAATAAGTAGGTCTACTTTCAACAAATACCTAATCTAACTAGGAAAGAGTACCCACCTTTTAATCTTCTTCATCAAAACCCAAAAATTCATCTCCAGAGCTAAATGAAGATACACTTGAAACCTCTTCTAAATCAGAATCTGAGTCCTCATACAACAAACTGTCCTCTGTACCATCCAGTGCATTACTAATGCCACACTTTTTAAATGATTTAACCACTGTCTCAGTTTTCACAGCATCCCATGAAGTTTTGACCCACTCACAAACTTGCAAAATGCTAGGCCTCCTCCTGCTTCCTGGTGGCATAACCTCAAAATCTGAAGACTGCATCCAGCTATTCCACATGTCCTTCATAAATCCCTTAAATTTATTAATACAGACATCTAAAGGTTGAAGCTGACTAGTCAGACCTCCTGGAATTACAGCTAACTGAGTTTTCAATTCCTTGAGTTGATTTTTAACATCTTCTATTCTGTGAATATCTGAGTATAAGATGCACCCTGTTTTTCAGACCTATTTCCAAAGGAAAAAAGTGCGTCTTATATGCCAGCAAATATGGTAGTTCTTTTTTATGCCAAGAAACTAAATGGGGAGGATGTCTTTAGTGCCCAGGAAATATGGTATATATAAGGAAAGCAGTATTAGATTGCACACCCAAGGTCATGAGGTTGATCATCATCTTTTTTCCCATTCATCATCTGATGGATGAGGAAAAAAAAAAATTTAACTGGTTAAGTCTCCTGTGAACAAATCTTTGCCCTCTAGCTCTACCTGTGGTCATTTCTATCATCTCTGTGAAGCTCAATAACTGTGACATTTCCTTCAAAGACTTGCCAAGTTCTTGTTGGTCTGCCTCTTGATTGTCTTCCTCCACTGATTCCATTCACAACTATATTTGGTAATCTCTGAAAGGAGAGTAAAGATATTCTCTGGAGGTGTCCAAACCATCTTAATCGCTGTTTAAGAATTATAACTATGATATTTTCTCTATAGTTTAATTCATGCTTGACTTGCTCATTTGTTTTGTGCTCTGACCAGTGAGTCTTATTTTCTTAAGCATTTCATTTCGAATACTCTGATTTTCTGCATTTCTTTCAGATTGAGTCTCCATATCTCAGCTTCGTATGTTGCTATAGGTATCATAATGGTTTTAGAGAGTTTGTTTGAGGCTTTTTGAGATGCTGTTATTTTTCCATATTTTGTTTAATTTATTCATATTACACCATCCATTGTTAAGTTTGTATTTTACTGTTTCTGTGTTGTTGAGATTGTGAGTAATCATACTGTTAAGATATGTAAATTGCTTTAATTGTTCAAATATATGATTTTTTAAGTTTATTGACATTTTCCCCTCATCTCTTCCTACTTTCATTGTTTTAATTTTGCTTAGACTGATTTTCATTTACAAAGTTTTGCACTCTTGATTTAGAAGTTTTAGTGTTTTTTCCAATTGAGCTTTAGATTCTGCAATAATAATAATATCATTTGCATATTTAATATGGTTGATATTTGTACCATTTATTTGTAGACTTGGTTCTTCAGCTATGGATTTGCATATTTCTTCGAAATAGATAAATAAATTTGGTGAGAGTGGGCAACCCTGCACGACTCCATTATCTATTTCGAATTTGTCTTTTTATTTGATTAAATTTGACTGTTGCTTTGGTATCTTTATAATAATTCCTAATAAAGGTTTGTAGTTCTGAATCTAACGCCATAGATTTTAAGATGTATATCATTTTGTTCCTGTCAATCGAATCAAATGCTTGTTTGAAGTCAATAAAACTGCAGTATATAGGTAAGTTGTATGCTCAGTACTTTTCAGCCAGGCTATTAACTGTAAAAATATGGTCTACAGTAGACCTTCCAGCTCTGAAATAATGCATGTGAAGATTTTGTAGCTATGACTTAGCAATATTATAGGTCTAATTTTCACACCATCATTTATCTCCCTTTTTTAAAATTGATATTATGATGCCTGTAATGCCATCATATTTCTACAGTTCAGCAGGATTATAACCAGGTGATTTAGATAAGTTCATTTTATTTATTGCATTCAAAATTTCTTCTTTTATTATAAATGACATTTTTTCTCTCTCTTCATTTGTGTTTTTCAGTCTTTTTTCCTCTGGAAAAGTATCTGGTAATATTGCTAATTATTTTATAACTTTATATACAGTCTTGCTATCATTCATTTTATTGGCTTCTTCACACATTTCTGTTTTTATTAAAACAACCAACCAACCAACCAACCAATAATGGACGCAAAGCTAGTGATGTGGATAAGAGGGTGGTTGATGGACAGGCATCAGAGAGAAGTATATGTTTGAATTGAATCAAAAAAGAAGACAGATGACTAGTGTTGAGGGCTCTGTATTTGAATTACTGTTGTTCAATATTTAAGTTAACACTGGCAATGATTTAAGAGGGAATGTTGTTTGTCCATGATGCTAAACTGGGGAGAACAGCTAATAAAGGTGTTGAAAGTTTATTTTACACTTGGTTAGACTATAATAAATTTAGTTTAATCCTTTATCCAAGTGTGAGCAAACAAAGTTTGCACCTGAAAATATCTTCAGGACTAAGGTAAGGTAGTAACAACACCAGGCAACTCGCAGCAAAGGTGGATCAAGCTCTCAACTCCTTGTCTCAGTATCTCCCATAATGCACAGCACATCTCCTTGCAGACATGTATACATGTCTCTCAGTCTCGAAGATATTTTCAGGTGCAAACGTTGTTTGCTCACACTTAGATAAAGGATTAAACTAAATTTATTATAGTCTAACCAAGTGTAAAATAAACTTTCAACATCTTTCTCTAAATCCAGAGTAATTTAATAATAAGGTGGCACACCTTTTGGCAACTCCTATAGGTAAGGATGACCTCTTCTGTTGCTTCTGCCTTAGTATCTCCACTCTAGGCCTGGCTCCCACTGACGAGACCTCAATAAAGGTCGAAACCGGTATAGGTAGTGGCCCTTCCCTTAATGCATAGCAGTATACATGTCTGCAAGGAGATGTGCTGTGCATTATGGGAGATACTGAGACAAGGAGTTGAGAGCTTGATCCACCTTTTGCTGCGAGTTGCCTGGTGTTGTACTACCTTACCTCAGTCCTGAAGATATTTTCAGGCGCAAACTTTGTTTGCTCACACTTGGATAAAAGATTAAACTAAATTTATTATAGCTAATAAAGGTGATGTAGATATCCTGCAGAATGATCTAAATATACTAGTAGTTAGGACAAGGGATAATGGTGACCAGCCAATATGTTAAAGTTATATGCTCCAGGATGAAAAAAATTATAAGCTGTGTATTACATAGATGGAAGTGCAAGAAACTGACAAGGCAGATTATTTAAGAGGATTGGTGGACAGGGAGTGAAGTTCGAAAGACATATTGCAAAAGTGGACAGAACAGCTCAAAGATAACATGGACGTTAAGAAATACACTGGCATTCTGGTAAAAGGAAATTCCTTTTTATGAGGCTTTGAGATGTGGTGGCGAGGATTCAGAAGTGAGTGATCTAAAGTGTGAATGATTTGTGGAATGCTCCCCATGACCTGTGAGGATAGACTGAAGGTTTGTGGATTGCAAAGTTTAGATGTCAGAAACATATACATTAGTAAAGGGGGGGGGGTTTAGAGAAATTTAGGGGTGCTTAAGGGTCAAAGCTGTATAACTGAGAGGAGACCTCCACATAGCCTTTAAAGGAATGCGGAGAACCGACCAGGGCTTCTGACCTAATGTTCAATCCTCACCTTCTCGTGGTGCATCCTGTTGGGTATCTACTTTGATACTGAACGAACGAGGATGGGCTGGCAATTTGGGATTTAGCCGACCAAATTGTATTCTTATTGGTTAAACCAAAATAAAAAATGATGGTACAACATGACAAAATTTCATGCCGGCTGGGGCATCGCCCGGTTAAACAAGGCCCCCGTTGTTTTCGCCAGGGAACCAGGGCGAACAGCGAAAAGTCAGCTACTGGAACAAATCTGAAAACAAACCCCAACTCAACATCACCAGAGTTAAAGATTGGTACAATCAACGTAAGAAGTCTGAATGGCAAAGAAATGGAGCTAACCGAGGAATTAGATAAGTACCAGATCGACATAATAGGGGTGACTGAAACAAAAAAGACCAAAACTGGTGAGATCTTTCTGAGCAATAAATACAAAATGTTATATTCAGGCAATGACAATCAAGGAAAAGAAGGAGTAGCCATAGTATTCAACACAAAATACGAGGGTAATCTTCTTGAATGGCAGGCAGTCTCAAGTAGAGTGATGTGGGCAAATATGAAAATGGGGAACTGGACAATGAGACTTATTTGTGCCTATGGTACAACAGAAGGTTCTACAAAGGTAGAAGTGGAGGAATTTTTTAATGCTTTAGAAAAAGCAACTGACACAATGAAAAATGAAAATGGTCCTTGTTGGGGATCTAAATAGCAGAGTAGTAAATGATTGTCAGACATTATTTTCGGAAAATTTGGAGAAAAGAGCAAAGTCAATAATAATGGCAAATACCTGTTGGATTTCTGCTCAGGTGATGGACTGGTTATTACTAACACCATGTTCCAACATAAAAATGTGCACAAATTCACATGGAGAGAAGAGGCAAGGAATAAGAAAAGTCTCATTGACTAGGTTATTGTTGATAGTGATGTTTTCTCCCTGGTACAGGACACCAGAGTGTACCAGAGGATTTGAAATTGGAAGTGATCACTATTTAGTCTTGTGCAGAATAAAACTGAATTTCTTATTGAAAAGAATAACATGTAAGAAAGTTTTAAAGCGAATAAAAGTTGAGCAGCTCTCAGATGTCAACTGTAGACTAAAATACACAAAGATTATTGAAAAGAAAATGAAAGAGTTTGAGAACAGGAATCAAACCTTGAAGATTCAGTGGCAAACTCTGAAGAAAACATTGATTGATTCTGCCAGAGAGGCATGTGGTGAGGTTGTGTGCAAGGATAAAAAAATCAGAACTCCCTGGTGGACACAGGAAGTTAAAGAGGCAGTGAAGGAAAAGAAGAAAGCATATCAAAAGTTCCTGGCAAATAAGTCAGCTTTTACTCTTACAGAATACAGAGACAAATGTAAGAAAGCTAAACAGTGTGTAAAACTAGCTAAACAAAAGTCATGGGAGGACTTTGGTAAGAATATAGAAAATAAATATCAAGAAGGTGGGAAAATATTCTGGAGGTCATTGAAGAAGTTAGGAATGGAGGAAAGAGTGCTGTAAAAGGAGTTAGAGATGATAAAGGTGACATGAAAATGGGAGAAAAAGATATCCTTGAAGTATGGAGTAAATACTTTGAAAAACTGCTAAATGAAACAAGCAGTGATGACAGCACAGTGATAAAAAACACTGACCAGGCAGGCAGTCAGGAATACATATCCATACTTGAAGTAGAAAAAGCCATCAAAGGCTTGAAATGTGGAAAGGCAGCAGGAGTAGATGATATTCGACCAGAAATGCTGAAGTATGGTGGTATGAAAGTCTTACAGTGGCTGCACTGCATAATTCAGAAAGCGTGGACAGAGGGACGAATTTCAGATGATTGGAGTAGAGCTCTCATAGTACTCATATATAAAAAGGGAAATAAAACTGAATGTGAGAATTACAGAGGTATTTCCCTACTGAGTGTTCCAGGCAAGATCTATGCAAGTATACTTGAGAAACGGTTGAGAAGAATTGTGGAAGAAAAGCTTGGTGAAGAACAAGCTGGATTCAGGCCAAATAGAGGCTGTCAGGATCAGATCTTCACTTTACGACAAATAGTCGAGAAAGCATGGGAATATAACAAAGATCTGTATTTAAGTTTTGTCGATCTGGAAAAGGCATATGACAAGGTGCCAAGAAAGAAGCTATTCAATATGCTGCAGTTATATGGTGTCAATGGGGCATTATATCAAGCAATACTTAGTCTTTATTTGAGTTGTAAGTCAGCAGTTAGAATTGAAGGAAGTACAGGAAGATGGTTTAATGTTAAATCTGGTGTGAGACAAGGATGTACATTATCCCCTCTGTTATTCATTATCTATATGGATCACATTATGAAGGAATGTGGTATTAAACAGTATATCAAAATTGGAGATGTTAATGTCAGCTCTTTGCTTTATGCAGACGATGTTATACTTCTAAATAAATCTGCTACAAGTCTGCAAGATTCTCTGAATAAATTGAATAGCTGTTGTAATAGATATGGTATGAAGGTCAGCAATAAAAAGACAAAGGCAATGAAAATAGGCAGAATCATTGAAAATGTCAACTGTGTTGTGAATGGAGAACCTGTGGAACAAGTAAAACATTTCAGCTACTTAGGCACAATTTTTACTGAAGATGGTAAACTAAATATAGAAATAGACAACAGAATCAGCAAAGCTGGTATCGTAGGAAGTCAATTGAATAAATTCATATGGAATAAGAAAGAAATTAGTCGGAACACTAAATTAGCTGTATACAAGACAGTGTTCAAACCAATTTTAAGTTATGGATCTGAGAGCTGGGTCAGAAGTAAAACACTTGACCAAAGACTAGAGACCGCAGATATGAGAGTCCTGTGAAAGATTAGAGGCATGAACAGATGGCATCAATGGCAATATCATATTAAAAATGAGGATATTAGGAAAGAACTTGACATTGTCAGCATCCAGGAATGCGTTAGCAGAGCTAATCTCAGATGGTATGGTCACTTAAACAGAATGGGAGAGGAAAGATTAGCAAAACAAGTGTTCTCTGCCAGGTTGGCAGCAAAACGACCCAGAGGAAGACCAAGATATAGGTGAATTGATACGGTACAAAGTGCCTTAGAGGATAGAAATATAAGATCTGATAATGTTGGAGTCTTGACAAGTAACAGACTGATTTGGAGGAAAATTGTAGATAGGAAGTTAGTAATGATGTAATTTTTTCATGTAGTACTGTCATATCCTGTACACCCCTTGAGGGTACATGGCAGGAATTTGATGATGATGGTTTTAGAGAATATGATAAAGAAATATTTCAACAGATGACTGGATAGGAGAGAACAAGGGGGACATACCTGGAAGATGTGCAAGAGTGCAGTTAACAAAAGTAAAAGCTCTAGATATTCTGATTGATGAGTAATAAGGCATTGCGGTCAGTAGTCAGTTGCTGACAACTGTTATGAGTGTTTTGTCAACAAATGAGTTTATGAGGTATGAGTCTTGAGATTCAATGGAGATGCCCAGTGAATAATAATATGTAGAAGAGTCTCACCTGTCTTTTCATCATCTTTTTTTTTTTTTTTTCTGGTTGATTCTTGTTAGGCTGATCAGGCCTACCTCATTTCTGCTGAAATTGTTCTAGTATCTGCCATTCAATGTTTATCCTAGTACCTTGATGAAAACAGCAACAGCCTTTTTTGTATCACAAATGTTGCATTACATATAATACATATGTAGTCTCAGCCAATGCAAAATATAATTTGGAGGACTAAGTTAAAAATTCCAGCCCACTGGAACAGTTTGTTATAGTAAACTTCGTTTAGCATAGCACTGCATCTTTAGGACATGGTTGGGATTTTAGGATGCTTCCATCCCCAAAAGGTTCTTTGCAAATCTTTGTACTTTTGCACCATGGGTGGACTTTTTTTTTTTTTCTACTTTTATCAATTTTCAATACATATATATATTTTTTAAAATAAATTTTTAAATAGTCCAAAAACCCTGCTCTAGAGACCAAACATGGAACTTTTCCAAGCCACTTCAGGCCTCCAATCAGCAGGGAGGTGGTCTCACACCAGATGATGAAATTCATCTTCCACACAAAGTTAATTACATACACCCACATCTAAGGTGGGATTCGAACATGCAGTCTGTTGGTTGGAGAGCAGGTATGCGAACCACATGGCCAACCTGAATAGAACAAATATTAAGATGTCTTATATATTTCATAAAATCTATCCATCCAGATTCGGCAAATAACTTGCATAATGACACACAAACAGAAAAATATCAAAGTACTTATGCATTTTTCAAATGGAAATTTGGGTTAACATTGTATAGTGACATTGTTCATCATCTACCAGTGAAACAGCCATTTCTAATTTATGTGCTTCAGACATACAATTTTGTTTTGCATGATTTTGACATTAAAAGCTGTCCAAATTTTATTAAATCCCATCCTACAGAGGAATTACTACTATTATGTTGTTTTTTCATCATCATAATGCTAATTATGGGTATGGACCATATTGGTCTGGTCCATCTGTTCCAGTTCATTATCCATTTAATATCTTCTTTTGAGGTTTACCAGACTTTCTTTATCCAATTAGGTTATATTTTATTATTTGTTTAGGATATCAAGTGTTGGCCATTCGGTTTACATGTTCTATCCAATTTTGTTTGTAATTGTTTAGTTTTTTCTTCTATCGATTTTATTTTTAGTTCTTTTAAAATATCTCCGTTCCTTTTTTTTTTTGTCTAATAATGTGGGCACTGCTATATTTTTTTCTTTTTCTCCTTCATATGATATTTCATATCCAAGATAACTGGAAGTATTTATCTGTTCTACTATTTTATTACTAACTATTTTACTTCTAACTGAAGTTTGTCCACAAAATGCCATTGTTTTAGCTTTATCTATGGATATTTTAATTCTGAACTGTTCTACTATAATATTTAAATTATATATTGCTCTTTGTATATTGTCTTCCTTCCTTATCTGATATTATTAACTGATCATCTGTGAATAATAGCATATTGTTTAAGGTGTTCCATTGTATATGGAGAACATACTCTAAACAGTAAAAAATTGATTGACGTTGTAGTTTATAATAACGTAAAAGTAATGAATTCTTACTATAAACATAAAGACATACATAAATATACTTGGGCAGCAAGAGGATGGAAATCAATATTAGATTATTTTATCTTAAATAAAAAGAGAAAGTTCTCTTTAGATGTTAGAGTTCACAGAGTATAAGAAATAAGTAGTGACCACTTCTTCGTTAAAATAAAATTAAGATCACCACCTAAATGGCTACAAATAAGAACAGAAAGAAAATTTAAAACATTTGTTTATAAAACTAATTATTAAATGACACAAATATACAATGGCTATATGAACAAAGAATTAATCAATATTTAGATAAAATAAAACAAAATGAAGAAATAGAAATAGAATGGCTTAATATAAAAAAAATACTAAATGCAGCAGCAAATGAAAGCTTAGGAAAGACCAAAAAATTCAATAAAAGGAAAAAACTGAAGATATGGGATGATACAAACAACGAAATAATCAAAATGAAAAAATAAGCCTATTATAAATAGTTAAGCAGTAAAAGATTAGAAGATGAAATAGAATATAAAAGAATAAGAGCCATAGCTAAATGAGAAGTTAGAAAAAGAGAATCATGGAACAAATTTGTTTCTAATTTAGAACATGATTTATATAAAATAAGACCCAATGTATATAAGATTTTAAAAAGTCAGATACTAAAGAAAACATGAAATTAAACACCGAATTCAAATTAGAAGAATTTCTACATTTTTATACAGAACTGTGGACAGATAAATATTTTAAAAAAGATAACTGGCAAACATTTAATGAAAATGAAATAATTAAAGAAGAATTAGAAATCAGCCTAAAAGAAACAAGAAATGGAAAATCGCCTGGAAAAGATAAGAAGATTCAGAACTATATAAATATGCAGGAACAAGGTTCAAAGAAAGACTTTTATTATTTTTAAATAAAATCTATTAAAGTGATAACCCCCCAACAGAATGGAAAAAAGCAATTGTGATTCCTATCTTTTAAAAAGATAGTAGAGATGACCCTAAAAACTATAGAGGTATAAGTATACAAATTTCCTGTTACAAAATATATAGCAGAATTTTAAATAACAAACTAATAAAATATTCTGAAAACCTTATTTTAGAAGTACAGAAATTACTTAGTAAAGGTTGATCATGACCTGGGCTTTTGCCTAAAATTAATAATAGAGAAAAGAAGAGAATACAATTTAAAAACACATATTACATTTATTGACTTTGAAAACGCATTCAACAAAGTTAAAAGAAGCATTTTATTTAACATATTAAAAGAAAGACGAATACCAAATAATATCCTAAAAGCTATCATAAGTATATATGAAAATAATCAAATACAAATATTAAATCATGAGCTATCATATATGAGAGATAAACCAAGGAGTCTGACAGGGATGTCCCCTCTTAGCAACTCTTTTTAATATTTACTACGTAAATGAAATAATAATAAAATGGAATAAAAATTTCCATCGAGGTATTAAACTTTCTCCTACTGTGAACTTAAACATTCTCATTTTTGCTGATGATCAAATAATAATTACAAATTCTGAAGATAACTTACAGAAAGCTATTTTAAATCTAAATGAGATAGTCAAAGATTATGGTTCTAGTAGCAAGGCTTATACGTTGGTCAGACATAACTGGTAATTAGTTTACGGAATTAACAATGCATATAAAGTATATTAATTAAAGGTAACTTTAATGAATAACTTCTATATTTCGGCAATGTCACATTGCATCTTCAGGAACATAAAGATATGGTATGTGCACGCAGGCACTAACACAAAGCAAATGAGGAAGAAAGCGAGAAACTAATACTGTTCCTTAAGTCCTAATGGTGCCCTCTGGCGGGCTAATTTGGTAGTCTTGGCAGTTGGGCTGAAGTTCTCATAATGTAAGTCTCCCAAATTTGGGATAGTTTCATGCACCCAAATTTGTTGAGGTTAGGAACGTTTTTTAGAGCTGCTGAAGATTCTTTGAATAATCTTTCGTATTTAAACTTGCTGTGATGAATTATTTTTGTTTTCTTCCAACGAATTTTATGGTGGGTGTCTAAGGCATGGTCTGCCAGCCCAGAGCGGCTGTACTGGTGAAACCGGATGTAGTCTTTGTGTTCTGAAATCCTGATATTTGTTGTTCTGCCTGTTTGGCCAAAGTAGGACAATTTGCAGCTGCAAGGGACCTGGTATACACCAGGTAGGTCTAGAGGAAGTGGTTGGTCTTTGGTAGAGTGGATAAGGGATGTCAACTTTTTATATGGTCTGGAACAGGAAGTAAGGTCATATTTTTTGAGGATATTGGTTATTTTCTCAGAGGTGCCCTGGATGTAGGGGATGGTGATAGACTTCGTGTAATCTTTATTATGGAGGGGGGGGGTTACTAGGTTTAGTATTTTTTGGATTTTTTTGGGGTTATAGCCATTGGCTAAGAAAGTGTTGAGGATGTGGTTTAGTTCAGTAGTTAGGGCCTTGTCATCTGAGCAGATTAATTTTGCCCTGTTATATAGTGTTTTTATAACCCCATATTGTTGTGGCGGGGGAGGACTGCTGGTGAATGCATCTGCCAGTATGGGTGGGTTTTCTGTGAACAGAGAAAACCAAAGATCCATCAAGCTGGTGGGTGATTAAAGTGTCTAGGAAAGGGAGGGTGTTGTTTTCCTCTTTTTCTAAGGTGAACTGGACTCTCGGGTGTTGGTTGTTTAAGTGTGTTAGGAAGGAGTGGAGTGTGTCTGAGCCATGTGGCCAAATAGCAAACACATCATCCACATAACAAAGCCAAATAGTGGGTTTTTGTGGGGTGGAGTTTAAGGCTTTCTCTTCAAATGTCTCCATAAAGAAATTGGCCAAGGGTGGGGAAAGTGGTGAACCCATGGCTGTCCCCTCTATCTGTTTGTAGAACTTTCCTTGCCAAACGAAATAGCCTTAGTTCATTGTGAACTGAAATAGGGCTGAGATATCGGGAGGAAACTTGGCTTGGATGAGCTCTAGGGTTTCTTTGAGTGGGACATTAGTGAATAGGGAGGAGACGTCAAAACTGACCATTATGTCAGTGTGTCAGAGTGTGAGGTTTTCTATACTGGCTTTAAAGTGGGCTGAGTTTTTTTTATGTGTGATGGTGTGTTGCCAGTGTAGTGTGTGAAATGTTTGGCTAATTTATATGTGGGGGAATCAATGCCATCCACTATGGGACGCAATGGCACATTTTCTTTATGTATTTTTGGGAGTCCATATAATCGGGGGGAGGGGGGGTCTACAGTTATAAGGTTTTAGTTTGTTGGTGACTTCTACAGGCCAAGAAGTGACCTTCTTAAGGAGTCTGTGGAGAGTTCTAATCTGAGAGCTGGTTGGATTATATTCAATGGGGAGGTAAGTCGTACGGTCTAGTACTAAAGCAGTCAGCTTACCTTTGTAGTCTTTTTGATTGAGCACCACAGTGGCGATTCCCTTATCTGCCTTGGTGATTACTATTTTTTTTTTTGTTTTTCAATTCTTGTAGGGCTGCATATTCGTTTTTGGAGGTTTAAAATACTAAAACCAGTAAACCACAACTCCCCCCCTCCACAATAAAGATTACACCAAGTCTATCACCATCCCCTACATCCAGGGCACCTCTGAGAAAATAACCAATATCCTCATAAAATATGACCTTACTTCCTGTTACAGACCATATAAAAAGTTGGCATCCCTTATCTGCTCTACCAAAGACCAACCACTTCCCCTAGACCTACCTGGTGTATACCAGGTCCCTTGCAGCTGCAAATTGTCCTACTTTGGCCAAACAGGCAGAACAACAAATATCAGGATTTCAGAACACAAACACTACATCTGGTTTCACCAGTACAGCCGCTCTGGGCTGGCAGACCATGCCTTAGATACCCACTATAAAATTCGTTGGAAGAAAACAAAAATAATTCATTGCAGCAAGTTTAAATACGAAAGATTATTCAAAGAATCTTCAGCAGCTCTAAAAAATGTTCCTAACCTCAACAAATTTGGGTGCATGAAACTACCCCAAATTTGGGAGACTTACATTATGAGAACTTCAGCCCAACTGCCAAGACTACCAAATTAGCCTGCCAGAGGGCACCATTAGGACTTTAGGAACAATATTAGTTTCTTGCTTTCTTCCTCATTTGCTTTGTGTTAGTGCCTGCGTGCACATACTATATCTTTATGTTCCTGAAGATGGCAATCTGATGTTGCCGAAATATAGAAGTTATTTATTAGTTACCTTTAATTAATATACTTTATATGCGTTGTTAATTCTGCAAACTAATTACCAGTTAAAGATTATGGTTAATAATAACAATGATAATATCAACAGAAAAATCAAAAACTATGGCCTTTAAAGGACAAGATCCAGTAAGAACAAAAATAGTAATAGATAAGATTTTAGAACAGGTGAATTCATTTAACTATCTAGGTATGGTTACATATGAAAATGAAAAAGATATAAACCTAAAAATTGCAAAATATTTAAAAATAACAGGTGTAATTAACTCTATATTTAAATCAAACCAATTTAAAAAAAACAAACCCGACTAAAAGTATAAAATACATTAGCCCTACCAGTCCTATTGTATGGAAGTGAAATCTGGACAACAAAACAAAAAGACAAACAAAGATTAACGATCTTGGTTTGTCTTTTTGATTTTTTTGTTTGATTAATGATCTTTAATGAAATGAAGTTTATGAGAAAAACTGCAAAGTATACTCTATTTGATCACAAAAGAAACAAAGAAATTATGAAAGAATTAAACCAGGAATCAGTAATAAAAAAAATTAAAAAATATAAACATAAATGGATGGAACATATTCAAAGAATGAAAACAGAAAGATTACCAAAACAAGTCTTAAAGTACAAGCTATTAGGAAAAAGAAAACCAGGACGTCCTCTTAAAAGATTCAATGATGACGTCTAAGGCCAGAACAGGACACTATGGGCCTAAATCCTTGATAGGCATGATGTTGATGATTGTATTAATATTTCATTAATATAAATATTGAAAAGCGTTAGAGATATAGGGCATGATGGATAATCTGTTGAATACCTCTCTACGCAGTTGGCTGTAGGTTGAAATCTTGCCATGGTAGGCACAGTAGGATTTGAACCCTTAGCCTACAGGCTGGATGTTTTTAGATGGTAGATGTTTGGAAATGTCGTTAGGTGATAGATGAATTTCCTTATCCAGTGTGGACTACCACCTTCCTTACTTACTTATGGAGGTCTGAAATAGTTTGAAAAAAGTTGAATGTTTGGTCTCTAGAGAAGGGATTCGGGATTAATTATGTAGATTAGCCTGACTATGCTACTAATATACTACAGGTTACAACTCGCCATGAATGGATTTCATACACACATATATAAAAATGAATTTTATCATCCAGTATTAGAACCGTCATCAACTGAAAGCCTGGAGTGACTTAAAAAAAAAAAATAAAAAATAATAATCCAACCTTCTAAGAGTGGGAAGCATTATTTGCAAACATTATAATTTATTTACGAGGGTGGTCTGAAAAGTTCTCAGCCTCGACCACAGATGGTAACACTATCGGCAAGATTTTTTTTTTTTCTAAGTTGTTACATCTGTCATAAGTATCCATGTGAAATTGCAAGTCATTCTATCAAGTAGTTTTTTTTCATACAGCTCTCTGAAGCAAAAGTCTTGTCTGTAGCCCTTGAAATGGATGAAATTCAGTATCTTGTTTTAATTTTGGAACTATTTTTAATGTTCCAAAATTAAAAATATTTTTTAATATTGTTTGTAAAAGAAGGTTTAACGGCAAAAGAAATTCATTCCAAGTCCGTAAAAGTTTATGGGCACTCTTCTCCTTCATTTTCGACAATTAAGAAATGGGTTGTCGAGTTTAAATGTGTCCATACCAGCCTTGAAAATGATTCACGTGAGGGACGTCAAAAAGGTCTAACGACACCAGAAATCATTGATCAAGTGCACAATATGATATTGGATGACTGGCGAGTCAAAGTTCATGATATTGCTGAGACTATAGGCATTTCAAAAAGAAAGTGTAGGATATATTTTGCATGAAGAATTGCAAATGAAAAAGCTTTGCGCAAGATGGGTGCTGTGCTTGCTCACAGCAAATCAAAAATGCACTCGCATGAAAATCTCTGAACAGTGCTTGGAGCGTTTTAACAAGAATGAAATTGATTTTGTGCGTCGATTTATTATTATGGATGAGACTTGGATTCACCATTACACACCAGAATCCAAACAGCAGTCAAAACAGTGGACAGAAGCCGATTGTTCAGCGCCAAAGTCAGTTCCATCTGTAGGAAAGGTCATGGCATTGATGTTTTGGGATGCTAAAGGCATTTTTTTATTAATTATCTTGAAAAGGATAAAACAATAACCGGGGAATATTATTCCAATCTTTTAACCAGATTAGACAAAAAAATTCGTAAGAAAAAGACCCGGTTTGTAGGAAAAAAAAAAAAAATCATCTTCCATCATAAAGCCCAGAAAACAATGCACCTGATCACAAAGGTGTTTTGGCAATGGGAAAATTAAA
Source organism: Typopeltis vanoorti (assembly GCF_054136105.1). Classification (NCBI taxonomy): domain Eukaryota; kingdom Metazoa; phylum Arthropoda; class Arachnida; order Uropygi; family Thelyphonidae; genus Typopeltis; species Typopeltis vanoorti. The sequence continues at coordinate 55,320,668 of NC_143555.1, read as the reverse complement.
TGATCTGCACTACAAATTGTTGGAACATGACCCTATTTCCCAGATTTAGCTACCTCTGACTTCTTTCTCTTCCCAAAACTAAAACTCCTACTCATTGGTCAGCGTTTTTCTTCGAATCAAGGTGATTGCAGCTGTAGAGGAGTATTTTGCAGATCTTACTGAGAACCACTAGAGGAACAGGATAATGGCACTGGAATAAATGTATTACTCTTAAGGGATATTATGTTGATAAATAAAAATAATTTTGAAATTATAAATTCGTTTTTTTATTGTTAGGCCAAGAACTTTTCAGACCATCCTTGTATTTATTTTTAAATAATGCTTACAAAGAGAAGAATAAACATATGTAGCTTAAATTATTAATGGGAGAACTCAAGCTGCATATTGTGGGTTTCTGAGTCTTGGTTCAATGTGATGTTAGTGATACTGAAGTGCATAACAGTAATTATAACACTATCAAAGAAGACTAAATGGGAAAAAGAGGAGAGGATGTTATTGCTTTTCAGAGAAGATTTAGACTATCAGATTGATGTTACACTGAATTTCTATTTCAGACAGGAATTTGTGACAGTGAGCTATATAATAGGCATTGGGTCTACATTTGAGGGAATATATCACCATAATGGAGGAAACAGCAATGATTTATGGAACAGTTACATAAAGAGATATTGATCTCTTAATGGGAGATTTTACTATGGATGCATGAAAGGGCCAATAATAAGACTGGTAGTAAATTTCTGAAACAAATTTGGGATAGTTATCTAAAGTGTCTGAGACTCCCTACTAGTTACGATGGGATAGAACCTTGCATTTCATAACAACATCAGAGGAATTGGTAATATTAATTACTTAGATCCTATTTTCTTGGAAAATTTTGCAGATATGATAAGAGAATTAAGAAGCATTAATGGGACAAGTATTATTTAATGGAAGAGACACTAATGCATGGACCAACATCTTGCATAATTTGAGTTTATCCCTAGGAGTAAACTTTAATAAACATGGAGTCAACTGGATGAACAAATTCTTAAAGAAACACATTATAAGGGAAAAAGAAAAAAAGCTATGGAAAGAATATCAGTCTGATAAAGCATTTAATTGGGTGACTATGGGTGACTGGAACGCAAAAGTTGGATCAGAGAGAACGTCCGTCTACACACGTGGGTCCATTTGGACTAGGAATTCGGAATGAGAGAGGACAAAAGCTGATTGATTTCTGTAACAAGCACAATCTCATCATAACTAATACTTATTTTGAGCAAAAACCAACAGCAAGATATACATGGGAAAGTCCGGAAGGAAGGATACGAAAATCAATTAGTAAACATTACTTAAATGGAATAAAGGTGATGCCAAGTGCTGACTGTGGATCTGATCATAGACTGGTCTTAATGAAGATGAATATTCGCCTAAAAACAATAAAACTTAAAAGAAGTCAACCCCTAAAATGGGATCTGCAAATGGTACAAAATCCGATTATAAAATCAAAATTTAATGAAAATATTTCAGAACTGCTGTCTGCACAGTTGCAAAATGAAAATGAACCCTCTAAATGGAATAGACTACAAGCAGCTATCATAACATCTGCTAAAAACCACATCAATAAACAAGACGAAAGAAAAAACCATGGATAACTCAAGAGTTAATCAATTGATGAAAGAAGAACATGGAAAAGAGTAGGAAATGAAGAAGAAAGGTTAAGATATAAAACTTTGGATAAAAGAATCAAACAGTTATGCAAAAGATTGAAAGAAAACTGGATAAATAGGCAGTGCACTGAGATAGAAGAATTACAAAATAGGAACAAAACAAGAGAAGCATTCCTGAAAGTGAAACAACTTAATGGAAAAAAAAAAAAAAAACCGCACACAGTCTAATAACATCAAGGACAAAGATGGAAACATACTCATTGAAAGGAACAGTTAAATGGAAGATGGGTGGAGTACTTATCAGATCTCTATGATGATGATAATGGTAACATGTTGGATGATTCACGACACCTTAAGTTAAACGTAACAACAGATACCACTCTACCCACAAGAAAGGAGGTAGAACATATAATTAAGAATCTTCCTAATAATAAATCCCCTGAGTTTGATAATATTCTGGCTGAGCTGCAGAAAACTCTGACTTGCAATAATAGTAACTATTTAGTGGAATCCATTCAGGACATCTATAAAACAATACAATTACCTGAAGTTTTTATAACATCTATCTGTATACCAATTCCAAAGAAACATAATGCACAAAATTGTGAGGATTACAGAACTGTGAGCCTAATATCCCATGCATCTAAAACTATTTTAACCTTCGTTAACAAACAAATTAAAAGAGCCATAAGCAGTGAATTGAGTGAACAACATAAAGGCTTCAGAAGAGGAATGGGAACCATTAATGCTATCCTGGAACTAAAAATACTAATAGAAAGATCACTTGAAAGAAATAGGAATGTATGCTTAAAAGAATCATTTACGTATGCTTAAAAGAATCAAACAGTTATGTAAAAGTTATGTAATAGACTTTCAGAAAGCTTTTGACCAAGTAAAACATAATAAAATGTTCAATGTATTAGATAAATTAGACATAGAAGATCATGTACTTAAGATTATAAAAATGATTTACACCAAACAGAAAATGCAGCTGTTTAACTCTGAGACTTCTGAAGTGAAAATAAAAAGAGGAGTTAGACAAGGTTGTATCCTTTCACCAAATCTATTTAATATCTATAGTGAGACAGTGATAAAAAAGATTAAAAAACAAAAAACAAGGAATTAGTATCAATGGTATAAAATACAACAATCTTAGATATGCTGATAATACCATTCTAATAGCAGAAAACAGAAACAAATTGATTAAATTACTGCAGCTACTATTTGAAGAAGGTAAAGAGTTTGGATTAGATATAAATGCACAAAAGACCAATTTTATGAAAATCTCAAAATACAGATCCAAGCCAGAAATATTCATAAACAATAAAAAAATTTAACATACAATAGAATACAAATATTTAGGCACCTACTTTACTGCAGATGGAAAGCAGGATAAAGAAATAAAAATAAGAACAGCCATAGCTAAAGATGCATTCTGGAAAAATAAAGATCTGCTCAGAAGTTCTTGAGTATCGAGACAAAGAAAAGAATGATAAGAACATTAGTGTGGCCAATTTTCACATATGGAAGTGAGACCTGGATATTCAAGAAGAGAGTAAGGCAACAGATAATGGCCTTTGAAATGTGGTGCTATAGGAGAGCTATGAAAGTCCCATGGACAGAACATGTGATAAATATGGATATCCTACAGAGAATGAGAACACAGAGATCTTTATTATAGGAAATGATCCAGAGAAAGATGAGATTGGCAGGACATGTACTGAGAGGGTCAGCAGGACAGAGGATACTAACAATTTTAGAAGGAAAAATTATGGGAAAAGGATCAAGAGGCAAAAAAACGAAGAACATGGCTTGAAGATATAAGATCATGGACAGGATCACATGGCTATACAGAAACAAAAAAGTAAGCCACCAACAGAGAGAACTGGAAGGACATGGTGCTGCACCCTCTTACTGAGGAAGCTACATGAAAAAGAAGAAAGCATTTAATAATTATGACATATATAAGAAAGATTTAAACTGTTAATGGAACTGTAAAGCAAAATTTGAATTATAACTAGCAGTTAATAAATATGATAGATACAAGCAATTATTTAAAATTGATTGATTGATTCAATTAATTAAAATAAATTTTATTGTAAAGAAAAATTTGAATTGCAATTAGCAAGGAATGGCAAGATTAATCTAAAAAAGTTTCACAGATATGCACAAATAAGGATACCAGAAATGAATCAAACATAATCAGTTCCTCAGAGCAATTTTAAATGAATCAATTGGAGCTACATAAGAATGTAAGAAGTATTCAAATATGCATGTATGAATATCTGTCAGTTAAAAGAGGACTGAGGGGACAAAATGTACCTAATGACAACACAGGAGGAAGCTACTGATATCACCTGGCAACTTCAATGAATCACTGAGATTAAGAATGTTTTTTTTTTCCCTTCTAACTGAAAATTTCCAATTGACAAAAAGTGGAGAATTACAGACCACTGATCTTCTTAGTGTTATATAAAAAATAATGTAAAAATTAATTAGGCATTATATCCAGGATATTATTGGCATATGTTGAGCAGAGTTTCATTAAGGAGAGATCAGTTTACAATCAATCTGTATACTTTTTTTTTATGATGAAGTCATAAAGGAAACAGACCAAGGTAATGGCTGTAATTTGATTTATTTGGATTTTTATCAAAGCCACTGAAAGTGTTCAATATAAGAACATACTGATTAAAATGTACCAAATTGATATTGATGATTGCCTAATGAGATGGGTAAGAAACTGGAGGTAGCATTTAGGGATGAGCCTTAAAGAGTGAGGTTGTCAAGAGGGGAAGCACCAGAGGGTTTAGTGTTATACACTCATTGTTTAATCTGTTCATAAATGATTTAGGTTCAAATATTGAATGAAATCTCTCTCTTTGCTGATAATCTAAATTTAGATAGATCAATTGTTCAGATGATTTAAGTTCTTTGTAGGATCTTAAAATATTGAAAAAGGGGATAAGGAAGTGGAATTTAAAATTGAATGTGAATAAAAGCAAAGTATGAAGATTTGGATATTTTTGGTTGGTAAGAAATTTCAATTCAGGAATCATATTGGTAAGATGAATAGTAAAGCTCAGAAGATTGTAGGATTAATTAAAAGAAACTTCAATTATCAATTGTAGGGAAATGAAGAAATAATACCATTATACAAGTCTTTATTAATGCAAGTATTGAAATATGGTTCCAAGTTTTCACTCATTAAGGTTTTTAATGAGTGTGAAAAAAAAAAAAAAAAGAACAAAGTTATTTAGAGAAGTCTAATAAGTATAGCGATTGAAATCTTCTCTCCATTTCCTAAGGAAATGGAGAGAAGATTTAAATTACCGTATTTTTCCATGTACAGGGTGTCCCAAAATTCACGCAAGAAGTAATTTTGATAGAAAACACAGGTTTTTAATTAAAAATTGTAATTTCTTATTGATTCAAAAAGTATACAGTATAGGGCTATGCATGGAATAGCATATTGGGTAAATGGCCTCCACAGCTTTGCTGGCACATACGCACTCTTTTGTCGAAATTTTCCATGACCGTTTTGCATAAATGTGGCTGAATTTCGTTGATACAGCACTCAATTTCCTCCTTCAAGGTGTGGGTGGTCGTGGGCTTGTTGCCAACAAGCCCACGACCACCCAACCTTAGACTTCAAAAAACCCCAAAGAAAAAAGTCCAACGGTGTTAAGTCACATGATCTGGGTGGCCAATTCTGATCACCAAAACGGGAAATTACACGACCAGGAAATGATTCATGCAGTAATTGAATTGTTTCTCGGGCTGTATGGCATGTGGCACCGTCTTGTTGAAACCACATGTCGTCCATATCCATATCTTGCAATTTAGGCACAAAAAACTGGATTATCATGTCGCGATAGCGAGCACCATTAACTGTTATTGCCTTACCAGCCACATTTTCGAAGAAGAATGGACAGATGATGCCTCCACCCCAAAATCCGCACCAAACAAATGCGTTGTGGATGCATTTGTTTCTCAACAATCACTCGTGGATTTTCTGAACCCTAAATGCGACAATTTTGTCGATTAACGAAGCCATCAAGATGAAAATGAGCCTCATCGCTGAAGATGATTTTGTTCGAAAAATAAGCATCCACTTGTTGTTGTTCCATAATCCATTCAACGAACTCTCTTCGCTGTGTGTGTGTGGTCATTTTCAATAACCCTGAACTGTCAGCTGTCACGCCGTCTTTTTTTTTCTCGTTGGCAACACTTTACCGCACAAATGGCGCTAAATTTAAATCTTGCGTGAATTTTGGGACACCCTGTATAAGACAAATCCCATGTTTTCGAACCCAAAATTAAGAAATCAATATTTTAAACATAAAACAGAACACATTTGATATTTTTTTAAATATTCAAAGTATATTTAGTAATTAGGGAATATTTTTAAGATACATACTAAGAAATTATGCATCACTCTCAGTTCCGGGCATATCATTTTCTTAATTTTTTATTTTCAGACATTTTTATGGGCTAGTGCTCAAAATATTGTTAATGCATTAACTTACCCTGCCAACGAGTTGCAGATGTATGAATGCTTTCAGAGTTCTGACTGGTTTATTCAGAATCAGCCATTAATAACGTCAATCGACAGAGCTAACAAAGGCTAGTGATTGGCAGAAGCCTGTTCGCGGAGACAAAGTACCGGCAGTTTCAGCACGGCAACTGCTGGTTTCACAACCAGTTATCCCCATTGATTAAGACGACCCCAATTTTTGGTCTAAAAATTTTAGAAAATAAGTATTGTCATACACGGAAAAATACGGTAAGTTTATGAATTGGTTCAGGACACATATTAGATAGACAGTAGTCCGATGTATCTGATTGAACCAAATTTTATGAGAAAGAGAGAGAGAAAAAATAGTAAATGGATAGTGAAAAAGAGTTAGACCAAATATAAAGCTCATTGTTTACTGTTAGGGTTGAAAATGTGTGGAATGACTCAACTGACTACAGAAGTGGTAACTTTAGGACAGATATTTGTTATAAATGAAAATAAGGTAATTAAAATTATGTATGAGATCACATAATTTGACAGTGTTCAACAAGTTGGTATTGTTATGTGCTTGAGTATGAATTTGTAAGAAAAAAAAAAAAGAATAACAATAAATTATATTAATAATAATAATTAAAGTGAAACAATGAATGAGAAGTTAAGACAAACGAATATGCACAAGCCATCCTATAATAATGGAGGAGGTGAATTTCATGATACACATATTGGTTTGTCACGGTGGTAAATAATGAGTATGTGGTTCACCTGGTGTTTATTTATTTTATTAATCACCACGGATAAGGAAGTGGAATAAGTGGATAAGGAAGTGGAATTAGTGCCCGTAGCCTGTCCAAATTGGCTTTTATGGGAGAGGAGGTGGAAAGTTCTTATAAACACTTAGAACAAAAATTATATTAAATCAACTCATAACCACAAGAAAGAACATACGAGGATATAAGAACACAAGTTACCTTCATAACTGCTACTAGTATGTTCTTTCTTGTGGTTATATCAGTTGTTTTAATATCATTTTTGTTCTAGGTGTTTATCCAGACCACTTCCTCTCGTATAATCATGATTTAAGGATAAAACGTAGTCTTCTGTCTAACCATATATTTTTTTATATAAATTGTGAGTGTTTTCCTGGGCTAGTTTGTTTGGTTACAGAATGAAAATTCAAGTTTCTACCTGCCTCCTCTCTTTGAGACCAGCTAAGCTCACCTTCAGATAAAAAGTCCTGATAAAGGTTCAATGCATCCTAGATTAGATTTGAACACAAGTTTTTCCATTTGAAGGATTTTGCTGAAACTGAATGATGCTCCAGTAATAAAACCAAAGCTAATTAACAAGAAAATTATTCTATAATAGTGAAAAATGATTCTTGATAAATACATAGCAAATAAAAATTATTTACAAAACTTATCCATATCGTTCACCTACATCTGAATCAAACTAAATAGCTCACAGCTAGCCTTACCTAGGTCGGTATTTCTTCCTTGCAACGTACATTCTTACATTCTTCTGAATGATAATAAGACTTCTTCTTCTAAACAGAATTTTATTCTTTACTAGGGAAATGGAAAAAAAAAAAGTAAGAATGATGGCATTTTTTAACACAATGAAACCAATCCCTCCTCAAAAACCACTCAACTTTCATTACACCAAGAAAGTAAATGCTTTAAATCTTTATTCAAAATTTTTCATTTTAATTTTCAGGGCTGTTCTTCCTTCAGAGAATTCTATGAATCTTGGAAGTTTCATTTAGTATAAATGGCACATATAAATGGAGACCATTAAAGAATTTGTTTTAATCTCCCCATATTTCTGGAGAGTGAAATAAAAATTAACATACTACATAGGCTTGTTGCAAACTGTCAATAGTAAATATGTACTAAATATACTACATTGACTTTTTGCAATAAGCCAGATAACAGTATCAGTACTACAGAATATCTGAAAGAGACTATGTTGCATGCACACAATTCATGTTATATTATAATGATAGTAATGTCTGATGCTTAAAATAGATTTTTGATGATAGAGGTGTAAACTTCATATAAGATTATACATTGTTTCTTGTTGCATTGATAAGGGTTTTTAAGATTTTCAATGATTCTTTGAATGCTCTGACAAAAATAAAATAAAAATAATTGTAATCAGTGTAGTCCATTTCAGTATGCAGCCATAGCACTTGATGATCTTGCCTGTTATATATGCTGTTCTGCTATGTGTGCCTGAATTATGCTTTCCATTTTTTCCATCACCCTGAGGTATTCTGACATGTTTATCTCTCCTCAAAGGCCTGTGTGTCCCACACAGTAAATTCCACATGAATGACTAATCTTGTATACTCCTATACATTAAAGATACCAAGAAATTAGGTGCTAGACCTTATTAATAAAAATCTCTGGATGAGAGAAATAGAGGGAAAAAAAAAAATGCTAACCACTTGGCCGAGCAGTTAGAATATCCACTCTCAAGCCAAAAGGCTGCAGGTTCGAATCCTGCCATGGGCAAGGATGTTTGTGATTGTGAAAATACTAGGGGATGGTGGTGGTGGATTGTGGTGGACGGTAGATGCCATTAGTGTAGAGGATGATGTAGTTCCGGTTCGTTGTATAGTTGGTGGAATGAGTGGTAGAGAGAGTGAGTTGTAGAGTAGGTGCCCTCCCTCAATGAGTCTTTGGACTCCCTGGAGGTGTCACGTAATAATAATAATAATGATAATAATTATATACTTGGTTTTAATCCTTTACCCAAGGAAGCAAGTGAAATACATTGATGTCTGAACTACATGTATACAGAGGCTAATGACTTCACATCACTTGCCTTATTATGTATCCCATAATGCAAAGCACACACTCTTTCAGATATGTAAAATGCTATGCATAATGGGAAGGGTTACTACCCAGACCGGTTTTGACCTTTATTGAGGTGAAAAAGTAAAGGGTTGCTCATCATAGGCCTAGAGTAGTTAGTATAGGGGTGCAAGAGAGCCTGATAGTATTAGGAGAAAGAAAGACAGACAGATGGCATGAGAGATAGAGAAAAGGCCTCAGGCTATCAGTTTTCCTTTTTCACCAATCTCATATAGATGAACAACCAAAAGACCAATTGAAGCTAAAGCACAAAGATGACTAATACCCAGGTGGTTAGCCCCATTTGGGTTAACTGCCTTCAGTTGGCCTTCTCTGCCTGGGATTGCTCTCCAGTCATCCCTGCAATTGACTATAAGACCACATTGAATTAAGAGGATGGAACTATTTAAAAAAACCTCTCATAGTAAGAATAGACAGAATTTTATCCCCCCCCTCCCCCCGGTGAATATTGCATTTCTACATGGTCTACACCATCTAGTCATAAATTTGATATCTCCTGGAATGCTTCTTTCCAATTACAAAAATCATCTGATTGAACAATAAAATTTCCACAATACAATATTATAAAGCATTTGGATGTCATATTGCTGGTTTTCAAATTCGTGTTTCTTTCTAACCTTTCATAAATGGTATTTTAATTCATTAATTATAAAAATCAAAATTCTCTTCCCATTGCTGACAGGCAGTGGGCATTGTAAAAAAAATAACCTGTTCTGTTGTAAGTAATGGAATGCCAAACGTATTACATAATCTGTTTCAAATATGCAGGGCAAGAGGGCAACTGCAGAATGCCTGTTCTACTGTTTCCATTCGATAACAGATGTCACAGATTGGATCTCCGATGTTAAAGTATCTCCATTTGATGGTAATGACTGGAAAGCAGCCATATGCAATTCTTCAAGCAAGATCTCTTCAGTTAGGGTACCTTTGGAACTTCAAGTTATGAAAAAAAATATTGTTGTCCGTACCCAACTGTGGAACTTTGCGGCAAAAGAGATTAAAGATTTCTTTATACCAAATTTTACTTTTTCTTAATGGAAAGAATTTCAATTCCAGAGCGTTTTAGCAGTCTTAGAGTTAAGCACAGAGTGTTGTAGTATTCAGGAACAATCTCAGCTTTTGGACCTGTATAATCATCAACTCCAAACAGGGAAAGATAAAAACCCAAGTAGTAACGGAGAAGGTCTGCACATTTATGATCAGTCTGCAATATTTTATGGATTTTAGAAGCTGTATTGCTTAGATAGCAGAATTTTAAGACTGGAAGTCCAAATCCTCCATGCATCTTTGATAGTTGAAGAAATTCATTTTTAACTTCTTGGTATTGGCTGGACCAAAAAATTAATTACTATAGGCTTACTATATAATTGCTTTTCTTCAGCTTCTGTGATGTCTGTAATATTTATTATGTACAACTGAGCAGGAAACATTATGGTTTTCAGTACTATGGCTTTAGAAGAAAAGGAGAGTGGCCCTATTTTCAAGTCTTCTACCATTTCAAAGTTTTTGTATATAAGTTCATGGAATGATAATATTGGGTAAGTGTAGAAGGGAATTCCAAGTATAATGAGGGGGTTCTCTCTTAGAGGTTAGGCCAAAAGGAATGCCTTCAAGATCCCACTTTCCATAAACTTTTATTTTTGTCTTGTCTGCATTAATAATTAATCCACTGCTTTTGTTAAATTTTTCCAAAAAAAAAAATATATACATATGGAATCATTATCCTTCAAAGTTCCCACTACTTCATCAGCATATGCTAATACCTTATTTTCCTTTATAGTTGAAGGAACTGTTATTCCTCGCATGTGTATTGTGGACTTCCTGTAAGAAAGGTTCAAGAACCAATGCAAAGAGCAGTGGACTGAGACGACAACCTTGCTTGACTCCTTTTTGAATTTTAACTGGGTCTGATAGGAATCCATTAACTAGGAGGCAGGTCGTTGAATTGGCATAGGCCTCTTTGATAACAGATAGCAGTTTTTTACTTACACCAATTTGCTGGAGGATGTGGAATAGAAAGGGATGCTGAACATTATGAAATGCTTGAGTAAGGTTTACTGATAGTACTGCCATCAACTGCTTTTTTTTGTGTTAACTAAGCGGATTAGATCACGTAGTAGAAATAGATTAAATTCTACTGCTCGACCTGGTGTACTAATATAATTAAAAGCACACAGGTGTACTTCATACACCTGTGTGTGTGCTTTTAATTATCTATCTCATTGCTACTTCAAACCTGTTATCGATAATGCAGAAAAATATCTTGTACTCAGTATTAGATAGAGAAATAGGTCTCAAGGTGTGATCTCTATTAGGTTTAAGAATGAGGACAGTATGGCTTGCTACAAATTCACTTGGTATGTGTCCTGATGAGAGAAAGGAATTAAATAATGTAACTAGAATAAGAAGAATAAAATCCCAGGCCTCGTGATAAAGTTCTATCCCCTAGACCAACAGGTCCTAGTGATTTTCTTGTTTGGCATTCTTTATAGGCTGTGGTAACTTCAGATGCTGTAAATGGGTCTGTCATGCCCATCTTGAATATGAACAGGAAAGCCATTAATGTTCCAAGAGTTATAATTTCCAATAGTAGTACTATTGTCTTTAAACAGATCTTTGCAGTGTTTTTGAAAGGAGTCAAGGATGTCTTGAGTGGTGGACATGTCTTCTCCATCAACATAGATTTGAGTGATAGTCCTTTCTTTGTGAAATTTTGTGAATTGTCTATTGAAGAATGCAGCTGAAGGGCTATCTGCTAAGTGCTGCTGTATTCTTATCTTAAAATTTCTTTCTTCTACTTGTTTCTGCGTTTCTAGTTCTATCTGTATGTTAATGTTTCTAATGATGTTGTTACATTCTATATTATTGCGTTGGTTTGTTACGAACCAGCTTCTCTCTCTTTATACAGGTCATTCAACTTTTTCCTTTTGAGGAAAGCCTATTCCTTTCTCCATTCCATCATATTCTGCTTTACTGCTTCTCTGAATTTTAATCACATATCCCAATTCCAGGTAACATTATTCCAATTTGAACAGAGGGTATAGAATTTGGATGAAAAGATCAACGGAAAACATGGAAGTCTCCATGGTCCAGAAGACATCTCTACTTTTTCTATGCAGTTGAACTTAAGTAGAACTGGATTATGATCTGGTTGATGTCAAGATGTTTTATCTGAAATATCCTATTTATAAGGGAAGAAGAGATATAAATTCGATCAATACGAGTACCAATACCTTGATTCATGTACATGTATGCCTGGAGATTAGGATTGCGAATCCTCCATATGTCCACTAGCTGAGCATTACAGAGACATGTTTTTAACTGTGCATAATCCCACTTTTCCACTGCTGGGGGTGTCCTCCTATTATGTCTAATGTGGAGTTTTCAAGACCTTCATTGAGGTCTCATCAGTGGGAGTCAGACCCTGGAAAGAAACCAAAGGTAAAGAATGCAGAAGTCATATATATCTCATATACATCATCAATTTCTTGCCATGTACCCTCAAGGAGTGTATAGGATATGATAGTACTACATGAAAAATTTACATCATTACTAACTTCCTATCTACAATTTTCCTCCAAATCAGTCCGTTACTTGTCAAGACTCCAACATTATCAGATCTTATATTTCTATCGTCTAAGGCACTTTGTACCATATCAATCCACCTATATCTTGGTCTTCCTCTGAGTCGTTTTCTTGCCAATCTGGCAGAGAACACTTGTTTTGCTAATCTTTCTTCGCCCATTCTGTTTAAGTGACCATACCACCTGAGATTAGCTCTGCTAATGCATTCCTGGATGCTGACAATGTCAAGTTCTTTCCTAATATCCTCATTTTTAATATGATATTGCCATTGATGCTGCCATCTGTTCAAGCCTTTAATCTTTCTCAGGAATCTCATATCTGCGGTCTCTAGTCTTTGGTCAAGTGTTTTACTTCTGACCCAGCTCTCAGATCCATAAGTTAAAACTGGTTTGAACACTGTCTTGTATACAGCTAATTTAGTGTTCCAACTAATTTCTCTCTTATTCCATATGAATTTATTCAACTGACTTCCCACCATACCAGCTTTGTTGATTCTGTTGTCTATTTCTATATTTAATTTACCATCTTCACTAAAAATCGTGCCTAAGTAGCTGAAATGTTTTAATTGTTCTATAAGTTCTCCTTTCACAATACAGTTGATATTTTCAATGATTCTGCCTATTTTCATTGTCTTTTTATTGCTGACTTTCATACCATATCTATTACAACAGTTATTCAATTTAGTCAGAGAATCTTGCAGACTTATAGTGGATTTATTTAGAAGTATAACATCGTCCACATAAAGCAAAGAGCTGACATTAACATCTCCAATTTTGATATCATGTTTAATACCACTTTCCTTCATAATGTGATCTACATAGATAATGAATAACAGAGGGGATAATGTACATCCTTGTCTCACATATACAAGTAGCCAAAAAGGTGCTAGACCTTATTAATAAAAATCTCTGGATGACAGAAAGATGGTGGAAGGTTTTTTTTTACCTTGGTTCTATTACACATTAAAGATACCAAGAAATTTAGTATTTAAATTTAGTATATACTTGGTTTCAACTATTTACCAAAGGAAGCAAAACAATGTTTTGCTTCCTTTGGTAAGGAAATGGAATTCATACATCTTTTAAGAGATAATTACGTCTAACAGCACATGACTGAAGGGACACGTGGTGTGAGAGTGTTGGACCTGGTCATTGGTTCAGAGGATATATGCGTAAGTAAGGTGTCCTCGTTACCTCCAATTGATGAGAGCAATTGTATTGACTTAGGAGGTTGCAAAATTTGTGACTTTCTCTGTTAAGAAGGGGTATATACGGAACTACAGTTAGGCAATTATAACAAGCTTTGGAGTGAGTTTACAGCCATCCCATGGCAGAACATATTGCAGGGGAAAGATGTTAGCAGTGCCTTCCTCAGTTACCTGTTGATAAAATCAGCAGGTAACTGAGAAAGGCACTATCAGAATGTATCCCCCATGGTCACGAGGACAAACAAGGTAAGCGTTAGATGGATGAGTAGTAGTATCAAGCTTGATCTGCAAAAAAGAAAATGTTATGGAGAATTTACAAGGAGAAAGGTGATCAGTACACCCATGAGCAGTACAAGGCTCAAGCTAGGAAGGTTAACAGCATAGTAAGAAAAGCTAAATCAGATTATGAGAAGACCTTAGCCAAGGAGATCAAACATAATCCCAAAGAGTTCTTCTATGTGGCAAGTAAAAGGAAGAATGACTTCTGAAGGATAACTTTAATGGGTGCTGATGGAATTGAGGTGACCAATTCAGATGTAATAGTAAAGTTACTGAGTGATCACTTTTCAGAAGTATATCGCCCAAGTGAGGATATCTCTGTACCTGTAGCAATAGCTAATGCAAGCATTGAAGTTAATAAATCAGAGGTACTTAGTATATTGCAAAATTTAAATGCAAACACTGCTGTACGTTTAGATGGAATATCAGCTCTGGTGTTGAATGAATGTGCAAAGGAATTGTCATCGTCTCTTACTTGGTTATTTAACATAAGTTTGAACTCTGGTATGGTCCCTAGGGAGTGGAACAAAGGCAAAGTAGTTCCTTTGCATAAAGGTGGCTCTTAGACTGCGGTAGTTAATGACAGACCAATCACCATCTCGGGAGTGGTGGTAAAAATATTGAAAAAGTTGGTTAAAGACAAAATTCAAGAATGGGTGGATCAGGATATGATACTATATAGGGGCCAACATGGTTTTGTTAAAAGTCGATCCTACCTTAGCAATTTATTAACTTTGTTATAATAGAATGACATCTGAGTCGGACAAAGGAAATGGCTACACAGTGGTACTTCTGGATTTTGCTAAGGCTTTTGACAGGATACCTCATGGAATACTGTTGTACAAATTGGAGCAGATGGGGATGGATACTAAACTGGTGATATGGATAAGAGAATGGCTCAGGGAGAGATACTAGAAAGTGGTGTATGGAGGAGCAGAGTCCAGGATGAGGCAGGTGACCAGTAGTGCCTCAGGGCTCTGTGCTTGGGTCGTTTTTGTTTAATTTGTACATAAATGATATAGGAAATGGCTTAAAGGGAGATATTCAGTTGTTTGCTGATGATGCAAAGTTGGGTAGTGCAATAAAAAAATCAAGCTGATGTTGAGAATTTGCAGGATGATTTAAATAAGCTGGCAAAATGGGCAAAAGGTAATGGATGTCAGTTCAATGTGGAAAAATGTAAAGTTATGCATTTTGGGATTAAAAGATTAGCAACTGTGTACTACATTGATGGATAGGGAGATGAAGTTCAGGAGACACATTGCTAAAGTGTCCAAGTTTGCACATAGGATTACTTGGTTATTGAGGAACACACTAACATCCAGAGATAAAGAGGTTATTATTTCCCTTTATAAGGCGTTGATACTTCCACATTTGGATTGCTCAAATCTAGTCACCCAGATTCCTTGGAGATGAGGAGGTTGTGGAGAAGGTTCAGAGGAGAGTGACTAAGTTGGTGAGTGATGTAAAAAATGCTCCCTACATTGATAGATTGAGAGCTTGTGGATTGCAGAGGTTGGTTGATAGGTGGAGAAGAGGGGATATGATAGAAACATTTAAATTACTAAAAGGTTTTTATAAGATTAATGCAGGGGAAATGTTTCAGCTGTGTGATAGTGATGGAAAAACAAGAGGTCATCCCTGGAAATTAAGGAAAAGTGTGGTTAACAAGGGTGTGCGAACGAGGTTTTTTGCCTGGAGGGTGGTGAATGAGTGGAATGCATTGCCTAACTCAGTTGTGAGTTCTTCATCTGTAATTCAAAAAAGAGATATATTATTTTGATAGTTTGGGTCTCCCACAATGAGTCTACTGACTCCATGGAGATACCCGTAATAATAATAATGTTTTGCACATGAAATATATTTATGCCTGAACTTCTTGTATGTATTTTATGTTGGAGGTTTAATGGATTTTTTACAACACTCAAAAAGAATTAAAATAGAATTTAATACTTCCTATATTTCGTCCTAGTCACTAGGACATCTACGGGGATTACAAAGACAATTAATGTAACATGCACACAAAAACTTACAATACTAAGCCCAACCACGTGGGTGACAATAAAGTCCTATCTAGGTGAAGCGCCCTCTAAGGGCAGTTGTAGGTGGCCTGGAATTGTGGAATACTCCTGATTTTTTGAGTGATGAATAGGGAGATTTTTGAGGCAAAATCTTGCTTATCGGGAAGAAAGTCACCTTTCTGACTAGTTGACACAACATGTTTGCGATCTTGTCAGTGACAGACCATATGCAATGGAGCAATACTGCTCCTTTATTTGAAGGATAACATGTGTTTGAGTTGTTGTCTTCTTTTCTGCATGCTGCTAGAAATGTTGTATCCTGTCTCAAAGGCTTTTTATAATACCAATTTTCCGAGATGGATAGTGTGGTGGAGCATTGAATGGGAGTAGCTTTCTGTATGTAATGGTTTTGCATAGACTGAATAGCTAAGTTTATTCTGTTTGGAGACCTTAAGGAAAGTGCCTGAAATAAGACAAGTATATGTCGCTTCCAATTTCAACAGTCAACTGTATATGGGGATGAATATTGTTAAAATTATTTGCAAAATTCCGTAACAGTTTTATTGATTGGGCTATGTAATGACTACATCATTCACATATCATAACCCAAGTTTAAGTCAAAATTCAGTCTTTCAGGGATTATTTGCAAGCACTTCTCTATGAATAATGACCCATAGTCCCTAATATTTCTTTTTGCTCACAGAATATCTTGTAAGTTGAAGTACATGTTGTTGATGCAATGTTCAAATCAGTAGCATACCCAGGTGGGGGAAAAGGCAAATGAAGTAGTGCTCGGGCAGACCGAGCACTACTTCGTTTGCCCGAGCCAGGCCAGAGGAGAGAGATCATGGTTATCATGTATTGGCAATCACTGCAGATGCTCAGTCATAGGTCGTATGCAATGCGTAGTGTGTATTCTCAAATTGCCTACTCCCCCCAAGATTAAATCCCGAATGTGCCACTGGTTCGTATAAATTTGACATCACAATCATCATCAAATTCCTGATATGTATCCTCAAGGAGGTGTAGAAGCTCCCAAAACAATCCTACACAATTAAGTTTACATTATTACTATTCTCCTACCAACAATTTTCCTCCAAATTAGTCCATTACTGGTCGGTAATCCAATACTTTGTATCTATTTCAGTCTTCTAAGGCACCAATAACTGAATTAATCAACCTAGATCTTGGCTTTCCTATGGATCTTTTTCCAGCAATTTTGGTATTAAGCACCAGATTTGCTTCTGTTTAAGTGACCATACCATCATTTATATTAGTCCTGCACACACATTCTTCAATGTTAACAATGTCAGGTTCCTTTCTAATATATTCATTTTTAATGCAATGCTGCCATTGATACCATCTGGTCAAGCCCTTCATCCCCCCCCCCCCTCCTCCTTCTCAAAACTCTCATATCTGTGGTTGCTAATCTTTGATCAAGTGCTGTAGTTTTAACCCACCTTTCAAATCCATACCTTAACACTGGTTTGAATACCATCTCGTATACTTTGGGCTTAGCGTTTTGACTAATTTCTCTGTTATTCTATATCAATTTATTCAGCTGGCTCCATACTATACCAGATTAAAAACTGTGCCTAAATAGCTGAAATATTTTACTTCATAGTTTTAGTTTTATATTGCTAATTTTCATGTCAAATTTGTTATAACCATTATTCAATTTCATTAGAAAATCCTGCACTAGACATGTTTAGGAGTAGAACATCACCTACATAAAGCAAAGAGCTAAGTTTCATATCTCAAATACTAGCATTAGGTTTAATGCCACTTTATTTCATAATTTGATCCTTATTTTTTACATTGAACCATCTTTCTGTATTCCTTTCAATTCTAACTGCTGACTTAACTTAAATATACACTATGTACTTCTGTGTATAATGTTCCAATTATTCCATAAATTGTAGCATTTTGAAAAGCTTTTTTCTGGGCACCCCCTTGTCATATGTCTTTTCTGGAGCTACAAAACTTAAGTACAATACCATGTTATATTCACATGATTTCTCACCTATTTGTCGTAAAGTGAAAATCTGATCATCACAACCTGTGTTTGGCTGAAATTTAGCTTGCAGTTTTCCAATTTCTCATCAACAATTTTTTCAAGATCTTCTTGAGTATACTTGCATAAATCTTACCTGGAACATTACAGAATTTCCACTATAATTCTCTCATTCAGGTCCTCTGAATTATGCAGTGCAGCTAATGTAAAACTCTTATATACCTACTCATTTGAGCATTTCTGGTTGATTATTCCACATTTCAGGTTTCTGATGGCTTTTTTCCTACCTCAATTAACAATATGCACTCTTGACTGGTTTCTATCACTGCACTCTCACTGCATGTTTCACTAGTAATCTTCAAAGTAATTAGCAATTACATTTAGATTGAACAGGATAAAAACATTCTGCCACCTTCTTGAGTATATTGAGTTAAGCAGAATGGTATTGGTTGCTGGATGGGAAGAATATCGACAGTGCATGGGAGGCATTTAAAAATGCTTAAAGGATGCAATATCACATTTTGATATTCCATTCCCGAGAGTTCAAAGAATAAATAGGGTAGGAGTCAAATGGATGTGTAATCTTATTAAGTAATAGATTCATAAGAAATGGATGTGTGGAAGGAATACCATGTGCATAAGAATGATATCCATTATGAAAATTATAAGCAACAGGCCAGAAGAGTCACAACTGTACAACAGTTGCAACTCTTCTGCTAAATTATAAGCTAAAGACAACCCCAAAGAATTCTATTGATATGCTACAAGTAAAGAAAGAATGACTAAGAAAGAATAACTCTCCTGAATGCCGATGGTGTGAGGGTGACGGATGCAGAAGAGGTTGTTCAAATAATGAGTTCACTGCTACCTCCTCTGAAGAAACTCAAGTGTATGAAGAGTGCTGAATAACAATTCAGCAACAGCAACTGATGGAATATCAGCACAGATGCTAAAGGAGTGTTAAGCTGAACTGGCTATTCCTTTGATCAGGCTATATAATTTGAGTCTCAGAACAGGGAAGATTCCACAAGAGTGGAAAGAATGTATAGTAATCCCATTACATAAGGGTGGTACAAAGACCAATGTATCCAACTATAGACCAATCAGAAGAGTCACAGCTGTTGTACGGAAAGTACAACAGTTGTGACGCTTCTGATTGGTCGATATCTCAGGAGTGGTGGTGAAGATTTAGGAAAAATTGGTTAGGGCTTGCATTCAGAAATGGGTTGACAATGAATTTCTACTTTGCAATGAACAGCATGGGTTTACTAAGGGATGGTCATGTTTTAGCAACTTGTTCACATTCTATAATAATGTTACTGTTGAACTAGACAAGGGGAATGGATACTCGATGATAATTTTGGATTTAAGGCTTTCTGACAGAATATAGATGGAAGACTGTTGCATAAAATGGAGAATATGGGTTTGGATTATAAAATATTAGTGTAGAAAAAACGATGGCTGACTGACAGATATCAAAAAGTGGGATACAGGAGATGAGAGTCTTCAAGATTTCAAGGTAACCAGTGGTGTACCGTAAGGATCAGTCCTTAGTCCACTGTTATTCAATCTGTACATTAATGATATTGGGAAGGATTTGACAGGCAACATACAGCTATTTGCTGATGATGCAAAGATGGACAGGATAATCAGGAATGCTGCTGATATGAAGTACTCGTAGAATGATTTGAATAGGCTAGAATTATGGGCATGGAAAAATGGATGTCAGTTCAATGTCAGTAAATGCAAAGTTATGCCCTTTGGCATGATCAGATATCCACTGTTGTATTATATTAGTGGGATTATGCTAGAAGAAACTGATCAGACTAGGGATCTTGGAGTGTAAGTAGATAGCAAGTTGAAGTTCAGGAGCCATGTAGCAAAGATTGCAAATACAACTCAAAAGATAATTGGAATGCTTTCTTTTATGGAGGTGTGGGGAAAGACAAGAGGGGCATCCTTGGGAGCTGAGAATGAATGTCATGAAGAAAGGCGTGAGATCTAGATTTTTCTCTCATATTGTGGTGATGATTGGAATGGATTGCCATTGGATGCTGTGTGCAAGCAGTGCGATTGAATTCAAGAATAAGTATAATAGCTGATGCGTGTAGTATGTAGCTTCCCTCAATGAGTCCCTGACTCCCTTGAGGTCTCTCTTAATAATAATAATTACTCCAGACATCTAACATGTATTAAACTTCAGTTTTCATGCCACCTGTATAATCTCTTATTTCTTTTAAATTACTCTTTTTTCCATTTAGATGGAATAGGATGCAGAACATTTTAATATTTATTTTCCACATTCTTACGGAAGTCTTCCGATGACTTTTGCTTAGCTCTCTTAGATTTTTCTCCATATTCTTTTGGCATCTGCTGAATTATTTGCAGGCAACTTCACACATGCCTTCCTAGATGACTCACTCTTTTTTTTTTTCCCCCAGTTTGCTACTAAGCTCCAAAGTTTGGTTCTTATTTTCAAACCATTGTATAGTTCAAAAATGCTTGTATAGTTTGAGCCTACAGTTTAGCTGTAAAAGCTACTCAACTTTAACTCTTAAAATTTTCTTACACATTGTTCTTTTCAAAGTGAAATTTGTTTTTATTCAACTTATAAAACTAAGTGATGATCACTTTTGATTTTAAAAGTATATTCTCTATATATTCTTGTATTCTGAACCAGTATGAAGATATCCCTATCAACAATAACAGTCAATGTGACTTTTCTTAGTTCTTGTGTTGTCTTTCAATGTGAACTTGTGCATATCATTATTGTTGATTACTAGAAGCACATATTCACAAAAATAATTTTATTATTGCAGATATTTCAGCCAGAAAATAAACAGGCCATCATTACTGCATCAGCATAATCACAAATTGACACTAGAAAAAGAGTGTTAATCCTTTTTAATGAGTTAAGCCACATGCCAGAGTTCTGCCATACAGGTGGTTACCAAATAAAATTCGATTTCGACTGAAGTTAAAACGAAAAATTAAAATAATTAACACTGAAATACAATACAACATGATAAAATAAATTACAATAACACAACAAAAATTAGATAAAATGATTGACATAGCAAATGGAAAGATATTGGTTACCAAAAGAAGTGGATAAATATAAACCGGGGGGGGGGGGATAACCAGCTGCAAGATGGAAAGATCAGTGAAGCTGGAACAGGTAAATGCCTAATCCTTGAAGAGAAGAAGAAAATATAAAGGGACAGAGAAGAATGGAAGCTTGCCATTTAGGGGGACAAGACTCTCCCAAATCTTGGCAATGGACAGACAGTCATTCAGTACTCTCTTTAAATAGCTGCTCAACTTAAGCTGGCACCGATGTAAAAGGCAAGTATTGGACAAGAAGATATTGTGGTTAGTGTCCACTCCATGTTCTGCAAGACAAGATTTTTAAGATTTAATGTTGTTGATTAAGATTGGTGGTCTTGTAGTCATTTTTTGAAATGTTTTGTTTGTTAAAAGTAAAAGCAATCACATTGAACCTGATAAACATCAGAGAGAGAGGGGATGGTTGGGAAATGATGTTTATCTTATGGTGATAGTAACCAGGAGGAGATTTTCTTCCTGGCTGATACAGTGATGATTGGGGATGTGAAGAGACTAAACTACCTTTTCAGGATATTTGCAGTTACTTCTAAGATGCCTGAGATGTATGGGATAAGGACATATTGACATATTCAGAGTTCTTAGGGAGGATGTGTTTAAACTTCCTCAAGGTGAAGCCAGTCTGTAATAGAATGCACTGGATGTCACCAGTTTTTGTTGCAGATCCTAGGAATTGGAGCAGATAACATGTACTCTGTTGAACAAAGATTTGGTAATCCCTATGTTTTGAGATTGATGATGGGCTGAACCTGTAACAGTCTGTGAAAGATCCTCACATCTACCTAGATGTGAAGATGTCCAAGAAGAATAATTTTCCATCCTTTTCTTTTTCCTCGGTGAAGTTTATCTGTGAGTGCAGGCTGTTGATTTTGGTTAAGGAAGTCAATATAGATGCTTCTGAGTCTGGCCAGATGGCAAACATATCATCCACGTAGCATACCTAGAAGGAATGTTAAGGTTGTATTGAAGAAAATAGGGAGTCAAAGATGTTCTAAGTATAAATTAGCTAGTGCATGAGACAAAGGGCTTCCCATCGCAATTCCTCTAATCTGTTTGTAAAGTTGGTTTCCGCCTGAGTGCATAAAAAAAAATCTGCCAGAGGTACACTATTAAATAAACACTGGATGTCAAAACTGTCTATAGGTTGAAAGGGTTAGTTTTTTTTTTTTTTTTTTAAATTAAAAATCTTTATTGTTGGAATATGGCATTAGTAATGACTAGTCCGTATCCTGAGCAGAAATTCAGCAGGTACTTACCATTATTATCATCATCATCATCTTCCTTATACCCTCTTTTACCTTGCGGTGTCGAGGGTCCATTGATCATCGGACCTCACTCCGTTTACAGGATAAAGTGGTCAGCCTTATGCCCCGGTGTATCCTATGGCCTGTAGTGTTGAGTTCTCGAGGCCAGTTTGCCTGCTTTACGGGATGAAAAACCCCAGAATAAACTGGGGAAAAAACCCTGCTGTCCACGCCCAAGACTGGCTAACTTGGCTATGGCTGAGGAAGATCCTTCAGCTCTTCACGTCACCGACGGGAATCGAACCTAGGACACTCCTTCCCCAGGCATATGGTTGCGAAGCGCATAGCCACTAGGCTAACCGCGCAGACTATTATTATTAACCTTGTCCTTTTCTCCAAATTTTCACAAAATGTTCCTATATGCTTGGCATGATTTATTTCCTGCTCTGCTGTTTAGATCTTCAACAAGAACAAGTTTTCCATTTTCAGCTGCCTGTTCTAATGACTAAAAAAATTCTTTCACTTCTTCATTAGGAGAACGTTCCATGGGACCATACACACAAATGTTTCATTTTCCATTTCCCAATTTTGAAGTTTGCTCCCATAACTCTACTTGAAATTGCCTTCTGGTCAAGAAGTTATCTTCACGTTTGGTGTTGAATGCTATTACTACTCCTTCCATTTCTTGATCATTATTGCCAAAGCATCATAATCTTATTATTCAGTAGGATTTCATCTGTTTTAGTTCTCTGTAATGCCAATTATGTTTATGTGGCACTTTTCAAATTCTTTTGCAAGTTCAATTTCAGAAGAACTGAACTTGTCAGAATTCCACTGACACTCTTTATGCTAACTGATAGTTCCTATCTTCAATTCTTTTGATGTTGGGTTTGTTTTTCATTTTTCTAGATGATGAGTTAGGGTTTGTTCCAGTAAGTTATTTTTCACTACTCAGTATAGGATATCTATTGAAATTCAGACATCCCACAAATTAAAAATATAAAAATAAATTAATTAAAAGTTTAGTTTGTAAGTAAGTAGGCCTTTCATAAAAGTAGTTATTTAAACATTTCCTTTTTTTGGTGGTGCAAGCAAGATGTTTTGCAATGTTATCATTTTTGGACACTAGAGTCTTGCTTACATATAAAATAAATCTGTTTAAGTTAGATATTACTGATTAATTGTGATTTTGTATGAGCTGCCAAAAGGTATGTAATGTAGGTGCTGTTTGTATGAAAACAAATATTGTTTACAAAATATATTGTAAACTACGAGAAAAGCCAAGGTTACCATTGCAATTCACGTTGTGTGAATAATTAAGTGAACTTACTTCAGTGCATATACCATATGAAACAAAGAACAGTTATAAATTCTGGCAGTTTTATTTTGAAATTATAATTAAACTTTTCTGCATTGTGAATTTGCTCTATTACATTTCTGAGCACATGCAGAAATGAAAAGAATGTTATCGAGGTTGTATGCGTTCAACTGAATGAGGGGTAAGAAAGGAAAACAGCAAGCAAACACTGTGGAATTTCTGTCTTCAATATATGAAGACCATACAGAAATTAAAAGAAAAGTTAGAAATGGAAGTGTAAAATCTCTCATGATATGTAACTTATCATGTTTGCTTTTACATGTTTTTCTAAGGAGATTGAACTTAAAAGAAATGTCAATTTTGTCTGTAATAATCTTGGTTAAGTTATTTGCAATAACTTAACCAACATGAGCCTTTGTTAAAGTAATATGCCACATGATGTCATTATGCAACACTGTTAACTCATGTCCATATATGGCGATTTCAAACAATGCACGAGGTATGACGGTATCACGTTCAGATGTCCATACATGACCATATATGAAAGTTTTGAAAGAAACGCGCATGCGTACAGAGGAAGTCCAGGCATTTATAAGGCAAAACGTTGAGAAGGACGTTGTCTTGATTTCTCATTCTTCTCTTACCTGGATCCACTGCTACATGAGGTCCATTGTCAGTAATTGAAAGAGAAGTGTTGCAAGTCTTGGGATTCTCAATCTTCACTTACCTGGGTCCACAACCATGGGAAGTATAGTGCTGGTCGTCAGGACGTCTCCTCTAGGAAAGAGCTGCACATCACCACCATGTCAAGAGTCCTAAAGGGCATAGAATAATCGACAACTTGGACAAAGAAGAAACTTGGCAGGGGATTAAGAACAAGCTGACAGAAACAAAGAGAACAAAAGGGACGCTTTCGTGTGGACAAAAGATTCATGTAAAAGACAGTGCTGAAAGAGAATTGTAATTACTTATGTATGTGATATTTAAGAGCAAGAAAGTATATCAAGTGGAGCTGTGTATAGAGAGAATAAGATTGTGTTGAGTAATATCAAAATAAGCTCACTCTAGGTGTGTCTTAATCTCAATTGTGTATAGGTAATTATTGTAAGAGTAAGAAGAGTACTGTGTGTGTGTGTTTTTAAAGATTAAATGACAGAAAGCTGAGAGATAAAAAGTAAAAAATACTGTTTAATTTTTTATCTCTAGGCTTTCAGTCATTTAATCTATTGTTAATGTAAATATGTCAGAGACATATTTTTTTTAAAAATATGTCTCTGAGTAAATCCATTATTCCATAACACACACACACACACACACACACACACACACACACACACACACACACACACACACACACACACACACACACACACACACACGTGTATGTGTGTTGTTGTGGATCAGACTGTGTAAACATTCCTTTTTGATTTAATTTAATAGTTTGTGAACAACACTGGACTGATTCTTTCAATACACTCCCCTGAAAATTTCAAACCTGCATAAGTGATCAATAATCAAGTCACGACTAATTAAAGATAAAGATTAACATAAAAGAAACTCAGATTCCAACGCACGCAAGGCCCGCCATTACAACAAAATGAAGATGAAGTTATCTAGGCAACTGAATCGTCTGACCTTCCTAAAATGCTGCCAGGATAATCAGGTAATCCCAAATTGCGTAAAATTTAAGCACCGATTCCTTTCACAGAAAGCTCTCTGTAGCTATAACCGTGTGAGCCATGCATTGCCACAGGAACAAATTAACACTACACACAGTTCCCTAGCTGACATAAACAGAGCTAGTTTAGTGCTAGAGGAAGAGCTTTCTAATATGCGCACCATCAGGACTTTAGGAAAACAGTAGCTTTCTAGCTTCGTTTTTCATTTGCTGTGTGTAGTACTTGTGTGCACGTGTCTTTACCGTAAGTTCCCATGAAGATGGCAATGTGACGTCGCTGAAATATTGGAAAGTATATATTAAAGTTTGTTTTAATTTATATTTCTAGTATACGCTGTCAATTCCTTAAGTATTAATAATCATGTTTAACCAGCATATAAGCCTTTTTACAAAAATCAGTACAACATAAGAGCCTCCGTAGTTCAGTTGGTATAAATGAAGACCTTTGTTCAGAAAGAGCTGGGTTCGATTCCTGTTCATGATGTGAGGAACCTTTATCTGGTTTCTTTTGACTAAAAGTGAGTTAGCCGGTCTCATGCAGGGGTAGAGAGTTTTTTAACCAGGAAACTCACGTATTTTGTCCCTCAGAACATTCAAACTAGTCCCGTGAGCACACACACACAGACAGGTCAAAATACACATGTACTTAATCCCTCATTAGGAGGGCTGAACCTCCTCCCCCACAAAAAGGATGGAGGAGAAAGAGGGGTGGTGACATTTTTGAATAGGTAAAAATGTATTAGCACTATGTAGTGGAGGGAACACAAGGATCAAGAATTTTCGATTTAGACACACATGGTTACTCTCATCAGCTAGTGAGAGTAACCATGTTGTCCTACCTTGGATAATGAGTAGGCTTATCAAAGTTTAAAGAAAAAATTAATTTATGTGGAACTATAAGGTAAGTGGTTATAATAAACTTAGAAACCAGCTTAGGAGAGTACAGTGAATGGCAGAATGTGAAATCAGAGAGGCCCATAGTGTAGGGAAAGAAGTTAAAACATATGTTAATAGGAATGGTAAATTTAATTGCATACCTCAAGTAAAAAGATAAAAGGATTTGCAGTAAAATGGATAACTAGGGAAATCAAACAGCAATCACAGGTGAAGAAGCATGGAAAGCACAGAGGAGAAGAAAATTGCATGAGGAATATAAAGCTCAAGCTAAGAAGATGACTAGAGTAGTAAGAAGATAAAAATTAGAGTATCCAAGGAGACTAGCACGCCAATCCAAGGAGTTCTTTCATTACGTGGGCAGTATGAGGAGAAATGGATGGAGACAACAGTTGAGTGATTAATGCAATGCTTAATGATAGCTTTATTAATGTTTGTTTCATCCTGTTAAAGCTGGTTTTACTGCTGGGGCCAAGAAGGATTGAAGGATTAGAAGTGAATGAAGAAAACATATTCCAAATAATGAGCACTCTACATGAGATTTTAAAATAGTTTTAAGGAGTGTGCAAAGAAGTGACTAAGCCATTGACCTACCTTTTGATCAAAGTTTTGCAACAAGACAAGTTCCTAAGGAGTAGAAGGAGAGCAAGACAGCACCATTGTATAAGGGTTGTGTTGGAATGGAAGTATCAAGCTATAGACCAGTTTATATTTCTCTTGCTTTAGTAATCTGGTTGTGTTTTATAATATAGTAACAAGAGCAGTAGATGAGGGAAATTCATAGCCAGTCATTTTTCTGGATTTTCCAAGTCATTTGATAAGGTGCAGGATGATATTTAAGATAATGGAAGACAAGCTTAGGGAGAAACACTAACTCCAATTCAATTAGGGGTTGCCAGGATTACATTTTTATTTTAAGAAAATGGTCAAGAAATTGTGAGAATACAACAGGGTGCCAGGTGGTATGAAAATAGCTGTTATATATATATATATTTTTTTTTTTTTTTTTTGTTTGTTTATGTATTATTTTCGCATATTATGTTTCTTTTAAATACATGCAAAAATTCATTGTAATCTCTTTTATTATGATATAGATGAAAAATCCCTAAGAAATACAGGGTGTTTCAAAAAGAATGTCCAGATTTGAAAATTGTATACTCTGCAACCATATATATATATATATATATTTTGTAACTGTACCACATTTTCATTATTAAATATAATTATTTGAAATCGGGTCATTCTTTTTGAAACACCCTCTATATTGGTTTTGTTTGTAAATTTTGCAGTACTTTTCTTACATTTTATTACAGAAAGAGCACACCACTGGGTCTTCTTCCACCGTGAAGCTAACAGCCATTTTCTTACTTTCTTTATGAGCAATGATAAATTGTCAGGATCTGATTTCATTATTTGATCAAATTCTGCAAACTTTCCTGGACGGAAGAATACTTTAGTCAATCCAAAACAAAAATCATTTTCATTAAGTCCAAGGGCTTTAAACAGAGCCTGTAAAGTGAAGTTTAAAATGCAAAGTTTAAAGTGAATAATAACACAATGTTACATATAATAACCATTATTAAACTTTACACAATACACAATTTGGCAATTAATCTATTTAAATTTGCTTTTTAGGTTACTATTATAAAATAACAATGAAACATAAATAAAATCATGCAATTTAGAATGTAAATTAATGATATGTTTGTGATTGCATGATATGAAAGTTCATTAAACATTTTCATCTGAAAGAAACTTAACCCATTTTAAGATATATTTTCTTGCTACAAAAAACCTAGCTTATATTATTGTAATGAATTTTTCTCAATAAAAAGTTTTGGTGAATGTACGAACAGTTTCTTTTCTTTTTCTTTTTTTTTAACAAGTTGAGAATGCCTTCAGATAAGTATGTATCTTATAAGTTGAAAATTAATTTTAGAGTCTCCGAGTCGTTCCACATGCATGAAACACGTATAGACAATTCCCTATGATATTCCAAAGCAATCTTATATTTTCACCTAAATAATTGGTATTATATTTGGAAGTTTCTGGTGACAATTTAATTGCATTACAACCACTGTAATCAAATTTCACAAACCATCTCTTGAACAGATGAAGAAATGAATTTTGGAAAGTAACATCTGTGATATTCATCTTCCACTTATGTAACATGCTTAATGAACTCCTTTAGCTAGAGTAACTTAGCTTTCTGTAACTATTTTTTCTTGTACAGGATACTAAATGATGTCTTTTAGTTTGCGCTTTCTTTGATCAAAACAGTTAAAATATAAAACTCTAGATGGGACTCAAAGCAGTCTTTCCAAATGAAAGGCAGACTAACCATATGGGTGCCAAATGGTTAGTCTGGAGTACTGTTGTTACAATTTTCTTCTGCTTATTAGGATGATAAATACATCATCATCAAATTTCTGATATATATATATATACACTCAGGAGGTGTACAGGATCTTATGAGAGTATTACATGAAAAGTTACATCATTACTAACTTCTTATCAACAATTTTCTCTCCAGATTAGCGTGTTATCTGTCAATCAACATATCGATATTATTAGATCTTGCATTTCTGTCTTGTAACGCACTTTTTACTGTACCAATCCATTTACATCTTGGTCTTCCTCTAGGTCTTTTTCTTGCTATCCTGGAAAAGAACACTTGTTTAGCTAATTCTCCCATTCTGTTTCAGCCATTCTACGTGAGATTAGCTCTTCCAACACATTCCTGAATGCTACCAATGTCGATTTCTTTCCTAATTTTTTAATATGATACTGCCATTGATGCCATCAGTTCAGTTCCCCTAATCTTTCTCAGGACTCTCATATCTGTAGACTCCAGTCTTTGATCAAGAGTTTTATTTCTAACCCAGCTCTCAGATCCATAAGTTAAAATTGGTTTGAACACTGTCTTGTATACAGCCAGTTGAGTGTTTTGACTAATTTCTGTCTTATCCAATATAAATTTATTCAGTTGACTTTCTACCATACCAGCTTTACTAATTCTGCTTTCTATTTCCAAATTTAATTTGCCATCTCCATTAAAAAACTGCGTCTAAATAACTGAAATGTTTTACTTTTTCTATAGGTTCTCCATTCAGGATGCAGTTAATGTTTTCAATGTTTCTGCCTATTTTCACTGTTTTTGTCTTTTTAATGCTGATTTTCGAAGCGGATTTATAGCAGTTATTCAATTTGGTCAGGGAATCCTATGGACTCGTCCTGGATTTATTTAGGAGTATAACATCATTCTGCATAAAGTAAAGAGCTGAGATTAACATCTCCAATTTTGGTATTTAATAATGATGTAAATTTTTCACGTAGTACTATCATATCCTGTACATCCCTTGAGGGTACATGTCAGGAATTTGATGATGATGTTTAATACCACTCTCCTTCATAATGCGATCCATACAGATGAACAACAACAGTGGAGAGAATGCACACCGCAGTGTTACACCTAATGTAATATCAAACCATCTTCTTGTATCTCCTTCAGTTCTGACTGCTGATTTAGAACTCAAATAGACTATGTATTGGTTGATATAATGTCCCATTTACATGATAAATATTTATTAATATAAAAGTCACTATTAAATTAATATATTAATATATTATCACTATTAAAGAACAACGGTTCATTATTGTGTGTACGCAAACTTGGACATCATGTAAGACATGCAAACTTGGTGCATGTCTTACATGATGCCCAAGTTTGTGTACTGAATCAGGAAACTCGAGGGGAGGTTGTTGAGATGGAAGAGTAAGTTTGAATGAGATCTAAGTCTGGAAAGTGGCATTTACATTGGAAAATGTGATCAGTATATTGTCTTGATGCTTAAAATGTGCACAGAGGATGTATGAAGAACACTTCCCTTCAACCAGCAATAAGTACATACACAGCTCATCATGAGAATTTCAGTTCTCCCCCATTTAAAATAACATACTTTGTGCCTCAATTCAATAATGAAAACACTTTTTAGTTTGCACTCTGGGTTCATACATCTAGGTAATAATCAGGTAATATATCTAAGATGTCATTACAAGGACTTTTTCAACTTAAGAATGAAGTAAGTGATCTCATGAAGGATGCATGATTCCCTTCCCAGAAAGTTTGTAAGGGAATCATGCTTTCTCTGTCTTGCATGGATACACTGATTTGTTGTTTACTGAAACTTGCTTAAAATAATTGTTCGATGTTGAGTAGTGACCACAGCTGCAAATTCATTAAAGTGCTTGCTCTTCGCAGCTGTCAAAATGTTCTGTACATACTGACACCAGAACAAGCTAAGTACCATATCTATGTTTTCAGAGCATTATCTGCTAATCATTTGATGACTGTTTCATGAAATGAAATGATGTCAAGAGCACTTTCTCTCATATGAGGTAAATTTGAGAACAAGATCACTGTTGCAGGTGTGTGTGGAGAAATTTTGAACACACTCCATTTTGAACTGGTTCTAGAAGATTGCACCACAACCACCAGCAGTGATCTCCAACTGCCAAAAAAAAAAAAAAAAAAAGAACAAAAGCTAGTAATGTGTCAGTTCTGCATAAACATTACCCAGAAGTAATTAATCAAAACTATGTACTCTTCTCCTTGCCTGACATATAATTCAGATGCGGTACCACCTATCACTGGTTCTGTTTAATGGTTTGCCTCCTCATTTTCATTTTTTTTTTTTTTTGATGTTGTTGTCTCAAAGGGTAGAACCTGGTAACATAGAGGATTGAAATGCTTATGAAAAGGTAGAGCAAGACAATAGGTAGTGCTTTATCCCATCCTATTTTCTATTCATGTATCAGCTCTGATAATATTTAAAGTAACCTGCTCATTTTTAATCTTTAAACTCAGGAAAACAACTTGGATTCATGGCCATGTTTCACAATATTTTAGAGCAAAGACTCTCCTAGGTTACTGAATGTAAGAATCTAACCCTGGGAGGTGTGTGTAAAGGGGGGGGGGGAGTTGAAGGCAGAAAGGTCTGGTGATTTTGTGAAATTGTTGGCTGGCTAAAAAAAAGTGTCCCAAATGCAATTGATTTCAGCAGGGGAGCTACTGAGGTGGTAGATGGCTCTAGCTCTATTTGCCAAGGTTTCCAGAAACCATACTACTGAGAAGGGTAGGGTGTGATAGCTGATGGAAGTGCCTTCCAGTGTGGGTAGGTTTCTGTGGACTGAAAAGAATAATATTCCATTGGATAGCCAGTTGAACAGAGTTACTTTCAATGGAGCTTTCAATGGTGAAATGGATCCTCGGGTGTGGCTGTTGAGGTGTGCTAAAAATATTTCCAGTAGATCTCCATAATGTGGCCAAAGGGAGAATAATTGTCAATGATGTAGCATAGCCATATTATGGATTTGTGAGTGGCAGTTTCTGGTCATATTCAAAATGTGTATGCATGTGTGTGTGTTTTTGCATGTGGAGGGGGGGGGGAACCCACAGATGTGCCTTCAGTCTGCTTGTAGGCTTTCCCTGGCAAGTAAAATATCTAGAGTGCATGGTAAAAGTGAATCAGGTTGATATGTTATGAAAGAAAGAGTCTGGATGTCTGAGATTCCTTTAAGGCAGCAACTTTCAATTGGAGTGTCGTGGAAGTTTGGGGAAGGGGTTGGAAAAGAAGCGAGAAAAAAAAATCGAGGAATAAAAAAATGAGGTAAATTTTAGAAGTATTGTATATATTGTTCATAAAAGGCCGATAACAATGAAAACAATATGACTTTAATAAAAAAAGAGTTACAGTAAAATTTCAAGGACTTTTTACCTCTACTCACTGATTATATTTAAAAAAAAAAACCGTATTTGCCCTCTTTATACTTATTGTAAATAAAAAAAAAAGGAAGCATTAACATTTTTCATCTCTTTCTGAAGATAATTTTATTCAAAATCTGATTTTTATTTCATTGGGAAAAAATAGTGCGAGCCAGAGAGAAGGGGGAGAGAGGGGGTGGTATACTCTTTTGAGAACGATGAAATAAGTCACAGGATTTTTTTTTTTTCAAATAAGATTGACATTTCTATCTTATTTGATCATTTTGACCAAAAGATTCTCTCCATCATCTACATATGTCTTTCTTGAACTTCTGGTAACAGCCCACTAGCACTCGCCCTTTACTGATAGTTTATTTTAACACCAGAGGTGAGCCCCTCATATCTCCCCCTGAGTCCAAAATTGTGGAGTATTTGGTATAACACCCACAACATTATTATTTTCAGTTCAGTAGAAAATTAAGTCAGTGGAATATTAGGATAGGATTTCTCAGAGTATTGTTGAGACACAGTTGCTGATTTTACATACTACTACAGACTGGAATGTTGAGATATACATCATGAAGCTAAAACGAAGTTAAACAAATTATGTAAAATAACTTTGTTAATTAATAGGATTTTTAACACATCGTATTCTAAAGTATATCTGAGATTTTACAAACTAGAAGTTAAAGAAAAAATCCTTTTCTTTTTACAGAAGCAGATAAATCAGAGAGAAAATTTTTAGAATCTGCCATAGTACACAACATTCTTCAAACCTAAACAAATTTTGCTGAATCTGGGAGACTATTTTGAGACTTTCAACAAGATTCCATCATCACATAAATAAAGGGTGCCAGTTAGGATTGTAAGGGAGTGCTTTTTACAATCAGTCTGTGTCTTCCTTCATGCTAGTGTGGGTAGATGTGCTTAATGTATTTCTCGGTGCTCGTGAAGATGCCTTGGTTAACCAAGGCAAAATATGGGCATAATTAAATAACTAAATAAATTTAGTCGATTAATATCTCCAGATATGTACCTTCTCCACTATTCAGATTATCATACTATGAGGATAAGTGGCATCAGGTCAGATATCAAAGTTGAAGATATTCAGCTCAGCTCTTACTTTATGTATGTGAAGTAGTATAGGTTTTGCTACTCTTAAACTAATCCAGTAGAAGTCTACAGGATTCCCCTAATTAAAATGAATACTAGCTGTAATAAGTTTAATATGAAAAACAACAATAAAAAGACACAGAATGGAGGACCTACAGAATAAGTATAATTTCCAGCTATTTAGGCACAATTTTTAGTGAAGATAAAAAAAACAAAAACAAAAAAAATGGAAATTGATAACAGAATTAGTAAAGTTGGTGTGGTTAGAAGTCAAATGAATAACTTTATATGGAATAGGAGAGAGAGAGATTAGTCAAAACAGCATTCAGGAACATGTGAGCACATCTAGTCTATGATACTAGTAGCAAGGCTTATACGTTGGTCAGACATAACAGGTAATTAGTTTACGGAATTAACAATGCATATAAAGTATATTAATTAAAGGACACTTTAATGAATAACTTCTATATTTTGGCAACGTCACATTGCCATCTTCATGAACATAAAGATATGGTATGTGCACGCAGGCACTAACAAAAGCAAATGAGGAAGAAAGCAAGAACCTAATATTGTTCCTAAACTCCTAATGGTGCCCTCTGGTGGGCTAATTTGGTTGACTTGGCAGTTGGGCTGAAGTTCTCATAATGTAAGTCTCCCAAATTTGGGGTAGTTTCATGCACCCAAATTTGTTGAGGTTAGGAACGTTTTTTAGAGCTGTTGAAGATTCTTTGAATAATCTTTCGTATTTAAACTTGCTGCGATGAATTATTTTTGTTTTCTTCCAACGAATTTTATAGTGGGTCAGAGCGGCTGGCAGACCAAGCTTTAGATACCCACTATAAAATTCGTTGGAAGAAAACAAAAATAATTCATCGCAGCAAGTTTAAATACGAAAGATTATTCAAAGAATCTTCAACAGCTCTAAAAAACGTTCCTAACCTCAACAAATTTGGGTGCATGAAACTACCCCAAATTTGGGAGACTTACATTATGAGAACTTCAGCCCAACTGCCAAGTCAACCAAATTAGCCCACCAGAGGGCACCATTAGGAGTTTAGGAACAATATTAGTTTCTTGCTTTCTTCCTCATTTGCTTTTGTTAGTGCCTGCGTGCACATATCATATCTTTATGTTCATGAAGATGGCAATGTGACGTTGCCGAAATATAGAAGTTATTCATTAAAGTTACCTTTAATTAATATACTTTATATGCATTGTTAATTCCGTAAACTAATTACCAGTTAATCTATGATAGTATTGTCATATAAACAAAATGACAAAGGAAAGGTTAGCAAAACAGTTTTTTTTTCCCTTTTTTTTCCCCAAAAATCCAGGTGAATTGATATAGTAAGAAGTGCATAAAAGACCAAAATATAAGATCTGACAATGTTCGAGTTCCTGACAGAGATTAATCTGGAAAAAAGTTGTTGATAGGAAGCTGGTAATGATGTAAAATTTTCATGTAGTACTATCATAATATCCAGTATGATACCCCCACACCCACAGAGTACATATCAGAAATTTGATGTCCTTTTACTGCTGTTTTCATACCAAACTGGTTTCAAACTGGTTTAATAAAGTACAAGTTTTCATCCTGAAAACTTGTACTTTATTAAAAAAAATAGACCATCTGGATAAAGTAATGAGCTGGCATTGACATCTCCAATTTTTATAACAAGCTTAATGCCACTTTTCCTTCTTAATGTGATCTATATATGAGGTTGGTCTGAAAGGTTCTTGGCCAAACAATGAAAAAATGAATTTATAATTTCAAAATTATTTTTATTTTTCAACATAATCTCCCTTAAGACTAATGCATTTATTTCAGTGATCCTCCAGTGCCATTATCCTTTCCCTATAGTGGTTCTCGGTAAGATCTGCAAAATACCCCTCTACAGCTGCAATCACCTCTTGATTCGAAGAAAAATACTGACCAGCGAGGGAGAGTTTTAGTTTTGGGAAGAAATACAAGCCAGGGGGAGCCAAATCTGGGGAATAGGGTGGATGTTCCAACAATTCATAGTGCAGATCCCTTAATTATCCCATTGCCAAAACACCTTTGTGGCAGGTGCATTGTCCTGATGATAGATGATTTTTTCTTCTGCAAAACAGGTCTTTTCTCATGAATTTTTTTGTCTAGTCTGGTTAAAAGATTGGAATAATATTCCCTGATTATTGTTTTATCCTTTTTAAGATAGTTAATAAACAAAATGCATCCTAAAACACAGATGCCATGACCTTTCCTGCCGATGGAACCGACTTTATCTTCTTTGGCGCTGAACAACCAGCTTCTGTCCAGTGTTTTGACGGCCATTTGGATTCTGGTGTGTAATGGTGAATCCAAGTCTCATCCATAATAATAAATCGATGCACAAAATCAGTTTCATTCTTGTTAAAACGCTACAAGCACTGTTCAGAGATTTTCATGCGAGTGCGTTTTTGATCTGCTGTGAGCAAGAGCGGCACCCATCTTGAGCAAAGCTTTTTCATTTGCAATTCTTCATGCAAAATATATCCTACACTTTCTTTCTGAAATGCCTATAGTCTCAGCAATATCATGCACTTTGACTCGCCAGTCATCCAATATCATATTGTGCACTTGATCAATGATTTCTGGTGTCATTAGACCTTTTTGACGTCCCTCACGTGAATCATTTTCAAGGCTGGTATGGACACATTTAAACTCGACAACCCATTTCTTAATTGTCGAAAATGAAGGAGAAGAGTGCCCATAAACTTTTACGGACTTGGAATGAATTTCTTTTGCCGTTAAACCTTCTTTTACAAACGATGCTATAACCACAAGATACTGAATTTCATCCATTTCAAGGGAGGGATACAGACAACACTTTTGTTTCAGACAGCTGTATAAAACTTCCTATACTATACTACTTGATAGATGACTTGTAATTTCACATGGATGCTTATGACAGATGTACAAACTTAGAAAAAAAAAAAAATCTGCCGATAGTGTTGCCATCTATGGTTGAGGCCGAGAACTTTTCAGACCACCCACATAGATGGCAAATAACACTGGAAATAGCATGCATGCATGCATGCACCCTTGTCTGATACCTGGTTTTTCATCTTCCTATACTTCCTTCAATTCTGGCTCCAGACTTACAACTCAAATATAAACCATGAACTGATTGATGCAATGTCCCATTTTCACAATATACCTGTAGTGTTTTGAACAGCTCTTCTCTTAGCACCTTGGCAAACATCTTTTTCAGATCTACAAAACTTGAATACAGGTCCTTGTTATATTTCAATGCTTTCTCAAATATTTGTCTTGAAGTGAAAATATGATCCTGACAATTTCAATTTTATCTTAACCCAGCTTCTCCAAGCTTCATTTCCATAATTTCCT
Organism: Typopeltis vanoorti; assembly: GCF_054136105.1. NCBI lineage: Eukaryota > Metazoa > Arthropoda > Arachnida > Uropygi > Thelyphonidae > Typopeltis > Typopeltis vanoorti. The sequence goes on along the minus strand of NC_143555.1, from coordinate 55,284,014 downwards.
AACTTGAATAAATCTTACTAAGAACACTCAGTAAGACTATTATTGGTCTTTGATATTGGCAAATAGGGTATTTCCTACTAAAAACTGAGGATTTAATCTCACAGTTTGAAAAATTCACTGTAAAACCAATACAATTTCAGACAACATGAGTTCAGGACTACAAAATAATATGGTTCCATAATGCAATCACTAGCAGAAAGACCAATAATTTTTTCTGCTGGCAATCTAGCATTATGGAATCGGAAACATTAACAAGGCTATACAGGAATACTTCCTTCCTTACCATGTGATGGTACAGTAGCCGTGAGTCCCCTTTTTATGGAGGGGGGGGGGGGGGGAATGGCACCATCTTGTCCCCCCCAAATTTTATCCGGGCTCAGGAACCAGCACAGGCTGACGAATCAGGCCTATGGCTGGGTCAGTATTCCTGGCTGTATTCTGTGTGTGTTCACAAGACTGGTTTGCGAGATGAAAAACTCCAGATAAACTGGTGGAAAAAACCCTGCTGTCCATGCAAAAGACCGGCTAACTTGGCTATGGCTGAGGAAGATCCTTAAACTCCATGCGTCGTCAATGGGAATCGAACCTAGGACACTTCTTCCCCAAGTACAGGAATACTGAGGAAGGCCAAATATCACTCACATAAGTTGTCATATCTTCTCTTAAACTCATTCATATTGATGCACTCATCACTTCAACAGGCAAACTGTTCCACTCATTCACTGCTCTGTGAAAGAAAAAATTTGTCTCTCCTTCTTTCTTAAACCACACAAAAGCTTAACTTTCAAGGATGTACTCTTGTCCCCTTCTATCTTCCACATAATGAAAAGTTCCATCAATCAGTAGCTTATAACCAGGGATCCAAAAATGCAACTGAAATCTACTAGCCCGAAAAAAGTTTACTCACCCAAAGCGTGCCCTCCCACGATGGGTCCTTGGACACCTTGGAAGTGTCATGTGGTAATAATAATAATATTGTTATAGGTAATGTTGAAAAAAAAAAAGAATAATACATTCTTTACTTCTCACTATACATTACTTGTAATTATACAGAAATAAGCTTTTCTTTAAGGTGGGATTAAGATCTATGCCACAATACAGTTCATCACAACTCAGTTTGTGTTCTCTTTCATTTATTGTTCATAATGAAGTGTGAATTTATATAAATTATCAATGAACAATAATTTAACAGGGAAGACAAATAATAAAATTTGTTGGAAACAAGAAAGTAGGTAGCACTTAATGTATAATGTACAGCATATTTTTTACAATACACTCAGTCACAAGATAATTGTATTTTTTATTACAATTATCTTGCAACAGTATTAAAAAGCATAACTAAGATGAAAAGCCAAATGGCTATTTTTCTGGCGAGGTTGATAAGTTAAGGGGATAAAAATCCCTTATTGTTTATTCAGCCAGTAAGCGAAACTAAGATTGAAAACTAAGATCTGAACGTTTCATGCCAACCACTTGGTGTGGCACTACCAAGTGGTCACTTACGCTTGGATACGTGGACAGTTCGTCGGCATGAAACGTTTAGATCGTAGTTTTCGATCTTAGTTTCGCTTACTGGCTGAAAAAACAATAAGGGATTTTTATCCCCTTAACTTAAGTATTAAAAAGCATTTTCATTATGTACAGTTTTCAAGCATTTAATTATACTAAGTAAATTCATATTGCAAGCTGTGAAAATCAGCTTAGGTCAATGCTATATTACAACATATTACTATATTCCCCTATAGATGCATTGCAATATTTAATTAGATTGTGCCAATTTTAATATTTGTATTTATAATTCCTGGTATATTTTGTTGATGAAATTATATTTAAGAAAAGTACAATTAATTTTTTTTAAAAAGAATATATTGCATATGCCATGCATACTGTATATATATATGTGTGTGTGTGTGTGTGTGTGTGTAAATATATATGGAACTAAATGAATGTGCTGATTTATTAAAATTTTATTTACTGGAAATGATAACTGCAATTTAATTTAAATGCACATATGATATGAAGAAATTACATATTTACTTGCACACTTGAAGTGTGTGGGATTCACTGTTTTTAAGTAAATTGCTGTAACTAAAACACATAATGGCAGCTCATTTTTCTCACTTCATAAAGAAACAAAAAGTGGAAGTGTGTTGCATAATGGAACATACATGGAGTGAAAAGAACCCTTTAATATTCTTGTGAGAGAAATTAGATTTTTGGAACACGAAAGTGGATGTTAATGAAGTCCTTCATATAGGAAGAAAAATGTTTAAAAGTTATCAATTGTAACATTATGACAATGATAACAGAACAACTGCTGGAGGTGCGGGTGGGGATAAGGCAGGTTGAGTTTTTAATTATTACGAAAAAACAAAAATTAAAATAAACAAAAAATTATGAAAAATAAACTTCTGAACCTTAAAGGAGATAAAAGGAAGGAAGAAAATGAAGATGACTGGTTTACATTATACTTTTGGAAGAAAACCGGTAACTAAAATGGCAACTGTTTCAGTAATTCTTCAAAAGAGAGTGCTGTAGTATTCGAATTAAGGATTTCAGATTCAGAAGTTTTATTTCCAACTCTCTGGAAATAAAACTTCTCTAATGAATTCACTGGCATAGCTTGACAGTGACTGAAATGTTTTAAGTACAAATTATGCTAAAAAAAAATATATGTTGCATGCATTTAGAGGCTGAAAATTCACTTGCTACTTGTCACTGTTTACTAGCCTATGGAGAGCGGATTTCTGGAGCACTGCCTATAACAATCTTTCAGAAGTCCATAGGCTTCTATCATATCACTCCACTTTCTCCTGTTTACCAGTGTGCATGCAGTCTACATACTCTCAATCTGTCCTCAATTATATTCCATAAGCCTGATATTATCTGTGTAGCTCTTTATGCACCCTTTCATAGCTCCTTTATTCCCTCATAGCCCAGGAGATCAAATCTGCATCTAGATGCACTTGTATCAAAGGTCTCGATACCAAGGCAATGTGTAAAGAGGCAAAAAGACTTCTTTACATTAATTAAAGATACCAAGAAATTATATACTTAGTTTAATCTTTTTGTAATAATATGCTGTTTATTGCTATTATTTGAGATATCTTTATTTTTACTCTCTTCTGTCTTTATTCTATTCATAATTCTTTATAGCTGCTGGAGGTGCGGGTGGGGATAAGGCAGGTTGAGTTTTTAATTATTATGAAAAAACAAAAATTAAAATAAACAAAAAATTATGAAAAATAAACTTCTGAACCTTAAAGGAGATAAAAGGAAGGAAGAAAATGAAGATGACTGGTTTACATTATGACTTTTGGAAGAATCTGCATCTAGATGCACTTTGTGTAAAGAGGCAAAAAGACTTCTTTACATTAATTAAAGATACCAAGAAATTATATACTTAGTTTAATCCTTTTGTAATAATATGCTGTTTATTGCTATTATTTGAGATATCCTTATTTTTACTCTCTTCTGTCTTTATTCTATTCATAATTCTTTATAGCTTTACTCTAATGCGCTTTTTTCATCTTATCCTTTTCTCATTTACTCTACTGCGTACTATAATTATTCACCTTCTGTATTTACTAGTCGAATACCTATGAATACTGGAAATTTATTTGTCAGACTGTGCCACCAATATATCATTTAATTGGCATAAGACAAAATAAAATTTCTGATAGATTTCCCTCTCCCTCACGAGCGAAGTTTCTTTTATCAATGTTTACTTTAACAGTCATGGTTCGTAAGTAACTGAACTGCGTTTTTATTGCCTTAAATTATTTCCTGCTCACAGGTCCGATTTATTTAAGAACAGTGCAGTTGTAAAATAAAAGATCTGGCAGCATTGTTCTAACAAATAATTAAAACACATTTCTTTACAAATTATACATGAATTAAAACAATATGGAGATTGCTTTCTCTATCCATTTATAAAATCTTTAGCATAAATTAGAACCTTTTTACTTTAACACTAATTAACTTCTTTAACTCACAATTGTATTTACTCTCCGCTTACAAATTCAACTTATTAAACTTCTAGTTTACTTGCAAAGAGGTTAGCTAACTCTTTGTAAAGTTATCTTTACAATTTTTATATCAACTTCCAATATGCCAATCGATTCTCTTAATGACACTACCATTAACCAAATTCTTAAAAGTCTTTCTATAACACACTATAAGAGGAATTGTACAAAAGTATGGAACTTACAAAGGCACTGTATCGCACATTCAGTCAAAAGTCTTGCACAAAAAGTTCTAAAGCAATTCTTTCATCTTAGATCTTGAGCTTCCTCAGGAATATCTGGCTTCAGTAATATTTCATCGGGAAAATAGTGGGCTGTGGACTGCGACCTGTGGTACGGATACAGCTCCAGCAAAAGGTTGTTCTCCCACGGCGAAAAGAAAAACTTCCGAGCAAAGCTGCCTCGTGTAATTTACATTGCCTTTTCTCCTCTGCTTTGGCTCGCCGAAAATGCCTGGATAACTGCCGCCTCCAAGAAACTGAAACTGCTGCCAACTCTCAACTGGGATCCCTCTCATTCGCATCTGGAAGCCTTTCCTTCAGCAATGTCTGGAAGCTCTCTCTCTGGCGACGACTGGAACCAGGAAGCCCCTTATGCTTCGCTCAGTCTCCTTTTATTTTGCGATCTCGTGACGCGATCTCGTGACCTTGCGCTAAGGGTAGTAGCCCCGAAGAATTCGGCATGACTCCTTTATCTTCTTTTAAGTTTAACCTGCTCTTTGTTCTCCTCCGAAACTTGTCTCTAAAACTAGTGGACCTCTTTGATACTTTGCTTATCCTTTTGGGGCCACGGAAACTTCTCTAAACCTAGCGGCAATCTTAGATACTATCTTTAAAGGTGTCAGCACAGTAAGCAACTCTTATGTACAAAACTAGTAAACAACTTTTCCTGCGCTCTTACACATAATTATATACAAACAAAGTTCCGATGGCAAAGCATTGCATTAGTTTTTGACGTTAAAACAGTAAATACATCCACTTCCCACAGGGTTAACTACATTAATATTTTGCAAAATATACATAGAAACAAACAAGGTTATTTACAGTTCTCATAGGACTTGACCTATGTAAAAAATCGATGTAAAGTGCTTTGATATTTTTAAGCTACATTGAATTTTTACGCTTTATCCAAGTGTAAGCAAGTTTGCTCCTGAAGTATTTTCAGGACCGGGCCAACTAGTTCATGGTAAAGGTGGTATGACTTCACATTACTTGCCTTAGTATCCCATAATGCAAAACACATCTCCTTGTGGACATGTATAATACTATGCATTATGGGAAGGGTTACTCCCAGACTGGTTTCGATCTTGATTGAGGTCTCATCAGTGGGAGAAAAACCCAGAGTTGATATGGGATACTAAGGAAAGTGATGTGAAGTCATACCACCTTTACCACAAATTGTCCTAGTAATGAAAATACTTCAGGCGCAAACTTTGTTTGCTTACACTTGGATAAAGGATTAAACCAAGTATATAATATATAATATAACAAGTGTATAATAACCAAGGGAAAAACTTTCAATGACTTCTTTACATATCAATGTCTGTTTAAGCATCACAATTATCCTCTGAGTTGTGCCTGCAATTTTTGTTGACTTTTGAACTTCATCCTATCCATCAAACTGCAAGATCCAACCATTATCAGTTTCACCAAGCATAATCCTACTAACATAACATGCTTTGGTTGATAAGATTTCTTACCACACCATTATATTTATGATATTATTATATTTATATATAATCTAAAAAATAAATATATGATATATTTATTATATATTATAAATATAATATTATTATTATTATATTAATGAGTGTTTGATTAACTGTAATGGTAGCATGCTTAATTTTGTAATTTTTTAAAGATTTAATTTTTGTTTTATTGTACACTGTATGGTGTGTCAGGCACTGATGTGCAAAACAATGCATTATTTTAACATGCGTGATTTTTTTTGCTGCAGTACGAGTGAAATGTATGCATTTCACAGAACAAAAGATTTATGGAAGTAAAATGAAACTGGAGAACGTGTTTCATAAATGTTTCTTGGGCAAATGAAAGAAGCGTGAAGAGAGTAAGAAGAATGACAGTGGTGAGTTGAAAAGGCAAAATGCACGAGAATGCATTTGGCAAGGCTGGTGTTACAAGCAGTATGAGTGACTATATGAATGACATGGTGAAAAAGAAGAGAAAGACCAGATGGTAATGGAAAAGATAGTGCACTTACACTTACATCTACAGAACAAAATGTGAAAGAGATGTTTATTTTGGCTGGTACAAAAGATTTAGCAAGGGACAAGTGTGGTATGAGAAAACAAGAATGAGCTGCTGGTGCATTGAAAATTAAGAGTGAGAAAATAAAAGTTTTGAGTCTGTTGCCATGGTATGAAATGTGAACTGAGATGGAGAGCTATGATCACAAATGAGTCAGTCCACAGATTGTGCTGAAGGCATGGTGTGGAATGAGTTTCATGAAAGGAAGAATTTATATAAGTTGGATGTTTACAATGAATGGATTTGGAGTCAGGAGCCTTGAGAAAGTGTTCAATAAGAGGTCTGGAAGTGCAGTCAGAGAAACCATAATGTTTTTTTTTTCTGGGGGGATACAGTTTTTGTGGGTCCAGGTTAGTAAGTGGGAGAGTGATCACATGATGCTTAATGTAGCACCCCAGGTTCTTAAATTTATGGGGGCTAAGCAATATTAGGTTTGTAGTTAATGTGTACTAATGCCAGAAGTACATCCTCTGTCAAAAAGAAACCGGACTTTTGATAGAAAATAAAACACAGGCCAATTATAATTATTCAAATCATTTATTTCAATCAATATACTCTCCCTCAGTTTTGATACAGCATTTGGCACAGTCAATTAATTCATTAAATGAGTTTTTTAGATCAGTTTTTGGGATACTGTTGAGGATCATGGTTACTGCCATTTGGACGTTTTCAATGGTGTCATATCACTTTCCTTTCATCGGCAAATGAAGTCGGGGGGGGGGGAAGAGAAAGAAGTCACAGAGTGCTAAATCAGGTGAATACGGCAAGTGATCCAACACACACCCACTTGATTTTTGCTCAAAAACTGTCTCGCAATGTTCTAACGATGAGATGGTGCATTATCGTGCAAAAGTGACCAGCTGCCTACATCACGATATTCATGCCATATGCGACAAATTCTTGCTATCAATCGCTTCAAAACTTCGAGATAAAACTCACCATTGACCATTTGGCCAGGCAGAACAAATTCTTTGTGGATAATGTCCTTGGAATTGTAGAAACAAATCAGCATTGTCTTTACTTTTGACTTCTCCAAGCGACTTTTCTTTGGATGCCCTCTTCTGGTGGTCTCCACTCAGCACTCTGGTGCTTTGTTTCAGCTCATACTCAAAACACCACGTTTCGTCACCAGTAACGATCGTTTTAAGGAAGTTTGAGTACTTACGAGAGGTTTTAATGAGATTTTTGCAGTGTTCAATTTGATACATTTTTTGGTCGTCGATCAACTTGTGGGAAACAAATTGTGAATTCAATTTATGAAGGCCCAAACTCTCGGTCAAAATGTTTTGCACAGTTGATTTTGGAATCCTCGATTCATCTTCAATCAATCTCATGGACGATTTCGGGTTTTCTTTGATGAAATCATGCACTTTTTTTGGATATTAACTTCTCTCAGTCCAGTTTTTGGACGGTTTGGCTTTTCGTTGTCCTCAAGCGTCTCACGACCACTTTGGAATCACTTAAACTACTCGTAAACTTAAATACGGGATGAGCATTCATTCCCGTATGCTTTTTGAAGCATTTGATGCTTTTCAGTAAAACGTTTACCAAATTTAACACAAAAGTCAATCACACTCTCTGTTTGAAACTCATTTTCCAACTGTTCGTCCAAACACAATGTCACTCTTGGCACTATAACTCGACTTCTAATGAAGCAAATGTCATAAACAGTTGACACAACACTAATGAAGCCTGTCGCTTTTAACAACAAAAAAAGATGGCGCCACTAGTTTCTTCTATTTTAGAAAAGTTCGGTTTCTTTTTGGACAGAGGGTGTATTCAAAATAAGGATAAGGGGCTTTTTGGCATTGCATAGCTCAACTTGGCCAAAAGTTATAAGCATTAGTGAGACTTGGTTGACTGAGGATGATATAGGAACAGAATGAAAAGGCTACATAGTATCTTCTGAGAGGACAGAAGAAACAAGATAGGGAGAAGGGTTTTGCTAATGATAGCAGAGAACTGAAGCCAAAAAAAAGAGAGTAGAAATACATCAGAGATTCAGAGGCCACTTCATTTGAGGTGAACTAGTGTGATGATAGAAGCCAACAGCATGAAATATATAATTGGTTGCTGCTATAATTTGGGGGTATAAGGGAGAATGCAGATAATCAGAATTGGCAAGTCATGATGGGTGTAGTCGAGTAATTATTATAGGGATTTCAACTATGGGGACATAGATTGGGAGGAGGAATGGTCCCAGGCAGGGAAGGAAATGGAATTTATATAGCTGCTAGGAGATAATTACCTGACGCAGAATATAATGGGGGGGGGGGTTCATCTGATCACAATATCACAGAATGTAACACTAACCAATCTAGTTATGTTGCCTCCATTTGGAGAAAATAGTCACAGAGTCTCAACCTGGAAGACTGTCAGACATGCAGAATTTTCTGTCAAGATAATTTTTTGAGTCACTTATTCTTTTGTGATCTGAGGGATCACATAAATTTTTGGAGAAGTATCCCTGCATTTTAACATACCTCAATAAAGGTTAAAACAGGTATGGGCAGTAGCCCTTCCAATGATACACACCCAAAAGGATATGTACTTTGCATTATGGGATTCTAAGGCAACTGACATGAAGTCATTAGCCTCTATATACAAATAACCCAATTGTGAAGATACCACACACACACTTGGATAAAGGATTATACCAAAAAACATAATTTCTTGGCATCGTTAATTTATAGTATAGCTAAGTAAAAAAACTTTCAACATCTATCTTTGATTCACGATTGCCTTTGACTCTGATCTCTAATGTAATATGCTTTCGCCAAAGTAGGGTGTATACAGAAACAGACTTTTGAAAAAACCGGTTTTCAAATTCCATATTTCAAATATATATATATATATATATATATAATTAAAAGAGTGAAAAAAATCCATACTTATTTAAAAAATGTTCAGTTTATTAAATATTTATGGAACTACAAAAATATAAAAAAATAAAATATATTCCATACAAAATCAAATAAAAAAAAACTAAAATAACTAAAATCAATACAAAATATATATTATAAATTTTTATTTCATTTAGTATTGTTAGATCTGAAATCGGTGCCTTCAAAATTTTCTGACGTCACCATTCCAGACTCTAACAATTTACATAAAATCATAATTTCATACTTATCTTTTAGCAGAAAAAATGTGTTTTTGTTTGTAACTACTCTCTGCATAATAATTTTGAGAATTTTGTGAATTTTGAAACTTATACCTGAGTGTCTAGAATAAACATGGGTCAGAAAAAAGGGCAGAATTGTTTTGCATTATTAACAAAATAATGCAAAGAAAGAATGCGAACTATTCGACGACATAGGGCAAAGATCACCCTAAATGCAGTAAAATCAGAGAAATACCTGAGGGCACTATATCTTAGAAAGCACACTGACTCATACGTTCCCCGAACCAAGAAGTCCCGTATGTAAATCGGTGTAGTTACCCGAACGGAGACCAATGGGTGAAGCGATGGAAAATTTCAAATGCGAAAAGGTGGCGTTCTTGAAGATGGTATATAACCCATAACACGGAAGGAAATCACCCCCGTTTTTTCTTGTTCCTGAAATTTCTCTCCGAGTGCTTCGAGAAATCTTCACAGCTCAGCTCACATATTTGAGGGCTAACTTACGACAGAGTTCAGTATGTCACCGTAGTAGAGTCGGCAAGATAAAATCGCAGGCCGTAGTAGAAGTCCAACTATGTAAAATCTAGGCAGAAGACTAGCGTCCAGCCCGACAAGCACGTGTAAACCACGTGGCATTGATATTGAGAAATCCAGATTCGAAAACAAAGGATGAAGGACAGCAAGAAAACCGAAGACAAAATTAGATAAGTACTCTCACTTATTCTAGCCTTTTTTGAGATTGACTTATATTTAAGAGAGTGGGAATTAAGATTGTATTACAGGAAAGAGTGAAAAGTTTAGATCTGAATATAAATGATTACGTTTTCTTGACACGAACTTTTGGAACTTTCAACCAGATAAAGATTCTGTATTGATTGTTCTGAGAGAATTAGAAGAGTGTGTTACAGTGCCTTAATGAGAAAAATGAATTGTAATTTTTAATGTAACATATACTGAGTTAATGAGGTATTGAGTTTTGCTGATAATCTGAATTTAATGTATAAAGTAAATTGTAAACTTTAAGTGCATATCTCAATAACTCAGATAACTTCAATATCTCGATAACTCAGAACAACTTTAAGTTGTTCTGAGTCATCGAGATATTGAAATTTTACTTATATTCTGAACTTAGTGTTAAAAATGAATTGTAACCTTAAGTGTATTATGTTGAGATATTGAGACATTGAATTGCTGATACTTTGAGGTAGAATACTAAAATTAATTTAAGATTGAAAGAGTGAATGAGAGGTAATGATTTAACTTTAGAATTTGATCATCATCATAAGTATCAAGGATTTAGGCCTAGCATGGCCTGTTCTGGCATTAGAAGTCATCGTTGAATCGTTTAAGAGGACGTCCTGGTTTTCTTTTTCCTAATGGCTTGTACTTTAAGGCTTGTTTTGGTAATCTTTCTGTTTTCATTCTTTGAACGTGTTCCATCCATTTATGTTTATATTTTTTAATTTTTTCTATTACTGGTTCTTGGTTTAATTCTTTCATAATATCTTCGTTTCTTTTGTGATCAAATAGGGTATACTTTGCAGTTTTTCTCATAAACTTCATTTCTGCTGTTGTTAATCTTTGTTTGTCTTTTTGTTTTATTGTCCAGATTTCGCTTCCATACATTAAGACAGGTAAGGCTAATGTATTGTATACTTTTAGCCTGGTTTGTTTTTGAACTAGGTTTGGTTTAAATATAGAGTTAATTACACCTGTTATTTTTAAATATTTCGCAATTTTTACGTTTATATCTTTTTCATTTTCATATGTGATCATACATCCTAGGTAGTTAAATGAATTCACCTGTTCTAAGATCTTGTTATCTATTACTATTTTAGTTCTTGCTGGATCTTGTCCTTTAAAGGCTATAGTTTTTGATTTTTCCGTTGATATTATCATACCATAATCTTTGGATATCTCATTTAGATTTAAAATAGCTTTCTGTAAGTTATCTTCAGAATTTGTAATTATTATTTGGTCGTCGGCAAAAAGGAGAGTGTTTAAGTTCACAGTAGAAGAAAGTTTAATTCCTTGATGTAAATTTTTACTCCATTTTATTATTATTTCATTTAAGTAGATATTAAAAAGAGTTGCTGAGAGGGGACATCCCTGTCGGACCCCTTGGTTTATCTCTCTTGTATATGATAGCTCGTGATTTAATCTTATTTGTATTTGATTATTTTCATATATACTTGTGATAGCTTTTAGGATATTATTTGGTATTTGTCTTTCTTTTAATATGTTAAATAATATGTTTCTTTTAACTTTGTCAAATGCTTTTTCAAAGTCAATAAATGCAATATGTGTTTCTAAAGTATATTCTCTTCTTTTCTCCATTATTAATTTTAGGCAAAAGGCTGGGTCTATACATGATCGTCCTTTTCTAAATCCATTCTGTACCTCTAGAATAAAGTTTTCAGAATATTTCATTAGTTTGTTATTTAAGATTCTGCTATATATTTTGTAACAGGAATTTAGTATACTGATACCTCTATAGTTTTTAGGGTCATCTCTATTACCTTTCTTAAAGATAGGAATCACAATTGCTTTTTTCCATTCTATTGGGGGAATACCAGTTGAGTAAATTTTATTTAAAAATAATAAGAGTCTTTCTTTGAATCTTGTTCCTGTGTATTTATATAGTTCTGAACCTAGCTTATCTTCTCCAGGTGATTTTCCGTTTCTTGTTTCTTTCAGGCTGATTTCTAATTCTTCTTCAGTTATTTCCTTTTCATTTTCTTTAATTGTTTGCTAGTTGTCTTTTTTAAAATATGTCTGTACACAGTTCTGTGTAGTAATTTAGAAATTCTTCTAATTTCAATTCAGTGTTTAATTTTATGTTTTCTTTGGTATCTGCATTTAGGTGTTTCAAAATCTTATATACATTGGGTCTTATTTTATATAAATCATGTTCTAAATTAGAAACAAATTTATTCCATGATTCTCTATGTCTTTTTCTGACTTCTCTTTTAACTATGGCTCTTATTCTTTTATATTCTATTTCATCTTCTAATCTTTTACTGCTTAACCATTTGTGATAGGCTTCTTTTTTCTTTTTGATTATTTCTTTGATTGTATCATCCCAGATCTTCAGTTTTTTTCTTTTATTGAATTTTTTGGTCTTTCCTAAGCTTTCATTTGCTGCTGCATTTAGTATCGTTTTTATATTAAGCCATTCTATTTCTATTTCTTCATTTTGTTTTATTTTATCTAGATATTGGTTAATTCTTTGTTCATATAGCCATTGTACATTTGTGTCATTCAAGTCTAGTTTTATAAACAAATGTTTCAATTTTTCTTTCTGTTCTTGTTACTTGTAGCCATTTAGGTGGTAATCTTAATTTTATTTTAACAAGGAAGTGGTCACTGCTTATTTCATATCCTCTGTGAACTCTAACATCTAGTGAAAATTTTGATGTCTTTTAATTTAATATGAAGTAATCTAATATTGATTTCCATCCTCTTGTTGCCCAAGTATATTTATGTATGTCTTTATGTTTATAGAAGGAATTCATTATTTTTATGTTATTATAAACTACAAAGTCAATCAATTTTTTACCATTTCTGTTTAGAGTGTGTTCTCCATGTATTCCTATATTATTATTAATTTTCGTGTTTCCAATTTTTGCATTTAAGTCTCCTGCTAAAATTATGTAATCATTTTTATTTATTTTATTATATATGTTTTTGTAGCTAATTATAAAAATCAATATTATCTTGTTCTCTTCCTTCTTCTGGGGCATATAAACCAATTATTGTTAAATAGCCTCTATCTATTTTTATTCTAGCTTCTATTATTCTTTCATTCCATAATTTATAATGTTTTAACTGTTTTGAAAGGGAGTTATGAATCCAAATCATCACTCCTGCTTGTGCTCTTTGGTCTCTGTCGACTCCACTGTATATCACATTAAAATTTTCAGTTCTCATAGTTCCTTTTAATTTCTTTTTTGTTTCAGTGATTACTGCTATTTTAAAATTTCTTTCATTTGATAACTGGTCTAATTCTATTTCTTTATATGCTATTCCTCTTACATTCCAGTTTGCTATGTGTATTATATTTTGTCGTTTCCATTTTCGTTTTCCCTTTTCCATTCCAGGGTCGTTTCCCATAGATTCAATCCGATTATCTTTTTCTGTCAGCTTACAAGTAGGATTATGTTCTCCATGTCAGGGGACTAGCCTGACGATGGAATAGTTCAGTGGTACGGCTGCTACCTTAAGGCTTCTGAACTAGCCTTCTTCCGAATTTAAACCCATAGGAGGAATAGGGTATACTGGAGGGGAAAGAGTAGATTATAGAAGAAATATAGTAAGATTTATAGAGAGGGCATAGTTGTAAGGCCAGAAATGAAAAGACCCCATGGTCCTCGAGTACTCTAATAGCATAAGGGTCATAAAGTAAGAAGAGTTGGCTGATAAGGCCTTATAGGAAAGATTAAAGTAAGTGGATCTTCCTCAAAGTAGAAGGAGGAGAGGATAGATCCAGCTAGGGGTCCATGGGAGTGCCACTTCCCTTACAATCAAGATGATTGCCCCTTATGGCCCCTTAATCAAGATGATTGCCCCTTAGAATTTGATAATCAATTTAATTTGTGTAGCTTCATTAATTGGATTTAATAAATGTTTGATTCTATAAATGTATGTGTATCTGATCATGTTGATTGACTCTGACCCTTCATAAAAATCGAACCTGAGTACGTGTGTGTGTGCGGGAATACCCCACGTGAAAGTAAGGTCACGACTGCAGACAAGAATAAGATTATGCCAGAGATTCCAAGTTCTACGAATTTAATTATACTGCTAGTAACACCTGAGATTCCATAGTTAACCTAAAGGTAGTGTCTATTCCTAACTTTAAGGCTCAAGCTGGTGCAGTAAAAATTAAATTTGTTTGAGTAATAAGGATAACATATAGGATTCAGGAACGGATAATTTTCTGGTGGCCCTAAAGGTTAAGCTATGTAAGAAAATCATAAAAGAAACGCGATATAAGGTTTAGTTTGTTATTACTAATGTGGAACGCATAACAACAACGCAAGTCTATTCAACATAGAGACATACACGATAGAATTGATATTTGCAATGCTAGTAATAATAAAATAATAATAGAAGGAGACACACAATTTATAACAAAGGCACAACAGCAGACCCCACTTTTTTAACAGTATTTTTCTTCAGGAAATATGATTTCAAAAAAACAAAATGTCCACTGAATGATTACTTAATCTTGTTCTTATTCTAGATACAAAATTGCCTAAAATAGAAAATACTCTCTAACTGGCAAATGAACTTGGTTTTGTCGTTTCCAGGACATCGAATAATAAATGTAAATTCTTTGTTCTTTTATTGGTTGCCTCAAATACTGAAAATTTAGTCTTCAGTGTCTTCGGATTTGATATAATTTTTCAGGTTCCTCAAAAAACCTATGAATTGATTTTTCCATGGCTTCTTTTAGAGCATTAACAGTTTCTCTGTCTCCAATATATTCATCATCAGAATCTGTTTCCATGCAAGAATTTGGATGCATCCTAGACGATATTTTTCTAGATAAATTAATAATATATAATTTTGAAGCTAGTGGAATACACTAGATTTCTTTGTTGAAATGTTTTGTGGATTCTGAAATATAGCAAAAGGATTACCAATCCAAGTTGTCTTCTATCTTGAGTTTGTACTTCTAAAGCATTTAATAATTTGGAACTAATTTCAGTCTTTAAATTTTTTAGTTCATTTAATAGAAATTCAAATATGCCTTCACTTGCTAATAAATTGGCATCTCGCAGCCCTAAGGCTTCAGTAGCTAGACATACTGGTTCCAAGACTTTACGAAGCTGCATGATTTTAGGATATTGAGCTTAATTCCACATATGACAAGCACCAATATCATTAAAACAACACCTTTTTTTAATGTTAATAAATCTTTCAATCATGGACTCTAATCTATTCCATCTCATTTGGCAGTAAAGAATCAGACTTAATTCCTTTCCTTTTTATTCTTTTACATAATTCTAAAGAATGCTATCCCCTATGGGAGATTTTCTAAAAAATTTGCAAATTTTTCTAATTTGAGAAATTGACTGTTTGTAATCGTCAGTCAACATAGGGAATCCACAGTTGTTATCTAGATCAAGAGAATTTAAAAAATTCTCACCAAAGCCATCTTCACACTGTCATTTTTCGATTCCTCACTTGTAACATCCACATCGGTTTCAAGTCAAAATGTTAGTGTTTTTAATTAAATAATTAATATTTACATATTAATTCTATAAAACTGTTTTTTTAATTTAAAAACCGGTTTTTGAATTTTAAAAATTTATCAAAAAAAAAAAAAAAAACAGATTTTAAAAACTGACAAACCCTAGGCCAAAGCACATTTAAAATAATACTAGTGCCCAGCAAGCATTAGCATGCTAAATATCACTGTTATCCATACTCCCAGCAAACAAGAATTTTTGTGGAAGGAAGGATAAAAAAATTCACCTGAAGTAAAAGAATCCATAAACAACCTTTTTTTTGACTAAGATGGAAATATGCTGATGTTACGGTATTAATAGTGTTACAGTCAATAACAAAATATTTAAATGCTATTTGTTTCAATAAGGAAATACTATGAATAGGCATATTTAAATAAATAATAATACCAAAATACCATTAAACCAACCCCCAACTCAACATCGCCAGAGTTCAAGATCAGTACTATCAACATAAGAAGCCTGAATGACAAAGAAATGGAACTAGTTGAGGAATTGGATTCCTCGGGGTGACTGAAACAAAAAAAAGGCAAAAACTGGTGAGATCTTTCTGAGCAATAAATACAAAATGTTATATTCAGACAATGACAATCAAGGAAAAGAAGGAGTAGCCATAGTATTCAACACTAAATACGAGGCTAATCTTCTTGAATGGCAGGTAGTCTCGAGTAGAGTGATGTGGGCAAATATCAGAATGGGGAGCTGAACAATGACTTATTTGTGCCTATGGTCCCACAGAAGGTTCTACTAAGTAGAAGTGGAGGGATTTTTAAGGCTTTAGAGAAAGCAACTGAAACAAAGAAAAACAAAAAGTCGGTTCCTTGTTGGGGATCTAAATAGCAGAGTAGGAAATGATTGTCAGACATACAAAAATATTTTGGGAAAATTTGGAGAAAAGAGCAAAGCTAAAATTAATGGCAAATATTTGTTGGATTTCTCTCAGGACATGGACTGGTTATTACTAACACCATGTTCCAACATAAAAATGTGCACAAATTCACATGGAGAGAAGAGGCTAGGAATAAGAAAAGTCTCATTGACTAGGTTATTGTTGATAGTGATGTTTTCTCCCTGGTACAGGACACCAGAGTGTACCAGAGGATTTGAAATTGGAAGTGATCACTATTTAGTCTTGTGCAGAATAAAATTGAATTTCTTATTGAAAAGAATAACATGTAAGAAAGTTTTAAAGCGAATAAAAGTTGAGCAGCTCTCAGATGTGAACTGTAGACTAAAATACACAAAGATTATTGAAAAGAAAATGAAAGAGTTTGAGAACAGGAATCAAACCTTGAAGATTCAGTGGCAAACTCTGAAGAAAACATTGATTGATTCTGCCAGAGAGGCATGTGGTGAGGTTGTGTGCAAGGATAAAAAAATCAGAACTCCCTGGTGGACGCAGGAAGTTAAAGAGGCAGTGAAGGAAAAGAAGAAAGCATATTGTTGGATTCTGAATGAAGAGAAATTTAAATTATTAATACTCTCTTCAGAATCCAACATAATCCACCATGGCAAAGGCTACATTTGTAAATCTTATTTAATGTAAATCACTTATTTATAAATTAATATTCATATAACTACCTATAAGCTGATTTAATATTTAATTATTTAATCAAGTATGTGTACTAATAAAGAAAAAACTGTATTAAAATATTATTAAGTTATTTTATTTATTGCTATGTTAATATTATAGGAGTTTGTATTTAACATTTAAGTGTGTATTAATTGAAATGTAAATATTCCTTATTTGTTCCTGTTTGTAGAGGTATAACGTTATGCACTGCCTCAATTTTATTATATTTTGTTTTGTTGTCATGGAAACGTATGTTAGATAGCTTGCACGAGTTTGGAACAGAGCGTGAGGGAGAATGTTGAAAGTTTACTGGAAAGGATTTTAGTTAAAGAGAGCACGAGAAAAATTTAGGCGGGAAGAAGGGATATATAAGTTAGGAATGCTGAAAAAAGAGAAGATATTCTAATTCGCCATTCAGAGGAAGGAAAGAAAAAAAGGAGATTAATTCGGGGAATCAGATTGCGATATTAGCGAGTCGGCGAGTCACTCAAGTAACTAATTAAAGTCTGTTAGTCGTGGAGCGGGTTAGCTTAGTTGCAGAATAATAAATAAAGCAACGGAAGATAGCTAAGTGACTACTGAATGACAAGCTGTACTTTAGTTGAGATTTAATTTCAGGGCCGACTTTTCAAGGACACACGGAAACTTGAAGCATAGCATGGAGTAACTAGAGAATAATTAGAGGCAACAAGGTTGAGTTTAACGATAGCTGTGTTAAGAATTATAGTGGCTTATAGATTAATTGAATGCCAGAGGAATAGGCAACTGGGCATGAAAACTTCACGTTAAGGAATTATTGTGTGTCACCTTAGTTCATGAGTGATTAGTAGAATACTGAATTGGTCAAGTAATGTCTAAGATAGTACAAGTGTTTTACTTCATGCAAGAACATTTAACCATGTGAATTGTGACCGTTAATTAATTCAGTTATTACTAGGAAGATTTGTTTTAATGAGTTCCATTAATTCTTTAAAGTGTATAAAGGTATAAAAAGCGTTTGTATATAAGTAGATGAAGAAGGAAGATTACCGGTAAGAATATTCCAACCATTGATATTCCTATGCAGAGATATGTGTGTGTTTCTTCCTAAAATATCCCTATAATAACAGTAACATTTTTGCGGAGATTAGCTGAAGTGTGGATTTAAAAGTGTATAATTGTGAAAAAGTGTTGCCGCCATTATATTGTATTTGAAACTTAAGTAACTGTGAGATATTTGTGTAAGTGGTTACCAAGGAACTTTATGACTTTGAGCTTTACCAAGTGTTTAATTGAATTTTGTGAAGGCTGTGTTTCGGACAACAGATTTACCATTGCTTAAAATTATATGACTGTATTATCAGAAGAGCTAAAATGTTTATAATATCTCATTTAGTGATTTGAACTTAAGTGTATAATTGTGATCCTAAATTAAATGTTTGTTTTTGTTAATCTAAAGTTGTATTTTACCTGAATCTCTTTTACTGCACCATCCATAAAAATATTCGAACCAAAGCGGGAGAGATAAGTAAGTTAAATAAACTTGGCCCGTAAACATAATAACAACATATAAAGGAGAAATAGATGAGAGTTGGTTTTTCTTCAATTCTTGAACTAATTCAGATATAGAGTGGCACAGTCTATAAATATAAATTTTCTGTATATTTGGATTAGAAATCAACTAGCAACCTATCAATTGTTTATCCTAAGAACATCGTAATAACTAAATATCGGATCCAAAGTATAGGTTAAGACGAAGTAGGATCCAACAATATCAAAAGTTCTTGTTTGTGGCAAAATGTCTTGTTTGTGGCAAAATAAATATCAAGAAGGTGCCAAGATATTCTGGAGAAGAAGTTGTTGAAGAAGTTCAGAAATGAAGGAAAGAGTGCTTTAAAATGAATTACAGATGATAAAGGTGACAGGAAAACCCTTTCTTTCATGCTTACACAGTGATCAGAATACATTATGGAAAATTATGCTCTAACACTACCGTGTTTGAGCAAAACTTTAGTTTAATATAAACCAAAATGAACACTCGACGTTATGACCTTCATATCGAGGTCATCATCTTGTGCATACACATATATACAAAGAAAGAAACTGCACTACAATCGACATGGTTTGCTAAAGTTACTGACCAACCATTACAACAATAATTGGCCTGACCTCTAGTGAAAAAAAAAAAAATCTTTACTACATCAAAGCTAGGGTCTTATTATTATTATCTATTAGGCTACAAAATTAAATTGGGCTGGAGAGTAACATGTTTATATATATATATATATATACAGGGTGTCCCAAAATTCACGCAAGATTTAAATTTAGCGCCATTTGTGCGGTAAAGTGTTGCCAACAAGAAAAAAAAAAAGACAGCGTGACAGCTGACAGTTCAGGGTTATTAAAAATGACCACACACAGCGAAGAGAGTTCGTTGAATGGATTATGGAACGACAACAAGTGGATGCTTATTTTTCGAACAAAATCATCTTCAGCGATGAGGCTCGTTTTCATCTTGATGGCTTCGTTAATCGACAAAATTGTCGCATTTAGGGTTCAGAAAATCCACGAGTGATTGTTGAGAAACAAATGCATCCACAACGTGTCACTGTTTGGTGCGGATTTTGGGCTGGAGGCATCATCGGTCCATTCGTCTTCGAAAATGCGGCTGGTAAAGCAATAACAGTTAATGGTGCTCGCTATCGCGACATGATAATCCAGTTTTTTGTGCCTAAATTGCAAGATATGGATGTGGACGACATGTGGTTTCAACAAGACGGTGCCACATGCCATACAGCCCGAGAAACAATTCAATTACTGCATGAGTCATTTCCTGGTCGTGTAATTTCCCGTTTTGGTGATCAGAATTGGCCGCCCAGATTATGACTTAATGCCGTTGGACTTTTTTCTTTGGTTTTTTTTTGAAATCTAAGGTTTATGCCAACAACCCCCACGACCACCCACGCCTTGAAGGAGGAAATTGAGCACTGTATCAACGAAATTCAGCCACATTTATGCAAAACGGTCATGGAAAATTTCGACAAAAGAGTGCGTATGTGCCAGTAAAGCCGTGGAGGCCATTTACCCGATATACTATTCCATGCATAACCCTATACTGTATACTTTATGAATCAATAAGAAATTACAATTTTTAATTAAAAACCTGTGTTTTCTATCAAAATTACTTCTTGCGTGAATTTTGGGACACCCTGTATATATATATATATATATGTAAAAAACTATGTGATTATACATATAAATTTCAACCAGTTGGTATGGAATAAAGAGCTCTTTACATCATAGAAAAACCTGGTATGAAAGAAAATTTAAAGAAATATGTGAAATTCTGATTAATCACCCTAATCTCAACAATAATGGTAGCATAAAACTTAAAAGAATTTGGATGGCACATATTCAGTTTACTTAGTTTCCAGCATACTTTAGGACATTAAGCAATTTTCAGCTTTTATTGGAAACATTTCCATACCGATTGGTTGAAATTCATATGTATAATCACAGTTTCATATACCGAGTGATTATAAATAACATCAAGTGTTCAGAGCCCTGTAGCTTGTAATGTATTGGACGAAACACACCAATATTCGGTACACGTACACAGTAGAACATGGGGATTCGATTTAACAAAAAAAAAAAAAAAAAAAAATAGTACCAAAAGTCGCCAACAGGGAAATTTTGGTGCTGTTTACCAAGTAAAATGCATTAATTTAAATTATCACGTTTCTTGTGAGCGATCATGCAATAAAAGGAAAGCCTGTGAGATTTCTTATCATTCGTAGATGAACTGCTTTTCGATGCCTCTTACCTTACATGAGCATGCTTTGTTAGTCAAACTCTATTATCAGCAGAACAATAATGCCAGTGGTTGTCTTCGTGATTTTCGGCGTATTAAAAATTTATGAAAAGGACCAATTAGCGTAACAAACTTACGAAAACTGATTCGGCGATTTGAAACTACTGGAACTCTAGCAGTGCAGGTAGGCAGGAGATGCAAACCAATCAATCACCAACAAGTTGAACAAGTTGCAACTGCTATTGTGGAACAGGAGATGACGAATGTGCAGGGTTCCAGCAGTGAATGAGCAATATCCCGGCAAAACGGATATCGCATACACAACGGTGTGGAAAATCCTACATCAGATGTTGAGGTTTTACCCCTATAAAATCAGTCATGTTCAAGAATTGTGCCCTGGTGATGCGACCACACGAATCGACTTAACTTTGAGATTCTTAGTGCGCATGGAAGTGGATGATGCATGGCCGTGGCAGATTTTATGGAGTGACGAAGCACACTTTTATTTGAACGCCGATATTAACACACGCAATTGTCGCATTTGGGCTGCAACTAATCCACACGTGTGTCTGCAGATGCCTATCCACTCGCCCAAAGTCACAGTGTGGTACAGATTTACGGCATCTTTTATTATCGGTCCATACTTTTACAAGGAAAATCGCCAAAATGGACCAGTGACCTGTTCCATCAATACTAACAGGTATGCCAATATGCTACAGAACTTTGTGGTTCCACAACTGCAGCAAAGAGGATGTCTCGATTTGACCATCTTCATGCAGGATGGTGCACCACCCCACATCGAACTTCAGGTACAGCGTGTTTTGCAACAACATTTCTCTGACAGAAGAATCATTGGTCGTGAATTTCCCATGCCATGGCCACCGAGATCGCCTGATCTCAATCCTTGTGACTTTTGGCTGTGGGGATTTCTTAAAAGCAGAGTGTATCAAGGACATGTACCCGATATTCCAACATTAAAAGATCGAATAATGTTACATGTGAGACAAATCAATTCCGATATGTTGCGAGCTACTGTGGAAAATGTCATGCACCGTATGCAGTTCCTGGAACATCAGAATGATGGTCATATTAAACCTCATTTGTAATTAACAATAAACATCACGAAATTGAGGTGTGATGTCTCTCATTTGCTATTTAGTCATTTATTGATAATACCTACTAAAATTAATTTGGCAGTGCCAAAATTTCCCCTGTTGGCGATTTTTGGTACTATTTTTTTTTTGTTAAATCGAATCCCCATGTTCCACTGTGTATGTCTACCGAATATTGGTGGACGACCAATACATTACTTGCGAGAGGGCTCTGAACACTTGACGTTATTTTATAATCACATGGTATATGTATATACCAGGTGATCCCTGACACCGGCACCCAACCCCCCTGTGTTCCGGAATAGTAGGCCGGTTCTCCTTGAATTCTGATGACTTGAATTTTGAAGACTCGACACTCAGGGGCTGTCGAGTCTTCAAAAGGGGGCTCTTCCCCCTTGGTGCCTACGGAGCCCCCCCCCGGGTTCTGAACTGGTAGGCCGGTTCTCTTGAATTTGAATAAATTGAATTTAGAAGATTCGACACTCAGGGTAGCCCCTGAGTTTCAAAACGTTTCAAATAACTTGACAAAAACTTTACATGAAAACATCATTAAATAAACGTTACAGCCTACATCCGTTGGAAGCCGACGTCATATCTGTTTCCAATTTCAGCTTATCATTTTATAGTATAGAGTAGATATATATATAAAAACATGTTGCTCTCCAGCCCAATTTAATTTTGTAACCTAATAAGACTCTAGCTTTGATGTTGTAAAGGTTTTTTTTTTTTTTTCACCAGAGGTCAGGCCAATAATTGTTGTAACGGTAGGTCAGTAACTTTAGCAAACAATGTAGATTGTGGTGCAGCTTCTTTCTTTGTATATATATATGTGTGTATGATCAAGATAATGACCTTGATATGAAGGTCGAAACGTCAAGTGTTCATTTTGGTTTACATTAAACAAAAGTTTTGCTCTAATTCTCCATAATTTTTGATAATGTGACATGAAAACAGGAAAAAAAGATATTCTTGAAGTATGGAGTAATTACTTCAAAAAATTGCTAAATGAAACAAGCAGTGATGACAGTAGAGTGGTAAAAAACACTGACCAGGCATGAAACAAGTCCTCAAAAGCCTGAAATGTGGAAAGACAGCAGGAGTAGATGATATTCGACCAGAAATGCTCAAGTATGGAGGTATAAGTCACACAGTGGCTGCACTGCATAGTTCAGAAGACCTGGACAGAGGGAAGAATTCCAGATGACTCGAGTAGAGCTCTCATAGTACCCATATATAAAAAGGGAAATAAAACTGAATGAGAGAATTACAGTGGCATTTCATTACTGAGTGTTCCTGGTAAGATATATGCAAGTATACTTGAGAAACGGTTGAGAAGGACTGTGGAAGAGAATCCAGCTTGGTGAAGAATGTGGATTCAGGCCAAATAGAGGCTGTCAAGATCAGATTTTAATTTTCGACAGATAGTTGAGAAATCATGGGAATATAACAAAGATCTATATTTAAGTTTTGTAGATCGGAAAAAGGCATATAACAAGGTGCAAAGAGAGAAGCTATTCCAAATGCTACAGTTATATGGTGTCAATGGGACATTATATCAACAATACTTAATCTTTATTTGAGTCATAAGTCAGCAGTTAGAATTGAAGTAAGTACAGGCAGATGGTTTAATGTTAAATCTGGTGTCAGACAAGGATGTACATTATCCCCTCTCTTATTCATTATCTATATGGATCACATTATGAAGGAAAGTGGTATTAAACCTGATATCAAAATTGGAGGTGTTAATGTTATACTTCTAAATAAATCCTCTACAAGTCTGCAAGATTCCCTGACTAAATTGAATAACTGTTGTAATAGATATGGTATGAAGGCCAGCATTAAAAAGACAAAGACAATGAAAACAGGCAGAAATATTGAAAATATCAACTGCATTGTGAAAGGAGAACTTATAGAATTAAAAGATTTCAGCTACTTTGGCATGATTTTTGGTGATGGTAAATTAAATATGAAAATAGACAACAGAATCAACAAAGCTGGTATGGTAGGAAGTCAACTGAATAAATTTATATGGAATAAGAGAGAAATTAGTCAAAAGACTAAATTAGCTGTATACAAGACAGTGTTCAAACTAATTTTAACTTATGGATCTGAGAGCTGGGTTAGAAGTAAAACACTTGACCAAAGACTAGAGACCACAGATATGAGAGTCTTGAGAAAGATTAGGGACATGAACAGATGGCATCAATGGCAATATCATATTAAAAAAATGAGGATATTAGGAAAGAACTTGACATTGTCAGAATCCAGGAATGCATTAGCAGAAGTAATCTCAAGTCGTGTGGTCACACTTAAACAGAATGGGAAAGGAAAGATTAGCAAAACAAGTGTTCTCTGTCAGGTTAGCAGAAAAAAGACCCAGAGGAAGACCAAGATATAGATGGATTGGTACAATAAAAAGTGCACAGATGCTATCTTTGGGTTACGGCAGATGATGGGAAAAGTTTCGAGAGAAGCAACAGGAGCTACATCTGGTATTTATTGATTTGGAGAAAGCCTATGATAGAGTGCCAAGACAAGAAGTCTGGTGGTATCTGAGGGAGAAGAAGGTACCGAAGAAATATGTCAGGCTGGTGCAGGAGATGAACAGAAATGTGGAGACAAGAGTTCGAACCTGCCTGGGAAAGACAAAGTTTTCCAGTGACAGTTGGCTTGCATCAAGGGTCAGCATTAAGTCCATTCATGTTTAATATTGTGATGGAAGAGGTGACAGAGAAGGTGGGAGAAGACACGCCTTGGACTATGTTGTATGCAGATGACATCGTGCTGGGTGCAGAATCAAGAGAAGAAATGGCAGCGAAACTAGAAAGTTGGAGGAAAGTACCAGAAGAGAGAGGTATGAGACTGAGCAGAAGTAAGACAGAGTATATGTGTTGCAAAGTGGATGGCAGCCAGGAGACAGATCTGGAGCTGGAAGGAAATGTCATCAGGAAGGTCAGTGACTTTAGATACTTAGGTTCAACAGTGAAACAGGATGGTGAAGCTGAGAAGAAAGTGGGATGCAGGAACACTATGCGATAAGAGGGTGCCAATCATTCTAAAATGCAAAATCTACAGGACAGTAGTGACACCAGCTATGATGTATGCTATGGAAACTGTGGCCCTGAGGAAAAATAACACCACCAGGATGGAGGTAGTGAAGATGAGAATGTTTAGGTGGATGTGCGGTGTGACTAGAAAGGATCGTCTGAGAAATGACTATGTAAGGTGGAAAGGTGAAAGTTACGTACTTAGAAGCAAAGATACAGGAGGCAAGGTTGAGATGATTCAGTCATGTGATGAGGAAGGAAAACGAGTATGTGGGAAGAAAGGTCATGCAGATAGATTGTGCAGGGAAGGAGGAGGCACGGGCAGCCAAAGAAGAGATGGTGGAGGAGGACTTGAGGATGAAGAACTTGATTGCGGCTACAGCCAAAGAAGGAGGCTGTGGAGGAGATCACTACAAACAGCAACTGTACTTAAGTGGGACAAGCTGCAGAAGAAGATACAGTAAAAAGTGACTTAGAAGACAAAAAAATATAAGATCTGATAATATTGGAGTCTTGAAAGGTAACAGACTGATTTGGAGGAAAATTGTAGATAGGAAGTTAGTAATGATGTAAATTTTTCATTTATATACCCTCAAGGGGGTGTACAGGATATGATAGTACTAATCGTATCATGTACACCCTCCCTTGAGGGTATATATCATGAATTTGATGATGATGATGAATTAACACACATAAAATATTCTTCATTAGTATAATTTTTGCCTGAGTATCAAAGTGTGACATTCTTCAGTACAAGAATGTCAAAAGCTAATCAAACAATGACTGACAATTCCAAAATGTGCCAACTAAGTAGCTAATGTAAGATAACTAAAAAAAAGGTAATTAAATTTCCTAACTTATTAAAAAAAAAAATATATATATATATATATACATATACAATTAAATAAAGTAAAGTTAGGAAAGATTAGTTGATTGAAAAAGTACTATCTTCGACAAAGGGGATAGATGTAGACCATCAAATCTGTTTAAGTTAGGAGAGTCAAGTTTCACAGGTTTCTTTATAAACTGTTCCATGAGGAACCGACTTGTGAAGGACTTTTGTCTTGTTCCAATGAACTCCATTGTTTAGTGTTGATAGCATGTTCTACAAGTCCAGACTGAGCAGGTTCAAGGTACTGAATATAAGACATGTTCTTCTAGCCAAATAAAAGCAAATCTTCCTGTATGGCCAAAATAAGATAACTCAGAAGAGCAAGGAATTTGGTAGACACCTGGATAATTGAGATGTGCCAGCTTGTCCTTAGGAGAAGTGAGAAAGGTGGAGATTTTTCTGATGGGGCAAAAGGCAACAAAATATTCATTGGTTTTTTTAAAGTTTTTGCTATGCGTTTACTAATGACTTGCACATAAGGATAGGAATATGAGTTAGTTCTGTATTTGAAGAGGCAGAGATAGCAAAACTGTTCACAGCTCTTTTGATGAAAGAATTCTTATAACCATTAGATAAAAAAGTGTAAATAATATGCTTGTTAATGTCTACAAGCCACCCAAAGTTGAATGGTCTCAACAAGTCTTCCCCCTTTTGAATCACCCAACAATATATGAGGGAGATTGCAATAGCCACCATGAGTTATGGAAGTACGCCTAGAATGATGAATGCTGTATACCCCTCACCGACTGGGCTGAGACCTTCAATATTCACTTGATCTTTGAAGGTAAAGAGCTGGCACCTTCAATTCAGCAGTATGGAGAAGTATAATCTTGACCTCTGTTTTGTCACCTCTAATAACATAAATGAACCTCTACCTATTCAAAGAAGAGTTCTTAGTTACTTCCCTCACAGCTAACACCAGCCGGTCCTCCTTGATGTAGGAATAAAAATACCTCTTGTATGATCAGTTCCCTGCCCAAGATGGAATTTTTGAAGAGCCAATTGGGAAAAATATGCCACTGACCTTGACGAGTGTGTTCACTTCATATTTCCTGTATCCAATAACTACAACCGATTTGTAGGAGCTGTCATCTTTATTGCTAAAAAACATATCCACAGGGGCTATAGAAAAGAATATATCCCTGGATGGAATGAACTGAGTGAACAACTTTATGAGAAATTTCTGGAGAGCGGTGATTTGGAAATCGCAAACGATCTCCTTCACAAATTGGATGCAGCAAGACAACAACACTGGACTGAAACAACTGACAGACTGGACCTTAGGCACTCCAGTAGGAAGGCTTGGAGTGTATTACTGAAGCAAGGAGGCACAACAATGCTGATTACTAAAAAGATAGATGTTGCACCAAATCAAATTGCTAATCATATTATTAAAATCTTGAGATGCCAATGTGACAGAAATCATACCATCGAAGTTAAAAGAGAAGCCAGAGAATTAAAGGAAAACTACAAGATGAATCAGAATATGCAAGACCTTTCAGAGACAAGGAAATCAACAATGCACTAGCTGATACAAATATGGGAAAAGCCCTGGGTTCAACAGAGTTCACCCGGAATTTCTTATGCATGCTGGCAAAAACACCAAAAAATGGCTTGCCCATTTCTTCTCAGAAATAAAGAACACCACAGTGTTACCAAAAGAATTTAAGAAAGCTAAGATAATAGCTCTATCCAAACCTGGAAATTCAACTGATGCCCCACAAAACTATCAACCAATTGCATTACTAAGCTGCACATATAAGCTACTGGAAAGACTATTGTATAACGGCATAAGCAACACCATCTTTGAACATGTTTCGATTGAATAGGCAGGATTCAGGCCTAATCATAGTTGTTGTGACTAAGTTCTGGTGCTGATGCCATACACAGAAGCAAGCTTTCATCGAAATCTAAAAACTTCTGCAGTTTATAGATTTCAACTTGATCTAACTGCCGCATATGACAGTGTTTAAAGAGAGGGCATGCTGTACAAATTAAAGAAAGTACTACCGTGTTGAAAAACAATACAATTTGTCAATAACATGCTCAGCAATAAATATTTCCATGTTCTCCTTGGAGAAAATATTAGTAACCAGAAGAAACTTAATAAAGGTCTACCACAAGGCTCAGTATTAGCCCCTCTCTTATTTAGCTTTTATATAGCTGATATGCAAGATACAGTATCTAGAAAATTCTGCTATGCAGATGACAGCACTAGCCACCAGAAATAGAGAACTAAGATGGACAAAGGAAACCCTCACAAACAACCTTGCCTCAATGCATATTTACTTGAAGAAATGGGGACTACAACCAAGCCAAAGTAAAACTGAAGTGTCAACTTTCCAGCTCAATCATAAATTGACACAAGAAAAGTTTGACATCCTATTTGGAAATTCAGTCCTACATCGTAATAAATACCCTAAGCATCTAGGAGTTACACTCAACCGTATACCCTATCATATAAGAAACATGCTGAAAACACAGCTGGAAAAATAAAAACTAGAAATAGCATTATTCAGAAATTACGTGGCACTTCCTGGGGTACAGCAGCAAACAAATTACGAACATCTGCACACGGCCTGGTTTTTTCGGTGGCGGAATACTGTGCTCCAGTCTGGCTCAATAGCTGCCATACTAAACTAATTGACTGTCAGCTTAACACCACAATGTAACTTATATATGGAACCATAAAAACAACTCCTGTTTATAGGCTTCCAATGCTGAGTAATATAATACCACCAAATCTACGAAGATGTGACACTCTATTACGAGAATATGACAAAATACTCAAATTTTGAATCGCCTATACATAACGCCACATCAGAACTACAGCTTAACAGATTGAAATCAAGAAAGCCTCCTCTTCATGAAGCTAAACATCTGAGAATAACTAACTACAATACCAAAGATCAATGGAAACGAGTGTGGAGCATAAATACTAATGCCCAGCTCGAAATTTGGTTTGATAGGCACTGCCTCAACATTCCAGGCATGGAAGTGAGCCAAAAGACATGGATAAGGCTGAACAGGATTCGTACGGGCCATGGAAGATGCGCAAGCTTTCTGTACAAGTGGGAGAAAATTCCCTCATCAGAGTGCGACTGTGGACACCCGAACCAATCAATCCATCATATTTCCACTGAGTGCAGTCTTACCGTATATAAGAGTCAAAGAAGCGACTTCCTGGAGGAGACACCACCTGTTATAGAGTGGATTATAGAACTTGATCTTAACTTCTTGAGAAAGGCTTATATGCTGGTTAAACAATTAATACTTAAGGAATTGACAGCGTACACTAGAAATATAAATTAAATCAACTTTAATATATACTTTCCAATATTTCGGCAATGTCACGTTGCCATCTTCATGGGAACTTAAGATAAAGACACGTGCACGCAAGTACTACATTACAGCAAATGAGAAACGAAGCGAGGAAGCTACCGTTTTCCTAAAGTCCTGATGGTGCCCCTGCCGGGCTATATTAGGTGTTCTTGGCTTTTGGGCTGAAGTTCTTCTGATGAATGTTTCCCAAATTTGGGGCAGCCTCATGCATCCAAATTTGTTGAGGTTTGGCATGTTCCTAAGGGCTGAGGCTGATTCCATGACTAGTCTTTCATATTTGAACTTGCTGCAGTGTATTACTGTGGCTTTCTTCCACCTTATTCTGTGGTGAGCATCCAGAGCATGGTCTGCAAGCCCAGAGTGGCTGTACTGGTGAAATCGGATGTAGTCCTTGTGTTCTGAGATTCTGATATTTGCTGTCCTGCCTGTTTGACCAAAGTAGGACAATTTACAGCTGCAAGGGACCTGGTATACACCAGGTAGGTCTTTAGTGGAGCAGATAAGGGATGCCAATTTTCTATATGGTCTGTAACAAGAAGGCAAGTCATGTTTTTTCAGGAATTTGTTGATTTTTTCTGAAGTGCCTCGGATGTAGGGAATGGTGATAGATTTAGAGTAATCTTTTTGTGAAGGGGGGACGTGGGTTGTGGATAACTGGTTTTAGTATTTTTTGGATTTTTTTTTTTTTTGGGGGGGGGATGTGGCCATTGGCTAAGAAAGTGTTAAGGATGTGATTTAGTTCAGTGGTTAGGGCTTGATCATTTGAACAGATTAGTTTAGCCCTGTTGAATAGATGAATATTTAGCCAAAGCGCTCTAACACTATACTGGCAATACACCATCACACATAAAAAACTCAGCCCACTTCAAAGCCAGTATAGAAAACCTTACACTCCACCATAATGACATAATGGTCAGTTTTGATGTCTCCTGCTTATTCACAAATGTCCCACTCAAAGAAACCTTGAGCTAATCCAAGCTAAATTTCCTCCCGATATCTGTCCTATTTCAGTTCACAATGAACTCGGGCTATTTCGTTTGGCAAGGAAATTTCTACAAACAGATAGAGGGGACAGCCATGGGTTCACCACTTTCCCCACCCTTGTCCAACTTTTTTATGGAGATTTTTGAAGAGAAAGCCTTAAACTCTGCTCCACAAAAACCTACCATATAGCTTCGCTACGTTGATGATGTGTTCGCTATTTGGCCACATGGCTCTTGATACACTCCTCGCCTTCATAACGCACTTAAACAACCAACACCCCAGAATCAAGTTCACCCTGGAAAAAGAGGAAAACAATAGCCTCCCTTTCCTAGACACACTAGTCACCCCGCCAGCCTGATGGAATTTTGGGTTTCTCAGTTTATAGAAAACCCACCGATACAGGCAGATACATACACCAACCCCCCCCCCCCCCCCTCACAACAATATAGTTATTAAGACACTATTCAACAGGGCTAAACTAATCTCTTCAAATGACCAAGCCCTAACCACTGAACTAAATCGCATCCTTAACACTTTCTCAGCCAATGGCTACCCCCCCCCCAAAAGAAAAAAAAATACTAAAACAAGTTATCCACCACCCCCCCTTCACAAAAAAAGATTACTCTAAATCCATCACCATTCCCTACATCCGAGGCACCTCAGAAAAAATCAACAAAATCCTAAAAAAACATGACTTGATCTCTTGTTACAGACCATGTAGAAAATTGACATCCCTTATCTGCTCCACTAAAGACCAACCACATCCCCTAAACCTACCTGGTGTATACCAGGTCCCTTGCAGCTGTAAATTGTCCTACTTTTGGCCAAACAGGCAGGACAGCAAATATCAGAATCTCAGAACACAAGGACTACATCCGATTTCACCAGTACAGCCACTCTGGGCTTGCAGACCATGCTCTGGATGCTCACCACAGAATAAGGTGGAAGAAAGCCACAGTAATACACTGCAGCAAGTTCAAATATGAAAGACTATTCATGGAATCAGCCTCAGCCCTTAGGAACATGCCAAACCTCAACAAATTTGGATGCATGAGACTGCCCCAAATTTGGGAAACATTCATCAGAAGAACTTCAGCTCAAAGGCCAAGAACACCTAATACAGCCTGCCAGGGGGGGCACCATCAGGACTTTAGGAAAACAGTAGCTTCCTCGCTTCGTTTCTCATTTGCTGTAATGTACTACTTGTGTGCACGTCTTTATCTTAAGTTCCCATGAAGATGGCAACGTGACATTGCCGAAATATTGGAAAGTATATTTAAAGTTGATTTAATTTATATTTCTAGTACACTGTCAATTCCTTAAGTATTAATTATCTTGATCTTAACTTATACGTGCTTTGTCCAGTGAAAGTGTAAATGCCTATGTTTTACTTTAATTGTTTGTCATTTACATTTTCTATTTACCTTTTACATATTTCTACTGATTTATGTACATACACTTTTATAACTGTATGTAGATTGCCATAAGATAAATAATTCTTTCTGTAATAGTTCATCAAAAGAACATAAGGAATATGTCCAATGAACAAATATTTTAATAGTTCCAGCCTTTTGACTGGGATGGTGATGAGATTCAGCATGGATATAATGGCCTGTATGAGTCTTCTTCTGAAAAACTGAGAAATGTGGGCTACCATCTGGTTGGCAAAGAATTATAAGCTCTAAAAATGCTAACTGCTTATTTACTTCTTCTTCTAGGGTGAATTTTATTTTATTTTTAAAATAAGTTAGAAAATTTAATGACCTTTTTTTAGTTATCTCACATTAGCTACTTAGGTGATGCCTTTTTGAAATTGTCAGTCATTGTTCAATTAGTTTTTTACACTGAAGATACCTTTGATATTTAGGCAAAAATTATACTAATAAAGAATATTTTACATGAGTTTATTCTAGTATGATAATTTCTTTAAATGTTATACAGTGCAGAGTTTGAAATTGTTTTGTCATGTTTTAAATTACTGCCAATTGGAATCATTAAATATTCTTGTATGAGTATTGAAATATCTATCATATCTTTAAAAAAAAAAATAATAATAATAAATCAAGCCTTGAAACACACAAACCTACCAATAAGCTTGCCACAGTAAAATTTAATTATAACACATTGTGGATAAAATTACTGAGAACTATTACCAATTTCCTCCAAGTGATAAAAAATAAAGGCAAAATATATACCTTACAGAAAAGTCGTGGGTCTAATCGTGCTAGTTCTGGAGGAAGGTATTTTTTATACATTGAATACAACTCAGAAAACTGGGCACGTGATGGGTATCCTTGCTGCATAAGTTCCAACACTGAAGTCATTCCTACAAAGAATTAAAATGGATTAAAATTAATAATTAAAAAAGAAAAATAAAATAATACAAAAAAACAATAAATACAGAAATGATTATGTAAAGTAAATAAAAATCAGACTGATAATGATGTAGAGCAATATATCTGGATCAAGTTCCTTAAATTAGGGAAATGGCAGATTGTTACTGCATTCTTCACACTTCCCTAGCTAGGATAAACATTCTAGCTAGTATAATTCTTGCAATCACCATGAAGCAAGCTAACATGATATATAGCCTGATTCTGAATATGCCTATCAAAGATCACCTAAAGTAGAATTCAAACCTTTAATTTCCTACTGCTATAACAGAATTAAATAAAAATTAGATATCCTGCTAGGGGATTTAAGAATACCCAGGATCTATAAAATGTCTGTTCCTTTCTTTCTGATTTAAAAGTATTCTCGACTGATCTCTAGAGAATCACAACATTCACTGAATGAGATCCAGAAGTTGTCAAAGGTCTGAATATATGTTGGGAAGATCAAAAGAACAAAGAATTCTGTAGACCCTTGGATGCACGAGGAAGGGATTGCTATTCTCTGGAGAATGAAAAAGGCTGCACATGATAAGAACAGGTGTAAAGGAATTTCTAATGTTATGATTTTAAGGAGGTTGGAGACTTTACAATAGATTACTAATATAAGGGAATGAAATGGAGTCTCCATAATGAATGTCGATATATATTTTTTTGAATGGTCATCTCTGAATATTCATTGAGGATGAACTGGCTGATATTAGAAACTGGAGTTCCTTTTTCTATCTATCTTCATCTGAATGTATAATAAAGTATGAATAATACTTTTTTGGAGGTTTCAGTAAACATACAGGTATCTCTTGATTAATGCGATTAATTAATCCCTCAATGTAACTGTGTATATCAAAATCGCGTTAATCAAATACAATAATCAATGGTAAAAATTACAATTTGTCCATGATCGATTACTGTATTAATAATTTGTTTTATATGGTATACTCTTTTAGGAAAGATAAAAAATGAATGCAAAGTAAATGTTTAATAAATGCTTGTACTTACGTTAGTTACTGCAATTTTTTATCAAAAAAGTTATTAAGAGTCATTTGAACAGTTTTAGTTTTTTCTTATCAGCATAAATTTTACGATAACAAGCCAAATGACTCTCTAGACATCAGCAAACAAGCATTCTTCAATTAACATCTGGATCCATATCCATTACTTGCTGCTTAAGTGATTCTAAACTGTGAAATATTCCATCCAGTTCTTTGATTGTTGTCTCCTTTGGAACCTCATCTTCACATTCCATTTGTTCGTTATCTTCATATGTGCGTTGTTGTTCAATTTCAAGAAGATAGTTGTTGCTGAAATCTTTTCAATTTGAATTCAATAATTCTTTAACATCTTCTGCATCAACACCATCAAAACCAAGGTCTTCACCAACTGCAATGATTTCTTCAACCACGTTGTTCATAGGATTTTGAAAACCACCTAAATCATTAGCGCATTCTGGCAAAAAGTTTTTCCAAACAGCTCTCATGCAGCTAGAACACACTTGCTCTGAGTCATGAATGTTTTCAATTGCGTGTTTAATGTTCAAATTTTTTCAAAATTCTTGGAGCGTAATCACATTTTCTCCGATTGTTGTTTCTACCCTTTGAGAATGTCTTTTTAAGAAAATAGGCTTTGAAACTTACAATGATGCTCATATCCATGGGTTGTAGTAATGATGTCGTATTTGATAGAAAAAAATAAAACTTTCACATTCTCACACAGATCATTTAGAGAATTTGGATGAAATTCTTTTTTGAATGAAAAAAATTATGAAGAAAGTAATTTGTAAATACAGCAGAACAATTGGAGCTTGTAATACACCCACTCTTAATGCTTAATGGGAGAAATGACGTCGTAATGCTCACAACTTTTTTTCTCTTTGCCAGGAAACACTCGAGGTTTGCATGTTTTTGAATGGTAAATTTCAAGGCGTGTTAATTAAAACTCTTGCCACGTATATCAAGGGATTGTCACAATTAATTTCGCCGCGTTAATCAAATCCCACATTAAGCAAGGGATACTTATATGATGATAATCTGTTCTCAGATTTTTTTGAGATCAGGACATGAAAAAATGGTAACTTGCCTTCATTCCATTCTCCAATTTCAAGATGAACTATAACCTTATTGCTAAATCTCAGTACTCTACAAAATAATGGAACGGGTCATCAATAGTCAAATGCTTCACTACTTGGAGACTTGTCAATCACTTAGTGATTGAAATTAAAGTGAATTTAAAATCAAAAATTTGAGATTTCAGACAATAAAGATGTCATTTACATATCTCCACCAGACAGAAAAACTTTAGGTTGGCTAGCAAAAAAAGGTTTCTTTCTTCTTCTTCTTTTTTTTTTTTTTCAAAGTTCCTCATAAGTAGCTTTCGAAAAAGCCATACTCACTCTTACACACACACAAAAAAAGACAATACAAAAAACTGATGTAATATTATTAAATAAATTGGGGGGGGGGGTGGATATGAATCACTGCACTGCCCTTATTACTGAGATTAGAATGGCACATTGGAGTATCTTTAATTTAAAAATGAGTACTATCAGTAAAATGAGATGTAGGTAAGTATTGGATTTTTAGGTGCCCTATAAATGTGGGGTGGTTATGAACACATTTTAGTTTCTTAATGATTCCTTTGGACCAAGAACTAATTTTTTTTCAATAATGTTTGAACTTTTTTCCTTTTGAAACATGGTAAGGTCTTGATCTATGATTTGGTAAATGGAAAATTGTCATCTAGGAGATAGTTGACTTTTCTTAGGGAGATAAAAGTCAACTATTCAACCATAATCCCATCACTTGATCTCAGTACTCTACAAAATAATGGAAAAGGTTATCAACAGTCGAATGCTTCACTATGATTCCCTAGCCAACTTCACCTACCTTTGGATGTAGGCCACAGAAAATTTAGAGACATGGCGGTTTATTTCCTTTCATCAAATTTTTCAATCATTGGTATTTCCTGGGCCTCTGTACTTTAACTTACACTCTTTACATCAATGATGCTCTCTCTCCCTCTCTCTCTCTCTCTCTGACACCTAATTTTATTCATAGCTTTGCTGATGACAGTACTCCTCTCCACTATTCTTTCTCATTTTCCAAACTTTCTAATACTCAGTGAATTAGCACTTCAAGATCTTCTTTAGCCAATGCCTTAAACACTGATCTCCTTCTATTCTCAAGTGAAATGAGGATAACCTAGTGAAATTTAATGCAACCAAAACACAACCTTATCTCCAGGAAGAAAGACCATGTCTCACTCTTCCTCTTTTGATAATATTCTACTTTTTTTTTTTTTTTTTTTTAATGTTGGGCCTATATAAGAGAGGTTTGGCTGGTCAACCTATAGTACTTTAGTACCATATATGGGTAGTGGGATAGGAAAGGAGAAACTTGTTGACATTCAAACATCCCATATTAACAAACTTGTTAATACTTGGGATGAAATATTTACGTATTAAAACTAATCACTGTGATTATACATGTGTTTTTAGTGATGAATTCACCACAGGTTTCATTATATAAAAACGATTTAAAAGTCTGTATATTGTATTCCTTGGGAAATACATCAGGGGGAAGACTGTTCCACAGTAAAGCAGTAGAAGGGATGAAGGAGGAGGAAAAGAAACTTGTTCAGCGGGTTTCAAGGTGTACTGTGAAAGAATGTTGGATGGTGGCTGTACATGTTCTAATGGGCTTAGTACATGGTGGGAATTATTGATGCTGTTTCAGATGAACATTTTCCATGGCATATGTCCAGAGATGGGTGATATGTGAAAGAAGGTCACCTGTTGATCGGCATCAACAGAATCCATACATACTGGTGGTCGCTTAATAGCTGGGTATCTTCAAGGTAGGAGTTGAGAATTGATGGTTTTTCTCCATCACTTTAGATAGGATTGAGGTGAGTGAGATAGGGTGGTAGTTAGATGGCAGCGATTTGTCACCCTTTTCAGAAATGGTTGAATATAGGCCAATTTCCAGGCTTTGGAATATATATATACACCAGTGGAGTAAGAGAGTATGTACAGACAGTATAGGATAGGAGTCAGTTCTGCTGCACAGACCTTCAGGACAATTGGAGGAATGCCATCAGGACCAGGAGCTTTGTTTGTGTTTAATTTTGACAACAGGTTTATGGTCTCTTTCTGACAAAAGGATACAGGGGCATTGTATGTTAGGCAGTTGAAATGACTGGGGGGGGGCATTTGCCATTGTCAGTTTTGCATGCACTGGAGGCAAAGTGTGAAGCCAGGGGATTAGCTTTTTCTGTGAGTGATGTTGCAATTAAGACATATGGGAATGATAGGGGTGGGAGCATTAGGGCAAAAAGTTGTGACCAATTGGTCACAACTTTTTGCAAACATTTTTCAGCCTGTCTCCTAGCGACAGCAATGCCTTTTGGTCTCTTTTGGCAAGAGACCAAAAGGCATGGCTGCTGCTAGGACAGGCTGCAAGTTTCCTGCTTTTTTGCCCCTTCAAATTCTGTTCTGGAATCATTGATAATTTTTTTTGCATCTGTTTCGGGCTTCAGTATAGGCACTGAAGGAGGATGGAGTTCTTAATTTAAGCCAGTTGTGGTATGCCTGATTTTTCATTTGTACAGCCTTGGCACATCTTTTGGAGAACAAGGGTTTGGATAGGGGACGGCAGTTTAGAGAAGTGTGGGGAATGTATGTTTTCATGCCAGTGAGGATTACTTTGGTGATACGTTCGGTGCATATGTTTGGATTGGAAGACTGCAAACAATAGTCCAACCATGGAAATGGAGCACAGTAGTCTCGGAGGCTGTCCCATTTGGCACTGTTATAATGCCGAACTACTCTTGTGTGGGTGTGACTGTGTAAGCATTGTTGCATGGGATAGGAGATGAGCACTAGGTTGTCACTGTATATTTGGAAGGGTCATTGGTAAGGAAGAGATCTAGAGTATTTGGGGAATGATTCGGGTTATCTGGCATTCTGGTCAGCTTTTTAACAATTTGTGTGAGGTTATTGGTGATGGGAAACGTTTCAGCATTTCTGCTTGCAGGATCTGTACAACTGGAAGAGGAAAGCCAGTTGGTGTTATAGACATTAAAATCACCTAGGAGGATGATTTCACTATTAGGAGAGTAGGACCGGAGAAAATCAACTTTTAAGGAGAGGAAATTAAAGAGCTCAGAGTGGTTGGTGGTATTAGGAGAGCGATAGAGACAGCAGATGAATTTAACTGAGTAGGGGAGGGATATTTTTAACCAAAGAAG
This sequence comes from Typopeltis vanoorti, assembly GCF_054136105.1. Classification (NCBI taxonomy): domain Eukaryota; kingdom Metazoa; phylum Arthropoda; class Arachnida; order Uropygi; family Thelyphonidae; genus Typopeltis; species Typopeltis vanoorti. Next base: position 55,245,970 of record NC_143555.1, on the reverse strand, counting down.
GTCAAAGTTGGGAGATTCTAGGTTAGGTGCTCTTGCAGTGTATGTCAGAGCAGATATGCACAGACACCACCCTTGGGTCAAAAGGAGTTAAATAGTGTATAGTTTGGATGGTTGAGATGGATAGTGCTGGGGGAAGGTGAGATTTGAGTTTCTGTTTAAAAGAGTAGGTGGGGTTTGGTTGATTGCAGATGATAGTGGACACTATTAAGGTTGGAGTTGAGACCCTGGATGTTGGTGTGGTGGATATGCAAGGTTCTGTGAGGCATGGCTTTGACCACAAGGGTCTTGCATGTTTCCTATGTAGCGCCTGCATACGCAGTTTCCTTGGTGGCTACTAGTGGCATCACTTGGTTTTTGCACTAGTTTGGTTTGTTTGTAGTCTATGGTCCAGCTGTTGTCTCCAATTTGAAAGTTTTGAAAGTTTATTTTTCACTTGGTCAGACTATAATAAATTTAGTTTAATCCTTTATCCAAGTGTGTGCAAACAAAGTTTGTGCCTGAAAGTATCTTCAGGACTGGGGTAAAGTGGTACAACACCGGGCAACTCCTTGCAAAGGTGGAGCAAGCTACCAACACTCCTATCTCAGTATCTCCCATAATGCAAAACACATCTCCTTGCGGATATGTATAATGTTATGCATTAAGGGAAGGGCCACTACCCAGACTAGTTTCGACCTTTATTGAGGTCTCTTCAGTGGGAGCCAGGCCCAAGTGGAGATACCAAGGCAGAAGCATTAGCAAGGTCATCTCCTCCTACAGGAGCTGTCACATTCTAGCTGTCTTTGGAGTTGGCGTCTTTGTTAACTTTGTGCAAAGGTTAAATCAAGTTGAACACGTGCACGCGATTGAGGGCAACTGTCCTTTAGCTTGCTATTTATTGGTTATTAATTTGGATGTGTCTGTCGGTGTATCACAAATCACTTTCATGAGACGTGGAAAGTTTGTTCTGTCCATTCTTTTGTTTATGGGTCCGAAAAGATGGTATTTGATGATATTTCTAGGATCAAAGTTGCATTCACCTGCTAGTTTATTGACGTCTTCTTTTAATGATTTACCATTTTCCTCCAGAAAGTTCAGAATAATGGCATCGAGTCTCCTGTTTTCGGCATCAAACAATCGATACTTTCCTCAAGCATCGATTGTATTATTAAGGTATTGTTTGAGATTTTCAACATGTTTTCCTAAGTTCAGCAGCTGTTTAACGGAAGGCGCATCGAACAGAAGAAAGGCTGGTTCAGTTCGATAAAAAGCTTGTGCAGCGATTCATCTATTTTTGCACAGGAAGTATGTAGCCAGTTGCAACAGAAATCGCACAATATACCCTTTTTTCTTTCGGTAACTTTGGATTCGCAGCTGGGGCATTTAGTATTGTCTTTTGGTTTGTTGGCTAACGGCTGCACTACGCTGACGAGACATGAAGTAATCTTTCGTTGTTGGCTTTGATGCCGTCATCTTTACTTCGCATGGTAGGTATAGTGGGTGCTTTCAAATAGCTGTTTTTTTAATTGTAAAAATAACTGATGTGAAGGACTATGGGTACTTATGAGTTGTATGGAAGTAATTGGCTCCTTAGTACCCTCTGTTAGTTTGCCGTTTACTGGTTATTTTGCACAAAAAATACTTACAATTATGATGAAATTCAGGAGCACAAGTTTAACGAAACTTATTCACAGGCGCCGCCTATCGGAAAAAAAACTTACCAATCAGGATAAGTTTTCTTTTCTTGGATTAACTCTCACATCTAACCTATCCTAGAATAAGCACACCAGGTCCATAGCCTCTTCAGCCTCCAAAAACGCTTGGTATTCTTTTTTTTGTTCCAAACAGTATTTCTCTCCTGCTTGACTCTGACACTTTACAAACTTCAACCCAACTTTAGAATACTGTTGCCACATTTGGGGCGGTGTACTTAAGACCACCTTCAGAATACTCTACTATATTTAGAAGTTTGTTTAACCGATGACCCTCTTTCACTGACTCTCTCTAGTTGTTTTCCCAGAGACGTTCTGTTGCAGCATTGTGCTGCTCCACTGAACCTGGCCACCACTATCCCTCCACTTTCCTCTAATTATACAACTCCAAATTCATCGTCGTCTGCTTTCATTCCCTATGCCTATACTGTTTGCAACAGTCTTTTGCATACTGTTTTTCCCAATGATTATAATTCTCAGGTCTTCGAGAAACACATTAATAAATTCAGTTCTTCTTTCTAGTCCTTTGCTCACACATGGACTGTTATGTCATAGGTCTTGGACCTTTCGTGTGAGGAACTGACACACACACACACACACACACACACACACACACACACACACACACACACACACACACACACACATGCAGTAAATGGAGAAGACGTAAGCTAGCCTAGTAGCATAAGTCTCATATCTTTTGATTATTATGTGATCCAGAATCCAATACAAGTGAAGGTCTAGATGATTTATTTGATAGAATTACTGCTGTATTTCTGAAAGCACTGGATGAAAATATAAAAGAGAACACATGGCCTGTGTTCAGAGAGTCATTGTAAATTATACGTTTTTTGTGGGTGTGCATGTTTAAATGAAAACTAAATGTCATGCAGTTCAGCAGTACAGTTGCTGCATTCCAGAAGCATCTGGTTGTAAACACTTGCAGTCGGGAAAGACAGTAGGAGATCGAACAGATGACTGATGTTCTTGAAATGTGTATATAGAATGATACAAAATCAATGTATTTTATCTGTGTGTGACACACACACATGGATAACAGGCAGGTAACTCACAAAATAAAACTGAATACACTAAATTGTGCAAAACAATCAGAAAATGTATCACATAAAAAATATGACAATTCAATTGTAAATCAAAAAAGCCAAACAACAATTGATGAACAGCAATAAACAGCAGTTACAGTCAAACTATGAGATGGGACCATAACCAGAGATATGCTACAGCAAAAAAGAATTGAAGAATTTTACTCAGTATTATATCGGGATGACGAATCAAATGAAGAAGAAAACTACGAAATAACTAAAATGCCATTGATTCTTCTAGATGAAGTTATGTGGAGTATCCAAAGCTTGCAAAATGGAAAATCTGCAGGTGAATGGAGTTATAGCTCAACTTCTAAAAGCAGGTGGGGAAATGATCTACAAAATCTTGGCAAAACTATTTAGCCTATGTCTAAAGAAAAATAATACACCAAGAACATACACAAAAACATTGAAGTAGAAGACTTGACAAACCACCGACCCATCAGTGGTTTACAAAATGTTTACGAAAGTCTTGGCTCATAGGCTTTCACAGTGGCTTTAGCACATTTGACCATATTCAAGTTGTACAACAGATTATCGAACAGTGTAAAGAATATCAATTACAATCATGTCTTGGTTTTATTGATTATGAGAAAGCCTTTGATTCAGTAAAAACTTATGCAATACATATAGCATTATGAAACCATCAAGTGGAGGAGCAATATGAAAGGACCATCAAATGAGTACACCAGTGCAACAGCATCAATTCATTTTAATAGAAACATCTCTACTGTGGAAATACATAGATGTATAACACAAGGTGACACAATATCTCTAAAACTATTCACAGAATACCTAGAAGAAATATTCAAACTTCTTGACTTGGAAGAGAAAGGCCTGAAGATAATAGATGATATTTAAGCCATTTACACTTTGCAGATGACAATAGTTATCTTTACTTCAACTGGCACATGAATTACAGACTTGTATCCATGAATCCCAAATTTCTAGCAAAACAGCCTTAAGATAAACCTAAAGAAGACCTAAGTTATGTTCAATAGCTATTTCCAATCAGAAATAATCAAAATTAATAATGATGAAAATGAACGTCAAAATTAATAATGATGAAAAGTCGTTACACATACTTAAGACAAAGAATATCAATGGAACAAAATATCATGAACAAAATTAAAAGATGCATGATGCTTGGGTGGAAAGAATTTGGAAAATTACAGTCAATGTTTAAAAGCCAGTTACCATTATGCCTGAAAAGAAAAGTTTTTAATCAATGTATTCTTCCTATATCGACACATGACTGTGAAACATGGACACTAAATGCAAAAAGAAATTCAAAAATTAAGGACAACACAATTTAGTATGGAAAGATGCTTGGAATCACAAGACTAGATCACAAAAGGAATCTGTGGATAAAAAATCAAACCAAAGTCTCTGACATCATAGGAAAAGTGAAACAGCTGAAGTGGCAATGGGCTAGGCATATTGCTTGAAGACAAGATCAATGATGGACAAAAGAAGTACTGATTGGATTCCATGAGAGGAAAAATGACCACAACGCCAATCCAAATCATGGAGGATTGACGATATTATCATCAATATCATCAATCCTCCATGATGATGATATTATCAGATTTGGAGGAGTGACATAGAGAAGGAGAGCCATTGACAGACAGCTTTGGGGCAATCTTGGAAAGGCCTTCATCCAGCAGTGGATTGATTGACAATGGCTGATGATGATATATAGATGGGTTTAAATGTCGGTTGTCTATAACAATGTTTCATGGTACAAACAATACTAACAGAAATATAAAAAAATTAATTTAACTTAGCAAATATTTAGCTAGATTTTCTAACCAGTCATCAAAGCACAAATTACAACGGGTAAATAAACACAGAACACTCAATTACATTGTTGTAGAAATAATCTGAACTGTAAATAAATAGGAACTAATGTCCCAACAAGTTGCCCTCTAGAGGATGGATATCATTTCAGATACAACTAGTAAATAAACACAGAACACTCAATTACATTGTTGTAGAAATAATATGAACCGTAAATGAATAGGAACTAATGTCCCAACAAATTGCCTCTAGAGGATGGATAACAGTGAAGTTCATTTCAGATAAGGGGGGTGTTATAAAGATATTTGATTTTAATTATTTAATTATTTTGATAATTATCTATCCTGTCGGCTGCACCATTTTGTTATAAAGAGATTTGATCTCTATTACCAATTGCAATAAAGAGGGGGAAAATTTATTAATTTATTTATTATCAATCCTCATTTGTTATGGGATTTTCTCTATAATGATTATTTATAATTTTCGAATGTTTTTATTTATATGCAAAAGGATTCAATTATGATTGGTGCAATGACTTTTTACTATTTCTTTCAGAATCCAAAAAATCACTGATTTGGTGATTTTTAAGGCCTCAACAAAGAAACACTCATAATGTTTCTTTGTTAAGGCCTTTTTCCAAAGATATATGAGTCTCTTCTTCTTTTTCCATAGAATCCTTTCTCATCACCCTTATATAGCACACATTATTCCTCCTGACTCTGGAGTAAGATATTCTGAATTCACCAAAGTATAGGTACTCTTACCTCATGCAGTTCAATTTTTGTTAATTTTTGTACCAGCAAAAAAAAAAAAAAGTTTCTTCTACTGCTTTATCTAAGTTGCTAAATTCGATCTCCTTTTCCTCATTTCTATACGAATGTTTGAGCGTTTCCTCAAACATTCCTATAGAACGTCAATCGCAATATTTTCTTTTATTTACCAATATTTATTTACAGTCTTAACTCCTCCACTTTAAAGGCTCACTATTCTATGATTCCACTTGATGTGCTCTGTTACCTAGATACCAAATGCTCTGTCAGCTGTCAATCACCCATGAAACTCCTCGAGGAGCATGTGCACCCCATGAAAGCGGCAAGCAAGAAGTTATGTATAATGGCTGATGTGTCGTCTCCGTTAGTGTTACAAGAATGTCTTTACAAAACACAGCACTTAATAATTTTAAACCACAATAAAATTTCTGAAAGTAACACAACTATCCAAATCCAGTAAGTATATAATATTTTTTAAATGCTTCACATTTCATTTTGACAATATAACATCAATAACGTGCACATCGTAAGTGCCGACAACACATATTATGAAACCAAAACTAATAATGTACTAACATAAAGAATTTGTAAAAATATTCAGAATTTTAAATTATGCTTATTTTTACAGGGGTACATATGATCTTAGGATGATTGTCTACCCTATCTTCAGAAAATTCATGCAGTCATATTTGTTGAGTTAGAGGAGTGCTTCGTAGCTGATACCGATTATAAAAATAGTATCTAAGACCTACAACGACTTCCATACAGATGATTGCGGACATAATTTTTGTGTTCTTCAAGGCCGATTTTAATAGATCTACCAGTCTGTCAAAATTAGGACAAGCTGCAGGCACAAGAAACTTTATTAATTATTTAAATGAGTATTTCATGGAGTCAAAAGACTCACTGCCTTACAACCACCTCTGGCAATCCATTCCACTCATTCACCACTCTTCAAGTAAAGAAACCAGTCTGCACAACCTTACTAACCACAGTATTAGACACCTTCCAAGTGTGACCCCCCCCGTTCTCCTTCTACTCCCCATGTATTGAAAGATTTCTTCTGTGTCAATCTTATAGAATCCTTTAAGTAACTTAAGTTTTTATCATATCTCCTCTCTTCCACCTGTCAGCTAAACTCTGCAACCCACACACCTTCAATCTATCCTCATAAGGAAGATTCCATAAACCTATCACAAGCTTAGTCACTTGTCTCTGACTCCTCTCCACCACCTCTAGATTCACTGGAAATGGAGGTGACCAAATCTGTGCACAGTAGTTAACAAGTAGCTGCATCCTTACCATATAAAGAGGGATAATAACCACAATATCTTTAGTTGTCAATGTTTCTTCAACATCCAAGTAATCCTCTGAGTTATTTTGCTAACTCTAGCATAATATGCCTTCTGAATTTCAAATCTCTATCTGCCATCATCTCCAGATCTCTAGCCTCATCAATTTTCTATAATCTAGTACCACCAATATGATATGAACTATGTAACCCCTTCATCCTAAAGTGCATTACCTTACATTTTACATTAATTGATAACCAATGTTCTTTGCCCACACCACCAATTATTGAAGTCATCTTGCAAGGCATCTATATATCACCTTTATTAATTATTGCCATCCCCAGGATTTGTATCATTAGCAAACATCTCCCCTCAACTTTTCTGCTATATCATTAATGTACAAATTAAAGACTGGAGGTCCTAGTATAGAGCCCTGGGGCACTTCACCCCTGATGCCTCTATCAGCCCCACCCCCCTGCCAATCCATGGCACCAACCTCATATCCATTCCGATTCCCCAGTTTTGAATCATCACCAAACAAATGAATATCTCCCCCTTAACTTTACTGCTATATCATTAATGTACAAATTAAAGACTAGTGGTCCTAGTACAGAGCCCTGGGGCACCACCTCCGATGCCTCTATCAGTTTCCTCCCCCCCCCCCCATCCATAGCACCAACTCATATCCATTCCCATTTGCTCCACTTATGCAATAATTTTTCATGTGGTATTCTGTCAAATACCTTTCCAAAATCCCTCAATATCATATTATAGACATTTCCTTTATCCAAATCCTCTGCCACCTTATTATAAAATGTGCATAAATTACCTTCTACAAAGCAATACTGCTCTCAATACAGTATCATATTCTTATCCACCCCATTCCTGAATTTTACCTTTAACCAACTTTTCCAATACTTCAACCACCACTCTAAAGATACTAATTGGGCTGTAATTTGCTACTTCTGTCTTGGAGCCACTTTTATGTAACTGAACTATCTTACCCTCTTTCCACTCTCTTGGAACCTTGTCAGAGCTGAGACTTACATTAAACAACTTTGTTAGATGCACTGACAGTTCACCTGCACATTCTCATAGTACGTGAGCTGTCATACCATCCAGGCCCACTGCTGTTTCATCTACCCCAATTCTAACACCAGTCTCTGTCACATTAGTAACTGCAAAGTCACCACCTGGATGATACACCTTTGCAAAGTAATTACTTAGTAACTGAACTATTTCTTCGGCTTCTGTCACTTTCCTACCTTACAATGAGTAAAGTTATCTTTTCATAATCATTCTTTCTCTTACTTGCTACATAGTGAAAAAGCTTAGCTGCATAGCTAATTTTCTTTCAGTATCTGATTTAGCCTTCCTTGCCATACTTATTACCCTTCTTGCTTGTGCTTTATATTGCTCATGTGCATGCTGGTTGCCTTTTTGTTTTCTTCTGACAATGTTTTTTTTTTTTTTTTTTTTTTTTTTTTGTAGCCCCCACTTTATATTGCTACTCAACCACTTAATCCCTTCTCAGTTTATCCTCCTGATTCCAGGTGTGCAAGTCCAATACTGCTTCGCTCAAACAATTCCTGACTGCTTCCCATGTACTAATGGCATTCATTCCATGTAGCTTCTTATGACATGACACTGCTGTTCAAGTTGCTTCCTAAGTTTGTCATAATTGTTAGTTTTGTAGTTCAACATAAATCCTTTCTTAGACTAAAAATTTCACATGTTGAACAACCTACTAGGACAAGACTGTCACTTTCCCTGATTGGAGGTAGAGTTGCAACTGTGGTTATAGATAGATCTGATGCTATTACCAGATCCAATATCCCCAAACCTCTGGTCCCTTTCATAATGTGCTGTTTAAGTTAATTATCCCTTAGTAACTGTATAAATTCCATTTTCATTTTGCCATGTGCCCCTTCCCCCTTCCAATCTATATCACCATAGTTGAAATCTCCCATGATAATTGCTTAGCCTGCACCCATTGTGCTAATCTGTTGATGCATGTTATCCATATCTTCTTCTGGACCTCCAGGTATATTTTGTCCTATTGGCCTCTATCTCATACCAGATAGAGGCCAATAGGACAAATGAACCATTTCTCTCAGACCTATAATCATCTCCAACTTCTATTTTCGTTGTTGTTCAGCTATTATTAACAATATCCCTCCTCCTGCCCTATTTCCTCTATCTTCTCTGTAAATATAATATCCATTATATTCTATCCCTGTAACTACATCAGTCTCTGATAACCAGGTCTTACTGATGCCAATTTTAAAATCAATGATTTTAAAATTGGCATCAGTTTAAAATGTTGGCAATTTTTAGATGACAAAGATGGCAAATTAAATATGGAAATAGACAATAGAATTAGAAAAGCTGGTCTGGTAGGAAATCAATTAAATAAAGTTAAGTTTAGTCATTATGTGAAATAAGAGAGGAATTAGTCAAAAACCTAAACCAGCTGTATACAAGAGAGTGTTAAAAGCAATTTCAACTTATGGATCTGAGAACTGTGTTAGAAATAAAGCACTGGAACCAAAAATATGAGAGTTCTAAGAAAGATTAGGGTAGTGAAAGATGGCATCAATAGCAGTACTGTATTTGAAATAAAGATCCCGAAAGAACTTGACTGTTAATATTCAGGAATGCGTGAGAAGTTCTAACTTCAGGTGGTATTATGGGTCGCTTAAACAGGATAGGAAAGGAAAGATAAGCAAAGCAAGTGTTTTTGTCACAAGAAAAGAACTCAGAGGAAACTGAAAACTTAGATGGACTGACACAGCAAGAAGTGCATTAGAAGACTGAAATAAAAGATCTGATAATAATTGAGTCCTGACAGATAACACATTATGCTGAAATTTAAAACAGAAATTTAAAAACTCACAACATTTTATAGATAAAATAAAAAACATCCCTATCTATGAAGAGGATATACTAGCAAGCCTAGACATTACATCTTTGTTTACAAACATTCCAGTGGTTGAAGTCATCAACATCTTAGACAACTTGTTCGCAAGAAACATCACTACTTTGTTCAATCACTGTTTAACTTCTAACTATTTTATTTGGCAAAAAACTGTCTACAAACAAATCACCGGATTAGCCATGGGTAGCCCCCACTCCCCTCCTTGTGCTGACTTATTCATGGAAGATCTAGAAGAAAAAATCTTATCCCAGATCATTCCAAAACCGAAAATTTGGTACAGATATGTGGATGATATCTTTCTCATTTGGGATCATACGAAAGAAGAACTAATGGATTACCTTAACCAAATCAATAGTTTCCACCATACCATCAAATTCACATTAGAAATTGAAAAAGATGGAAAACTGCCATTTCTTGACATCCTAATAAAGAAACAAACCAATAACAGTATCAACCTATCTGTTTATAGAAAACCTACAAATACTGGACATTACCTCCATTTCAACTCGTCTCATCATATAGCTCAGAAACTTAGCATTATCCATATGCTCAAGAAAAGAGCTATACAGTACACAACAGATAAGAATGACCTACAAATGGAATTAACTACAATATCCAGAGAACTATCTTTAAATGGTTATCCAAAAAAGACTCTACAACAAGATTCTCTTGACTGATATACCACATAGACAACGTGATGACGTCCAATACATCAGTACTATTACTATTCCATTTGTCAGCAGAATTTCCAAAAAATTAGCTAACCTTCTAAAACCACATAATATCAGAATAGCATTCAAGCCAATCAACACTATTCGGAAATTTTTAAGATCACCGAAAGATCCTCATCCATTCTACAAGTACTCTGGAGTATATAATATACCTTGCTCATGTGGTATTAGTTATGTAGGTCAGACCTCTAGAAGCTTTGAAACGAGAAAGAAAGAACACATAGGATATGTCAGAAACAACAGACAAGACATTTCATGCCTTTCTTGCCACTTTGCCTCTACTAACCATCACATTGAGTGGGATAAGAGCCTTATGCCCTATATAGAAGATAACTACTATTCAAGAACCTTGAAGGAAGCAGCTACAGTCACCCGTAAAACTGAAAACCTAAACAAGAATCAAGGTCTAACCTTACCAAAAATTTGGAAAGCTTTAATCAGATCATTAAACATCAAAGAAATGAACTTTCATGACAATTACATCATGAGCCATAACAAATAAATCACGTTCCCGAGACATGCGCATTGCCTCGTTCAATACTAATTTTTTGTATGAATTAGAACCATCAGTTATAACCTAGTCTGTTACCTTCATATAGCTTACTGGTTTGTATTCCCTGAAGATGCCGATAGAAAAAAATTGGCGAAACATGTAGGACGATAAAATAAAGCTACTTGATGAACTTTATATAAAAAAAGTGTAATAGTCTTAGATGACACATTAATTTGGAGAAAAATTGTTGACAGGAAGTTAGTTGGTAATGATGTAAACTTTTTCATATAGTACTATTAAATTCTCCTCTACATGTTCTGAGGGTACATATTAGGAATTTGGTGAATATAAGAGTTATAGTTGATGGCAAAAAAAGTCACGAAGTACCCAAGTTTAGTTTCTAGGGCTGTTTATATAGTGACGCCATAAACAGCCCTAGAAACTAAACTTGGATACTTCGTCACCTTTTTTTTTTTTTCCCCCCATCAACTATAACTCTTATATTCATCATCAAATTCCCAATATGCACCCTCAGAACATGTAGAGGACAATTTAATAGTACTATATGAAAAAGTTAACATCGTTACCAACTAACTAACTTCCCGTCAACAATTTTTCTCCAAATTAATGTGTTATCTAAGACTATTACACTTTTTTTATATAATGTTCGTCAAGTATATGAAGTATATTCAAGTATATTCATAACCAACAACACCATGCCTATTTATCGACATGGAAAAGTTATAACATGTAAAGCCTATCAACTAATTGATAGGCTTTACATTCAGTTTTAGTGTGAAATTGTGTTTGTACTTAAGTTGACTAAATGTGATAATGGAGTGCGCTATTGGTCTTTAATTTATGTATAGGTGGCATTTTAGAATAAGCTGCTCTAAACTTGTGCTGTCATATTTTATTTCATTTTAAAAGTATTTTCCTCCAAAATCACAACCAAATGATCACAGTTGCAGGTTTCAAAGGGCTGAATATAACTATACAATCAGTGAATACTTTGTTCTCTAAGCAGTTCTCTCTCGTTTATTATCAGCCTCACAAGCACTATTATGCCTAGAGCATGATGCAAAGATTCTAGAAGTAAAGTCCACCAATGACAAACTACTTTGGGAATCATCAGGTAAAGGCATACCTGCAGCCAAGAGGGAAGTGTAGTTATTCCTTGTGGATTAACTATACTCAAACACCACTTTTAGCCTTCTCGACAACTCAAAACAGTGGTGAAGATATTTTGTGAACACTTTTTTTTTAAAATGAGAATACAAGATCTAGTTATAAATTATTAAAGAGGATAAAAAAAAAAGTATCTGCCCCCTTTCAAATTTGCATAGCATTTACAACTTGAAAATGAAAGGCTGAAGTGATATAGAAACAGAATGGTTTTTACTTCATAAAGTAAGCTTTTACACAAATTTAATGATTTTCAATAATGTCCTGTAATCATAGCACACCCACTGGAATACCACTGAATGACTCCCCCCCCCCCCATCCCTCCTGCAACCAACACAAAAGATAGCCAAAATTTGTTGCAAATATAATTTCAAGCCACACATTCAGTTAACCACCCTCATCTATTCTCTGAAGGTTCAGCTTGCACGTCCTGGAGAATATAAACTTCCTTGTTCCTGAAATGTAGTTTTATTCTGGGCACACTGGTAGTTCTGTACCATCTTTCTTGTCCACCTTAAAGGACATAAAAAATTACTGGACTGGAAAAATTATAGGACTGGCTGACTATGCTCTGGATATTTTTTCTATTCCTTCATACAGGATTAAATGGAAGAAAATAACAGAGCTGCACAGAAGTTGCTATAGGTATGACAGACAATGATTAGAATCAGCAGCAGCTATGAGGTGCTTCCCTAACTTCAACAAGTAATTTATTTAATATCTGGGAACCAGTGATTCTAACACTATATTTAACATGACTTCTTTAAATCAACTTCGTTGTTATCTGCCTATAAAGGTACTTTGTTCCTTATAATAAAGTAATTGCTTTTTCTGTATATACTAAAGAGCTGTGGTTAAGGGATGGTAGTAGTGACTTCTTTAAAAAAGTCACTGCTACCATTCAATTAATACATAACAGCTGTGAGAGATCAGGAATATCATTATTTCAAATTTTATTGTTACATGAAAACATTCCACTAATGATATCAAAAAGAGACAAAATGAAATGGATGTTATGATTATATAAATTTTATAAAGGATAAAAAATATTGTTTACTAGCCTGAACATCTCAGTTGACTGAGTATTTGTCCACCTTCAAAGCAGTGATCTATCATTTTAAAATTAGGTTTAATACATCGAACAAAATGAGTTCCAGTGCTGTTAAGTTTAGTCATTAATTCCTGTAGCTGAGTACGAAATTTACTTCCCACACTAATGAAGTTTAGCTTTCCTTTTGCTGCTTGACGACTAGCATCATGAGTAAAAAGATTTTTAAGAAACTTATTTTCTGCTTCTAACATTACACTTTCTAACGAGGCATGAAGGGCATCATTATTTTTTTCAATAAATTTTGCCTATGGAACAAAGGAAAGGAATTTAGTTGAAATATGAAAATGCCAAAGTAATTTAGTATTTATTAATTCGTTTAGAATAAATGAAATTTCTTATAATTAAGATAACAGCACAAATTTTTTTAAAGATCATGTTGAATCAATTCATTGTAATATTGATATTTAAACTCTGCAAAACTAGCATTCTTTTTCTCTGATAAAAAAGCTTATCAGTATCAAATGAAAGATTAAGTGACCTGAGCTCATATATTACAGCAGCTATATAGAAATCTTGCTTGAACATTACAAGAACAAGTAGTTAATTTATAATTTGGTTCATGTGTGCTGGAAGATGCAAATGGCATACTTCAAAATGAACATAAATTTTGAATGATCTAAATATGTTATATTTCAGACATTTTCAACATACATTTTACAGCAATAAAACATTAGAGAGTATTACTGAAATGAGTAAACAACTTATAGGGGAAAAAAAATAATTTCTTGTATTTTAAGCTAATTTTTAAAAGCTGAAGTTTTATGAATTATTATAATATATAAATTTGTGATATTTTAGAAATTAATCTCAAAATTAGAGAGAAATACAATGTAGCATTATCTGTTATTCATTAAAGTCGCACAACAATATATTTTAAAACAAGCGTGGATTTATATCTTGTAAGGAAATAAAATAGTAATAATAATGTTCAGTGATATTTATTTCAATAAATGTTATAACAATTTCTTTATAGATATTTAATTATTTTCATTCACACTTCTAAAAAAATAATGTGTAAATATTTTCCATGATCTTTTCAATAAATTGAAAGAAAATCAAAAAAACATCTTGTTTTACTGCACTGATTTGAAGAGAAGGGGGAAGGGGAGAGAAAGATGTCTGATTTTATGTAAAGTTCTCTGTGAATGTGTCTGCAATTGCTGTTAATCAGCAAATGTGCAACCATTCAGCACAAAGACAGAGAGCCGTGGGTAGTTATATCTGCCATTCATTTTCTAGATTTTGTTTGAGCCTTCTTTAGTGTTGGTTAATATGCTTAATGTATACTGGATCTGGGATTCTTTGTAGCTCTGATGGCAGGTGTGTCTTGCTTCAGCATGTTTGAAAGCAATCAGATTTATTGTAGTAGGGTATCTTCGAAAAATACCGCAAGCTTTCTTCTGAGCTTCACTGGCTGCTGTGCAATCATCATTCCACAATGGCTTACAGAAACATGGAAACTGACTTGACGTTTTAGTCAGTTTCTGTGTTTTGCAGTTGTGGCAGCTTGTATAAAACACTCGATTACATTACCACAGCAGAATCAAATGCTGCTAATGATAAGAAGGTGAGCCAGTTAGCTAGCTCAATTTTCCATTGTGATAACTGTAATGAAGTGCATAGTTGCTTATGCAGGAAGGTGGATAATCATGGGAAAGTGATCACTCTTTGATGAAGAGTGGGAAAAGGGAGGGTAAGCAGATTGTTAAGTGTATGTTCGAGTAGACTTATGGAAGATGTTGCTTCCTGTGTTTAGGAGGGAGAAATTGTTGTTGTTCAGCATGGTATCAACAACTCTTCCTCTGATGTTTGTTTGAGCACTATCCTAAAAGTAGAGAGGGATGTAGATGCAGCATACTGCAACTGATAGCAACCTCTTCTATGTTCATAGACCTGCTGGAAAAGGAAGTATATTTGTCCATGAAGATGGTAAGCCCTCCATGGCCAGGTCCATTCTTTATGAATGATGGCAGTATTTTGTAATGTTGTTTAACTGACGATATATATCAGAACACAGAATTATAAGTAAATAATTATTTATTGATTTATTGCTGATATTTCGCTGGTGTTATAACCAGCATCTTCAGAGCACTAAAACACAGTTTGTCACAGAACGTGAGACTACAACAACATGGTGTAACAAAGGGACTAGTTAAAAAAAATTATAGCAACAACACAAAGACTAAAGTCCTAATCAGGCGCACTCTACCTAAAAAAAAAAAAAAAAAAAAAAAAAAAAAAAAAAAAAAACCAGAGAGAGAGACAGCAGGTACTAGTTATGTCTTAAGATGATAGTCTCCCAAATCATAGGCAAATTTATACAGCCATATTTGTTGAGATTCGGAGTATGTTTCAAGGCTTCTGTTGCTTCTAAGAACAATCTCTCTGACTTATAAAAGCTTCTGTGCAATTCTTTTGTTTTCTTCCAGTTGATCCTCTGTGCAAAGGTATCCAAAGCATGTCTGCTAGACCCGACTTGCCATAGCGATAGTGTCGGATGTATCTTTTATGTTCACTGATGCGAATGTCCACAGTTCTTCCTGTTTGACCGTAGTAAGCTTGATCACATGAGCAGGGTACTTCGTAGACTCCTGGATGTGATAAAGGAGGAATGCTGTCCTTGGGTGAACGGATGAGAGTTGAGAGATGCTAATTTGACACGTGGTCTGAATACAGTGCATAGTTTATATTTATTGAGAATTCTAGATATATTTTCCGATGTGCCGTTAATGTATGGGATGGTAACTGTTTTGTTGTAGTTCTCCATGGTGGATAACATTTAGTATTTTGTTTATCTTATGGGGATTATAGCAATTGGCTAAAAAGGTGTGGCGTAAGTGAGCCAGCTCAGCAGCAAGAGCATTGTCATTGGAACAGATTGCTTCACTCTGTGGGTTAGCCATTGTTTGTGTAAATATCTCCCTGTATGTGTGGGTTTTCTAAAACTGAGAATGATAAGGAACCATCTGGAAGACGTGTGATTAGTGTATCCAGGAAGGGCAGACAGTTATTATCTTCCAGTTCCATTGTAAAATGGATTTTTGCATATTGGCTATTTAAATGCGTTAAGAATGTATCCAATGTGCCTGGGCCATGTGGCCAAATAGCAAGCACATCGTCAACATAGCGTAGCCAAAGCGTTGGTTTGAGAGTGGCTGTATTGATAGCTAGTTTTTCCAGGTGTTCTGTGTAGAAGTTGGCTAAGGAGGGAGAAAAGGGGGGACATAGCTGTCTCATCTAATTGTTGTATATTTTCCCTTTCCATGTGAAATATTCTATGTATTGTGAATTTAAATAGTTCAAATATATCAGGGGGAAAGTGTGACTTCAGCAGATTAAGGGTTTCAATTAGTGGTACATTTGTGAATGATATCAAAGCTCACCATTAAGTCTGAACTTTTTAAGGTATGGTGTTCTAAAATACTTTTTAGGTGGGCAGAATTTTTGACAAAGGAGGGAGAATTGTTTTTGAAAGTGGCTAGTAACTCAGCTAAATGTCTAGCCAGTTTGCAAGTGGGACTATTTATACTATCTACAATAGGGCGTAAGGGTGTACCTTGTTTGTGAATTTTTGGTGCTCCATATATCCTGGATGTTTTAACATGGAAGGGCATGAGTTTGTTTACTGTTTCTTTAGGGTAGGAAGTGACTTTTTTCAGTAATTTACGCACCTTATTCTTTTGTGTGTTGGTGGGATTGCAATCTATAATTTTGTATGTTGACTGGTCTTGTAAAAGTGTGTGCATTTTATTTACATATTCTGTTGTGTCCATCACCACCGTTGTATTCCCTCTGTCTGCTTTTGTTATGATAATCTAGTTATTATTATGTAACTCTTTTAGAGTAATGATTTCCTTATGAGGGATATTATTTCTAGGAGGCTTAGACTGGATTAGGATGTTGGTCACATCTAAACGTATGTTACTGGCTATTGCTGGAGGCAGGTCATATATTCCCCGTTTGACAGACGCCATTATTTTGGCTTTTGGCACTTGTTTGAAAGTAACGACAAAATTGTGCACCCGACTTAAAGCACTAATAGCTTTTTTGGTTAAGGTGAGTGATGATAAATTCACAACAACGTGATTATGTTGTAAATGCAGTTGTTGTGTAGCACTGCATTGTTGGAGATTTTCAAACTTTTTCTGGTGCCAGTTTTTGACTTTGATGAATTATCTTCTAGCTGTTGCCTCGGTGATGTTGTCTAGGATCTTCAATAGTTCCGTGTTTAAAGTATTAAATAGTAGTTCATGTAGTGTGTTGATGGTTGCATTTAATTTTGATAACTCAAGGTGAGTGGCGTTAACCTGTCCTCGTAATAGAGCTACACTCGCTCGTTTATAAATAAGTTGGGTTTTAGCCGAGTGGAACTTGTTTTTAATTTTCGCACAGTTAGGTATTAAACTGGTGTCTCGGCAAATTGGTGACTGTCTGTCCTTCCTTGATACACTAATCACACGTCTTCCAGATGGTTCCTTATAATTCTCAGTTTTTTAGAAAACCCACACATACAGGGAAATATTTACACAAACAGTCATACTATCACCCTTCTCAACAGTATGATATCATAAAAATGCTATCCCACAGAGCGAGAGCAATCTGTTCCAATAACAATGCTCTTGTTGCTGAACTGGCTCACTTACGTTATATCTTCTTAGCCAATGGCTTTAATCCCCATAAGATAAACAAAATACTAAATGCTCCTAAGAAACCCCCCTCTCACTATCCACCATGGAGAACTACAATAAAACAGTCACCATCCTATACATTAAAGGAACACCGGAAAAGATATCTAGAATTCTCAATAAACATCAGCTATGTACTGTAATCAGACCGTGTGTCAAATTAGCAACTCTCATCTGTTCACCCAAGGTACAGCATCCCTCCTCGATCACATCCGGGATTCTATGAAGTACCCTGCTCATGTGATCAAGCTTACTACGGTCAAACAGGAAGAACTGTGGACATCCGCATCAGTGAACATAAAAGATACATCCGACACTATCGCTATGGAAAGTCGGGCCTAGCAGACTATGCTTTGGATATACCCCTGCACACATCCTCTATGCAGGGGTATACTTCTGACATTTAAGGCACCACAATAAGTTAAGATAGAGGGCCTTACTGGGCAGTTGAGACAACCCATTTTGATAGATCCTGCTGGTTTTGGTATGCTAATGGAAGAATGATGTTCCTGGTGGGTACCAGTTGACCATATCTATATATAAGTATTCTCCTCATGGCTGTCACTTCCTGATCTCTCATTTTGGAGCAGATCTCTTCATCTGGTATATCAAGGTGATCTCAATCCAATTTCATGCCTCTGAAAAATTTAAAAATTTTAGAGATTGCACAAAGTAACTTTTCTGACTGTGTCTTAGTTGATGCTTCGATATGTATATCTCCTGAATGCAACTTCTTCACAGCCTTTAAAGATTCTACCCTTCTGGATGAAGAAGGGTGTTATTTTTCCAAGAGGATGTTCCCCTATTAAATGTATTATCAAGAAAAGTGGTTTATTTATTGTAGCTTCTGAGGTTTTCTGCCTGTTATTCTGATTTTTAGTTGGTGTTTCTATGTTGGTTTGGTTACATGGTTGAAGCTTGTTGAGGGCATCTGATATACAAGAGGATAAAGAAGTATTCATTCTGAGGAGAATTTTATTTCAGGTCCAGAGCTTCTTACCCACCACAGAGACATTCACTCTTTGGCAAGCAGTGACTATGCTTGATGATGTGAATGTTTGCAAAAATATCTTCCAGTATGTGTAGGTATTCTATAAATAGAAAATGATAGTGAAACATTTGGAAGGTATATGATCAGTGAATCTAGGAAGATCTGACAGTTATTAGATTTCTTTTCTGCTGTGAAGTGGATTTGAAGATGTTGGCTACTTCAAGGCACTAAAATGTATCTAATGTGTTGAACCATGTGGTCAAATAGCAAACAGATCAAGAAAGTCACACCATTGGTCTGAGAGGTGTTGAGTGCTTGGTTCTAAGTGTTCTATAAATTGGTCAAAAGGGGAGGGGGGGTGGAAGGATTGAGCCTATGGCTGTCCAATCTACCTGTTCATATATTTTCCCTTTCTGTGGAAAAGAAGCAGTCCCAACAAAAGGAATTAAAGCAACCCTGTGAATACAACTGATGTTACCAAGATGAAGTCAAAAACAGGAAAGATCTACAAAATGACTAAAAGATGTCATAGTGATAATTCCTTAAAATCTATTAAGTCTATAACAGACTGTTTATATGTCCATAAGATGTTACATTCGGGCAATAGTGGTTGATAAATATAAACTTCTCGTATGTTATAAAGCAATCTCAAATAGTAATACGAACAAATTTCAAAACACGAATCTGGACAATGTGACTGAACGCTATGATCACTACTGAGGTTTTTAATAAGATAAAATTAGAAAAAAAACTTTGGAATCATTAAGGATGACAGACAAAGTTGGTTGTTGTTGTTGGAGAGATCTAACCAGCAGAGAAGGAAATGAATAGACATACGCAGACATAAGAGATATACATATTTCGGGAAAATTCTGAGAAAAGAGCAAACTAATAATCATTTTTTAAGTACAAGCTGGATTTCTGTTCATGACAAGAAAATATCATTACTGACACCACTCCAACATAAAGATATGATCAAATCAATAATAATAATAATATTATTAAGAGAGACCTCTAGGGAGTGGGGAACTCATTGAGGGAGGCGACATACTACATACACCAGCTATCATACTTGTTCTTGAATTCATTCACACTGCGCACGCGCGCACACACACACACACACACACATCTGATGGCAATTCATTTTAATCATGCACCACCTAATGAGGGAAACATCTAGCCTTCACCCCCCCCCCTTCTTAGGGGCATCCATTCTCAGCTTCCAATGATGCCCTTTTGTCCTTTCCCCACCCTCCATAAAATGAAAAATTCCATCGACTGAAATCCTGTATGACCCTTTCAGAAGTTTGTAAGTGTCAAACCATATCATCCCTCTTTCTCCTGTTTGCTAGTGTCTGCAGTCTACAAATTCTCAATCTGTCTTCATAATCACTATTCCACAATCCCGATATCATTTTTAACACTGTCTTATCAAGGCATTGTAAATAAGCAAAATGATATTCTTATTTTTACATTTGATATTCAGTGGGACCTGTGGCATAGTAATTAAATAATAAAGTAACACATAAAAAACCACAGTGATATCTTTAATTAGGAAAAGGACAGATATTTAGTACTAAAATTAATAGTATATCTTCAGTGTCGATAACAGTAATGGAAAGAATACAAGCAAAATGTTCGTTGGATCACCTATTAAAATACAATTGTTACCGTGTGCTAGGAAATAATAAAAATAACAAATTTAATCTATTAAGATAAATGGTTTTTTACATAAGATAAAAATCTCCCAGATCGTTGAGAGAGACATGCAGTTTTCATTTAAATTCGGTCGGTGTAAGATAGTTTCACAACTTTCTTTGAATAAGCGTTCATATTTGAATCTGCATCTATGGAGGAGAACTGCTTTATTCTACTGGATACTATGAGTAGAGTCAATACTGTGCTGCACCAGACCAGATTCAGAGGTTTTTTATAATCAATATAATATTGATGCCAGTTTGTACAAAATAAGAGACATCGCATTCGCAAGGTATTTGGTAAATGCCAGCCAAAGACAGATTGCAAGTATATTCAAATATGTCATCCATTCAGGTTATTTCAGTTGGAAAAACAAAATCTACAAACAAATTGAAGGTACTGCCATGGGTAGCCCTCTGTCTCCATCTTTGGCAAACTACTATTTGCAACAATTCGAAGATACTATGTTCTCATCCATTATCCTCAACCATCTCTTTGGTACCGTTATGTCGATGATGTTTTTGCTGTTTGGCCACACACTGAAGATGAACTTTCCACTTTTCTACAATGGATAAATAACCTTTACCCACACATCCAATTCACTATGGAAAAAGAAAAACTCTGGTACTTTACCATTTTTGGATATCCTCCTTACTAGAACATTTCCTGATACCTTATCTACAAGTGTCTTTCAAAAACTAACAATTACTGAAAGATACATTCACAAAAAGGCTGCGCACCACGTCTCAAAAATTTGGCATTCTTAAATTTCTAATTCATAGAGCACATAAAGTTGGTTCTTCCCCAATAATCTGACAACAAGAACTTTCCATCCATTAACTTTTTAATGGATGGAAAGTTCTCCAATCAAATCCAACAGATACTTGACTCTTATGTTCCAACACCTACAGTTTCATCAACAGTCTGCAGAGTTCCTATTCTGTACATTCCAGGAATCTCAGAACCTATAGGTAGAATTCTGAAAAAGTATCAGTTGATTCCAACATATATTCCTATCAACAAAATTTCTTCTTTATTACCTTCTACAAAGGATAAACTGTCTTCTCTATCTTTGGCTGACGTTTACCAAATACCTTGCGAATGCGATGTCTCTTATTTTGGACAAACTGGCCGTTCTTTGGAAAAAAGAATAAAAGAACATCAATATTATATTGATTATAACAAACCTCTGAAGTCTGGTCTGGTGCAGCACAGTACTGATTCTCTCATAGTGTCCAGTGGGATAATGCAGTTCTCCTCCATAGATGCAGATTCAAATATGAACGCTTATTCAACGGAAGTTGTGAAACTATCTTACACCGACCAAATTTAAATAGAAATGACTGCATGTCTCTCTCAAAGATCTGGGAGACTTTTATCTTATGTAAAAAACCATTTATCTTAATAGATTAAATTTGTTATTTTTATTATTTCCTAGCACGCGGTAACAATTGTATTTTAATAGGTGATCCACCGAATGTTTTGCTTGTATTCCATTCCTATTACTGTTACAGACACTGAAGATGTACTATTAATTTTAGTAAGAAATATCTGTCCTTTTACTAATTAAAGATATCACTGTGGTTTTTACTTGTTACTTTATTGCTTATTTTTACATGTCAAAGTTTGTTTCAGCATTCAATTATCTTTTGAGTTGTATTTCCAATCTTTGCTACATGGTTGCTGAACTTCAACTTGCTATACTAACATTCCACTCCTCTAGCCAGAGTGATTTCTTCTAGCATAATCCCACCAATATAATACAATATTGGATATCTAATCATGCCAAAGTGCATGATTATGCATTTACTGATATGCTTTTGCTGATATGTGCAGTACTTGCACATATCAGCAGCACTCCTGATTACCCTACCTATCTTTGCATCATCAGCAAATAGCTGTATGTCTCTTGTCAAATCCTTCCCAATATCATTAATTTAGAGATTAATCAGGGAGTTGACATCATCATCATCAAATTCCTGCCATGTACCATCAAGGGGTGTACAGGATATGATAGTACTACATGAAAAAAATTACATCATTATTAATTTCCTATCTACAATTTTCGCTCCAAATCAGTCTGTTACTTGTCAACACTTCAACATTATCAGATCTTATATTTCTATCATCTAAGCACTTTGTACCGTATCAATCCACCTATATTTTGGTCTTCCTCTGGGTCGTTTTGCTGCCAACCTGGCAGAGAACACTTGTTTTGCTAATCTTTCTTCGCCCATTCTGTTTAAGTGACCATACGACCTGAGATTAGCTCTGCTAACGCATTCCTGGATGCCGACAATGTCAAGTTCTTTCCAATTTCCTCGTTTTTAATATGATACTGCCATTGATGCAATCTGTTCACGCCTATAATCTTTCTCAGGACTCTCATATCTGTGGTCTCTAGTCTTTGGTCAAGTGTTTTACTTCTGACCCAGCTCTCAGATCTATAAGTTAAAACTGGTTTGAACACTGTCTTGTATACAGCTAATTTAGTGTTCCGACTAATTTCTCTCTTATTCCATACGAATTTATTCAATTGACTTCCCACCATACCAGCTTTGCTGATTCTGTTGTCTATTTGTATATTTAATTTACCATCTTAAGTAAAAATTGTGCCTAAATAGCTGAATTGTTTTACTTGTTCCACAGGTTCTCCATTCACAACACAGTTGACATTTTCAATGATTCTGCCTATTTTCATTGTCTTTGTCTTTTTATTGCTGACCTTCATACCATATCTATTACAACAGCTATTCAATTTAGTCAGAGAATCTTGCAGACTTGTAGCGGATTTATTTAGAAGTATAACATCATCCGCATAAAGAGAAGAGCTGACATTAACATCTCCAATTTTGATATCATGTTTAATACCACTTTCCTTCATAATGTGATCCATATAGATAATGAATAACAGAGGGAATAATGTACATCCTTGTCTCACACCAGATTTAACATTCAACCATCTTCCTGTACTTCCTTCAATTCTAACTGCTGACTTACAACTCAAATAAAGACTAAGTATTGCTTGATATAATGCCCCATTGACACCATATAACTGCAGCATATTGAATAGCTTCTCTCTTGGCACCTTGTCATATGCCTTTTCCAGATCGACAAAACTTAAATACAGATCTTTGTTATATTTCCATGCTTTCTTGACTATTTGTCGTAAAGTGAAGATCTGATCCTGACAGCCTCTATTTGGCCTGAATCCAGCTTGTTCTTCACCAAGCTTTTCTTCCGCAATTTTTCTCAACCATTTCTCAAGTATACTTGCATAGATCTTGCCAGGAACACTCAGTAGGGAAATACCTCTGTAATTCTCACATGCAGTTTTATTTTCGTATTTATATATGGGTACTATGAGAGCTCTACTCCAATCATCTGGAATTCGTCCCTCTGTCCAGGCTTTCTCAACTATGCAGTGCAGCCACTGTAAGACTCTTATACCACCATACTTCAGCATTTCTGGTTGAATATCATCTACTCCTGCTGCTTTTCCCCATTTCAAGCCTTTGATGGCTTTTTCTACTTCAAGTATGGATATGTATTCCTGACTGCATGCCTGGTCAGTGTTTTTTACCACTGTGCTGTCATCACTGCTTGTTTCATTTAGCAGTTTTTCAAAGTAATTACTCCATACTTCAAGGATATCTTTTTCTCCCATTTTCATGTCACCTTTATCATCTCTAATTCCTTTTATAGCACTCTTTCCTCCATTCTTAAGCTTCTTCAACAACCTCCAGAATATTTTGCCACCTTCTTGATATTTATTTTCTATATTCTTGCCAAAGTCCTCCCATGACTTTTGTCTCATTTGTCTCTATATTCTCTAAGAGCACAAACTGACTTATTTGACAGGAATTTTTGGTATGCTTTCTTCTTTTCCTTCACTGCCTCTTTAACTTTCTGTGTCCACCAGGGAGTTCTGATTTTTTTATCCTTACAGACAACCTCACCACATGCCTCTCTGGCAGAATCAGTCAATGTTTTCTTCAGAGTTTGCCACTGAATCTCCAAGGTTTGATTCCTGTTCTCAAACTCTTTCATTTTTTCTTCAATAATCTTTGTGTATTTTAGTCTACAGCTCACATCTAAGAGCTGCTCAACTTTTATTCGCTTTAAAACTTTCTTACATGTTATTCTTTTCAATATGAAATTCAATTTTATCCTGCTCAAGACTAAATAATGATCACTTCCAATTTCAAATCTTCTGTACACTCTGGTGTCCTGCACCAGGGAGAAAACATCACTATCAACAATAACATAGTCAATGAGACTTTTCTTATTCCTAGCCTCTTCTCTCCATGTGAATTTGTGCACATTTTTATGTTGGAACATGGTGTTAGTAATAACCAGTCCATGTCCTGAGCAGAAATCCAACAGATATTTGCCATTATTATTAGCTTTGCTCTTTTCTCCAAATTTTCCCAAAATATTTTTGTATGTCTCACAATCATTTCCTACTCTGCTATTTAGATCCCCAACAAGGACCAACTTTTCATTTTTCATTGTGTCAGTTGCTTTTTCTAAAGCCTCAAAAAATTCTCCCACTTCTACCTTAGTAGAACCTTCTGTGGGACCATAGGCACAAATAAGTCTCATTGTCCAGTTCCCCATTCTCATATTTGCCCACATTACTCTACTTGAGACTGACTGCCATTCAAGAAGATTAGCCTCGTATTTTGTGTTGAATACTATGGCTACTCCTTCTTTTCCTTGATTGTCATTGCCTGAATATAACATTTTGTATTTATTGCTCAGAAAGATCTCACCAGTTTTGGTCTTTTTTGTTTCAGTCACCCCTATTATGTCGATCTGGTACTTATCTAATTCCTCAGCTAGCTCCATTTCTTTGCCATTCAGGCTTCTTACGTTGATAGTACCGATCTTTAACTCTGGTGATGTTGAGTTGGGGTTTATTTTCAGATTTGTTTCAGTAGCTGACTTTTCGCTGTTTGCCCTGGTTCCCTGGCAAAAACAACGGGGGGCCTTGTTTAACCGGGCGACGTCCCAGCCGGCAGGAAATTTTGTCATGTTGTACCATCATTCTATATTTTGGTTTAACCAATAAGAATACAATTTGGTTGGCTAAATCCCAAATTGCCAGCCCATCCTCGTCCGTTCAGTATCCAAGTAGATACCCAACAGTGTGCACCATGACAAGGTGAGGATTGGACATTAGGTCAGAAGCCCTCGTCGGTTCTCCGCATTCCTTTAAAGGCTATGTGCAGGTCTCCTCTCAGTTATACAGCTTTGACCCTTAAGCACCCCTAGTTGCCATCATTGTTAATAAAAACATTAGTAAAGCAGTAAAAGGATACAACCCAGTCAGTGACAGAATCATAACAGTAAGATTAAACACCATTCCAATTCCAACAACGCTGATACAAGTTTATGCACCCACATCGAATGCAGAAGATGAAGTGAGGAATTCTACAAAGACCTAAATGAAACCATGGATACAATACCAAGAAAGGAGATTCGAATAGTTCTAGGAGACTTCAATGCTAAGGTGGGATTAATGCACACGATGATCACTTATATGGAATCAATGGAAAATATGGACTGGGAATTAGAAACGAACGAGGAGAAAAACTATTAGAGTTTCTGCATTGAAAGGGAATTAGCAATCACTAACACAATGTACAAAGCACAAGAGGAGACTATACACATGGGTAGCACCTGGGAATCGATGTAAGAATCAAATTGACTACATTTTAATTGACAGAAGATGGAAGACTTTAATCAATAACACCAAAACACTGCCAGGAGTAGATTGTGGATCAGACCATCAATTATTAATCTCTAATTTAAAGATCCATCTGAAAGCAAATAAGAATAACAGCAACAAAAGGTAGGACTTTTCACAAATGGACAACAAATTTACAATGGACATTGAATCAGAGCTCAAGAAACGAAAAAGCACACCTCAGGAACAAAGCATTGAATCATATTGGATACACCTAAAACAAATCATTGAAAATCTGCAGCCAAACACATCCCGATAAACAAGAATGGTAGTCCATGGATTACAAAAGCAACCCTAGAACTAATTGAAAAAAGGAAACAAATTAAAATAACAAATTGGCAAAACCCAAATTACCTAAACCTGAATAAAGCTATTAAGAAATCTTGTCAAAAAGATTAAAATAGCTATATCCAAAACATCTGTAAAGAAATAGAAAGACACTCCAACTCTAATGAAACAGCAGATTTATTCAAGAAGGTTAAGGATATAACCAAAAAATTCAAACCAAAATTTAATATAATTGCAGAGGAAAATGGCAAGATCTTAAATGACACCAATGACATAGCCAGAAGATGGAAAGAGTATTGCGTCGAGCTTTACAAGGATCCAGCTATTCAACAACAAGAAGAAGGAGCTATGGAAAACATGGAAACAGAACTGGAGATCCTCACAAGTGAAGTAGAACAAGCAATCAAAAAATTAAGGAAAAACAAAGCCCCAGGTCCTGATTCAATACAAGCTGAAATGTTGAAAAACCTTGGAGAGAATGTAGTCAACTGGATACACGATTTATGCAACAAAATATGGCAGACTGGAAGATGGTCGAATGACTGGACCAATTCCACCATTATCCCAATCTACAAAAAAAAAGGCAATCACAACAACTGTGAAAACTACCGCACCATTGCCCTTATCTCATATACCAGCAAGATTTTACTACACATTATTAAGGAGAGATTACAAAGTTTTATAGGCCATCAGATCCCAGAAAAACAAGCAGGATTCAGAAAAGGTCAAGGGACTAGAGATCATATATCTAACATCAGACAAATAATTGAAAAAGCAAGGGAATTCAACTTAAACCTTTATCTATGCTTTATAGATTACACCAAGGGGCATTTGACTGCATAAGGTGGGATATCTTATGGGATATCATGCAAGAATCAGGAATACTAAACAATTTAATAACCCTTATAAAGAACTTATATCAAGGAAATCAAGCAACAGTAAGAAATGAAAACTCACTGTCCCCCTACATTCCAATTTGAAAAAGGATCAAGAGAAGGATGCATACTCTCACCATTACTGCGAAACTATAATGAAAAGATCTCTAGAAAAGTGGAATAGAGGCATTAAATTAGGCAGTCGAACAATCACTAACCTACAATATGCAGATGACACAGTGATAATAGCAACAAGTGAAAAGGAATTAAAATTCATCCTGAATCAATTAGAATGGGAAAGCCTAAGCCATGGTTTAAGAGTAAATCAGGATAAAACAAAAATAATGATTTTAAACAACGCAGAAGAGATAGATGTAGAAGGAATTGAAATTGTCAACCATTTCAACTACCTTGGAGTGATGATAACAAAAAAAGATGGATGTAAAAAAGAGATAAGAAGAATAATAGCACTAGCTAAAAAAGCAATGACGGATTTAACCAAGATCTGGAAAGACAGGCACATCTCCAAAAAGACAAAAATTAAGCTTGTAGAACCATTAGTTTTTTCAATCTTTCTCTATGGCTTCTGAGTCTTGGACTATGACAAAAGATGACAGAAGAAGAATTGGGGCGTTCGAGCTTTGGTGCTGGAGAAGATTGATAAGAGTGTCTTGGACAGAAAAGAGAACAAACAAAAGTACTCTAGAAGAACTGAATATCCACACAAGACTGATAAACATAATTGAAAAGAGAATACTGCAATATTTTGGACACATATGTAGAAGGGAAGGCCTAGAAAAAGTAATCATCCAAGGTAAACTGTGTGGGAAAAGAAAAAGAGGAAAAACCCCCCAACAGGTGGATGGACCAAATATCAAGAATAACTGAACTTAAACTAGAACAAGCAATAAGAGAGGCACAGGAGAGAAAGAAATGGCAAATCATCAGGAAGGTCACGAGTCCTCAGACATGAGGAGATCCGAGAAAGAGAGAGATTGAATAACAGTGGACCAAGGACTGATCTCTGTTCTACATCACTAGTTACCTTAAATCTTGCAGACTCACATCTCCTGTATGTATATATATATATACATATATATATACACACACACAGGAAAACCTTGCTTAACGTGAATTCGATATGAGGAATAATCAGTTGACGTGATTTTTTTATGTTATGCAAAATTGTTTGTTGTCAATCTGCAGTGAGCAGATGCATTTTTCAATGTAGCAGCCAGTGGATGGTGGTGGTGGTGCATTCACTGCACTACCACTGTCCACTTTGAGTCAACTGCCAGCAACATAAATTTAGTTTAATCCTTTATCCTAGTGTGAGCAAACAAAGTTTGCGCATGAAAGTATCTTCAGGACTGGGGTAAGGTGGTACAACACCAGGACACTCCTTGCAAAGGTGGAGCAAGTTACCAACACTCCTATCTCAGTATCTCCCATAATGCAAAACACATCACCTTGTGGATATGTCTAATGTTATGCATTAAGGGAAGGGCCACAACCCAGACTAGTTTCGACCTTTATTGAGGTCTCTTCAGTGGGGGCCAGGCCTGAGTGGAGATACCAGGCAGAAGGATTAGCAGGTCATCTCTACCTATAGGAGTTGCCAAATGGTGTGCTACCCTTTTTTAATAAATTACTCTGGATTTAGAGAAAGATGTTGAAAGTTTATTTTCTACTTGGTTAGAGTATAATAAATTTAGTTTAATCCTTTATCCAAGTGTTGTACCACCTTACCCCAGTCCTGAAGATACTTTCAGGCGCAAACTTTGTTTGCTCACACTTGGGTAAAGGATTAAACTAAATTTATTATACTCTAACCATGTAGAAAATAAACTTTCAACATCTTTCTCTAAATCCAGAGTAATTTATTAAAAAAGGGTAGCACACCATTTGGCAACTCCTATAGGTAGAGATGACCTGCTAATCCTTCTGCCTGGTATCTCGACTCAGGCCTGGCTCCCACTGAAGAGACCTCAATAAAGGTCGAAACTAGTCTGGGTTGTGGCCCTTCCCTTAATGCATAACATTAGACATATCCACAAGGTGATGTGTTTTGCATTATGGGAGATACTGAGATAAGAGTGTTGGTAACTTGCTCCACCTTTGCAAGGAGTGCCCTGGTGTTGTACCACCTTACCCCAGTCCTGAAGATACTTTCAGGCGCAAACTTTGTTTGCTCACACTTGGATAAAAGATTAAACTAAATTTATTATACTCTAACCAAGTGGAAAATAAACTTTCAACAAACTGCCAGCAACATTTGGCAGTTGACTCAGAGCTATCATTGCAAGCACATGTACAATCTCTGCTCTCTTGCTTAATCACTTTTCCTTCATTTTGTTTTACTTTAGATACCTATAAGGTTTTATTATATTCAACCACTGATGTGGAAAAGATAAAAACTGATAAAGAAAGCTGCAGTACTGAAGGAACTGTGTGGCAGAAGATCTTACCTCATTGTGCAAATTATTTCATTGGTTTTTAATAACCCAGCTGATAACATTATTAAAGAAATCAGTCCAGTTGGAAAAGAACTTGGATTTAATGAACTGGATAATGAAGATATGAGAAATTTGCTTGATTCCCATTCAGAACAGTTAAGCGAGAATGATCTCCTTCAACTAGAAGAACAGCATGCATATGAAGAAGAAGATAAAGGGTGCAAACAAGAAGAGAAAATTACAACTAAGAAACTAACTGCAATAGAACTTGAGCTAGTTTTCAATCACATTGAGCATGATAAGGAAATTTTGTTCGATGCTGATGCCGATATGGAATGAAGCTTCAAAGTCCGCTGAAATCTTGATAAAGCGGTCGCCAGCTATCGCTAACTGCATGACAAGATGAAAAAGTCAAGCACTATTCAAACATCTTTACTTAATTTTTTTTGTAGAAAAGTAGCTCAAAATGTTATAACACTAAATAAAAATGTAAGCAATTGATTTTTATTAACTTTGATGATTTTATCCTCTAATATATATATATAGATTACACATAATTTTTTTTTTTTTCAAATTTATGCTAACTGATGGATAAACTATACTTATTCCTTGTTATTGTATTCACTTAATGCGATTTCGTTTGGCACCCATTAATTGACAGATTAATGAATCGCGTTAAGTGAGGTTTTCCTGTACCACTTTTTGATATGTGTCAGTCAGCCATCCTCTTATCCACACTATTATAGTATAATCCAAATAAATATTCTTCATTTTTTATACAACTGTCTTCCATGCTGTATCAGTCAAAATCCTTAGCAAAATCCAAAAGTATCATGGTGTATCCATTCCCATTATCTAGTTCAATGGTAGCATTATTATAGAATGTGAACAAGTTGCTAAAATGCTAAAACATGACCTTCCTTTAGTAAACTCATGCTGTTCATTGCAAAGTAGAGATTCTCTGTCAACCCATTTCTGAATAAAAGCCCTAACCAATTTTTCCAACATCTTCACCACCTCTAAGATGATTGGTTAATAGTTTGATACATCGGTCTTTGCACCACCCATGCACAGTGGGATTACCATACATTCTTTCCACTCCTGCAGAATCTTCCCTGTTCTGAGACTCAAATTATATAGCCTAGCCTGGTCAAAGGAACAGGCATTTCAACTGAATGCTCTTTAAGCACCCATGTTAATATCCCATCAGTCCCTACGCTGAATTATTATTCAGTTTGTGCAACAGCTCTAATACCTCCTCCTCATACACCTGAGTTTTTTTCATCCAGTGAAGAGGAAGCAGTGAGCTCAGTGTTGATAGCTTTTAACAAAATGGGCATTCATTAGTTGAACAATCTCTTTTGCATCTGTCACCGTCACACCATTTGCATTCAGTAGAGTTATTCTTTCATATTCGTTATTTCTCTTAATTGCAGGATATCAATAGAATTCTTTGGGGTTATCTTTTAGTGGGCAGAGCCAGTTCCTTTTCATACTCAGACTTAGCTTTCTGTATAACAGTTGTGACTCTTCTGGCCTGCTGTTTATAAATTTTCATAATGGACATCACATGCACATGCTATTCCTTCCATATCATCCATTTCTTACGAATCTCTTGCTTGACAAGATTACACATCCATTTGACTCCTACCCTATTTGTTCTTCGAATTCTTGGGATGTATTCTGATATTGCATTATTTAAGTATTTTTTAAATGATTTTTTAAATCCCCATGAACTGTTGATAATCTTCACATCTAGCAATGATTTCCATTGTGCTGAACCCAGTACTCCTCAGTTGGTTATAATTTCCTGCTTTGTAGTTCAGAATGTTATTTTTTCTGAATGGAACATTCATAAACTTAGCCACTTCCCAAGTGAGTACTGCATGATCACTGTCACCAACCAGAGGCAGAATAGTTACGTCTTTAACTGAAGCACCTTCTGATACTATAATCAAATCTAACACTTTTTGACTTTCTGTCACATGCTGCTTGTGGAAGTTGTCTCACAACAGCTCAATAAATTCAGTTTCATTCTTCTCATGAGATTTTACTGCTACCTAATCAATGTTTGGACGATTGAAGTCCCCTATTAATGTTACTCTTATCATACCAATATCTTTATTTGGCGATGCATTTCTTCATCACTAGCAACCGATCCACCAGGTCCGTAACATCTCACTATGTAATTGATCTTTTGATTCCACCTCGCAGTAGATGGCTTCAAATTCAGTGCCACATGAAATACTGTTACTAGTACTACAATCATAGGTCTCAACACTAAATGGATTCAAGTCATCCAATATCATTAGCAGCATGCCCACTCCTCTCCTATCCTGTCCTGTCTATCCTTCCTAAAAATACTGTACCCTTTACACTCAATACCAGTTAGTATGGCTGATTCTGATAGCCAGGTCTCACTAATGCCTACAATCTGAGGTCCCAACATATTGACCAAGGCATCAAACTCTACCCCTTTGTTTCTGATACTCCTGGCATTCATATATATGCATAAAGGAGAACAAATGAGAAAAACATTCAGCTAGAAATATATAAGACAGTGTTCATACCAGTTTTAACTTATAGATCTGAGAGTTAGTTTAGAAATAAAATAGTTTATCTTCAAGATATATCATATTATGAAGGAGAGTAGTGGTCAATCCTTTCAAAAACAGTGTTATTAAACTTAGATATTTAATTTACATATGATATCAAAGTTTAAATAAATCCAGTATAAGTTTTCAATATTTTTTCACAAAACTGAATATCTGCTGTAAAAAATCTGATATGAAAATCAGTAATAAAACTGAAAATAGGCAGGAGCATGTGTCAACTGCATTCTCAGGTCAGAACCAAAGTAAAATACTTGAACTATTTAAGCATAAATTTTTAAATCAACATGGCAAATTAAATATAAAAGTAGATAATAGAATATGCAAAGATGGTATGGTAGGAACAGATTCAGGGTATTATAATTTGCAAAATTTAGTAGAAAGAGGATGAAAGGATAATATGATTGAGGCAATGAAGGTGTTAATATTGAGAGATATTTACCAGATGGATACTAGGATGATTTTTCAAACATGGAGAAGAATAAAGGGTCATCTATGGAAGTTGTACAAGAGGGTAGTGAATAATACAGTTGACCCTCACTATAGTAAACTCTTAAGGACCATAGAAACAGTTTGCGATAGTTAATTTATTTTAGCATAGTAATACACCTAGAGTTTTGATCAGGAATTATGACGAATTTTTGGCATACTGAGTCTATTACACATGTGTTGAAGTTTAAAGTGCTGGAAGGACACCATGTTGGAGGTTTAATGGAATATTTACAGCACTCGGAAAGGATTAAAAACTAATTTTAATGCTTCCAATATTTCATCTCATTCATTGAGACATCTTCAGAGATTACAAATAACTCTTGTAACACACACACTCAAATTTTGGGAAGTTTTATACAACTGTATTTGTTTAAATTCAGTTGATTTCCGAGTGCAGCTACAGATCCTAAAAACAGTCTTTCTCTTTTGAATTTACTATGGTGAAGCATGATGGTTTTTCTCTGAGCCTGTGAGTTGTATCTAAAACATGGTCTGCAAGGCCAGATTGACCATCGTGATTGCAGATGCATGATTTATGTTCTTCTAAAACAGATGGCTGCTGATCAACCTGTCTGTCTGAAGTAACCCAGCTTGCAGGTACAGGGTACTTAATATACTCCAGGCACCGAGAGAGGAGGGAATTGATCTTTGGTAGAACAGATAAGGGTAGCAAGTTTACAGTGGGCTTAAAAGCTGTGTAGAGGTTCTACTTTTTTTTAAGGACCTGGCTATATTTTCTGATGTGCCATGGATGTAGAGAATGGTGATGGCATTTCTGAAGAGATGGGTGGGAAATGGGAGAGGAACTGATTATTTTTTTAATTCTGTGATTGCTGTAGCCATTGGAAAGTGGATGTGCATGTGGTTGAGTTCAATTGAAAAGGGAAGTTCTACTGGAACACAGATTGTGAGCTCTATTGGTTAGAGTTTTAATAATGCCATATTGTTGAGAGGGGGTGGTGATGGAAGAGTTTGTTAATGTATCTGCCTGTATGAGTGGGTTCTTCTATATACAGTGAAGGAAAAGTTACCATTAGGAAGGCATGTTACTAAGGTTTGTTTATCAAAATTTCCATGTAAAAATTGGCAAGAGGAGGTGAATTTTTACAATTTTTACATGGAAAATTTTGAAAAACAAGCCATAGACTCAGTCCCTCTCAAACCTGGCTAAGATATGTAGATGATGTGTTCTCTATTTGGCCTCATTGCCCAGACACATCAGACTCCTTCCTCAGTCACCTCAATAGCCTACATCCAAGAATCCAGTTTACAATGGAAAAGGAAAATAACAATAGTTTACCCTTCCAAGACATCTTAGTAACATGCCTTCCAAATGGCAACCTTTCCTTCACTATATATAGAAAACCCACTCACGCAGGCGCCAACACCCCTCTCAACAATATGGCATTATTAAAACTCTAACCAATAGAGCTCACAATCTTTGTCCAGTAGAACCTCCCTTTCAACCAAATTCAACCACATACACAACACCTTCCTTTCCAATGGCTACAGCAATCACAGAATTAAAAGACTATGGTAAATCTGGCATTAGAGACCATGTGTTTGATACAACCCACAGGATCTCCTGGAGAAAAAGTAAATTCAAAAAGAAAGACCATTTTCAGAATCTGCAGTGGCACTCAGAAATCAACCAAATTTAAATAAATACAGCATAAAACTTCTCAAAATTTGGGAAACATTAATTATCAGAGGTCCCACTTTACATCCTAGGCCACCTAGAGGGCAAATGCCCATAGAGGGCACACCACCTAGACAGGACTTTAGAGTTACCCATGTGTTTCACTTAGTATTGTGTTGTATTTGAGTGTATGTTACAAGAGTTATTTGTAATCCCTGAAGATGTCTCAGTAACTGAGATGAAATATTGTAAGCATTAAAATTAGTTTTTAATCCTTTCCAAGTGTGCTGTAAATTTTCCATTAAATCTCCAACATGAAGAGCCTATTACAGCAAGAGTGGGAGCTGATTTCTTTTTTTTGCACGGAGAATAGTGGGTACAAGCAGTGCATTATATAAGAGGGTAGTGAGAGTACCAGGGAATGACTGTAGACAATATACTGCGGCAACCAATGCAGACCTCTTACAACTCGATGAAGGCACTGTGAAAATAATAACAGTAATAATATAGTAATATACAGGAAAACAAGGGAGATTAGATCATTTTATAATTCTAATCTCCAAGCCACTTTTCATTGGTGTTCTGACAACCTTGTAAATTTCTATGCAATGTAGAAAGTTTTGCAAAGTAAGTTATATTAGACAAGAAATTATATTCTTGTTTTAAACCTTTACCCAAGTAAACAAAGGTCGTCTAAAATTTGGGAGAGAAAACAATGCAAAAATTAATTTTAATTATGTAAAATTTTTGCCTTAGTATCGAAAGCATCTTCAATACAATGATAACTGGACATAATTCAATTACAAATAAGAGAAGCATTTTAAAAAGTGCCACATGCCTTTCTAGAAAATGGTTTTAACAAGTATTTTATCAACAAGGCATTTAACAGGTTTAGGCTCCCAGTCTCCAGGTCTCAGGAAAAAAATCTTTTGGATTCCTATTCCTTATGTGAAAGGAATATCCAACAAGTTACTAAACTCTCTCAACATTGTGGTGTTTAACCTTCAGGGTGCCTTGTTAGAACATTAGTTCATTTTCAGTTAGAATTAGAACTTACTACAACAATAACTAAGTGCTGTATGTTTACCAGAGTTGTAATTTGTGCTCCAATAAAGCAGCTCAGAAAACCATCAACATATTTGTAGGTTCAATAATAAATTAATTTGCTACTGTTTTTTTTTTTTGTTTGTTTGTGTGTGGTGGGGAGATTCATATTATATTATTATGTAGTTATGAATAACCAACAACACCTAAACCAGTCTACATGTATCCTCTGAGTTTCTATGCCAATGAAGGAAGGAAGGACAGAAGGAAGGAGTGTTTCAGGGTTCTGTTTTAGCACTATCCTCTTTCTTCTATACATAAATGACCTGTTCTCAATCAGCAATAATTCCATCCACAGCTTTGCTGATGAGAGTACACTTTTCATGAACGGAAAGTACCTCCATTCATCCAACTCATTCAAAATACTATGCAGTACACAAACATCCCAAGCTTCAAGATTAATTGTCTCCAACAAGTGCCTTCAACAATGGTCTCTATACTACCTTTCAATGAAGTAGAGATAACTTAACCATCTTCAACGTAATCAAAATGTAGTTTTGCCTTTATTCTCCAAAAATGGATCCCAGTTCACCTGTCCTTATCATCAGTAACACCCTCTGTCCAAAATGAAACCGAACTTTTGATAGAAAATAAAACACAGGCCAATCATAATTAATGAAATCATTTATTTCAATCAACATATTCTCCCTTAGCTTTGATAAAGCGTTTGGCATGATCAATTAATTTGTTAAATGAGTTTTTTTATATCGATTTATGGGATACTGTTGAGGGTCATGGTTACTGCCACTTGAATGTTTTCAATGGTGTTGTATCACTTTCCTTACATCGGCAAATGAAGTTGGGGGAAGAGAAAGAAGCCACAGGGTGCTAAATCAGGTGAATACGGAGAGTGATCCAACACACAAACTTGGTTTTTGCTCAAGTTTGTGTCTCACAATGTTCGAACGATGAGATGGTGCATTATCATGCAAAAGTGACCAGCTGTCTGCATCACGATATTCATGCCGTATGCGACGAATTCTCGCTATCAATCGCTTCAAAACTTCGAGATAAAATTCACCATTGACCGTTTGGCCAGGCAGAACAAATTCTTTGTGGATAATGCCCTTGGAATCATAGAAACAAATCAGCATTGTCTTTACTTTTGACTTCTCCAAGCAACTTTTTTTCGGATGCCCCTCTTCTGGTGGTCTCCACTCAGCACTCTGTTTCGGGCTCATACTCAAAACACCATGTTTTGTCACCAGTAACAATCGTTTCAAGGAAGTTTGACTCCTTAAGAGGCGGTTTTAATGAGATCTTTGCAGTGTTCAATTTGATACATTTTTTGGTCACCAGTCAACTTGTGGGGAACAAATCGTGAATTCAATTTACGAAGGCCCAAACCCTCGGTCAAAATGTTGTGCACAGTTGATTTCAGATTTTCTTTAATGAAATCATTCACTTTTTGGATGTTAACTTCGCTCAGTCCAGTTTTTGGATGACACAGCTTTTTGTCGTCCTCAAATGTTTCACGACCACTTTGAAATCACTTAAACCACTCGTAAACTTGAGTACGGAATAAGAATTCATCACTGTATGCTTTTTGAAGCATTTGATGCATTTCAGTAAAACTTTTACCAAGTTTAACAGAAAAGTCAATTGCAGCTCTCTGTTTGAAACTCATTTTCCGACCGTTGAAAGTTTATTTTTCATTTGGTTAGAATATAATAAATTTAGTTTAATCCTTTATCCAATGTGAGCAAACAAAGTTTGCGCCTGAAGGTATCTTCAAGACTGGGGTAAGGTGGTGCCACACCAGGGTGACTCCTTGCAGAGGTGGAGCAAGCTACTATCAATCCTATCTCAGTATCTCCCATAATGCAAAACACATCTCCTTGCAGATATGTCTAATGTTATGCATTAATGGAAAGGCCACTACCCAGACTAGTTTCGACCTTTATTGAGGTCTCTTCAGTGGGAGCCAGGCATCACATTACCCCAGTCCTGAAAATACTTGCAGGCGCAAACTTTGTTTGCTCACACTTGGATAAAGGATTAAACTAAATTTATTATATTCATTTTCCAACCGTTCGTAAAAACACACTGTCAACTCTTGGCACTATAGCTTGGATTCTAATGAAACAAATGTCATAAACAGTTGACAGTTGAAGGTTGCTGCTTTCAGCAACAAAAAGCTACAACAGATGGCAACACTAGTTTCTTCTATTTTTGAAATCTCAGTATCTCACTATCTCAGTATCTCCCATAATGCAAAACACATCTCCTTGCGGATATGTCTAATGTTATGCATTAATGGAAAGGCCACTACCCAGACTAGTTTTGACCTTTATTGAGGTCTCTTCAGTGGGAGCCAGGCATCACATTACCCCAGTCCTGAAAATACTTGCAGGCGCAAACTTTGTTTGCTCACACTTGGATAAAGGATTAAACTAAATTTATTATATTCATTTTCCGACCGTTCGTAAAAACACACTGTCAACTCTTGGCACTATAGCTTGGATTCTAATGAAACAAATGTCATAAACAGTTGACAGTTGAAGGTTGCTGCTTTCAGCAACAAAAAGCTACAACAGATGGCAACACTAGTTTCTTCTATTTTTGAAAAGTTTGATTTCTTTTTGGACAGAGGGTGTATACAAATTACCAGACAAGATCAGATCTCTCTGTTTGGTATGATATTTATTTCCAGCTTCTTCTGGTATAAACATCAATACCTTTGGCCACCAAAAAAAAAAAAAAAAAACAGGCATTTTCGCTCTGGAGTTATGCTATTTTTTTTGCTCATCCAGCTACTAACTCTGTACAAATCCCAAATCTACCTATCCTTTTAATACTTCACATGTTTGGAGTGGTACACCTAAAACCTCCCAGAAAATTCTTGCTTCTCTCGAGAAAAGAGCAATTCAGTTAATAGATAATCTCTCTCTCAATCATCTCAACCACTATCTCAGATGCACAGTTTCTGCTCTGTCTTTTCTACAGCCACTTCCCCAGACACTGCTTTACCAACCTGGCCTCTATCATTTCTCTTCTTTCCAACATCACTTTTCAGTTCAACTGCAGATGCATCAAATTTGCATTTCATTCTCTTCTTCCAGTGCATCTATTTCTTGTCCTCTGGAATAGCTTTCCCCATGAAATGTTCCTCAAAAACTACAACCTCCAATACTTCAAAAAAATATTGACAGTTTCGTCTTCTTGGTCCTTACAAATCACAAATTGTTATATGTGATATATATATCATGCCATACTGAAGTAAAAAACGAATCTGCTGATTTCAGAGAACTAACATCATCACCATGTTGTTTTTAATAAAAAATTATGCAATAAATATGGTATGAAAAGAAGAAAAAAATCAATTCATTAGTGTTGTGAACTTTTCCGACCGACCGACAGACAGACAGAGTAAGGAAGTGTATAGTTTGATAAATATTAATGCAGAGTTAATGTCAGAAATTTCTATGAAAGTGGATAATTTTGGATTTCATAGAAAAATTTCTCTAATTCTGAGCTTAATGATTTTTTTTTACTTAGTGACCTAATACAGATATTATGTTATTAACATGCAACAGTGTAATAAAGACCATCCACAATCATTTCCAAGGAGAAAAATTCATACATTGCTTAATTCAACAACATTTTGGACTTATAACTGATCTTATAATTTTCCCTCTATACAACCTAGAGAATGACAAAAGCTTGCGTCCCAATAAATCTAACGACAATTTACAGAAATGTCCTTCAAAGGTGGAAAAGCTGAGATCTCAAAGCATCCCCGACACCTGAAATATTCAGAAAGCATCTCTTCTTTCCTGCTTGAAGTTGGCATGGTGTGAGAATTAGGAAGCAGTCTATCTCCAAGCCTTGCATTGTACTACTACTCCCAATTCCTAGAAAATTTAGAACACAGGGACTGGACATTATAAAATCAGCCTTTCAGGTGACCATGCTTAATATCATTATATTCCAAGAAACTAGTTTATTCCTTGAAATCTTAAAATCTTGGTAACACTAAATTCCTCCAACATGAATAAAGCATACTCAGTATTAATCCAATGGTCACACAATAAGCTTAATCAGAGAATTTTCCATCATCCAAACAAGCATCCCTTCACTAGAATCTGCCTGACAAGCATAGAGCTATCCAACCTGACTCTGACATACAATGGAAAATATGCACAATGTCCTTTCCACTCCTATCATATTCGTATATCAGAAAAATCAGAAAATTAAAGGTTAAGAAATAAACATTAAATTCTATAATAATTATATTCTACTTACTGTTTGATAACATACAGCACCAGCAAAATGTCTAATTAAGAACCCATCATCGTCTCTTATCTCTCTATGATCACGAAGTTTGGATTTTCGTGGTACAGCAAGGCGAAAATGTTTGGGATGATTACCATGCACTACAGATGTAAAATGGGTATGGCTGGGTTTTGGAAGCTTGCTTTCCTCATCCAAGAGATCAAAGATTCCAATTCCTTTACTCTCTAATAATTCTGCATATAATTCAGTTTTTATATAAATAATCTATAAATAGTTTTTAAAATTGGGAGGTTTTTAATAATGTTAATATTATTTAATTAATATATTCTATGGCCATCAGCAAATAGATTCCATTTAATCATACACTATCTTTAGATAAAATTAGCACCTTTTTTGCATATACATATTGTGTAATATGAATGCATCTAAGAAGAGTTAATCTCATGTTGTAATCATCCAATTGTAATCTGATTGTCAGTATAATTAATTATTTCTTAGCTCTACAGTGATGTATAAAAACACTGCCTCATCCTCCACTTTTCATGCCTCAAAACAAATTACATGAATTAGGAAATTTTTATCTCTTCATTGTTTCATCAACATCCTCGTGTTATACTAAAGTGTTATTTTATATGTTAACCCATGTGGCCAAATATACTATACCATATCAACATTTGATTATTAATGATTTTAAGTCCCCCTCCCCCAATAGCCACACTTCATTCAGTATTATATTACAATATATTTTCCATTATTGTATTAATTTTTTGTTATAGATAATATGATAAAATTATGAGATTTAGAAAAAATTTTAAT
Organism: Typopeltis vanoorti; assembly: GCF_054136105.1. Classification (NCBI taxonomy): domain Eukaryota; kingdom Metazoa; phylum Arthropoda; class Arachnida; order Uropygi; family Thelyphonidae; genus Typopeltis; species Typopeltis vanoorti. The sequence goes on along the minus strand of NC_143555.1, from coordinate 55,205,212 downwards.
CAGTTATTTTAATCTATCAGACAAAACTATTGTTTTGCTCTGGAATAACATGACTGACTAAATAAGTTAGTGATGTTGGAGTTATAAGTGGACAGTAAAATAAGAAAATGTGTGGCATTTTAGTGATGATATACAATCATAAGCATGATGTTCACAGTCCAGTGACTAACTTCTTGTCTTGTTCGATGTCATTTCCTTCTAGGAAGTTGACTACCATGAGCTTCCACTATGTACATTGCTGAAAATTTTTCACTTGGTTATATTATAAATTAAAGATACCAAGAAATTATATACTAGGTTTAATCCATTATCCAAATGTAAGCAAACAAAGTTTGCACCCCTGAAGTATCTTTCAGGACTGGGGCAACTTGTGGCAAAAGTGGTATTGACTTCACATCACTTGCCTTAGTATCCCATAATAAAAAGCACATCTCTCTGCAGACATGCATAATGCTATGCATTATGGGAAGGGTCACTACCAAGACCGGTTTTGACCTTTATTGAGGTCTCATCAGTGGGAGCCAGACCCGGAGGTGATATACCAAGGTTGAAGTAATGCAGGAGCCATATTTTCCTGTATGAGTTGCTAAAAGGTATCACATCTTATTATTAAAATGCTCTGGATTAGAGATAGATAGTTGTTGAAAGTTTTTCACTTGGTTATATTATAAATTAAAGATACCAAGAAATTATATACTTGGTTTAATCCATTATCCAAGTGTAAGCAAACAAAGTTTGCACATGAAGTATCTTTCAGGACTGGGGCAGCTCATGGCAAAGGTGGTATGACTTCACCTTTATTTTTATTATATTTAAGTATATAATTTCTTGGTATCTTTAATTTATTATATTTCACTATGTATGGTTTTGTGCTTCTGTCTTACATTCTTCATAAGACAAAAAGGTCCAGTCCTTAATATTTCCCATCAAGTCTGTTCTTTGTCTTCCTCTTCTTTTTCCTTGTATCATTCCTTCTAGAAGTGTTTTTGTAGGGGACTCATGCCTTAGTATGTGACCAAGGTAGGTAGTTTTCCTTTTCTTAATGGTTTTCAAGAGTCCTATCTTCTACAATCATCTCTAATATTTCTAAATTAGTTTTTTTTTGGCAGTCCATAGGACTAAGGATTCTTCTGAGGATTCACATTTCAAAGGCTTTTAGTTTATTTTCACAATATTTTGATATTGTCCAGGTTTCCACTCCATATAGCAGTGTTGACCATACATTGCATTTGAACAGCCTAATTCGTGTTTTTGTGTGAATTTCCCTCAGGTCAGAATATTTTTCATGTTAATGACGGTTGATCTAACCATTTCTATCCTTCTTAATATTTCCTTATCATACTTTCCATTCTTTGTAAATAGCTAACCCAAATATATATAACTCTCTAATTGATGTAAGGTATTTCCTCTGATCTTAATATTTATATTGGGTATTTTCCCCTTTTTCTCATTACATGGTTTCAGTTTTTTTGAAGTTGAAATTAAGTCCATACTTTTCACTTAGTTTCAGCATATCTTCTAATAGGTTTTGAAGATCTTTTTTTATTTTCAACCAGCAGTAATGTATCATTTGCATGTCTTAAGTTGTTTATAATTTCTGCCTCCTATGCTGACTCCTTTAAATTCTTCTAATTGCTGGAAGATATTTTCAGTATGGAAGTTAAACAATATATGAGAAAGACAAAGCCTTGTCTGAAACCCTTCTTTACTGAGAATTCCTCTGATGTTTCTCCTGATATTTTTATTGAGGCAGTTTGCTGTGAATATAGATTTATCAGTAATCTAGTATCTTTACCATCTACTCCTAATTTTTTGACATTTAACTGTAGGAGATCTTAACTTAGTCATTCCAATACTCAGCAAAATAAGCAATGGAAGGAGATTGGAAAATAATTTCTAATCTTCTTCCATTCCACCAAAAATCCAAACAAATCAGCACTACTTGTCTGCAAGTCTAATATTCTAGAAGCCTTAATCTTTGTCTTAATGTCCTTAATATATTTCTCATGGCATGCCTCCTTCAGATATCTCACTCCCACCCCCCATCTTCTGTTCACAACAAAACGGAGAATGCCATACTTTATACAAAAAAATCCCATAAATTCAAAGCCACAAGGGACCATAAATTATCAAAGTTGAATTAAATGTGCGAGTACTATGTCCTACAGCTGAGGTGAAGGGGGAAAGAGAGAGAGAGAGAGAGAGATTATGATATTATGTTCATATGCAGACATAGTTACAAAAATTATTTAATTAAGATTGATTCAACTACAAATATTACAGTTCAAATATCATGAACCATCCTTATTGGAATATAGTTGTAAATTAAGAATTAAACCACAATAATGGTGTATGGAGAATAGAATCCCTTCTTGTAAAGAATGCAAATAAAAACCAACACTATACTGATCACTGAAGCGTGTGTGTATGCGTGCACAATTGATAAAAAACATAATATTAAACAACAGAGCTCTTAATAATTTCCCATATTTTTGGTACGGAAAGTCCATAATTAAGTTGCAATTTTGTTGATGTAGAAGGACTTCGGAACTTATTTTAAAGAGATGTTCATATTTATGGGAACATCTGTGTAATAACATGGTATCATTTCAATGGTTCCTTCAGCTAGTATCAATAATCCTATGTTCTGCTAGACCCAATTTGTTGCATTTCTTGGAGGTCATGTAGGAATGATGTTCAAAATGCATCTAGTTGATCAGCCTGCTTGTCTGGCAGTTACATGGGATCGAGTACACCTGGTAGCAGTAGAGGTGGAATTTTATCTATTGGAGATAATAGAACTGATTGAATTAATAGGCTAGAAAGTGGTGGAGATAATAGACTCCTTTAAGATACAGGAAATGTGTTCTGAAATGCTTTTAATGCATGGAATGGTAATTCTATGTGAGTCATCTCTTCTAATAGAGAATAATGAAAAATGGTTGATGATCTATTGTTTTGGAGTACTGGTTGAGAATAGTTGTTCCTATGATTGTAGAAATTTCATTTAATAAAACCATTTTTCTGTGCAGGATGACAAGCAGATGTGTGATAGATCTGTGTTTTTGCAAATCAGATGTTGACAAGGAACCATCCGATTCTCTATTTATAAAGACATAACGGAAAGATATATTCCCCATCATTTGATTCAAGTTTCATAACAAATTTGATTCTGTGATGAAGGTTTCTAGTATGTGTGAATTATTCCAAAGAGCAAAAACATCATCCACAGTGAAAATTTGGGATTAAACACTCTTTTTTTTTTTTTTTTCATCTAGTTGACCTATTCTTGAATCCTATTTTAGAGATCAAACATAGAACTTGTTCAATAAGCAACAACCAAGGGATTTGAACAAGGGCAGGATTTGAAACCACAGCCTCTTGGTTAGAGAGTGGATATGATAACCAGTTGGCTAACCAGTCCAGCACATACAATAAACTAGTATTTAAGTGCATCAAAAGGTATATAAACAGTGTATAAAAATGAGTCTAAAAAAGATATATACAGGCATCCCTCACTTTATACTATTGATGTATCTCACAAGAACACTGTATGAATGAAAATGTGTTAACTGAATATAATAAGCAATGAATAAAATTATAACTCATCCATGGGTTTTCTTTTTCTTTACCATTTTTACTACCAGTACAAAGTAATAAAATGCTTGAAGCAAGTGAAAGTTTATTAAATCCTCTAAGACATATATTCAGGATTATACATACAAGTACATTTAAAAGAAAATTATTTTCTTCAGAGATGCATGTATTTAACAATGTAGTTTGCACTTATTTTTCTTTCTTTTTATGTTTATGCATCTCAGAGTAACAGCCCGTAACTTTGATTACATTACGGAAGACATGCATATCATGCATAAGGATGGGATCAATAAACCATAAGTTGTTGTCTTAAACTTTCAACAGTTTGAAATAACTTTTTTGCTCATTTTGCTTATTTTTGACATTGGCATTTCTATTTCACTAATGGCAGTTTCACTCTTCCTTTCATCTATGGTCAATGTAGAAGGATAATTTTTAATATAAAAATGTTTATATAAGTCAGCAGATAATTATTCGGTGCAAGCTTATTTAATAATGGCTTAAGCACTCACATTTATTTTGTTGCCATGATAAATAAAGTTAAGGCTGCTTAGGAAGTAACATTCGTCATTTAAAATTATAAAGCAACTCTTGCCAAAACACCAAGTTAAGTGAATTTTTAACCTATGTTAAATAAATTGTAGTATCAATTTATCAACTATGTTAATCCAAAAAACATTATTCAAAACCAAATGAGGGATTACTGTAAAAACAACTGGTATATACAATATGTATCTTCTATAAATAAATCCTCTCACTATTCCCACAACGCTTGCCACTGAGAAAAAAACTGTTAACAGTTCGTGGTCTCCTTGAATGCCTCTTTGCATTGTGAGAACACTCCCAGTACATCAGAATCTCTTAATTAAGGCAATTATGACACTATTGCTTGGGGCATGCTTACGGAAATGATGAACAAACTGCTTACAAACAAGTTATAGGCTTGGATCATTTGTTCTCCCAACTCCACATGAATGAAAACAAGGCTCAACAATAAATGTCTTTTCTTTCAACGTCAACACTATTGCTACAGCAAAATGCAATGCCCCTCTTCTTTTAATGTGCATGTGTGTGTGTCTACACACATATTATATATCCCGTAGCACACGTACTGAACAGAGTGTCAAAATTCAGTGTTGCCGTTTTGTTTTTTTGTTTTTTTTTAGCATAATACATATATACCAGGTCTAGCAGAAAAGTAGCAAGACAAAATTTGCATGTGTGTAGACACACACACACAGTAGATTCCGGTTAATTGGAGCAGCCATTTATTTGGTATACATATTGAAGAACAGAAAACAAATTGAGAATATAACCCGAAGTTGCTTCACTTATGTGGGTCACCTTGCCACTTTATCAATAGTGACTGTAGATGATGCACATGTAGTGAGTTGCACAGAGAGTGTTGCTGTCAGTCAGTTTTACAGTGTAATGATTCTATTTACAGTGGCTGCTAGGTAGCATACTTTTGATTAAAACAGGTGTGTGTTAATTTTTTAGTAAAAAGTGCAACGAACAGTGTATTGATTTAATTTTTTGTTTGTTTGTTTGTTTTTACAAGGCCACTGTCAAGATGTCAAGAAAAGAACTAACATGAGCAGATAAAATTGCCTTACTTGACAAAATAAAAAGCCAGCCGTCTAACACCAGTGATCATCGGCTGGCAGAGATAACTGGTGTCCCAAAATCTACAATCCCACATTTGTTAGGGCAGCAGGACAAATTTTGAGAAGAATGGGCATCGTGTGATTCACTAAAACGGAAGAGAGACAACAAGGATCCAGACATTGAGGAGACTCTCAATCAATAGTTCTCTACTGTAACTGGATGAGGCGTGCGTGTTAATGGTCAAATGTTAAAAACCAAATTAAGAGAGTTAGCTAGAAAGCTGGGCCATGTGAACTTTAAAGCTACAGATGGTTGTTATCGTGACGGAAACCTAGACATGAAATAAAATTTAAGAAGGTACATGGTGAGAAGGACAGTGCTGATAGTGCGAGTGCTGAACAGTGGAAATCAGCTCAACTACTCGAGCTGCAGTAGAAATTTAGTCCTGATGAAATCTGTGATGCTCATAAAACAATTTTACCATGCTAAACCAGATGGTTCCCTGAGCTATAAACTTGAAATGCTGTCAGGTTCAAAAAAAAAGCAATGTATTGGGTTACTGTGTTATGATGTTGTACTGTCAGGAAGTGACAAACAAAAGCTGTTGGTTATTGGGAAAAAGTGCCAAACCTTGATGCTTTAAAGGAGTTAGAATGGACAGTTTGCCAGTTCTGTATTATGCTAACAAAAATGCATGGATGACTTCTGCCATTTTTCAGGAATTGCTAATGAGTTGAAATGCAGAATTGCAATGAAATTCAATAAAAATTCTTCTGCTTCTAGACAACTGTGTCGCACACCCTCAATTAAATTGTTTGAAAAACAACTTGAATTTCTTTCTGCTAACACCACATCCCTTGTACAGCCACTAGACATGGGAATAATGAAAATTTTGAAGACATTGTATTGCAGAAGATTGGTTCACTACATCACTGAAACAATTAAAGAAAATCTACTGGCATCTTCAACGACCAAAGAAATCAGCGCAGAGGTTACAATTTTACAAGCAATACAATTTGTTGCAAATAGTTAGTGAGAAATAAGCAGCTAAACAACCCAAAACTACTTTATTCATTGTGGTTTTAAGAATTCAGACGAGGAAATGCCAGATACGACTGATAATGAAAATGAAATCATTTTGGAACTGCAACACATGAGAAACTAAGAAGAGTTTTTATGCATTGACTGTTATATGCCTTCAATGTTACAATGAATATGAAGACTGTGAGGATCAACTGTTGAACAAATTGCAACAAAACACCAAAAGACCCCCAGAAGACAAGGTAATGAGGATGATACACCTGAACACAAGTGAGTGACTAACCAGGAAGCCAAGATATCTTTGCTGAATTACAATGCTACTTTATGTAAGAAGACAATGAAGATAAAGAAGACAGTCCTTTATCTGAATTAGATACCTGTGCTGATTTTGTTCAATTGCAGTCTAGAAAGAGAACATGTCAGGGTACACACACGATAAATTTCTCCAAAATAATTGTTATGGAAATAATGCTTCTTTGATAGATACCTAAGTATAATTTACCTCTATACGGAATTGACACACATGTATACGTTTCGTATTTTTAAAACATGGTTAACAAAAGGCATACTGAAAGTTTGTGTATTTTTAATCATTTTTAACTCATTGTGATATTTTAGCTTTTTCCTAGATTTAATATATATATATATCATCATCATCAAATTCCTGCCATGTATCTTCAAGGGGTGTACAGGATATGATAGTACTACATGAAAAATTTACATCGTTACTAACTTCCTATCTACAATTTTCCTCCAAATCAGTCTGTTACTTGTCAAGACTCCTACATTATCAGATCTTATATTTCTATCGTCTAAGGCACTTTGTACCGTATCAATCCACCTATATCTTGGTCTTCTTCTGGGTCGTTTTGCTGCCAACCTGGCAGAGAACACTTGTTTTGCTAATCTTTCTTTGCCTATTCTGTTTAAGTGACCATACCACCTGAGATTAGCTCTGCTAACGCATTCCTGGATGCTGACAATGTCAAGTTCTTTCCTAATATCTTCGTTTTTAATATGATATTGCCATTGATGCCATCTGTTCAAGCCTCTAAACTTTCTCAGGACTCTCATATCTGTGGTCTCTAGTCTTTGGTCAAGTGTTTTACTTTCGACCCAGCTCTCAGATCCATAAGTTAAAATTGGTTTGAACACTGTCTGGTATACAGTTAATTTAGTGTTCCGACTAATTTCTCTCTTATTCCATATGAATTTATTCAATTGACTTCCCACCATACCAGCTTTGCTGATTCTGTTGTCTATTTCTATATTTAATTTACCATCTTCACTAAAAATCGTGCCTAAATAGCTGAAATGTTTTACTTGTTCCACAGGTTCTCCATTCACAACACAGTTGACATTTTCAATGATTCTGCCTATTTTCATTGTCTTTTTATTGCTGACCTTCATACCATATCTATTACAACAGTTATTCAATTTAGTCAGAGAATCTTGCAGACTTGTAGTGGATTTATTTAGAAGTATAACATTATCCACATAAAGCAAAGAGCTGACATTAACATCTCCAATTTTGATATCATGTTTAATACCACTTTCCTTTATAATGTGATCCATATAGATAATGAATAACAGAGGGGATAATGTACATCCTTATCTCACACCAGATTTAACATTAAACAGTCTTCCTGTACTTCCTTCAATTCCAACTGCTGACTTGCAACAGTCCGCACGGTTAGCCTAGTGGCTATGCGCTTCGCAACCCGTCGATGACGTGAGAAGCTGAAGGATCTTCCTCAGCCATAGCCCAGTTAGCCAGTCTTGGGCGTGGACAGCAGGGTTTTTTCCCCAGTTTATTCTGTTGTTTTTCATCCCGCAAAGCAGGTAAACTGGCCTTGAGAACTCAACACTACAGGCCATAGGATACACCGGGGCATAAGGCTGACCACCTTATCCTGTAAACGGAGTGAGGTCCGATGATTAATGGACCCTCGACACCGCAAGGTAAAAGAGGGTATAAGGAAAATGATGATGACTTGCAACTCAAATAAAGACTAAATATTGCTTGATATAATGCCCCATTGACACCATATAACTGTAGCATATTGAATAGTTTCTCTCTTGGCACCTTGTCATATGCCTTTTCCAAATTGACAAAACTTAAATACAGATCTTTGTTATATTCCCATGCTTTCTCGACTATTTGTCATAAAGTGACGATCTGATCCTGATAGCCTCTATTTGGCCTAAATCCAGCGTGTTCTTCACCCAGCTTTTCTTCCACAATTCTTCTCAACTGTTTCTCAAGTATATCTTGCCAGGAACACTCAGTAGGGAAATACCTCTGTAATTCTCACATTCAGTTTTATTTCCCTTTTTATATATGGGTACTATGAGAGCTCTACTCCAATCATCGGGAATTCGTCCCTCTGTCCAGGCTTTCTGAACTATGCAGTGCAGCCACTGTAAGTCTTTTATACCACCATACTTCAGCATCTCTGGTCGAATATCCTCTACTCCTGCTGCCTTTCCACATTTCAAGCCTCTGATAGCTTTTTCTACTTCAAGTATGGATATGTATTCCTGACTGCATGCCTGGTCAGTGTTTTTTTTATCACTGTGCTGTCATCACTGCTTGTTTCATTTAGCAAATTTTCAAAGTAATTACTCCATACTTCAAAGATATCTTTTTCTCCCATTTTCATTTCACCTTTATCATCTCTAACTCCTTTTACAGCACTCTTTCCTCCATTTCTGAGCTTCTTCAACAAGCTCCAGAATATCTTGACACATTCTTGATATTTGTTTTCTGTGTTCTTGCCAAAGTCCTCCCATGACTTTTGTTTAGCTTGTTTTACACACTGTTTAGCTTTCTTACATTTGTTTCTGTATTCTCTAAGAGCACAAGCTGACTTATTTGCTAGGAACTTTTGATATGCTTTCTTCTTTTCCTTCACTGCCTCTTTAATATCCTGTGTCCATCATGTAGTTCTAATTTTTCTATCCTTGCAGACAACTTCACCACATGCCTCTCCAGCTGAATCAATCAGAGCTTTCTTCAAGGCTTGCCACTGAATCTCCAAGGTTTGATTCCTGTTCTCAAACTCTTTCATTTGTTTTTTCAATAAACGGTGTATTTTAGTCTACAGTTCACATCTGAGAGCTGCTCAACTTTTATTCACTTTAAAACTTTCTTACATGTTATTCTTTTCAATATGAAATTCAATTTTATCGTGCTCAAGACTAAATAGTGATCACTTCCAATTTCAAGTCCCCCCCCACCCAGTTTATCTAGGGTTTTTCATCCCGCAAACAGGACCGGTGAACACACAGGCTACAGTCAAAATATACATACTTAATCCCTCATTGGGAGGGTTCAACCAGTCCTAAGGGCAGTCGAGGAATGGGGGTACCCCACACGAATAAATAAATAAAAAAAAGTACATTATTGTATTATAGATGAAGGCTAAAGGATCAGATCACTCAGAGACCAAACAAAGACATCTTTCAAGACATTTCTGGCCTCTAATAAGCAGAATAGCCTTAGTCTGGTTACAGAAACTGACTTTCAGATAAATATTTAATGCTCTGATGACAGTTACACTTAGCAGATATTAAATATAATTTGTGCAAGCCTCACTACTGTCATAATTTGTGCAAAATAAGGTTTTTCATAACTTTTAAGGCCTACTATAAGAGACTTCAACATAAGATGACATAAAAAAAAGTTCTATATGAAACAGATTTTTTTCAGTCCATTCCATGACCCTAGTGCATTTTCTGTTAGTCCTATCAACACGGTATCATATGATACCGAAAATATGTTCTTTGGCACAGATTTCTATAGCCTGGACAGTTTTGTTAATGCAGGCTTTCCAGCAGTCAATATATTTTATATACACCTAGATATTTGTCAATAGGAGAAGGGTGTTTAGAAAATTTTAATAATGACTGTAATTTCATAATAAGTTGAGACAGCTAAAAATATTGTCACATTGAATCATAGATTCATAACCCTTTGCTCCATGCTTAGAGCATTTATCTACTCTATACTATAAAATGATAAGCTGAAATTGGAAACAGATGTGACGTCAGCTTGAAATGGATGTAGGCTGTAACGTTTTTGTCAAGTTATTTGAAATGTTTTGAAACTCAGGGGTTACCCTGAGTGTCGAGTGTTCAAAATTTGAGTCATCGGAATTCAAGGAACCAGCCTACCAGTCCAGAACACAGGGGGGGGTTGGGCGATGTAGGCGCCAGGGGGGGGTATCTCCCCTTTTGAAGACTCGACACTCACTGAGTGTCGAGTCTTCAAAATTCAAGTCATCAGAATTCAAGGAAAACCGGCCTACCAGTCCAGAACACGGGGGGGGGGGGGGGGGGGGGCGTAGGCATCGGGGGCAAAGCCCCCTAGTATATATATATATATATTATGCCATAAAAGAGAGGTTGAGGGAGCTATAAGCATATATGTGGGGTATAAATGAGGACTGAGATAGGAGTTTATTTATTTATTTTTTTATTTATTTATTTATTTTATTTTATTTTTTTTTTTTACTCGAAGAGTTGCAGGTTGTAGTTGTTTGGGAACACTTCAGGAGGAAGGCTGTTCCAGTGAACAGAGGTGGATGGAATAAAAGCAGGTTTGGTGTGTTTGCAGTTGCACAGTAAAGGAATGCTGGACAGCTGCTGCTCTTCTATTAAGGTGCAACAGAAAGTGGAAGAATAATGGTTGCCAATTCACTGGAGCAGTGGCCATGGAAGTACTTGTAGAATAGACACAATGCTGAATCACTGTTGTTATATTTTGAAGGAGAGCTTGATTGCTCCAACTATGTTATTCCTCACCTATATCCAATCTATATATTGAAGTCAGTCATGGGGTATACATAACATAATATATTTATTTATTTTAGTAGGTCAGAATGTTTTAGATTTGTATCCATGATGATACATTGGCTTCAAGAATCAGCATGCTGTGTACACTCAAAAAATGAAGCTGTAGTATATGAAAAATTAAAATATTTACTGTAAACATATAAATATATAAAAATAGATACAATACTCCATACTAAATAACTTTCTCTCTCTAAACAGATTGATTTCATTATTCTCTACAGAATTAAAAGCATTAAATTAATTTTCTAACTTCTCAATACATACAAATAATTAAATGGCCAATTCTAAGAATTGTACATTATGAGTTCAATAAAATTCTTTCACTCTAAACTCATAGTTAAATACATTTCTGAAATATAACATCAAATACAGGTAACCCTCGTACAACGCGGTTTCGATATAACGTGGTTTACAAATTGTAGTAACCCTTGTTCAACGCAGTACTTATACAACGCGGTTTCGATAAAAACACGGTCTACAAATTGTAGCAACCCTTTATCTTTTCCTATTTTTTCATCCCCGAATTAAAAATCAAATTTTATCTCTGTTAAATTTGCTTCTGCCCATATCATGCATGTAGTTATATTAGGGGAAATACCCTTTAGCATGCATGTACATCAATTGTTTACTGTTGAAAATTGTCTTTGTTTTCTGCCAGGAAAGTTCATAACTGTGTTAATCTCAAGCTGAGCACTTTATTTTCTGCTGAGTTACATACAATATGCGATGCTTTTTTTTATTTAAAATTTATTTTTATAGTAATGTCCACTTAGAGGACTTTTGCGATATGGTTGAAAATGAAATTAGTGAATTAACTGATTAGGAAATAGATTTAAATGAGGAGGAACTGGTATAATTAATAGATGACATCAAACCAAATGGAGGGGAAAGTTCTGCCGAAGATTCTGATTGTGATGAATCTGTTAAAGAATTCAGTTTAGAGAAATTAGCAGAAGGATTGGACTTGGCAAGAAAGTTAGGAAGTTATTTACGGATAACAATCCCTCAATGGAGTGGTGCGGAAAATTCATGAGGTCTCGTGAATTTTCCGTTTAGCTCCATATTATGACTTTTATAAAAAATTGCAGCATAGTGGTAAGCAAAGTTTTATTACTGACTTCGTGATAACTAAATCAGCCGAAGAATGCAATGAGAATTATACAAATGATGTCAAAGAGATTTCAAGATGACAGAAAGATGACGTCCAGCCACTCATAAATAAAGAACATCTACGAAATGTTCGTTTTGAAGTGATGACGATTAAAATATGCACTTTATTTTTCCTAAAACATTTATGCAATATGTGCAATGAAGTTTACGTACAATTTGCATTTTTATAAGTTTATACTATGTAATATATTTATATGTTTTCTTAACTTACATGAATTACCTGAATAAAGTAAAAAAAATTTTTTGGTTGGATATGTCATTGTTATTTATATAATTAAAAAAAAAACAACTATTTCGGAACATAACCCTACTTTTTTCTGTGTGATCTGAGTCTCGCATAACGTGACTTACATAATGCGGCATCTCTATGGAACCTAACAACTGCATTATACGAGGGTTACCTGTACTTTACAAAACAGATTACCTTTGTCATGCCTGTAGGAGAACCAAGGCTTCGATAGAGGGATGGTAGTGTAACATAACATAAAAAAAATCCCCGCTTCTTGGAAGTAGTCTTTCAGTATAGAATAAAGAAGGAAATAAAGATATAATTATGTGTGATAGATGTTTTTGTCATTCAATTCTCTCAGGAACTTCTGTGGACCTCAAGGTAATTATTTTCTTTTCCATGGACAAATTATAATTTCTAAGACTTATACTGAAACCATCAATGTGAAGAGTAGTACATGTTACTTGAGTCTACAATGAAATTAGCTTTGATAAAAAGTTCTACACTTAGAACAGAATGTTGTCTTGGTAAACACTGAAAGAATGAACATCAAGTGTCAAGAAAAATTCTTAACAAAAGCCTGCTACTGCCTATGAAATCAAAGTCAAAGCAGTTTTAAAGCAGTTTTTAAAATCCAAAACTTCATATTCAAGAAAACTAGCAATTATCACAGTTTTCTTTGATGGAAAAATTTCCACACCACACAATGAGAAATAGAAAATGTTCAACACTTACCAATACAATCCTTATTATCAACGTATTCAATTTTATGAATATTTAAACCTTCTTTTTCATACAAGGCCTGTTCCTATAAATAAAAAAAAAAAAAAAACAGGGAAATTAATTTTCTCCTTAAATAATCAATATTTCTGAAATTAATATATGATACAAAAGAAGAAGTGAATGCAATAAAATGAAAACAAAAAGAGGATGGACTTAACTATGGGAAAGTTCTCATTCTTATAAAAACATTTTAGTCCTGGAAAACTCAGAAAATATCAGTAACTTATTGGTGGGCGATCCCTACCAATAAGTTATACAACTTATTGGTGCTCTGTTTATACAACACTTAATTTCATTCCATAGAGTATCAATATTTTCAGTTTCTTCAATATTATTAAGCTCTGTTTTTATTTCACTAGAGTAGTTTAATCTTATTTTATTGTTTTTCAGATTATCGATATTGATTTTAGGATATTTTTTATTTTTATTGAAATAGTTAAGTTTTACTTTCATTAGTGAAATCCTACACATACTACCAAATAATGATCTGAATCACAATCAGCACCTCGATATGTTCTAACAGTTTGAATACTGCTTCTAAATCTTTTTTCTATTAAAATATGATCAATTTGGTTGTGGGTTAATCCATCAGGTGATGTCCATGTTTGCTTATGGATGTATTTTTCTCATAAACATTGTGCTACTTATTATCAGACTCTTGGATATTGCTAAATTTATTAACCTTATCCCATTATCATTTGAGATTTCATGTAGGCTATTATTTCCAATTGCTTGTCTATAGATTTCTTCTCTTCCTATTTTTGCATTAAGGTCTCCTAAAAGTATAATAATGTCATTATTTGGTATTTCATCAATTATTCCTTCTACAGTATCATAGAATTCATCCTTGGTATCCTGATCAGTTTTCTATGTGGGTGAATGTGCACTAATTAAGGTTATTTTGAACTTTTTTGTTAGCAGTCTTATTTTACTGAGTCTTTCATTGATGGCCTCAAAACTTACGAGCCACTCCCATAGCCTTCTTTGTATCATAAATCCTGTTCCTAGTTCATGTCTTCCTGTGATATTTCCACCATAAATAACAAATAATCTCCTAATTTATGTTTAGCACTATCAATCCATCTAATTTCTTGAATTGCAACTATATCCATTTTATATTTTTTTGAGTTCATCACTTTAAGTTTGCAGCGCACCTGCTCTATATAAGCTTCTGACATTCCATGTTCCAAATCGTAATCCTTTATTCCAAGCAACAGGTTGAGTTCCATCTTGTATGGTCTGATATTGAGGCTTATTTGGTGCTTGGTTCCTAACAAGTAAGATTTTTACAAGATGAGGTTGTCTGCTTCATGCTTAACCCCCCAACCTGGAGGATGAGGGTGTCACTTTTAGTCTGGACCCTCACCTTTGATCAGTCCGGCTTGGGAGCCCTACTGGTAGAATAACTACCGCCAGCATTGCTCTCTGCATCATTGGGACACGCAAGCCCCATCACCACGACAAGGTGAAGACACCATCAGGGGGGAAAATCAACTTTTACAAGTCACTATATCTACAATCACCTATCTCAAAAATATAGTATCATTAAATCCATGGTGTCTCAAGCACACAAAATAGGTTCCCTCCTATGGATCTCTTAATCCAGAATTGGAAACTAACAAGCAAACAGCCCTACTAAATGGACGTAATCCAAGAATAACACAGAAAATAATTAACTCTCCTATACAGCAACCTAGACAAGATGTTGAAAGTTTTTCGCTTGGTTAAACTATAAATTAAAGATGCCAAGAAATTATATTCTTAGTTTAATCCTTTATCCAAGTGCAAGCAAAAAAAACTTTGTTTACTTACACTTGGATAAAAGATTAAACTAAGTTCTTGGCATCTTTAAGTTATAGCTAACCAAGTGAAAAACCTTTCAACAATTATCTCTGATCCAGCATATTTTAATGATAAGGTGATACACCTCTTTCACTACTTGTATATGGGATATGACTTCTGCACTTCAACTTTGGTATCTTTTCTGGGTCTGGCTCCCACTGATGAGACCTCAATAAAGATTGAAACCAGTCTGAGTAGTGACCCTTCCATAATGCATAACATTATACATATATGTCTCAAAGAGTTTGTGCTTTGCATTATTGGATACTAAGGCAAGTGATGAAGTCATTAGCCTCTATATGCAAGTAGCCCAGTTGTGAAGATACTTCAAGTGCAAACTTTGTTTGCTTACACTTGGATAAAGGATTAAATCAAGAATATAATTTCTTGGCATTTTCAATTTATAGACAAGAAGTCCACAGGAGTGGCAAAAATGAGTATAAACATGAATGTTTATACAAGGAAAGTGTTGAAGCCCAACTTCATTGACCTAACCTCAATCATAACAACTACCTTATCATTCCTAAAGTGAGGGAAATTGTAATCCTTAACTGTACGTATTAAATAAAAAAAAAAACTTTAGAATACAATTTAACTCAAAATTATCTAATTTTATTTTATTTTCAACACAACAGTTTATACCAAAGAACACACAACAGTATATACACCCTTTGTCCATAAAGAAACCGAACTTCTCGAAAATAGAAGAAACTAGTGGCATCATCTGTTGTATCTTTTTGTTGTCGAAAGAGGCAACCTTCATCAGTTGTGTCAACTGTTTATGACATTTGTTTTATTAGAAGCCGAGTTATAGTGCCAAGAGTGACAGTGTGTTTTGACGAACGGTCAGAAAATAAGTTTCAAACAGAGAGCAGCAATTGACTTTTGTGTTAAACTTGGTAAACGTTTTACCGAAAAGCATCAACTGCTTCAAAAAGCATACGGGGATGAATGCTCATCCCGTACTCAAGTTTACAAGTGGTTTAAGTGATTTCAAAGTGGTCATGAGACGCTCAAGGACAAAGAAAAGCCAAACCGTCCAAAAACTGGACTGAGCAAAGTCGTCCATGAGATTGATTGAAGATGAATTGAGGATTCCAAAATCAACTGTGCAAAACATTTTGACCGAGGGTTTGGGCCTTCGTAAACTGAATTTGTTTCTACAATTTCAAGGGCATTATCCACAAAAAATTTGTTCTGCCTAGCCGAATAGTCAATGGTGAGTTTTATCTCGAAGTTTTGAAGCGATTGATAGCGAGAATTCATCGCATATGGCATGAATAACGTGATGCAGGCAGCTGGTCACTTTTGCACGATAATGCACCATCTCATCGTTCGAACATCGTGAGACAGTTTTTGAGCAAAAACCAAGTTTGTGTGTTGGATCACTCTCCATATTCACCTGATTTAGCATCCTGTGACTTCTTTCTCTTCTCCCGATTTCATTTGCTGATGAAAGGAAAGCAATACAACACCACTGAAAACGTTCAAGCGGCAGTAACCATGACCGTCAACAGTATCCCAAAAACCGATATAAAAAACTCATTTAACGAATTAATTGACCATGCCAAACGCTGTATCAAAGCTGAGGGAGAGTATATTGATTGAAATAAATGATTTGAATAATTATAATTGACCTGCGTTTTATTTTCTATCAAAAGTTCAGTTTCTTTTTTGGACAGAGGGTGTATAGAGGGATTCCAATGTAATCCAAACATGCTGCTGTTTTATTTAAATTCTTTTTATTGTTCTCTGTTCACATTGATGATATCATATGATACATAAGACACAATATCTGCATAATTATTCCATAATTATCACACACACACAGAGAGAGAATAATAATTCCACATCCCTGTCACAAACCTTAAAGGTCTGGTTGCTAGTCATGCATCCAGTGAGATGTCTCACCACTGAGAGCCTCATGCACATGAAAGTTATTGGCTGATGTATGACAATCATCCATGTTAAACACATTCCTGCAGTTCATCACCATTCACTACTGGAATAAGAAGTATGCCAACAATTTTAAATGGTCCCATAAATAACAGAATTGACAAAATTTACGTCAGGTGACAGTGAAGGCCATGTAATTCGTCTGCCTTAACCAATCCAAGAAAAATCTTCGATCAAGATACCCTCAAGTCTCATGAATGAAGTGTGGGTGGAGCTCCATCATATGTGAACATGTTTCTCTTTCATGCCATGACATCAAACACATCATGAAAGATGTCTTCTAACAGCCCTATAAGCGGTCTTCAAAGCTACCTGCTCACATGTTGGAGATTGCTGCTGTCTTGCTGCATAACTGCATGTAGATTTTGATTGATTGCACATTACTGTTGTGATAATAGAAAATATAATCTTAAGTGAACACTGCCTCATCTGTGAAAAGTGTATCCAAGAGAATCTGTTGGTCCTGTGTACATTGCTGCAGAAATTACTGACAAAATACCAATTGACAGTGATGACAGTCTAGTAGAAGTGCTTGAGCCAACTGGAAATGGTACAGATAAAGCAGGTTATCACACAAACTTTTCATACAACTGCCTGAGAGATGCCTTCCATGTGATAAAGCGCATGGAATCTATGCACTAGACACAATATGTTTTCCTCATGGTTCTTTGTTTCTGCACCATGAAATGGTGGTGATGAAGACGTGAACGTTTAATAGCATGGAAATCAATGACCAGAGAAGCTTCTTGCATTCTCTTGGTGAGTCCATCAGTCAATTCACTAAATGTGAACTCGCCTTCCACTGCAGAATACTAATGTATGATTTAGAAACGATGAGACAAAACAGCAACTGCCACTTACTGAAGGCAGTTGCTGTTGTCTCTAGGCACATCTTTGCATGTGATTCTGATTGTTTAAATCATGTTATTCATTAAGTTGCATATTTTCTGTGTTGATGTTTGCGACAACTACAAGTGGATATATTTTGGAAATGTGTGGTTTTTGGACATTTATTAGGACTTTTTTTTTTTTTTTTTATTAGTACTGATGTGTGGAATAAGCTTTTTATGACAAGATTATAAGGAATCACTCTGCATTCATATACTATGACTGTATATAGATATATATTATTATGGACACCTCCATGGAGTCAGTAGACTGATCGTGTATGTGTGTGTGTGGGGGGGGGGGGGAATCCACTAACATTCCAAAAACCAAATACTAACAGATTACCTGTCATACTTTGCTTTGAACTCATTCACCAACATTGGACTCACAAATGACTCTGGCAAACCCATTCCACTCATTCACCACCCTTCAAGCAAAAAATTTAGTCTTAACTCCTTTGCTGACTAAACCCTTTCTTAATTTCCAGGGATGACTCATAGTTCTCACCATACTGATGATGTAGTTAAAAATTTCATCTGTATCAATTTGATATCAACCTTTATATGTCTCCACCATAACACCCCCCCCCCCTTTTTCCTCCAATCCACCAATTTCTGTAACCCAGAAATCTTCAATCAGTCTTCATAAGGAGCATCCATAGACCTGCAACCATTTTTGTCCCTCATCTCCTGATCCTTTCTCCCCTTTCTACATATACAAGGAACCTAGATAACCAGATCTGTGTGCAATATTCAACATGAGGCCATATCAAGGCATTACAAAGTATGATGACTTCTTTATCTCTGCTTGTTAGCATTTTCTTCAATAACCAGGTAATCCTATGAGTTATGTTAGTCACTTTTGCAATATGGACTCTGAACCTTAACCTGGAGTCTACTAGCAACACCCCATATTCCTGGTCTCCATAATTTCTTGCAGCTCAGTTCCAACGATGCAGTACATAGCTGATAATTTTTTCATTCCAAAATGCATACTCTACTATGCCACATTAAATTGACAGCCATTTCTTCTTTGCCCATACTGTTAGTCTATACAAGTCATCTTACAAGATCTTCACATCATCCTTATTAACTATTACTTTACCAAGTTTTATCACCAGCAAATAACTGAATATTTCCCATCAAGTCATTTCCTATATCACAGATGTACAAGTTAAATAGCAGTGGCCCAAGTGGAGAACCCTGTTGCACACTGATAGTCGCTTGCATTCTAATGGGCTCAAATCTTCTATAAACTACTTCTCTGATGTCTATCCATTAGTCACATTTTTATCCATCTCATTAGCTTCATATTCAAGTTCATTTGCTCCAGTTTATATAACAGACTTCTCCACTTCTTCCTATGCTATTCATTTCTAAAGATTTGGATGGTATCATTGACTGTAACCTGCATATAATGTTGTAGATGGCCTTCCCCCCCCTCTAGTTTTTCTTGTGATAATCACATTAGTCAAGTTTTCCTCTCTTAGCACATGTCCAAAATATCTCATTTGCTTCTTTCCAGTACTACATGTCTGTTTGCACATGTTCTCCACTATAGATGGCAACACTATCTGCAAGATTTTTTTTTCTAAGTTGGTACATATGTCATAAGCACTCATGTGAAATTGTAAGTCATTCTATCAAGTAGTTTGTTTATACAGCTGTCAGAAGCAAAAGTGTTGTCTGTATCCCTTGAAATCGATAAAATTGAGTATTGTGCGGTTATAAAATTCTTTGTAAAAGAAGATGTAATGCCAAAAGAAATTCATTTGAAGTTCATAGGCACTCCTCTTCTTCATTTTCGACAATTAAGAAATGGGCTGCTGAGTTAAACATGGCCATACTAGCCTTGGAGATGATCCACATTAAGGATGTCCAAAAAGTGTAAAAACACCAGAAATCTTTGATCAAGCGAATGCATGATATGGTATTGGATGACCAACAAGTCAAAGTGCATGAAACTGCTGAGACTATAGGCATTTCAAAAGAACGTGCAAGATATATTTTGCATGAAGAATTGCAAACGAAAAAGCTTTGCGCAAGATGGGCGCTGCACTTGCTCACAGCAGATCAAAAACACACTTGCATGAAAATCTCTGAACAGTGCTTGGATCGTTTTAACAAGAATGAAACTGATTTTCTGTCAATTTATTACTATGGATGAGCCTTGGATTCACCATTACACACTAGAATCAAAACAGCAGTCAAAACAGTGGATAGAAGCCAGTTGTTCAGTGCCAAAGATGACAAATGTTCAGTTCCATTAGCAGGAATGGTCTTGCCATCGGAGTTTTGGGATGCTCAAGTTGTTTATTAATTATCTTGAAAAGTAAAACAATAATCGGGGAATATTATTCCAATCTTTTAACCAGACTAGATGAAAAAATTTGTGAGAAAAGACCCAGCTTGCAGAAGAAAAAAATCATCTTTCATCGGGACACTGCACCTACCCACAAAGGTGTTTTGGCAATGGGAAAATTAAGGGATCTGCACTATGAATTGTTGGAACATCCACCCTATTCCCCAGATTTGGCTCCCTCTGACTTCTATCTCTTCCTCGCTGGTCAACATTCTTCTTTGAATCAAGAGGTGATTGCAGCTGTAGAAGGGTATTTTGCAGATCATACTGAGAACCACTACAGGGATGAGATAATGGCACTGGAGCATCGCTGGAATAAATGTATTAGTCTTAAGAGAGATTATGTTGAAAAATAAAAATAACTTTGAAATTATAAATTCATTTTTTCGTTGTTAGGCTGAGAACTTTTCAGACCACCCTCATAGTAACTACTATCAAGAGAGAGAGAGAGAACAGATAGGTTCTGTCCTCCACCAATCTGCTTTTCCAACAGTTCAAGTTTTGCACATTAATATAGAACAGAGAGCAATTTCTCAGTCACATTCTTGTATTTATACTACCTTTTCTGTTAGTATGTTTCATATTAAAAAAGAAAGTTTGTACTATTTGTATTCTTTTTTGGGCACATTTTCCAACACATGTGATTAGACTTCCCAGACATAAATCTACTTGTTTTATGAGGGTGGTTCTTAACTTATATTTAGGTTTTTTTATCCATCCATTTACATGTGATTATCATTGCTTTTGCTGAGTATATTTAATCCAGTAACATTTTGAAATGTTGCTGAATTAAATATACACTGCTTGGAAAGAGGTTAACAGACACACCCCCATGGACATGGTGCATCATGCTATGTAAGGAGCCACATGTTTGTAGCTGATATAAATTGGAGGAATATGATGCTCCCAAGTCAGTGCAACTGTGTCTGGGTGATACGGAACTGACAGAGTTTGAAAGAGGCATTGTGATAAGATAACATGTTCTAGGCATGTCTGTTAGGCAAATTGTTGACAAATTGGGCCATCCCAGGTCAACAATAAGTGATATCACACGAGAGATAGAAGCACAGAGAGTTAACTGCAAGTGCTACCCACAGTGGACAACTCACCAAATGTGACTGTAGGGTGCTTCGAATGATAATATGTAAAAACAGTCATTCATTGGTTGAGCAGTTGAATGCAGAGTTCCGAGCATTGACTGGAACATGAATCTGCACAAAAACATTCAGAACAGAAGGCTCACAACAGGGTTTCCATGGTAGGACTGCAACATGCAAGCCCAACCAACATGTAGCATTGGCTTTAGTGATGCAAAGAGCATGGGCAATGTGACATGGAGCTTGGAAAGCTGTGTTATGGAGCAATGAATTATACTAAACTCTCTACAAAGAAGGATGATGGGCATCGATGTGGTTTCCAATTTCATAGTTTCCAACTATGAAATTCGGAGGTGGCAGTGTGATATGGTCCTGTTTATCCTGGTTTGGAATCTGATCTCTATTTGTGGTGCCATGAACACTGAGATATGAGGTATCCCAACATTCTGGACAATGCCATGCTGTCTTCTCTGTGGCATTTCTAAAAACTGATCGTTGTTGCCTTCAGCAAGACAGTGCACTGTGTCATAAGGCTGCTGCTGTAACTGCATGGCTTGTGGGCATGAATGTCACCACACTAATATGAAACATACTAACAGAAAAGGTAGTATAAATACAAGAATGTGACTGAGAAATTGCTGTCTATTCTATATTAATGTGCAAAACTTGAACTGTTGGAAAAGCAGATTGGCGGAGGACAGAACCTATCTGTTCTCTCTCTCTCTCAATAGCAGTTACTACGAGGGTGGTCTGAAAAGTTCTCAGCCTAACAATGAAAAAACGAATTTATAATTTCAAAGTTATTTTTATTATTCAACATAATCTCCATTAAGACTAATACATTTATTCCGGCGATGCTCCTACAGTGCCATTATCCCATCCCTATAGTGGTTTTCAGTAAGATCTGCAAAATACCCCCTACAGCTGCAATCACCTCTTGATTCGAAGAAAAATGCTGATCAGCGAGGAAGAGTTTTAGTTTTGGGAAGAGATAGAAATCAGAGGGAGCCGAATCTGGAGAATAGGGTGGATGTTCCAACAATTCATAGTGCAGATCCCTTAATTTTCTCATTGCCAAAACACCTTTGTGGGCAGGTGCAAATGCCTGATGAAAGATGATTTTTTCTTCTGAAAACTGGGTCTTTTTCATCTAGTCTGGTTAAAAGATCGGAATAATATTCCCCAGTTATTGTTTTATCCTCTGCAAGATAATAAATGGCTTTAGCATCCCAGAACACCGATGCCATGACCTTTCCTGCTGATGGAACAGAGTTTGTCTTCTTTGGCACTGAACAATGGGCTTCTGTCCACTGTTTGGATTCTGGTGTGTAATGGTGAATCCAAGTCTCATCCATAGTAATAAATCGAAGCACAAAATCAGTTTTATTCTTGTTAAAACGCTTCAAGCACTGTTCAGAGATTTTCATGCGAGTGCGTTTTTGATCTGCTGTGAGCAAGCGCAGCACCTATCTTGTGCAAAGCTTTTTTTATTTGCAATTCTTCATGCAAAATATATCCTACATGTTCTTTTGAAATGCCTATAGTCTCAGCAATTTCACGCACATTGACTCGCCAGTCATCCAATACCACATCACACACTAGATCAACGATTTCTGTTGTTATACTTTTTTTTTGGAAAAAGGCAACCCATTTCTTAATTGTCAAAAATGAAGGAGAAGAGTGCCCATAAACTTTTATGAACTTTGAATGAATTTCTTTCGGCATTAAACTTCTTTTACAAAGAATTTTATAACAGCACGATACTCAATTTTATCCATTTAAAGGGATATAGATAACATTTTTGCTTCAGAGAGCTGTATAAAACAAATTACTTGATAGAATGACTTGCAATTTCACTTGGATGCTTATGACAGATGTATCAACTTAGAAAAAAAAAAATCTTGCCGATAGTGTTGCCATATATGGTCGAGGCCGAAAATGTTTCAGACCATCCTTGTACATTGGCTGAATCTAAATCAGAACATTTGTCTATCTTATGTAACTATCAAAATTAGTTGTTTATTAATAGTTTTAATAATGTCGGCCTGGTTGGCCGAGTGGTTAGCATATCCATTCTCCAGCCAAAAGGCTGCAGGTTTGAATCCCGCCGTGGGAATGGATGTTTGTGATTGTTTGTGAGAATGGTGGTCGGCGGTAGATGGCGTTGGTGTATATGATGAAGATAGTTGCAATTGGATTGGTGGAGAGAGAGAGAGAGCTGTAGAGTAGGTGCCCTCCCTCGATGAGTCTTTGGACTCCCTGGAGGTGTTGCATAATAATAATATTTATTGATACTAATTTCTGGCACAAGGCAACAGTTTTTAATTGGTAAACCACTGACTGCTGTATGCACTTTGTAATCCGGTTCCTTTGATTGTTTCTACACACCAATGATGTACTGTTATTTTCAGTAAGAAATATCTGTATTTTCATTTCATTAAAGTTAATTACTGTAGTTATAGTGTAATTTATTATTTATAATCATGCCATAGGTACCTTTAAAGATTAAATAATATCAGTGTAAATTTAGGTATTGTATGGGAATAGTGTGTAACATCCTATTGTAAGTAAGCTTACTATTTAGATAAGCCTCTGGCCTCAAATTCTATCCATCAATCTGCTTTATGACAGCTGCAATACAATCCTATGATGCAACTGCAGATATATAAAAGATTTTTCCTAACTCAGGATGCATCAGTACTGGAGGTTTTAGTCACTGATGCTTTGAGAGCATCAAATGCTCTCTGTTTTATGGTAGTGGTTATAGTTTTCCTCCAGAACTGTTGTTGCAAGTGTGTAAGTTGTTGAACAACAGGAAAATCTTCATAACAGCCTATCAACATCAGTGCAATGGTCTTTGTGAATGACTGAATAAATTTATAAAATAATTCTTTCTTTTAAGGTTACATGGTGATCAGCATTCATGGCGAAGAATTTATGGAGACACAACACACGTTAGAAAAATTACTTTACTTTCTTAATGTTAAGTAAAGTAATTTTTCTGAGACATGTGTTGTGTCTCTATAAAATTCATCACTATGAAATTTATGAAACAGATCCTCTCAAACTGTATGATGTACTGAATGTAGATATAGTAATTTTTCTGTGTGTGTAAGAAGGGGAAAAGTGACACAAGCATAAATAACACATTTTTATTCACTTCAATGATACAGTCATGGAATGTACTGTTCAATGTGCTGCCCTTCCCAGTATGTCACAAACTGCATCCTTTGCAAAGTGTGTTCAACAGTGAAATGCAGTTGGTTGGGACTGATGTTGCACACATGCTGCGTTATGCTGTTTTTTAGTGATGTTGGCAAATATCAATTATCCCTATAAACCCTGTCTTTGAGAAATTTCCAGAGCCAGAAGTCACAGGGCATCAGAGATCAGGTGAACAAGGATGCCACGCAGTGAGAAATGCACAGCTGATCACTCTGGCTTCCATGAAACATTCTCAAAGAATTTCTTGTATGAATTGTCCATTGTGTGGAGGGACCCCATCCTGCATGAAAATGAGTGAATCCATGCACAGGTGATGCTTTAGCACAACAAAATTGTTTATCATATCACGATACCTCTTGGCAGTAACCGAGCAGGTTACACGGCTCGACTGGCGAATGTCTTCAAAGAAGAATCCAATGATAAATGAAGCTGTAAACTGACTGAAGATTTTGAATAGCTCATACCCGGAAATTGAGGTTCACTTTCACCATTCAGGTGAAAGCAAGCCTCATCTTTCCATAAAATCATCCATGGCCACACAGCATCCAACTCCATTCAAGCAAATGTCAGTCAACTTTCAAAGTCTTGCAGAAACAACTCCTATGTGACGGTTATCTTGAATGGAAAGAAATGCAGAATCTTCCATAGAATTTTCCAGATAACTGTGTAAGGCACATCCATGTGCCTTGATACAGCATGTTGTACACTAACAGGAACCAATGCTGTTATTCATGGCCTGCTCCACAATGGCAGTAGCAATTTCTCTTGTTGTGAATTGATTCCTTTGAAACCTCTTAGAGATACTTCAGGAGCAAACTTTGTTTGCTTACACTTGGATAAAGGATTAAATTAAATTTATTATAGTCTAACCAAATGAAAAAAATACTTCCAACAACTTTCTCTAAATCCAGAGTAATTTAATAATAAGGTGAGACACATTTTGGTAAATGGAAAGAAAAAATGAAAAGAGGAATACAGCATGTTGTAGAAAGAAAGAGAGGAATGAATGAAAATAAAGAAGTAAAGAAAGATGAAAATAACAAGGTTGTTTTAATGAATGAATTAGCACACTTATGTAGAGTCTTTCACAGGACAAAATGTGAGCTGGAGCATTTAGAAAATGCATCTGGCTAGTTAGTAGAATAGCATGAAAAAAAGGAAAGGTGAGAAGGAAAAGTAAGGAACATGTTAAAAAAAAAATTGACCAAGTAGACAATATGATATGGCCATTCTCTGATTATATGCCAGAATGATTACTAAGGTGTGTGTGTGTGTGTGTGTGATTAAATCATGCCTTCCTGGTACAAAATTAAAACATATTATTGATGCCATCATACTTTAAAAGGGGAAAGTAAAAGGATTAATCAGTTGGACCAGAACGTATGATTTAAAAGTATGATTGAAAAGTATGGAATACGACAGGATATGCAACAGTTTCTAGAAGGTTAAGAGTGTAATTTGATGGATGAAATTCATCCATCAAATACCTGTGGTGCCTGTGATCCCAAAGGAATAATGAAATGTATACAGTATTTCAGTACCCCCATATTTCACATGCATATACTGCTGTCAAAAATTGAAGTGAGGAATTTGTGGCAATGGTTTAGCTGGAACCAAAAATTATAGGCATTAGTGAGACTTGGTTAACAGAGGTTAATCAGAGACTTGATGCTTTTGATCAAAAGTGTTTAAGGAATATTTGGGGAGTAAGATGGTTTGACTTTGGGAATAATGATATTGGAGAGGTGGTCTGGCACCTCTTAGTACTATATTATACAGAATGCAGGATATTCAACTGATCAATAAAACCTAAACAGAATTGGCATTCAGTGGCATGAAGCAGGAAAGGCACACCTGGAAGAGGAAGTTATTCAATCTGGTCAGATCTCTGTAACTGCTGATTGCTTCAGGAACCTTGTATGTATGTATGGACTTGGAGATTCTTCCACATTTTCCTGTAGTCTTTATTTCAGCAAGTGAATGCTGAATTCTTTGAACTCAAAGCAAAGATTACAAACAAACTTGACAAAATTACAAATTAATATCAAAACCATCTTAAAAATATGACATGAAATGCAAAACCTAAAATTGATTAAAGCTCTTAGTTTCGAAGGATGAAACAAAAAAGAATGAAGGTTTCTAAAAGCAATGCAAAAATAAGATGCTTTCAGTGGATGAGAAAATTATATATACAAAACAGATTTTATAGTTGACAATTATACAGTCAGTCCTCAACTTGTGATGGAGGTTCTGTTCCAATGATTCTGTTGAAAGTCAAAAAGGTCGTAAGTCAGAAATCACTATATGAATCTTAAGAATATGCTAACAGTTAATATGCCTGAATAATAAAATATGCAGGTCTGTATTGATATATTTTAATTAAGTTTCATCTTTGTTTATGGTGAAATAATATAATGTACAAATTATAACAAAATTTCTGTGCGCGGTACTTCTGGGCACTTACCAGTAAAATAATCAGATGGAAATCAGTGATTTATTAATTGGACAATTCATAAGCGATAGGAGAGGCTAGGTAATCAACAACAAATTTTTGAAATTCAGGAAGTGTATCAAAGTGTTCTGAGGATGGTTGACCAAATGCATAACTCTCGGAACGTCTAAGCTCATCTTCAGAGGATGTTGTGACAGCAGGAGAGGGCACCTTTAAAAATGTGTACATTACGTCCAACATAGTCTACATAAATTTATTTTTCTTTTCTGTATAAATTTCTCTGCAGCAAGCAATTACAGCTTGAATCATTCTTCTACTTTTCTAAATCTGTCCATATTTGTATCCATTTCCCAAAACACAAAGAACTGTCTTATTAACAAATTTTTGTAGTGCAAACAGATTTTTTTTTTTTTTTGGAGAGGGGGGGGGTATTTGGAATCCCTCTCTTCTTCTGCAACTTTCTGTAGTTTTAACTCTATAAGGTCTTCATTCGATCACTTACTGCTCTCCATCTTCACTGTCAACTTCCAACTCTTCAGCTAGTAGCACTATTTTGTCACAGTTTCATGTAAGGATTTGTCTTTGTGAAATTCTATGAGGGTATGAACATTATTTTCAGTAGCTTCTTACAAAGACTATTCATACATAATCTGTTGTCTTTTGTAAGAAATATAAGATACTATATTTCTTCCAAACATTTCTGAGGGTTTTCTCACCCTCTATAGCAGCAAAAGCTTAAGCAAAACTATTTCTTAAATAACATGCACTGAAGACAGCAATAACATTCTGATCCATAGGTTGAAGAGTGAGGTGGTATGTGGTAAATTTGTTAATGGGATGACAATTGTAAGTACAAGTGGTCATAAGGTGCAGACAGTGTAAGTAGTCAAGAATTGACTATAATATATATATATATTTTTTTTTTATTTACCAATGAACAACATTAGCTAATCTTAGGTTTTGGCATATCTGTAACAATAAATCCTGATGTATGGAAAAAATACCCACTTTAAAATTTTATGCCCTAAAATAAAAAAAATTAAACTATTTTGATCCTTGTTGACCAGTGCTTCTATTTCTATGTATAATCTTTATAAAAAATAATATTTTATTCCATACCTTAATCTTAGTGCTTATATCACCAAACTAGTTTGAAACTAAGACATACAGCTGACTACCATTACAGCAGACACTGTTATAACAAACTAACCACTATGTTTCACTATCTCGTAGTCCCTATGCATTTACTATAATGAGAGTTAACTATAGTAAACCTTGTTAAAAAACAAAAATTACTGTTCATCTAAGCAACTCTAAGAATAATAGTGCTATTTAAATAATGTGGAAAGAAAGTATGATGAATTTTTCTGATAAAATGTGTACTTTACTTATCATTTCTAAACAGATTGTGATTAGTGATGGAAAAAAGTGGTAAACATTCACTCCATTCACACTCAAATTCTATATATGTAAATATATTTAAGAATACTTAATATTAGCTAGTTCTCACATCTACTTTTAAAATAACAGTTAATATTCTCATAAAAAATATTTCAGTTGTGTGTGTGTGTGAACACACCCGAACTGACAAGCAGTTCTAAATATAAAAAAATTAAAATAGAACAGCTTTCTTAATGTGCTTCCATAACTCAAATAGAAGAAGAAGCTTGCTGATTGGTACGACATGTGTTTGAACCCCTCTAGGATGTGAAGAACCTTCATCAGTTTTTCAATGAAAGGCAAGTTAGCTAGCCTCATAGAGAGGCAGCAGGATTTTCCTCTGAAAGCTTAGGTTGTTTCATCCTAAAATACATGCAAAAGGGTAAGAAGAAGAACATTGGCAATTTACAGCTATAGCAGATAATGCAGACAGCATTAACTGCCCTATCATAAGCAGTATCAGGGTTTTATATGACATAGCTTGGCCATGCAGGCTGCTAGGCCTAACAAGAAAGAGAAGATGGGACTCTTGAAACCATTTCTATTTATAGATGACATTGCATAAGAAAAGTCAGTATAACACAATCCACTCTCACTATAGTGATTCATAAAAACCACAGGAATTGTTATAGTGGATAGTCCAATTTAGAATTTTCTTTATAAGAGCATAATGTGCCTAAGGGAGCTTCGATAGCAGTCTGCTATAGCAAAAGCAATCTGTATATTTGCTATGCAATTAATATTTTTGTCTTCATCCATAGCAAAGCAATTCTTTAATTACAGGTGTGCACATGCATGCATAAGTGATAGCATGTCTGAGTTTTGTTTTGTTTTTCCTATACAGAAACAGTTGGCTTCACTGCAAATTGCTTTGGATATCTACTATAACAAAAATACATATTTCCTAGCAGAATAAGTAAGTAAATAGACACTTTATAGATATTATTATTATTGTTATTATTCGGGCCTCCATGGAGTCAAGAGACTCATCGTGGGAGGTCCTTCTTAGGAAACACAAAGTCTATCATACCACTCCTTGAACTCATTGACCATTCTTGCTCTCACCACTCTCTCAGGCAATGCATTCCACAGTTCAACCACCCTCCACACAAAGAAACCACACCTCACCCTCTTGCTCACAGCTTCCTTTCGTAACTTCTGATGAGGAGTAATGACAAAGGGATGGCCCTTTGTCATCACTCCTTCCCACTGTTCCACCAAGCAAAAGAACTCCCCATTGTCTACCCTGTAACTGCCTCTCAAGAGTTTAAAAATCTCAATCACATCAATCCTCTCCTTCTATCCACCAAACTCTGCAGTCCACATTCCCTCAGCCGATCCTCATAACTAACATTGTACAGGCCTGAAACCATCTTTCTTATCTGCCTCTGTACCCTTTCCACAGTTATCCCCTTCAAATCCTGGGGACCAAATTTGAGAACAATAGTCTAAGTGTGGTCTGATCAGAGTCTTATACAACGGAATGATAACTCTTATCTCTGCAGATCAGTGTCTTTCTCAGTACTGCAACAATCCTCTGGGTCACCTTCACCACCTTTGCAATTTGCTCCCTGAATTTCAGTTTTCTATCAATCATCACCCTCAGATCTCTCGTCTTCCCTACTTCCTCCAATCAAGTACGCAGCCTCCCATTGATGAATCCAAACTTCAAGATTTTACATTTTGCTGCATTAAACAGATACCCCTTTTGATTTGCCCATCTGTCTAGTTTATTCAAATCCTCTTGCAGCGCTGCCACATCTGCACTATTACTGATAACCCTTCCCAGTTTCACATCATCCGCAAACAACTGAATATTCCCTTGCAATCCATTGACAATATCATTAATATAAAGGTTGAACAACACAGGTTCCAGTACTGAGTCCTGTGGAACCCCACTTGTAACCTTCTGCCTCCTTGATATTGCTCCAATGATATGTATATAAAGTTTTAGTGAAGTATTATTGGTTCTTACTCATAAGCTTAGGGTATTTGTGGTGAGGATGAACTGCTTGTTATACAAAAAAATGGTCATAAAGTTAGTTTACATACAAACATTTAAGATTTGCAGAACATACATGAAGAAAAGAGGAAAAAATCAAAACACAATGGTAATCTGAATAAAAGAATATAGTATACCGAGACTGAATCATCAAGGTCATCATCATAAGGCTCCTTAAAGATAGACCATATTGGTCTCTTCTGGTCTCATTATCCATCTAATATCTTTTTTTATGAGGTTTACCCGGCCTTATCTTTCCAATCGGTTTATATTTTATTATTTGTTTAGGATATCAGATGTTGGCCATTCAGTTTACATGTTCTATGCATTTTTGTTTAAATTTGTTTAGTGTTTCTTCTATTGATTTCATTTTTAGTTTTTTTAAAATATCTTTGTACCTTTTTTGATCCAATAATGTGTATTTTGCAGTTCTCGTAAATTTCATTTTAACTTATTTTTATTCTTTGTTTATTGTCCAAATTTCACTGCCATATAATAATGTGGGCACTGCTAAAGTATTGTATATTTTCAAGCGTGTTTCTTTTTTGTATTATGTTTGGATTGAGTGTTCTATTTATCAGGCCTATAATGTGTAAAATTTTTTTACTTTTATCTTTTTCTCCTTCATATGATATTTCACATCCAAGATAACTGAAAGTATTTATCTGTTCTTTATTATTTTATTATTAATAACTATTTTACTTTTAACTGGAGTTTTTCCACAAAATGCCATTGTTTTAGTTTTATCTATGGATATTTTCATTCCAAATTGTTCTACTATAACGTTTAAATTATATATTGCTCTTTGTAAATTGTCTTCGTTATTTGATATTATTACCTGATCATCTGCAAATAACAGCACATTTATTTTGTTATTCCAGGAAATTCCTATACCTTGATTGTTTAAGGTGTTCCACTGTATTAATATTTCATTAATATAAATATCAAAAAGTGTTGGAGACAGAGAACATCCCTGTCTTACTCCTTGGTTTATAGACTGTTTTTCAGACATTTTTTCATTTTATTTTTATTTCATTATCTTTGTATATATTCAATATTGCATGTAGTAAAATAGTAGGTATATTTATTCTTTGTAATATATCTTTTTATTTTATCAAATGCTTTTTCGGAATCTATAAACAAAAGATGAGCTTCTAAATTAAATTTTCTTCTTTTTTCTATAAGTAGTTTTAAGCAAAAAGCTGCATCCATTGTAGAGCATCCTTTTCTAAATCCATTTTGACATTCTAATAATATTTTTTCACTGTATATTTTCAATTCTTCATTAAGCATTTTACTATATATTTTGTAGCATGTATTCAATAAACTAATACCACTGCAATTAGCAGGTTTTGTTTTATTTCCTTTTTTTAAAAAAATATAGGTATTACTATACCTGTTTTCCATTCTACTGGTATTTGTCCATTTGTATATATTTTATTTAAAAATTTTAATATTCTCTGATGAAATATTTTTCCATAAAAATTTATACAGTCCAGAGTTTATCCCATCTTCTTTTGCTGATTTGCCATTTTTTTATTTTACTTAGGTTGTCCTTTAATTCTTTCATTGTTATTAAATCATTTAAAACATTTTGTAAGTTATTGGTGTATTTTTTTTTTTTATGTTAGTATTATCTGTTCAAAGATCTGTGAAATAATCCAAGAATTCTTTTAAATCTATTTCACAATTTATATTTGCAGTTTCATTTATATCTGCATTAATGTTTTCATATTTTATATGCATTGGATCTTATTTTGTATATGTCATTTTCTAGATATGATACAATTTTTTCCCAGCTTTCTCTGTCTCTCTTTTGGCTAGTGCTTGTCTTTTTTATATTCAATTTCATCTTCTTGTTTTTTGCTACTTAACCATCTTTTTATTTTCAATTATTGTTTTTCTTTCATTGTCCCATATATGTAATTTTTTATTTTTATGATTTTTTTTTGTTTCTAAACTTTTATATGCTGCTGATGTAATAATTTCTTTTATGTTATTCCATTCTTTCTCAATGTTTTCATTTTCTTGTATTTTTTCTAAGTAGTTATTAATCCTCTGTTGATATAAATTTCTTATACTTGTTTCATTTAGTAGTCTTACTTTGTAATTAGATTTTGTTTCTCTAGTTTATTTATTTATTTGTATTTTTAGTAACCAGTTTTGTGGAAACCTTAGTTTTGCCTGAACTAAATAGTGTTGTGTCGATTTCTAGCCCTCTTCTGGCTTTAACATCTAGGAAGAGGTTTGTTGCTTTTTCTAATCAAAACACAATGGCAATCTGAATAAAAGAATATAGTATACCGAGATTGAATCATTAAGGTCATATGCTACATAAACAAGTCCAAGTGTTTCTTCCAACTTGCTAGTACGCATTCTGTCTCATATAGCTGAAACATGTCAGCTTTGATTTTTGAATGCGCTACTGAACAACAAACTATCAATAGATGTTTTTTTTGTGATCAGAAGCACTAAAATCAAGAGATGAAATAGCAAAAAGTATGTAAGTCAAAGAAATGTAAATAAATGGAGATGGGAGAAAGGTTAAAAAAAAAAAAGTGTTCTAAATCTATAATACCTTAGTATTTTGGGTGAACTACAGTTTTCATAATCTGGAAACCATGCTCTAGTGCAAGAAGGAATTTTTCCAGTCTTTGGGCCTCTAAATAAGCAGGGTTGTGGTCTTACACTAGGGAATGAAATTCATCTGCCACTGAAAGACATTCACATACATCCACACCCCATGGTGGGATGTGAACCCAAAGCATGTTGACTGGAGAGCAGACATGCTATGAGCTGAGCCAACTTGCCAACAAACTGTTAGTATAAATGCATTGTAATGCCTTCAAAAGATGTTTTTATATGTTTTTTTTATGAAGTCAGGAACAAAGCTCCTGATTTCATTTACCAATGCAGCCACCGAAGCATTTCAAGAACTTAAATGCGATATTCTTCTACACCTACCTAAAGGATTGACCCTGCCTCAACTAGCTAACATTTTTCTCTGTTCCTCTAAAACTTAAATAATGATGCCCTTCAGTTGAGGCCTGAGTTCGAATTTGTGTAAGTCATGAAAAATCTTTGTAAAGATTTTTCAACTGAAATTTGAGTTATCCAGTCTCATACAGAGCTAAAAAAGTTTTCCTCAAAGAAACTTAGGATTTTCCACTACAAGTCTGCAAGATTCTCTGACTAAATTGAATAACTGTTGTAATAGATATATGGTATGAAGGTCAGCAATAAAAAGACAAAAGACAATGAAAATAGGCAGAATCATTGAAAATGTCAACTGTGTAGTGAATGGAGAACCTGTGGAACAAGTAAAACATTTCAGATACTTAGGCACGATTTTTAGTAAAGATGGTAAATTAAATATGGAAATAGACAACAGAATCAACAAAGCTGGTATGGTAGGAAGTCAACTAAATAAATTCATATGGAATAAGAGAGAAATTAGTCGGAACACTAAATTAGCTGTATACAAGACAGTGTTCAAACCAGTTTTAACTTATGGATCTGAGAGCTGGGTCAGAAGTAAAACACTTGACCAAAGACTAGAGACCACAGATATGAGAGTCCTGAGAAAGATTAGAGGTGTGAACAGATGGCATCAATGGCAATATCATATAAAAAAGAGAATATCAGGAAAGAACTTGACATTGTCAGCATCCAGGAATGCGTTAGCAGAGCTAATAACAGAATGGGCGAGGAAAGATTAGCAAAACAAGTGTTCTCTGCCAAGTTGGCAGGAAAACGACTCAGAGGAAGACCAAGATATAGGTGGATTGATATGGTACAAAGTGCCTTAGATGATAGAAATATAAGATCTGATAATGTTGGAGTCTTGACAAGTAACAGACTGATTTGGAGGAAAATTGTAGATAGGAAGTTAGTAATGATGTAAATTTTTCATGTAGTACTATCATATCCTGTACACCCCCTTGAGGGTACATGGCAGGAATTTGATGATGATGATGATAAAATAGACAGTCATTGAAGAACTTATTCTAATTAGATTAATGTCTTTAATTACAGACAGTAAACTGGTTTCATATCCTTAGTTGCTTGGCTGCAATTGCAACCAACATTATATCCTCAAAAAGACACATTTTTCATAGGATAAGTCACAGAAGGAGTGCATACTTGGTTGAAAATGCAACTGAATTTTTTTTTTTTTTTTTTAAGGTGGGATTAAGAAACCTATGATTCAATCTGTTGAGTATTGGCAAAAGCAAATGGACTACACAAAACACTAATTGTTCATAATTTGCCTATATGGATTTAATAAATGAAATGTCTTTATTTTTTGAAATAGCTCTGCATTATCACATGGGTTCCATGGAGATGAGGGAGACTCCTGAAAAGATTAATGGCAAAATTAACCAAGATGATAATTGGTTTATGCAACTATACCTATGGAAATTTTTATTCCTCATTTCTGAGGAATAGATGGTGGAGAGAAATTTAGAAACATACAAGTTAGTAAATGGATCTTACAATATATAAGTGAGTTTTGTAGAAAATAGAAAATTTGTAGAAAACTCAAACCTCTCATGCTGTTAGAAGCATGAGAGATTTGAGTTTTCTGTGATGTATTGTAACTCTGTGGAACAGGCTACCATTAGATTTTGGGGGCATCTTTGGTAAATGTGTTGAAGGAGAGACATGACAAGTATTTGAGTATGGGTGTCTAAACACATCCCTCCCTTGATAATTTCTTACTCTGTGGAGATAACAAGTTCATAATAATAACATCATCACATCCAAGCACAAAAAATTTGAAAGAAAAAAAAAAGTTTGGTCAACTTAATACTCACTTCTTTAAGAATTCTTTCATTGAAAAATTGCTGCAGTTTCTCATTACAATAATTAATGCAGAACTGTTCAAAACTGTTCACCTGAAAGTATTCTAAAAAATGAAAGAAAATAACATTAAGTAATAAAAATATGATCTATAAAATTTTATATACTGCAAATACATAACTTCAAATTCCAATGTATTCTACTTCAACATTTTGTTTCAGATATGTTGCATTTTGCAATTCAAGAAATGTTTATTTCTTGAACACTGAAAAACTACAGACCCTATATTAAGGGGAAAATTAGGTTTTTATCACATGAAAACCTAGTAATGATTAATCACTGGTTTAATATAAACTGATTTTTGTGAAATGTAATCTTGATAACGTCTGTACAATGAAAATTCATGATTTTAAAATTAAAACTTTTTTTCCTCCAAAAATAAGATTTTTTTTTAAAATTTTGTCATCATCATATATGAATCTGTGACAGTACAGATAATTAAATGCTATGTGATCACTTGCTTTTATGTTCCTAGTTAAACTGATATGTTTTTCAGGGCTCCAATTTTGTCAGATCTTACATTTAGGTCTTTCTCTGAGCCCTTTTTCCTCAATGCTCAAAAGGCTCTTATGCTGAATCCATAAACATTTCTTTTTATATAAAAAGGTTAACTAATTATTCAAGGATGGCTCTGTATGGGGATGATTATGTTATTGAAGATCTGGTGAATGAGAAGATGCCTTAGGTTTGTTTTCCTGGAGTCAGAATCAGCAAGATGACTGAAGCATTGGATATGAGGAGTAAGCTAGCAAAAGAGTTGGTACTGGTAGTATGAACAAATAGTTGTTAACAATGAGAACGTAAGAAAGGATATTAGAGCAGTGGAATCATAACCCAGGTATGATAGTGATAAGTTGAGACAGTGAGTGAAGAGTATGAATGATGTGCTAACAGAGATGTGGGAGTGCATTCAGTGAACCCACGGGATGATAGAGA
Organism: Typopeltis vanoorti; assembly: GCF_054136105.1. Lineage (NCBI taxonomy): Eukaryota > Metazoa > Arthropoda > Arachnida > Uropygi > Thelyphonidae > Typopeltis > Typopeltis vanoorti. The sequence goes on along the minus strand of NC_143555.1, from coordinate 55,168,865 downwards.
GCTGTATAAGTGAGGCAGACTGCATTTAAATGGATTTGATATGAGTAAGCCAGAGAGACTGCTGGTGGAAGGGAGAGTAATGACTGCAGTGAACAGAATATTTGAGAAAGCAAGAGGTGATGTAGAAGAGCAAGAAAGTAAGGTAGGGGAGCTTGTGTTTCCCTAATTGAGAGGAGAGTGGTACGAGTGAAGGGAGTGAGGGAGAAGGAACACAACACAAACAGGGAAATGGAGAGAGAGAGAGAGAGAGAGAGTCAGAGTGAACAGGGAGAAACTGTGTGCAAGAATTGTGGATGCAAGTAAACAAGAAAGGATTAAGATGGCCAGGGATGCAGGAAGGAGAACACTTAGGTCTGGAAAGGGTATAGGATTGATGATAAGAGAGAGAGAGAACAGAATAGTGATGTGGGGGGGGGGGAACACTTAGGTCTGGAAAGGGTATAGGATTGGTGATAAGAGAGCGAGAGAGAGGAATGGTGATGGGGACACACACACATCCAAGAATTGGTCTTGGTAGGACTTATCAGAACCAGCAATGAGCTATTATGCTTGTTTGCCAGAAGTATCCAAATTAAGGGAATGAAACTACTGTGTTGATCTAGTTCAATTGTCCAAAAATTGTTGGAATAAGTGAGATGGCTGAATTAGGATAACATCCTAAAAGGAACTGTAAAGACGGATAAGCAGATAGGGCAGAAAGAGAGAAGAGCACTACTGATGTAGTGGAAGTGTTATGTCCATCCATGGTGGAGATTCAAGGAGAAAATAGTAATAGTGGTTTTAAGTCTGTACTATAGCTTAGGTGTACAACACCTAACTAATATTTAGTTAGGTGTTGCTATAGACCTGGTTATGTGGAGGACTATGAGAAATATACAAGCGAATTAATTTAGTAAATAACAAAAGGTGATTTTAACTATGGCAATACAGACTGGAATGAAGAGGCAGCATTTGAGGAAAATGAACATATTTTGAGATAATGTTCTAGTGATTTAACAACTGCCTTGACAAACTTGGTTAATAGGTCTTATACAGGGCCAAGTTCCAAAGGAGTGGAAAAGTTCAAAATTGATTGGCTTATAAAGGAGGTGATAAGACTAAGGCTTCAAATTACAGTCCAATTTGTTTGTCTGGAGTGTGGTTTAAAGTGTTAGAGAGGTTAGTAAGTACAAAGATTTAGAACTGGTTGACAAAAGGGCATTCTTTTTGATATACAGTATATGAGTTCAAGGTCTTGTGAATGCCAAATTTGGATAGTAGCACAATGACAGTCTGAGAGATTATAGCTGAGGTTAGTGTTGAGATGTACAGGATAGCTTTAGATTCTACAATTCTACTTTCCAGTTCATCATAGCATCGAAAGATACTTTGATTTGTCCCATAAGACTGGATGAATTATAGAGTTTACCTTGTTAGCATCAGCTGAATTCAGGACATGGTTTGACAGAGCACTTGCTCTGGTTCTGCCATATGTCATGTCTCCTTTATGTTCCTCTAGACGTAATTTGATGGATTTTTCCTTCTGGCCAAAATACAGCATTTTGGAGTTGCATCAAATACAGTAAATGTCAGGATATTTCAGGTCGTTTTTGTTTGGAAGTACTGAGCAAGGAACAAAGTTCAAGTAGAGGAGTGAAAGAAGTCTGGATGTTATATTTTTTTAAGAACTTTGACTAATTTTGGCAAAATGGAACTGATACATGGTAGGGATATGTAGCCTTTTTCACTATTTCTATCTTCAATATGGCAAGGAGGTGGATTAAATAGTACTTTATTAACTGTTTATTTTGAATAGCTGTTTTGCTGAAAGGCTGTAAGAAGAAATTCAAGTTCTTTGTGAATGTCTTCTTCTTCAAAGAGGAGGGAGCACGTTTGCCTAGCGTAGAAATAATGCCAAGTTTTTGAGGTGGATAGTAATGGGACTGTGCATGGAGATACCACTGGTGTGAGTTAGTTTCTTGTAAATAGATTAATTTCTCAGATACACAAGTGAGTATGACATCCAGGAAAGAGAAGAGAGTCATTCATCTCTAATTCTAAAATCATCAATGCAAGTTCCCTACAGACAATCTCTCTCTCTCCAGCAGAACATCCAGCAATAAAAAAAAACTACAAAAAAAAAATATATATATAATAATTCTTCCTGCAGATAAAGGTAACTCCACTGCCATCTTGAATACTGAAGAATAATAACAGAATGTTCCAATTATTATAAACAGATACTTACTCGATTCTTGACAGAGATCCAACTCGTAAACTTTATAACTACAAACAACCTTCTAAAAACAACTACGGTTTCCTAGAAATACTCTATTGTCTCTTCGTTCACTTTATCCTTTAATCCTTCAATTATACGGATTACCAAAAATTCATAAAGAAAATACTCCATTGAGACCAATTGTGGAAGGCATTGATTCACCTACTTATAAACTCTCAAAGTATTCAGCCAAATCCCTAAAATGCTTATTTGGCTTGACCTCTTCTTTCATCAAAAATTCTGTTCGTTTTGTTTCAAGCGTCAAAAACATATTCAAGAAGAATAAATTATGGCTAGTTTTGATGTCGTTTTCCTCTTCACAATGTGCCTAAAGAAAGTTATTACTCTATTAAAAGATAAATTATAAAAAAAAGTAATGTCTTTATTCACCCATTGTGTTAATTCTGGTTATTTCCAGCTTAAAGACAGTATGTACAAATAAAACTTTGGTTTAGCCAGGGATAATTCTTTATCACCCATACTGACGAATTTATATTTGGAATCTTTTGAAGAAAAAGCAATCTCTTCTTTCCCATTGAAACCGAGATTGTGAAAAAGATATATCGATGTCATCTTCCTAATCTGGAATTATTTAAAGTCTTTAAAGAATTTCCTAGACCACTCAACAGTCAACACCCAAAAATCCAATTTACTGCAGAATTAGAGATGGATGGCTCTCTACCATTCCAGGATGTTAAATTCACTCGTGCATTTGAGAAACTAAAAATCTCTATTTACAGGAAACCAACTCACACCAATGGATATCTCATTGCACAGTCCCATCACTATCCACCTCAAAAACTTGACATTATTTCTATGCTAGGCAAACGTGCTCACTCCCTCCTCTGAGAAGAAGATATAAACAAAGAATTTTAATTTCTTCTTACAACCTTTCAGCAAAATGGTTATTCAAAATAAAAAGTTAATAAGCTACTATTTAATCCACCTCCTCACCATATTGAAGATAGAAATAGTGAAAAAGGTTACATATCCTTACCATGTATCAGTACCATTTTGACAAAATTAGCCAAAGTTCTTAAGGATATCCAAACATAACAACCTGAAATATCCTGGCATTTGCTGTATTTGGTGCAGCTGCAACATGCCGTATTTTGGCCAGAAGGATAAATCCATCGAAATACATCTAGAGGAACATAAAAAAGAGACATGACATATGGCAGAACCAGAACAAGTGCTCTGTCAAACCATGTCCTGAATTCTGCTAATGAGGAAAACTCTATAATTCATCCAGTCTTATGGAACAAATCACAGAATATCTTTCGAATGCTCTGATGAACTGGAAAGAAGAATTGTAGAATCTAAAGTATTTGTCCTCAATCCAGTACAGCTCAACACTAGCCTAAGCTATAATCTCTCAGACTGTCATTGTGCTGCTATTCAACTGGGGCATTCACGAGCCATGAACATTGTTGCGCCCTTCTTTAAACAAACGACACCACTGCCTAACCTTACTGTCACTCATTATGTTAGGCCTGTAATCCTTACATAACTATTGTTTACTGCCAACAAAAACCATATCACACCACAAACCTTGGAACAGGCAGGATTTTTTTTAATTTTTTTATCAGAGCATTTAATATAAATTATTCATAGAAGACAATGCAGTAAAAGTAAAATAGCTCTATGCTACAATGTATGCACAATTCCCCCCCCCCCATCTCCTATATCTTACTTGATGGTAAATTGTGAACAAACCTTACTTTCTGGATGTGCCTTGTATATTTAAATTTTGGAAAGGTTTTGAAAGACCTCCACATGACAAGGTGATAATAAACTTGAATGGATGGTGTTGGATAGTTGTTAGTGTGCTGGATTGGAGATTGGGGGCCTGATAGGTATCATAAGTTGGGTATGGGAGCACAATATCCCAGAAGAGGAACGAACTAGTGTGGGTCAAAAGATTCTGGGAGTGCTGCTATTTAACTTTTATATTAATGATATGTGGAGAGGTTTGAATGGTGATATGCAGTTGTTTGCATATGATGCAAATTTGAAGAGAACTATTAAGGAGTAGAACAGATGTTGTAGCTTTGTAAGAGGACTTGAATAGACTGGGTAAATGGACAAGGTAAGTAGGTTTGCAAGTTCATTGTCTTGAAGTAAGGTGCTAAAATTTGGGAAGCAAAGATGAAATGCAGAGTTTAAGAGTAGTGGGAAATCTTAGAAAAGATGAGCAAACATGGGGAGGTGGTGGAACAGGGACCTAAAATTTCAGGGAAATTTTGCTAAAATTGTGAGGGTAGAAGAATGAATTTTGGCAATCATGTGTAGAAGTATGGATAGTATGATTCAACTGTATAAGGCTTTGATCCAACTGCATATGGATTACTGTGAACAGATTTGGTCATCTGGTTTTCAAAAGGATGACAATAACTTTGAAAAAGTCAAGACTACCTTAGTCAAAAAAAGAATGACTAATGTAGTTTCTACTCTCTCTGCAATGTTGAGTATGAAGACAGATTGCAAGAATGCAAACCACAGAGTAAGTATAGTGGATATGGGTGGGGGGGGGACATGTTTGAGACCAATTGGTAAGAGTTTTTTACCACTAGATTAATGCAGATGAGATTTTTAATAAAATAAATAGAAACAGGAGGAGAACAAGAGGCCATCCCTGAAAGTTATAAAAAGATGGTGTGGAAGGGGATGGGAGAAGAAAGTAGGTTTTTTTGGTAAGAGAGTGGTAAGTGATTAGAATGTACTGCCTGAGAATGTAATGCTGCAGATTCCTTAATCTCAAGAAAAAAGTCATTTTCTAAATAGGGCACTATGGCTTTAACTAAGTGAACTACATCATTAATAGCTGAAGTATGGCAGCTAAAGCAGATTTTTTTTTTTTTTTTTTTGATGGCCTAAATCACTGACATGATCTTTTTTCCTCAATTTAAAGCTTTGGCCTGTCTGGATTATGTACCACAGGAATATGGTATCCTGTATGACTTCTGAAGAAGGGAATATTGTCTTTTCAAGATCTGAAGAGGTGACCAATAGTTTTGAATGGCTCGAAAGCAACCTAAACGTTATAATCCTTGAAAAGAAAAGCAAACTTGATTCAGATTTATTTATTCTTATGGAAAAAAGGAATACAGAACAACTTCAAGTTAATGTCCAGTCTGGAGAGCCAATCCAAGGCCTCATCCGTCACCTTGTGGATGTCCTGTAGGCCACCACCGTGAAATTGGCGCCTTGGGCAGTCGTTCACAATATGAGTAATCGTCTGTGCCACGGGAGAACAATCACAATAAGGGTGGTCTAACAGCCTACATATATGTAGTAGGTAGCCACATCTGCTCTGGTTAGTTCTGATCCTGTTGACTGATGAACAAATCTTCCTGGGAAGAGCAAAACCAGGCTGCAGAGCACAGGGATCTTATACCAGGAAGCCATTTGTTGGAAGACTGTTGGACCAGTATTCTCTCCATCAAGTGTTGATGGCTGGGCAGCTGAAGAGAGTTTGTCCATGGACCAAAAAGGCTTTCTAGATTTTAGGTGAAGACTAGGTGGATTTATGAGAGTCTGCTCCAGGAGGCTTGGTACCTTCGGATGCCTTGTTTGAGACGTTAGCTTCATGTTACCTACGATTCATCTCTGGGGTTTCTTTAGTCTGAAGCACCAGCAATGTACCACAAGGTAACACTACTGGTGTGTGTGTGTGGGGGGGGCACGGGAAGGTTGTCTCAATCAGATTATACAGATGAAAATTGAATCCATGTACCTGATATTCTGATATTGGAGAGGAGGACTGTCTGAAAACCATCTCTTATTGGCTATATAAAACATTCTCAACAGCACAACAAGGAATGATTTTACATCAAGTCTAGTCTTCTCTCATTAAATATGATATGCACATGGTTGCCAGTAGGTTCCAGAAGACCGAAACAAACAAATGTTTTCACAGCATGTGCACTTTCCACTGTTCTTATTGTTTTCCAATATTTCGTAGTGAATGTTATTATTTATGCAATCTGATTTTTATTAAATATTTAGTTTATTCATGTATTTCTTCTGATGGTGTGAAACACACGAATTTCACAAAACTAGTTGAGTAACTAATAAATTATTTCAAATTGCAGCTGTTTTATTTGGTAAAAATACTGGCAACGCAACTATATTTAAATGACGTGTGTTTTGGAACTGTTTTCTTTGGATGATGTACATCCAAATACATAACCTAGTTTCTTGTGTAATGACCATATAATCTAGATCAGCTTTCTTCAACCTTTTTACACCTGCAGACGGGGGAAAAAAGGAGAAATATTTTGCAGACAAGCTGACAGAAATATAAACCAATGCAGATAGTATTTTATTTATTAAATCCAATGTTATAAAATTACAATTTTTAGCTGGTGCGACATCTGCTGCGATTAGAGGTTAGAAAATTGATATACGTGGCTGGAGCATTGTTTCTGAGAGATAAAGAAATTTTTGGTGGACTGCCAGGAAATTTCTGCGGAATGGATTGAAGAACAACGATCTAGATCATGAAAATGCCATTCAATATTAAAACACATATCTAGTAAAAATAAATGTATATCCTATGTGAAAAATCCATGTAAAATCATATAATCAAGCTACTAAGCTACTGAGTAATTAGCATAAACTACTTTTTATAATTCCTTCCACTTTTTCACCCATCCATCTGTTAATGTCCAACAGTGATGTTGCCACACCAGTCCTCCAGACACACCATCCATCCATCGCATTGACAGTCTACCCATTCCTCTCTTTCCAGGAACTTTATCTTCTATCACTGTTTTGAGAAGTCTGCTTTCCATCCTTTTAAAGTGTCTAAAGTATTTCCACTTTCTTCTGTCAAAGTCCTTAAAGAGACTTAAAGTTATACCAATCCTTTTCTAGCACCCCCATCTTTATGTCTGCCTTTCAGTATATGATATGCACCTTTTAGAGAGTTTAATCAGTAATCTGCAATCTCACACATACATATATACTTTAATGAAAATCTTGTCCATAAAATACTACAAATCTATAACACGTTAGTATTACTGTAAGATATTTGTATTTCATCATCATCAAATTCTTGAAATGTACTCTCAAAGGATATTATGATAGTACTACATAATTATCAAAATTATCATTTATCAAAAAGTTATCATTTATAACTTTCTACCCATAATTTTCCTCCAAATCAATCTGTTATCTGTCAAGACTCCAACATTATCATATCTTATATTTCTGTCTTCTAAGGCACTTTTTCCTGTATCACTCCACCTATATCTTGGTCTTTCTCTGGATCTTTTTCCTGCAACCTAGCAGACAACACTTGTTTTGCTAATCTTTCCTCTCCCATTCAGTTTAAGTAACCATACCACCTGAGATTAGCTCTGCTAACACATTTCCTGGATGCTAACAATGCTAAGTAAGTTCTTTCCAATTCTCCTCGTTTTGGCCATTGATGCCATCTGTTAACAACTCTAAACTTTCTCAGGACTCTCATATCTGTGGTCTCCAGTCTTGGGTCATGTGTTTTATTTCTAACCCAGCTCTCAGATCCATAAGTTAAAATTGCTTTCAACATCTCAAAATATTCCTTCACTTCTACCATAGTAGAACACCTTCTGTGGAACTATAGACACAAATAAGTCTCATTTTTTTCTTGAATAATGTTTGTGTATTTTAGACTATAATTCACATCTGAGAGCTGCTCGACTTTTATTCGCTTTAAAACTTTCTTACATATTCTTCTTTTCAGTATCGAATTCAATTTTATACTGCTCATGACTAAATAGTGATCATTTCTAATTTCAAAACATCTTTATCAACAATAACATAGTCAACGAGACTTTTCTTATTTCATGCTTGTTCTATCCATGTGGGATAGAACAAGCATGGATTGCACATTTTTATGTTGGAGCATTGTGTTAGTAATAACCAGTCCATGTCCTGAGCAGAAATCCAATTTCTGCTCAGGACATGGAGTATTTGCTATTTGCAATTATTATCAGCTTTGCTCTTTTTTCAAATTTTCCGAAAATAGTTCTATATGTCTGACAGAAATTGGATTTCTGCTCAGGACATGGAGTATTTGCTATTTGCAATTATTATCAGCTTTGCTCTTTTTTCCAAATTTTCCCAAAATAGTTCTGTATGTCAGACAATAATTTCCTCTCTGCTATTCAGATCCCAACAAGAACCAACTTTTCCTTTTTCATTGTGTCAGTTGGTCTATCTAAATCCTCAAAATATTCCTCCACTTCTACCTTAGTAGAACCTTCTGTGGGACTACAGGCACAAATAAGTCTCATTGTTCAGTTCTCCATTCATATTTGCACGCATCATTCTACTTGATATTGTCTGCCATTCAAGAAGATTAGCCTCATATTTATTGTTGAATACTATAGCTATTCCTTCTTTTTACTGATTGTTATTGCCTGAATATAACATTTTGCATTTACTGCTTAGAAAGATTTCACCAGTTTCTCTCTTTTTTTGTTTCAGTCACACCCTATTATGTCAATCTGGTACTTATCCAATTCTTCAGTCAGTTCCATTCTTTGCCATTCTGGCTTCTTATGTTGGTAGCAACAATCTTGAAATCTGACGATTTTGAGCTGGGATGTGTTTCAGGATTTGTTCCAGTAGCTGACTTTTCCTATAAGCGCTGGTTCCCTGGTAAAAACAACAGGGGCCTTGTTTAACTGGGCAAAGTCCCAGCGCATGAAATTCTGTCATGTCGTACCATCATTTTACATCGTGATTTAAGTCAATAAGAATACAATTTTTTATTGAGGCAATGACAATCAAGGAAAAGAAGGAGTAGCCATAGTATTCAACACTAAATACGAGGCTAATCTTCTGGAATGGCAGGCAGTCTCAAGTAGAGTGATGAGGGCAAATATCAAAATGGGGAACTGGACAATGAGACTTATTTGTGCTTATGGTCCCACAGAAGATTCTACTAAGATAGAAGTGGAGGAATTTTTTGAGGCATTAGAGAAAGCAATTGACACAATGAAAAAAGGGTCATTGTTGGGGATCTAAATAGCAGAGTAGGAAATGATCAGACACAAAAATATTTTGGGAAAATTTGGAGAAAAGATCAAAGCTAATAATAATAATGGCAAATACATTTCTGCTCAGGACATGGACTGGTTATTTCTAACACCATGTTCCAACATAAAAATGTGCACAAATTCACATGGAGAGAAGAGGCAAGGAATAATAAGAGTTTAATTGATTATGTTATTGTCGATAGTGATATTTTCCCACTGGTGCAGGACATCAGAGTGTACAGAGGATTTGAAATTGGAAGTGATCACTATTTAGTCTTGAGTAGGATAAAATTGAATTTCATATTGAAAAGAATAACATGTAAGAAAGTTTTAAAGCAAATAAAAGTTGAGCAGCTCTCAGATGTGAACTGTAGACTAAAATACACAAATATTATTCAAGAAAGAATGAAAGAGTTTGAGAGCAGGAACCTGACCTTGGAGATTCAGTGGCAAGCCATGAAGAAAACGCTGATTGATTCAGCCAGAGAGGCATGTGGGGAGTTTGTCTGCAAGGATCGAAAAATCAGAACTCCATGGTGGACACAGGAAGTTAAAGAGGCAGTGAAGAAAAAGAAAAAAGCATATCAAAAGTTCCAGGCAAATAAGTCAGCTTGTGCTTTTAGAGAATACAGAGACAAATGTGAGAAAGCTATACACTGTGAAAAACTAGCTACTAAACAAATGTCATGGGAGGCTTTGGCAAGAACATAGAAAATACATATCAAGAAGGTGGTAAGATATTCTGGAGCTTGTTGAAAAAGCTCAGAAATGGAGGAAAGAGGCAATGAAGGAAAAGAAGAAAGCATATCAAAAGTTCCTGGCAAATAAGTCAGCTTGTGCTTTTAGAGAATAGAGAGACAAATGTAAGAAAGCTAAATACTGTGTAAAACTAGCTAAGCAAAAGTCAAGGGAGGACTTTGGCAAGAACACAGAAAACAAATATCAAGAAGGTGGCAAGATATTCTGGAGCTTGTTGAAGAAGCTCAGAAATGGAGGAAAGAGTGCTGCAAAATGAATTAGACAATAAAGGTGACATGAAAACAGGAGAAAAAGATATCCTTGAAGTATGGAGTAATTAATTTGAAAAACTGCTAAATGAAACAAGTAGTGATGACAGACAGTGGTAAAAAACACTGACCAGGCATGCAGTCAGGAATACATATCCATACTTGAAGTAGAAAAAGCTACCAAATCCCTGAAATGTGGAAAGGCAGCAGGAATAGACGATATTCGACCAGAAATGCACAAGTATGGAGGTATAAAAGTCGCACAGTGGCTGCACTGCATAGTTCAGAAAGCTTGGACAGAGAGATGAATTCCAGACGATTGGAGTAGAGCTCTCATAGTACCCATATATAAAAAGGGAAATAAAATGAATATGAGAATTAGAGGCATTTCATTATTGAGTGTTCCTGGTAAGATATATGCAAGTATACTTAAGAAATAATTGAGAAGGATTGTGGAAGAGAAGCTTGGTGAAGAACAAGCTGGATTCAGGCCAAATAGAGGCTGTTAGGATCAGATCGTTACTTTATGACAAATAGTGGAGAAAGCATGGGAATATAACAAAGATCTGTATTTAAGTTTTGTAGATCTGGAAAATGCATATGGCAAGGTGCCAAGAGAGAAGCTATTCAATACACTTCAGTTATATGTGGTAATGGGGCATTATATCAAGCAATACTTAATCTTTATTTGAGTCATAAGTCAGCAGTTGGAATTGAAGGAAGTACAGGAAGATGGTTTAATGTTAAATCTGGTGTGAGACAAGGATGTACATTATCCCCTCTCTTATTCGTTATCGATATGGATCACGTTATGAAGGAAAGTGGCATTAAACTTGATATCAAAATTGGAGGTGTTAATCTCAGCTCTTTGTTGTATGCAGATGATGTTATACTTCCAAATAAATCCGTTATAAGTCTGCAAGATTCCCCTGACTAAATTGAATAGCTGTTGTAATAGATATGGTATGAAGGTCAGCAATAAAAAGACAAAGACAATGAAAATAGGTAGAAACATTGAAAATATCAACTGAATTGTGAATGGAGAACTTATAGAACAGTTAAAACAATTAAAACATTTCAGCTACTTTGTCACGATTTTTAGTGATGGTAAGTTAAATACGGAAATAGACAATAGAATCAACAAAGCTGGTATGGTAGGAAGTCAACTGAATAAATTTATATGGAATAAGAGAGAAATTAGTCAAAACACTAAATTAGCTGTATACAAGACAGTGTTCAAACCAATTTTAACTTATGGATCTGAGAGCCAGGTTAGAAGTAAAACACTTGACCAAAGACTAGAAACCGGAGATATGAGAGTCCTGAGAAAGATTAGGGGCACGAACAATGGCAATATCATATCAAAAACGAGGATATTAGGAAAGAACTTGATATTGTTAGCATCCAGGAATGCATTAGCAAGCTAATCTCAGGTGGTATGGTCACTTAAGCAGACTGGGAGAAGAAAGATTAGCAAAACAAGTGTTCTCTGTCAGGTTGGCAGGAAAAAGACCTAGAGGAAGACCAAGATATAGGTGGATTGATACAGTAAAAAGTGCTTTAGAAGAGAGAAATATAGGACCTGATAATATTGGAGTCTTGACATTTAACAGACTGATTTGGAGGAAAATTGTAGATAGGAAGTTAGTAATGATAAATTTTTCAAGTAGTACTACCATGCCCTGTACCCACCTTGAGGGTATATATCAGGAATTTAATGATGATGAGAATACAATTTGGTCGACTAAATCCCAAATTCCAAGCCCATCCTCGTTCATTCAGTATCCAGGTAGATACCTAACAGTGTGCACCATGAGAAGGTGAGGATTGGACATTTGCTCAGAAGCATTTGTTGGTTTTCCACATTTTTTTAAAGGCTATCCAGAGGTCTCCCCTCAGTTATACAGCTTTCACCCTTAAGCATCCCTGATATTTGTATATGGTTTAATGTAAATTGCTAGCATATATACTCCGCAGCCATGTGGAGTAATATATATGGTTAAAATACACTGGTGTTACATTTATGGAGACATGACTAGGTCTGTCTTTGTTACAGAGGATTTCAGGTATAGAAAATTATATAAGGACTTCTTTCTTCTTCTAATCCGTTTTTTATAGCCATTTATGGTTATAGGCTCCCCCCCCCCCCACCATTTGTATTCATCTTTCTCTGTTGAAGGCTTCCCTATGCCAGCCATCTCCACTAGGTTGTCCTTTCATCTTCTCTCTGGTCAACCCGGCATTCGTCCTGCTTCATATGGATGCCACTGGATACATCAGAACTACACACAGAAATCAGTACACGAATTCTTCCTAAGCAAAATATACTTATCCATAAACACACACACACACAGTTATCTACTGCTTATCTTACTGCTAATTTTATTAGGAAATGACAATGTAAACTAAATTATTAATTATAAAAATTTTAATTAATAACTACCTATATTTAGGCAATGTTACATTGCCATCTTCAGAAATCACAAAACAACGATATGTGCACACAGGCACTAACTACACAAATGAGGTTGAAGCAAGGCAACTGAAGTCGGTCCTAGAGTCCTAAAAGGTGCCCCCTAGCAGACTAAATTAGGTTGTCTTGGCCATTGGGCTGATGATTTTAGAATATGTTTCCAAAATATGGGGCAGTCTAATGCACCCAAATTTGTTGAGGTTTGGAAAGTTTTTCAGAGCTGAGGCATATTCAAGGAATAGTCTTTCATACTTGTACTTGCTGTGGTGTAATAAAGTGGCCTTCTTCCAGTGTATCCTGAATGGCTGTATTGATGGAACCAGATGTAGTTCTTGTGTTCGGATATCTTGGTATTGGCTGTCCTGCCTGTTTGGCCATAGTAGAACAGTTTGCAACTGCAAGGGACCTGGTATACTCCAAGTCGGTCTAGACATGGCTGGCTTTGGTGGAACAGATAAGAGATGACAATTTCTTATGTGGTTGTAAGGTCATATTTCTTTCAAAACTTCAACAAAGCATACATTAGGAAGCATACATTCTAAGACCGTCAGCCAAATGGTGGCCGAAAACCCAATTTAGCTCACAATGGGGCACCTTTTAGGACTCTAGGACTGACTTCAGTTGACTTTCTTCAGCCTCATTTGCTTAGTGTGAGTGCCTGCATGCATATGTCATTGTTTTATGATCTCTGAAGTTGGTAATGTAACATTGCCAAAATATAGGTGGTTATTAATTAAAGTTTTTATAATTAATAATTTACTTTATATTGTCATTTCCTAAAAATTAGAAGCATGTCTAACCAGCGTATAAGCTTATCTACACTACTAAACTTGGTTTTAAAGTGTTGAACCTTAAGGCAATTGATCCATGAAATTGCACTTCTCTGCAATACACAAGTTCTCCTGTGTATTGCAGAATGTATTCCAGATAAGTGCAGTCACAAACTGAATTTCATTATTTTGGTTTTTGTATTTTTGTTGAATACTGACTATCACTTTTTTTTTATATAGGTAGAATTATACTGAACTGCAATATAACATGAAATAATATATATAAATGTTTTAAAAATAATTATAACACCTAATCTGTCCTTGAAAATGTTTCTTCAGAATTACATCCTAATAAAGGTAATTTCAAAGAAAAAGTCATTAATATATGAGTTAATAATAAAAAATTTTCAGCAAATTAAGTTTGGTAAATCTGACACAAATTGTGTTATCACATGCCATAGCTATATAGCAGTAATTTTCATTTGTAGTTACTTTGCTGTGCCATATCGATGTTTATTCTTTCTTTAACCCCCTAACCAGCCATGACATCTATAGATGTCCAGCTAAATCTGTATAAGATTCTGCAACACCTGTTGAATAACATGGATACGAAGTGCAATTTGGTCTCACTATTTCATCCACCTTGCCAGTAGGGAGGTTAAATAATATACCATTTTATAGAGGCTATCTTTCTCACTTTCAACTGCTGTTAGTTAGCCACAAAATACTGATGTTTATTATAATAATCTAAAGTAAAAACAAAGATTACAGGTATTTATATGTATGGTCTATTTTTGTTATTCATGTGAAAAAATTTCATAGTACCAACTTCTTCATTTGTTCTTCCTTTCTAAAAGATTTCAGTACCCCACATAAAGAGGTAGTGATGCCTCAAATTTCTAACATTTGTCTATTACAGAATTAAAAGAAATATCCTGTTTCTCAGCACAAACAAACTTTCAATTCTTGTTAATTGCCTAGAAGCATAAAGTTGTGGAATTTTGTATTTATCATTTCTTTTAATCTTGCACAGTGATCAGCATTCATTTTGATAAAATTATGGCAGCTACTATCATGTTAAGAATAATTACTTTAATTTCCTGACATTTTAACTTCATTAAGGCCATCATTTGGGGTACGCACATGCAGATAAATACACATACAGAGACAAGTTATATTACAATTCAAACAATAAGTCAAAGTGGCATGACCTTGACTAACCGTTATTTAACTGGCCTGACCTCTGTGGGAGAAAAAAAAAAAAAAAAAAAAAAAAAAAAAAAAAAAAAAAAACACCTACATCAAAGCTGTATCCTATATTTACATGGGCAAGAGGCCAAATTTGAATTTGTTCTCTTGACCATGTAAATTATCTTTTATACTTTTAATAAAATCAAAAGTGGTGGTCTAATCAATAATTTAACATAAGTTATTTTTTGGCCCCACAGCCACCATACTTAAGACACCTTCCTCAACCACCTGAACAAACAACACAAATGCATACAATTCACAATTAAAATTGAAAGTCAGAATATGTATTATTATTCAGGCCTCCATGGAGTCAAAAGACTCATCGCGGGAGGTCCTTAGAATACATCTTTCCTTCACTCTTTACTGGAAACCTACGCATACTGGACAATATATACACAAACTCTTACCACCACCCAACACAAAAACTAGAGTCACTAACACATTTAAAAACAGGGCTTTAAAGATTTGCTTCAATGATCAAGCTCTTAAGCATGAACTCATCATAACATATTAATAATGGAATCATTTACGTTAATTTGAATGTCATTATTTGTAAAATTTCCAGTTAAGTTTCATAGCCATCGTCAATACAATTATAGGAAAACACAAAAAAGAAAACATTTCAATTCAAAGCATGTGATATTATGTGCACTATTGGCCACAAGAAGATGGCTCCATTTGCATTAATAGATAAATCAAAATAAATTACAATAAAATAATTTAGTCAATAAATTATTTTTAAGCAAATTGTTTTTACTGGAATGCATTCATTGGAGAAAGAAAAGAAGGTAGTGAGGTGAGAAAATATGGACTTGGATGCAGAAATCAGAGAGGCAATAGGCTTATAAAATTCTGCCGTCAATTTAATCTGATAAATTGCCGACATTTGGTTTGAGGTACCAAAAAGAAGAAGGTATATTTGGAAAATGCCAGGGGATATAGGAAGGTATCAAATAGATTATGACAAGAAATAGATTTAGGAATCAAGTAAAATCATGCAAAAGTTACCCTGGAGCTGCATGGACAGTGACCACAATTTTGTTTTCTTGAAATGCAATTTGAAATTCAAAAAGCTATCAGAATCAAGAAAAAGGCCAAATGGAATATAGATAACCTGAAACTATAGAATTTATATACAGAAAACTGATGAAAGCATTAAAATCGAAGAGAGCAGAAAGAAAAATACATAAGGAAAATGGACTCATTTTAAGGACACAATCAACTAGGTAGCTAATGATTGCATAGGAGTAAAATACAACAAAAAAGCCTTGATCATCCAAGACATTCTAAACCAAACAGATACAAGAAGAAAATAAAAAAAACCTCTCCATATGAAGAAAGTGAGAAAAAATATAAACTATAACTGAAAAATATGATAAACAGAATATATAAAGAAGCAAAAGAACAGTGGCATATAGAGAAGTACAAAGAAATAGAAGATTTATCCAAGACTGGGGGGGGGGTGTCAATAAAGCATATAATATGATAAAAGGAATGAGCCAGCAAAACAAGAAGCACAATTATCAAAAATAAACAGGGCTGCATTTTTATAGATAAGGAAGAAATTTCTGAAACATCGTAGAAGTTAGAACTCTAAAAAAGAAATGATCTAGACAACGAGACCATGGAAGATGAAACAAGGCTTGATGCAGAAAAAATTAGCACAACCATATTACAAGATGAATTTAAAGGAGCACTAAATAAATTGTCTTAACAAGACACCAGGTGTTGATAATATTCCATCAGAATTAATAAAATTCAGGAAATATAATTCATACCTATTTAAGATCATAAGGGATATACAGGTTGAACAAAATTAAAGTACTCCTGTTTAAGGACTTGTGGAGTGCAGCCCAGTGATCCAAATGCTGAGAATGAATTTGTTAGATTGCATGTGGGTTCTGTTTAGCCCATACCCGGCAGTTGTGGGTATTCACAGCACCGATTAGGTGAAAGTAAGCCTCATGTCCTCACAAAATCATCCATGGCCACACAACGTCTAACTCCACTCGAGCAAGGAATGTTAAACCAAATGTCCATCGACTTTCAAAGTCCTGTGGGTGCAACTCCTGTATCAGGGTTATCTGGAATGGTAGAAATATAGAATCTTCCATTGAATTTTCCAGACAGTTGTGTAAGGCACATCCAGGTGTCTTGATACAGCATGTGAACAGCAGGAACCAATGCTATTATTACCATGTCGGATCACCTGTTGTGAGCCGATTGATTTTTTGACCTCTGCCAGATCTAACTCCCAATGAGTCCATTTCTTCAAAACAAATAATCATTCTTTCTTTTAAGGTTACACAGTTATCAGCACTCATATTTGTAAATTTAGGGATACAAAAACACGTGTTGAACAGATTATTTTATTAATTACTAATAAAATAAAATTTGACGCTTCGATCCCTATATCGAGGTCATCATCGGAAGAATACAACTGTATAAGGAACCAAGCCTACATGCTCATGCCCTGTATACCGGTAAACTAAATCTACGTAGTTAATAAATCCTTCTTTCCTAGCCTGACCTATAGTGATAAAAAAAATAAAAATAAAATGAAATAAAATTTAATTAATTAATTAAAAATAAATAAATAAAATTTAAAAAAAAAATATATATATATATAAATAAATACAACTACAATAAACTGCTAAAGCCCTCATGTATTAATATTCTTCTGGATAGTTCTGATTGTTATAAAATGATTTCTTTCAGTTGCTGTTGAATGTTACAAACATTTCACCAGGTTGTCTTCTTGTAGTGGGATTTTTCTAAGGCTAGTTTAGGTTGTTATACAGGTTGTAGATGGGTCCTCCACATTCTTGAAATGGTTAGGCCATCATTTTTGTTGAGATTTGGGTTGTGTTTGAGCATTTCACATGACTCTTTAAATTTTCTCTCAAACTAGATTTTGGTGCGGTGTAGGGACTTGGTATTTTTCCAGTCAATTCTGTGGTATCTTTGGAGTGCGTGGTCAGAAAGGCTGGTTTTACCAAAATGGAGGTATTTAATGTGTCGTTTGTGTTTGTCTTGTCTGATTGGGATAGATTGCCCTGTTTCCCCTATGTATGGTATGTTACATGTGCATTGTATTTTGTATACCCCTGGGTGTGCTAGGTGTGGAAGAGGATCTTTAGAAGAACTGAGTAGGTGTCTTAACTTATTTGGGGATTTAAAGGTAGTTTTAATGTTGTATTTGCGAAGTGGCAATAGCATTCTTGAAATCTTTTTTGTTCTTACTGGTATCTTTATGGAGGATCTTGTGAATAGTTTTTTTACTGTATCCATTTTTGATAAGTGTTTGGTTGATGATCTTGTATTCTTGGTTTAGAGCCTGTTCATTAGAACAAATAGTTAGGGCTCTGTGTTTAAGAGTGCTTATGACACCTAGTTTTTGTGTTGGGTGGTGGTAAGAATTTTTGTGTATGTATTGGCCTGTGTGTGTAGGTTTACGGTAAACTGAGAAGGAGAGATAGCCAGAGGGAAGACGTGTGACAAGTGTGTCTAGAAAAGGAAGAGAGTTATTTTTTTCTATTTCAATGGTGAACTGGATACGTTTGTGTTGTTTGTTTAGTGGCTAAGGAATGTATTTAGAGCTTCGTGACCGTGGTGTCGGCGAAAATATCGTCGATGTATCTGAGCCAAATTTTTGGCTTTATACATGCTGTCTCTAGAGAACGTTGCTCAAAGTCTTCCATATAAAAGTTAGCTATTGGGGGAGAAAGTGGTGAGCCCATGACTGCACCTTCTTTTTGAAGGTAACAATTGTTTTGCCACACGAAATATCCGGAGCAGAGTACGTGGGCAAAGAGGGCCGTGATGTCATGTGGAAATACGTTCTGTAGGAGCAAGATCGTGTCATTGATCGGGAAATTGGTGAAAAGGGAAGTTATGTCAAAGCTGACTAATAAATCCTGGTCATTGAAACTAGCCTTAGAAAAATCCCACTACAAGAAGACAACCTGGTGAAGTGATTGTAACATTCAACAGCAACTGAAAGAAATCATTTTATAACAATCAGAACTATCCAGAAGAATATTAATACATGAGGACTTTAGCAGTTTATTGTAGTTGTATTTATATATATATATATATATATATATATATATATATATATATATTTTTTTTTTTATTAATTTATTTTATTTTTATTTATTTTTATCATCACTAGAGGTCAGGCTACGAAAAAGGATTTATTAACTACGTAGATTTAGTTTACCGGTATACAGGGCATGAGCATGTAGCTTGGTTCCTTATACAGTTGTATTCTTCCGATGATGACCTCGATATAGGAGTCAAAACGTCAAGTTTTATTTTATTAGTAATTAATAAAATAATCTGTTCAACACATGTGGTTTTGTGTCCCTAAATTTACAAATATGAGTGCTGATCACCGTGTAACCTTAAAAGAAAGAATCATCATAATCCATGGAGATGTGACCGACAAGCAGTGCAGCCTCTACGGTAAGCTAAAGATACGTGTTTCCTTGTTAACAAATCGACTAGCCTTTTTGAAACGATGTAGAAACAGCAACGTAATACCCAACTGCATTAAACTAAAGAAGAAGTTTAAATCAGCCAAAGCGCTCCATATTAATGCCCAGTTGGAAAAAGCCTTGTTAGAGAACAAATCCACGAGGCACATAAAAATCTAGCATCCACCCAAGCCAAAGTTCTACAACTTAAATTTGAGTTATCCGACTACGTTATTCCAGAAATTTGGGAGATTCTAGACAGGATCACTGACGACTCGACCAAGCACTCATCATTACTGAAAAACAAAGAAAAATTAGTAATGAAATTTCAAGCCTTACAACAACAGAAAAGCACAAGACCATCAAGACGCCATTATGAAAGGAACAGCCAATCACAAACCGACATCATAAGGAGCAGCCAATCGCCCACAAACAATGTTATGAGCAAACCAACCACCATCGGATTACTGCTTGGTTATCAACCAATCAAACAACAATCTCACCCAAGGTGAACTCTTGCTGCTAAATAAAGGTTTGAACTACGCCATTGCTCCAAGGTCAGTAAACAAACTTGATATCGTGTATCATATCGAGAGAGGTTTAAGATCCCTACCCACCATTCTGGCTGATAAAATACGAATGGAAACATCGTGTATACTAAATTCAAACAAAAAACTAAGCACCAACTCAAACCGAAAATCTAGCCCTTATTTCCTTAAAAAATAACCAAGACATTATAATCACGAAAGCAGATAAAGGCATTTTGTAATTGCTGAATATCAGTAGCATCCCTGATTGCGCTGCCTATCTTCACATCATCGGCAAACAATTGCACATCTGATGTCATATCCTTCCTTCCTGATGTCATTAACGTATAGATTAAACAATAATGACCCAAGAACTAAACCCTGAAGAACACCACGGTCACCTTAAATCTGGCAGATTCAAACCAGATTGATCCAGTCAAAAGTTTATATTCCAATCCCATATTCTCCAAGGAATAAGAAAAGTCTCATTGACTATGTTATTGTTGATGGTGATATTTTCTCCTTGGCAGGACACCAGGGTGTACAGAGGATTTGAAATTGGAAGTGTTCAATATTTAGTCTTGAGCAGGATAAAATTGAATTTCATATTGAAAAGAATAACATGTAAGAAAGTTTTAGAGCGAATAAAAGTTGAGCAGCTCTCAGATGTGAACTGTAGACTAAAATATATAAATATTATTGAAGAAAAAATGAAAGAGTTTGAGAACAGGAACCAAACCTAGGAGATTCAATGGCAAGCCTTGAAGAAAACCCTGATTGATTCAGCTAGAGAGGCATTTGGTGAAGCTGTCTGCAAGGATAGAAAAATTAGAACTCCATGGTGGACACAGGAAGTTAAACAGGCAGTGAAGGGAAAGAAGAAAGCATATCAAAAGTTCCTGGCAAATAAGTCAGCTTGTGCTCTTAGAGAATACAGAGACAAATGTGAGAAAGTTAAACAGTATGTAAAACAAGCTAAACAAAAGTCATGGGAGGACTTTGACAAGAACATAGAAAATAAATATGAAGGTGTCAAGATATTCTGGAGCTTGTTGAAGAAGCTCAGAAATGGAGGAAAGAGTGCTGTAAAAGGAGTTAGAGATGATAAAGGTGAAATGAAAATGGGAGAAAAAGATATCCTTGAAGTATGGAGTAATTAATTTGAAAATTTGCTAAATGAAACAAGCAGTGATGACAGCACAGTGATAAAAAACACTGACCAGGCATGCAGTCAGGAATACATATCCATACTTGAAGTAGAAAAAGCCATCAAAAGCTTGAAAAGTGGAAAGGCAGCAGGAGCAGATAATATTCGACGAGAAATGCTGAAGTATGGTAGTATAAAAGTCTTACAGTGGCTGCACTGTATAGTTCAGAATGCCTGGACAGAGGGACGATTCCCAATGATTGGAGTAGAGCTCTCATAGTACCTATATATAAAAAGGGAAATAAAACTGAATGTGAGAATTACAAAGGTATATCCCTATTAAGTATTCCTGTTAAGATACATGCAAGTATACTTGAGAAATGGTTGAGAAGAATTGTGGAAGAAAAACTTGAAGAACAAGCTGGATTCAGGTCAAACAGAGGCTGTCAGTTTCAGATCTTCACTTTACGACAAATAGTCGAGAAAGCATGGGAATATAACAAAGATCTGTATTTAAGTTTTGTCGATTTGGAAAAGGCATATGACAAGGTGCCAATAGAGAAGCTATTCAATATGCTACAGTTATATGGTGTCAATGGGGCATTATATCAAGCAATACTTAGTCTTTATTTGAGTTGTAAGTCAGCAGTTGGAATTGAAGATAGTACAGGAAGACGGTTTAATGTTAAATCTGGTGTGAGACAAGGATGTACATTATCCCCTCTGGTATTCATTATCTATATGGATCACATTATGAAGGAAAGTGGTAGTAAACATGATATCAAAATTGGAGATGTTAATGTCAGCTCTTTGCTTTATGCGTCTAAATAAATCTGCTACAAGTCTGCAAGATTCTCTGACTAAATTGAATAACTGTTGTAATAGATATGGTATGAAGGTCAGCAATAAAAAGACAAAAGACAATGAAAATAGGAAGAATCATTGAAAATGTCAACTGTGTTGTGAATGGAGAACCTGTGGAACAAGTAAAACAATTCAGCTACTTAGGCACGATTTTTACTGAAGATGGTAAATTAAATATGGAAATAGACAACAGAATCAACAAATCTGGTATGGTAGGAAGTCAATTGAATAAATTCATATGGAATAAGAGAGAAATTAGTCGGAACACTAAATTAGCTGTATACAAGACAGTGTTCAAACCAGTTTTAACTTATGGATCTGAGAGCTAGGTCAGAAGTAAAACACTTGACCAAAGACTAGAGACCGCAGATATGAGTCCTGAGAAAGATTAGAGGCATGAACAGATGGCATCAATGGCAATATCATATTAAAAAAGAGAATATTAGGAAAGAACTTGACATTGTCAGTATCCAGGAATGCGTTAGCAGAGCTAATCGCAGGTCGTATGGTCACTTAAACAGAATTGGCGAGGAACGATTAGCAAAACAAGTGTTCTCTGCCAAGTTTGCAGGAAAGCGACCCAGAGGAGGACCAAGATATAGGTGGATTGATACGGTACAAAGTGC
Organism: Typopeltis vanoorti; assembly: GCF_054136105.1. NCBI lineage: Eukaryota > Metazoa > Arthropoda > Arachnida > Uropygi > Thelyphonidae > Typopeltis > Typopeltis vanoorti. Next base: position 55,146,434 of record NC_143555.1, on the reverse strand, counting down.
CTTAGATGATAGAAATATAAGATCTGGTAATGCTGGAGTCTTGACAAGTAACAGACCAATTTGGAGGAAAACTGTAGATAGGAAGTTCGTAATAATGTAAATTTTTCATGTAGTACTATCATATCCTGTAACAGTCTTTCGTGTGGTATCCTATCAAATGCCTTAGAAAAATCAAACATTATCATAGTGTATCCATTCCCTTTATCCAACTCAGCCGTAACATTGTTATAAAATATGAGGAAATTGCTAAAACATGATCTTCCTTTAGTAAACCCACTGTTCCCTGAAGAGTATATATAGCATGTTTGTCTACTCATTTTTGTATGTGAGTTCTTACCAACTTCTCTAAAATATTCACCACTACACCACAGATACTGATAGGTTGGTAGTTAGACACATCAGCTTTTGCACCACCATTGTACAATGGAACTATCATATATTCCTTCCATTCCTGTGATATCATTCCTGAGCTGAGGCTCAAGTTATACAAACATGTGAAAGGCATAGCCAATTCAGGTGAACATTCCTTTAGCAAATGTGCTGATATTCCATCTGTCCCTATAGATAAATTCTTATCCAGGTTATGCAACAGCTCTTCGACCTCATTTTCATGAACCTCTAATTCTTCATCCAAGTAGCACTATGTACCATGTTACATACACCTGGTTGATATATCTTAGCAAAGTGAGCACTCATTAACTGAACAATCTCATTAACTTCTTCTTTTCCTTTATTGCCTCTTTAACCTCCTGTGCCCACCATGGAAGTCTGATTTTTCTATTCTTGCAGACAACCTCACCACATGCTTCTCTGGCTGAATCAATCGATGTTTTCTTCAGGCTTGCCACTGAATCTCCAAGGTTTGATTCCTTTCTCAAACTCATTTATTTTTTCTTGAATATGCTTATTAAATAATTTAAGGAATTTATAATATACACAGAATATAAATTAAATTAAACTTTAATCTATATTTTCAATATTTCGGCAATGCCACATTGCCATCTTCACAGGAACCTAAAATAAAGACGTGCACGCAAGCACTACACACAGTAAATGAGGATGAAGCAGGAGGCTATTGTTTCTCCTGATGGTGTCCCCTAGCAAGCTATGCAGGTATTCTTGGGTGTTGGGCTGAAGGTCTTCTGATGTAAGTCTCCCAAATTTGGGACAGTCTCATGCAACCAAATTTGTTGAGGTTTGGACTGTTTCTTAGGGCTGAGGCTGATTCCATGAAGCCCTTCAAACAGTCCAAACTTCAACAAATTTGGTTGCATGAGACTGCCCCAAATTTGGGAGACTTACATCAATTTGAAAGGCTATTCGTGGAATCAGCCTTAGCCCTAAGAAACAGTCCAAAACCTCAACAAATTTGGTTGCATGAGCCTGACCCAAATTTGGGAGACTTACATCAGAAGACCATCAGCCCAACAGCCAAGAATACCTACATAGCCCGCTAGGGGGCACCATCAGGACTTTTAGGAGAAACAATAGCTTCCTGCTTCGTCCTCATTTACTGTGTGTAGTGCCTGCATGCACGTGTCTTTATTTTAAGTTCCTGTAAAGATGGCAACATGATGTTGCCCAAATATTGGAAATATAGATTAAAGTTTAATTTAATTTATATCCTGTGTACGTTGTTAATTCCTTAAATTATTTAATAAGCATGTTTAATCAACGTCTAAGCCTTTCTACGAGAATTTTTATTGAATAATTCTTGTGGATATTTTCATCCTCTCAATAAATGCAAAAAATCTTCTCCAAACAATGATGTAAATGTGATTTTTCTCCCCTTCTAACCTACACACAACTAGCAGTCTCTAGATCTAAGCTCTTGAACCCTAACATTGTGGGGTTTCTCAGTATGCTAGGTATACCAATGATTTCAATGCATTTATGGAAATAGATTTTTCATCATCTATATGACAAAGAAAAATGTTTTGAATTAATTCTGACTTTAAATTTTAAATACATCCCCACATATGAAAGGTAGGGAGTGCTCCACTCCACAACTTGACAGAATATTTGCCTTCTGTTGTTATACCAAGAGTCAAAACACCTGTGTTAGATGCTCGGTATGATATTAGGAATATTTAAATGAGCCTACCATGAAATGGAAAATGTGATGTAGAAAGCTTTTCCAGCATGATTTTATTCTATTACAAAGATGAATGGGGACCCTTTAACCTCAATGTACTTATTGATAGCTTTTGAGACTATAAATATACAAACTCATATTTTTTTTTGTTAATACTAACTAGCAATTGTAGTAAAAAGAAATAACAAATAAGATAAATGAATAACTGATAAAGCCTGAATTGTTTTATTATCAAAGATTAATTTTTATTCTAATTACTAAGGACTTCTTTAAATCTAGAAGATACATAAAAATTATATATAGGCAGACTTAAATCGTAAAGGATTAACATGATATCGTCTGCACAGTGGCTTTGTGCTTCACAACCATATGCCCCGGGAAGGAGTGTCCTAGGTTCGATTCCCATCAACAACGTGAGGAGCTAAAGGATCTTCCTCAGCCATAGCCAAGTTAGCCGGTTTTGGGCATGGACAGTAGGGTTTTTCCCGTAGTTTATCTGGGGTTTTTCATCCCACAAGCAGGTAAACCGGTTGTGGACACACACACTGATTACAGTCAGGAATACTGACCCAGCCATAGGCCTGATTGGTCAGCCATGACGGTTCCAAATCCCGGATAAAATTTGGGGGAACTTAGATGGTACTGTACATTCCCGTACAAAGGAACTTATGTTGTATCATTAACGGAAATTAATTAATTAACATGATATCAACAGATATATTATGTAGGATTCTGGTTATTCAAATTAAAAAAGATGATTATTCTTGTGAATGCTTGTGAGCTTTGTGTGTGTAGGTAGACCAGCCTGGAAACTTCCAAATAGTTTAATGCTGGTGTTCATATTCGTATGTGTATAGGATGAAACAGTGCATTACAAGATTTTTCTGTCTGCCTATAGTTTGGGGTCTTGCTGATACACCACAGTCGATAAACATCTGGGTATTTCATAGGATTATGTCTGGACTTCATGGATCACAGTTAAGGAATGTATGTATGTATTCCTGCAAGGGTGTTGGGGAGAGTGTTTATTTTGTACACATTTAGAATTTTAATTTTTGTTAGTCTAAATAAAAGAGCCCATATACAGCAATCCCTAGATTAATGCATCTAATGCGTTCTTTAAAACAGGCACATTAATCGAAAACGCACTAATCAAATATAATAACCTATGGGAAAATGTATAATTCGTTCCTCAGATTTCTTTTTTGACCCTTAATTTTTTTTATAAAAGAATTAGGGTATGTCTCAGGGATCAGTTAAAGGAAAACCATGAAGTTGAAAGACAATAAAACATATTCAAAATATAAATTTATTATTCTGCTTCTTAACAAAGAATTGAGCTAACGTAGTTTGGCGAACATTCTGTTTCTATTTTTCTTACAACTGACAGTATAGTATAGCCCTATTGCATCTTCTGCAAATTTTACTGGCTCTCTCTTCACCAAGGAGTCCCTAAGAATTGCTGCTTAAAAACTTTGATTATACGAAAACGCTTTTCAAATTGTTTCTGTGAAACCTCTTTTGGGCTTGTCAGTGATTAAATTTTCTTCATATTCTTCAGGATCTTCCTGCTGTGCATCTAAATTTAGTAGGTTGGAATCACTCAGAATCATTTGCACAATGTGGAAGAATGTGCTACCAAATTGCTAGCAGTAATTTCATTCGACTTTGCGACTTTATAACCAGGCTGAGATTTCTCTGATTTGGCTAGAAAAGTCTTGGAAGGCATTCGCTTCCAAAAAAAAGGCCAGTTTCATTGACATTAAATATTTGTTGATCACAATAGTCCCCTTCTTACACAACTTTCTTCAAAATCTCTGGATATCTCCTTATCGGCACTTGCAGCTTCGCCTGTGATTAGAACATTATGTAGGCTATTTCTCTTTTTGAAACCTTCAAATCACCCAGCATTAAAGTGGAATTCTTCTTCTTTTCCATCATTGATAGCCCTTTCTTTCCAGGTTAAAGAGACAATGCTTTTGATTTAATAATTTTCATTTGGTTACAATCTTTGATCCATGTAAAAAGGAGTCTCTCTAATTCAATCATTATAATACTTTGATTTTCAGTGCATGCATGATGAACTTCAAGCAGCCTCACCTTTCTCTTTGTATTCAGCAGGTGATTCACCCATTTTTTTTTGTGTTCTTGTCCTATCTTTGTTCTGGACTCCCCTGGTTCATTTGCTTTATTATTTCAAGTTTTTCTTCCAATCAGATTACTTTTCGAATCATTTTCACACTTCTGTTGTTTGCTCACTAATTATTTTACTCATGATTAAAGGTTAGGAAAATAATTTAAAATAAAAAAGTACGGAAAACAACTGCATGAGATATGATCAGCAAAATGTTATGTAAAGCAGACGACATAAATTTTGGTGGTAAATTTAGAACATAGCATACATGGAAATAGTATAGTATGCCATTAAAAAATAACTCCATAAAATGTTTCAAATCGGTAACTAAATTATTTCATCCTGGCGAGTGATTTTTAAAATAGTTAGCCATAAAAAATGTATAGATTGAAAATTTTGAAAATCTGTAACAAATTTATTTTTAAGATATATATATATATATATATAGGCACACTAATCGAATTTGGGTATCGAAAAAAAAATGACGCACTAATCGGGGGCGCATTAATCGAGGAATTGCTGTACATATATATATATATATATATATATATATATATATATATATATATATATATACACACAAATATGCTTATAAATTCATGTGTGTTTGTGTGTGTGTGTAAACAGTGTTACAGATATATATATATATATAATAAAGTAATATGGATAATACCTTTTTTTTAAATATATCTATAATACTATTTATTTGAGTTTCATTTGTATGATGTTATCCTTCTCCTGCATAGCACAAGCACTTAAGTAGCTGACTGTTGCAGTCCATCACCTTATTTGAAATATTCATTTTTGAGTTACACCGAGGATAAATTTATTCTCTGTCTGAAGTATTTGTTGTTTCCTTTAAAAAAAAATAAAAAACTGTATATACTGCATTTATGTGTTTTTACACTTTGCCTATGTCAAAGGTTCCATTAAAAGTTTGAATTTAAAATGGCTGCATATGTGCAGTGTTGTGCATATGTTCAACAGAAGATTAAAACTAGTATTTATGCTTAAATTTGTAAAGTAATAACCTTTTCTGTTTGAAATTTCTCTGGTAAATTTAATCTCTGGCCAATTTGCTTGTATGCAGGAAGAAAAACCCAAGTTTCCAGGATAAAAACTGCTACCTCCATATGAGATCTGCATATTAACATTCAACTGATAAAAAAAGACTCTTCTCATTACAATGAGACTGAATCCAGGTCTCATCCAATGGAAGAATGCAATTTTGCATAGGTGCACTAATAATAACCTCCCTGGTGAAGAAATGTCTCCAATATGACAGGCACAGATACTAATGACTATACTGCTGAGATAGATAGATCATAGAAGTAAAACACAAATAATCTGGATATCCTTCTCTAAATACCAATGGACTTTTTCAAACTACTTCAGGATGCTAACAAACAGGGCAATGCCTCTCAATGTGTGATGAAATTCATCTTGCACCTAAAGATATTTTACAAATATTCAAATCCTACCAAGAATATGAAGTAGTGAATGTTCACTAGGCCAAAAAGGCCAGAATTTCTAACTGGGAGCTCTATCCATTCATTTTAGAAAGACACACACTTTGTAGGCTGTCAAATGCCATGGAGAATTTATGGACTTTGAAAAAAGAGTTATCATAAAATGTCATACCAGTAGGTTCTAGCCTTTTGTAACACCAGTAAAAGAACCCAAATCACTCAAAATTAACAGGTGGCAAACATTATCAACTAATGAAAATGTGATGGTAGCACTACAGCCAAGAAACACACTAAAGACTGAAGCTAATGCCAAGGAGACAAATGCTGCTTGCAAAGGTGGTGCATAAATCTCAGGTGGAAATGATCAAACAGACATTCAGGTTATTAGTACAACAAAAAAATTTGCAGAGGTTTTGTTTCTATAGAATGACACCTGTTTGTAATAGAAATGTAATGATCTGGAGTGCTTTCTCATGGTTTGAACTCAAACTTTTGATTCTAGCACTCAGAAGGATCAATACAGGTGGATATGCAATACTTCATGTTTATGGAATAGATCCATATATCTTTAAACATGACAACACAATACATCATGCTGCAGGTGATTCTGTAAAACAAAGTCTGATGCAGAAAAACTTGACTGTCCTAAATTGAATCCCAAACTCAACCCAAAACAACACCTTTGGAATGAACTAGAATGTCATCTACAGGTGAGTCCATGCAAGCAATAATGATACATGTACTAGCAATGATATCCAAGGAAGAACAGTCCAAAATGGTAATACAATGTGACATGGCTAAAAGGATGATCCATACACCCACACTAACTGTGTGTTGTGTGTGTGTGTGTGTGCAATACAGGTTTCTATGAAATATAGTGCTATCCAAAAAATACTTCATTTGAAAAGTGTGTTTTATAATATATACAAAAATAACACACACACACATATATAAATATATGTGCATGTAGCAAACTTAATACTCTAAAATATTTTTTTTTCTGACAAGAACTTTTGACTTACCAAAACCAGCAATATCTAATACTCCAATGTAATATGATGACGAACTGAATGGAATGCTACGATTAATGCGGTTGACAATATATTCAAAGAGACGTGAGTACATAGCCTTTGCTAGTGCATCTCTAGCATTTTGTGCTTCATGAACTTTAAGAGGAACCCTAAAAGTGATTCAATCATTCATTTATACAAAAATCAAAAGGGAAAAGTGGATGTTTAAAAATAGATTTAAATAAAACTAAATACATTAATACTAAAAATGATCATCACCACCATCAAATTTCTGATAACTACCTTCAAATGGTGTACAGGACACTATAATAGCACCACAGGCTATGTTTATACTGTTACTGAGGTCCTGCTGACAATTTGCTGCCAACTAAGTCTGCATCTGTTACAGCTACAATAATCTTGATACTACTGTCAGATCTCACATTTTGGTCTTCTAAAGCTTTTTTAACTGAAGCAATCCACCTAGATCTGGGACTTCCACTTGGTCTTTTTCTGGCCATTGTGGCATCAAATACTTGCTTTGTTTGCTAACCCTTCCCTCTCACATTCTGTTTAAATAGCCATACCACCTGAGATTAACTATGCTCACATATTCTATTCCTTCTTAATATCATTTTTAATATGATACTTCCATGATGCTGTACATTCAATCCTGTAATTTTCATCGGAACTGTCATACTTGTGATTTCTCTAGTAATATCAACTACTTGATTTCTGACCCTGCTTTATATACAGCTCTATTACAGTATTGTGACTGATTTCTCTCTTATTCCATATTAATTTATTCAGCTAAATTCCCACAACACTTTTATTTATTATGTTACCTATTTTCATATTTAATTGTTAACTCTGTTAAAAATTGTTCCTAAATGGACAAAATATTTTACACGCTCTACAGATTCTCCAATCAGGATTTAGCTGACGTTTTCGATGTCATTGCCTATTTCTTATGAAAAACAGGAACAAAAAGAGTAATTTCACAGTCCTTTTATTACAGTAAAACCTCAATACAGCAGACTAATTCAGGCGAGGGGGATGTCCGTTAAATCTGAAAGTCCGTTATATAATAAAGTAGATTTACACGAACATAAACCATTTACCACGAGTAGACAAATGCACACTACCGGGCATGGTGTAGTGCATGTCAGAACATCGGCAGTATGTGTTAAAATTGCCGCAGAAAGTCACGGCACGCAACAAAAGAACCAATAACAGTGCGATTGGTGTGATCACGTGCTAATCATTCACCAAACATGTTTTATGAGCGGTAACTCATTTATGTCGGCTAAATTAGTTTTTCCAATATATGATGGCCTATTCACCAAGATTTGTTAAAAATAACAGGAAATTAATAACAAAAACTAGCCTGTTAATTTAATTATAAGCAAATCTTGGTTAAAAGCATTTTAAAATTAACAGGGTGTTAATTTTCACATGACATACAGACCGGAAATTTTGTCCATTAAATCCAAAGTCTGTTAAATCAAAGTCCGTAAAATCGAGGGTTTACTGTATTATTATTATTTCTGATTTTCATAACAAATTTGTTACAGCAGTTCAATTTAGTTAAAGAAGCTAAATGATACTGGATATGTTTAAAAATAAATCTGCATAAAACAGAGAGAAGAGATTATCTTCAGCATCAATATCAGGTTTAATGCCACTTTTCTTCATAATATAATCAATTATAGATGAGTAACAGTGCAGATAATGCACTCCTCTTCCTTGATTCATGATTGGTTTTACATCCCATCTTCTTCTGCCTCCATCATTTATAACTGCTGACTTACAGCTTACATATAGACGTAATGATATGATATCTTGTTCACACTACACAACTGAAGCATTCTTTTCTCTTGGCATTTGTCTTTTCAGATCGACAAAACAAATACAAATCCTTATTTAATTTCAGTATAATGAAGATATGACATCTTCTTCTTCTTTGAGTATCATCTCCTATCAGAGGTCGGCAACCACCTTGGCAAAATTTGAGCAATCCTCAGTCACTCTGAACAGTCCCTCAGGGCTCATGCCAGTCCACTGGCTGATGTCTCCCAGCCAAGTAAGACTTTCTTTGTCTTCTTTGTCCTCTTCTTTCATTTATCTTCCCTTTTATAATCAAACAAAGCATATTATATTTTTCATTATGAAGTAGGTGAGCGATATATGCAGTCTTTCTTCGTTTTATGGTATCTAAAAGTTCACGTTTTCCCCATTTATTCCGGTACTTCTTGATTGGACGTTTTTGCTGTCCATGGGATTTTTTGACATAACCACATCTCAAAGGATTTAAGTTTTTTTTTTTATTTATTTATTTTTATCTATGTTGTCTTCAAGGTTCAAGTTTCTGCACCATACAGCAGTACAGACCATACATAGCATTCATCTATGCATCCTCTAAGATCTAAATTTAAATTGTGTTACACAGTGTTGATTTCATCAGGAGAAAATATTTTCTTGCCATTTCAATTCTAACTTTTATTTCCATTTCTGGATTGCATTCTCCATTTAACCAGCATCCGAGATTTAAATTTTGTCACTCTTTCTATCTGTTTCCCATTTAAAGAAAGTGCTGAATTAAGAATTGGTTTTTTGCTTATGATCATGAATTTAGTTTTGGTAATATTTATTCTTAATCCCATTTTTTCACTCGCTTCATTCACTAGTTCAGGAAGATTTTGAAGATCCTGAATATTGCCAGCCAGGAGAGCTGTGTCATCAGCATATCGGATGATACTGATGATTTCACCATTTATATTAATCTCTTCCTTTTAAGATTTTTTGAAATATGGCTTCTGAGTATATATTAAGAAGGAGACGCGACAGCACACATCCTTGCCTCACTCCTCGTTTCATGTTAATGGAGTTTGTAATAATGTCATCAACTTGAACAGATGACTTTTGATCAAAAACTTGTTTTCGATGATCCTGATATCTTTACCACCTAATCCAATTCTTTTTAATAATTCAATCATTTTGGTATGTTGGACTTTGTCAAATGCTTTCTCAAAGTTGATGAAACAAATGAATACTTCCTTGTTTTGGAAGTTTTTGGAATAAGATTTGAGAACAGAAAAGAGCCTCTCTCGTTCCCAAGCCAAATTTAGTAATCACTGATGGCGCCTTCACATTTTCTGTATATTCTTTTTTGAATTATTTTCAGAAACATTTTCATTAGTTTTTGCATTTGCTTTTTTAGGTAGCATGATGAAGGTCAACTAACCAGTCTTGACAGATTATGCCTGTATCGTAGATCTTATTAAATAACTTTACTAATATAGTAATGTTGTCACCTCTAATAACTTTACTATTTCTGCTGGTATTCTATCAGAGCCTAAGGTTTACTATTTTTAGCTGAGTTCAGTGCACATTCTACCTCTGATCTTAGAATGCATGGACCTTCCATCTGTTCATAAATATTTTCTGTGTTTTGTCTGTTATTAGTAAAAGTTCTACATATTTCAACCAATATTTTATTCAAATATTGGTTGACATATTTCAACCAAAAAATATGATAAATGTATTTTATCATATTTTTTGGATATTATTTCATCTTTTTTTGTTTTGAAGGATACATAGTTGCTTTTTCTTAAATATACCTCAGGTCTTTTTCAGCTTTTCCTGTAAAAATTCTATTTCTTTGCATTTTTCATTCATCCCGATTTCTTCTGCTTCCTTGATTAATAATTTTATGAACCTCTTTATATTTTGTTGGGCTATTTTTATATGATCTGCATTGATCCACGAGAGAAAGAATTTAGTCAGTTATCCAATTTTTCTTTTTTACTGCTCTATCATGACACAAGATATTAGTACATTTCTCTATGAAGACAGATTTTAATTTGTCCCATGATTAATCAACCCTTATGACTTCATCAGTCTTGATAAGAGCTATCTCTTGATTCAGATCTTGACTCAGTTTTTTGTTTTTATCTCTGGGTTTTTTAACTTTCCTAGATCAAACCTTTTTTGTTGATGTTTTTTAAGTATAGTGTTCAGTCTAAGTTTACAGATGAAAGGTCCACCCATAGATTATGATCAGAAGCAATATCCGCACTAAGATAGGTTTTTGTACTCTTTATGGAATTTCGAAATTGTTGATTAATTAGCAAATAATCAATTTGATTTCCGACTATATTTGCATTATTATTCTGTGATCGCCAAGTATATAGCCTTCGGGATGGCAGCATAAATCGTGTTTGTGATTATTAGTATTTTATGAGCAACATAAAACACTTTAGTAAATCAAAAATATCAACTAGTTTTGCATATTGACAGAGGCACTTCAGCAAGAGTTTGCTTGTATTACAAATAGTTAAAAGAACGAAGGACATGAAGCACATCACATTAAGCAATGAAAGAATAACAGATGAAAATTAAAATAACAATTAATGCATAAAATCAGATGTACAAGTTGGTACTGTTGCATTTTACAATGTAATGGATGCTATAGCAAAGGCCTGCAAACGTGAGATTTTTTGATGAATGAAGTGGGACAGGATGATGCCCTGGTTCTTAGTGCATTGAGTAGGAGTGTGCAGCATTAAAAGAAGTTTCCAAATTTGCTGACAAAACAGTTGTTTGATGTAAGACATTTCTGTTTAGCAAAGTAGCAGATGATCTTCATAAAATGTGTAAAAAATGTGAACAAGATTTCATCATCATCATCAAATTTCTCACATATACCCTCTGAGGGTATACAGTATATTATAATAGCATTACATGAAAAACTTACATCATTAATAACTTCTAATTGACAATTTTACGGTACAATCTGCCTAGATCTTGGTCTTCTGAATCTTTTTCCTGCAATCCTGGCAGAGAGCACTTGTTTTGCTAACCTTTCTTCTCATTCGGATGACCATATGCCAACCCCTTCCCTGAGCTGTAACACATTCCTTAATGCTAACAATCTCACGGTCTTTCCTAATATCTTCATTTTTAATATGTTACTGTCACTGATGTCATTTGTTCTTTATCTTTAATCTTTATCAGAACTCTCCTATCTGTGGTCTCCAGTCTTTGATCAAGTTTTTTTTTTTTTTTATTTCTAGCTTGATGCTCTGATCCGTAACTTTAAAACTAGTTTAAACATGGTCTTAGAATAGAAGCTATTCAATTTTGCCAGAGAATACTGCAGACTTGTAGTGGATTTATTCTGAAGTACATATAAAATCATCTGCATAAACAAATTTTAAAACTAAAACAAAAACTAAGATTAACATTTCCACTTAATATCAGGTTTAAAACCACTTTCTCAGATAATTCAACACATATAGATGATGAATAACAATACATTTATTTATCATAATTTTTCATACAATGCACATCCTTGTCTCACACCTGATTTAACATCAAAATCTTCCTGTACCTCCTTCAATTCTAATTGCAGACTTACAACTCAAATATAGACTAAGTATTACTTGATATAATGTCCCATTTACACTATACACCTGTAGCATTTTGAACAGCTTTTCTCTTGTTGGAAGTTTTTCCAACTTGGTTATACTATAAATTAAAGATGGCAAGAAATTATATTCTTGGTTTAATCCTTTATCCAAGTGTAAGCAAACAAAGTTTGTGCCTAAAGTATTTTCAGGACAGGGCAACTCGTATATTATATAGAGGCTGATGGCTTCACATCACTTGCCTAAGTATCCCATAATGCAAAGTACATATCTTTACGGACATGTATAATGATATTCATTATAGGAAGGGTCACTACCCAGACCGGTTTCGATCTTTATTGAGGTGAAAAAGTAAAGAGTTGCTCATCATAGGCCTAGACTAGTTAGTATAGGGGTGCAAGAGAGCCTGATAGCATTAAGAGAAAGAAAAGACAGGGAGATAGCATGAGAGACAGAGAAAAAGCCTCAACTCTTTTATATCATCATACAGCCAAAGGCAATCAGTTTTCCCTTTTTCACCAATTTCATATAGATGAACAACCAAAAGACCAATCAAAACTAAAGCTCAAAGATGACTGATACCAAGGTGGTTAGCCCCATCTGGGTTAACTGCTTGCAGTTGGCCTTCTCTGCCTGGGATTTGCTCTCCAGTCACTCGTATATAGAGAGTAATGACTTCACATCACTTGCCTAAGTATCCCATAATACAAAGCAGATATCTTTACGGACGAGTTGCCCTGTCCTGAAAATACTTGGATAAAGGATTAAACCAAGAATATAATTTCTTGGCATCTTTAATTTGTAGAATAACCAAGTGAAAAAACTTCAACTCTCTCTAATCCAGGGTATTTTAATAATAAGGTGTGATGCCTTTTGACTACTCGTATATATATATATATATATATATATATATTCGTAAATTATATTAAACCAAAAATATAATTTCTTGGCATCTTTAATTTATAGCTTTTCTCTTGGCACCTTGTCATATGCCTTTTCCAGATATCCAAACTTAAATACAAATCCTAGTTATATTCCCATGATTTCTCCATGTTTTGTCTTAAAGTGAAAAAATGATCCTGACAACCTCTATTTGGCATGAATCCAGCTTATTCTTCTCCATGCATACCTTCCACTATTTTTCTCAGCTGTTTCTGAAGTATTCTTGTATAAATCATATCAGGAACACTCAGTAGGAAAATTCATCTCTAGTTCTTACATTGTTTTATTTCCCTTTTTACAGATGGGTACTATGAGAACTGTTCTGCAATCATCTGGAATTTGACCATCTGTCCAGACCTTCTGAATAATGCATTGCAGTCACTGCAAAACTTGTATTTATACCTCCTTTCCGCATTTCAGGTATTTGATAGCTTCTTCTACTTCAAGTGTTAAAAGATATTCCTGACTGCCTTTCTGTGGAGTGCTTACTACCATCATGCTGTCATTGCTTGTTTTATTTAGCAACCTTTCAAAGTAATTACTATAGATATCTAGAATACATTTATCTTCAGTTTTCATGTAATCTCTATCATCTCTGGTGTACACATCATAGAGATAACATTTCTATGTCTGATAATCATCGACTACCCTGCTGTTTAGATCACCAACAAGGACCAACTTTTACTTTTTTGTTGTTAGCTGCCATATCTAATGCCTTCAAAATTCCTCCTCTTCTTCCTTAAGAAGAGGAGGAATGTTCTCTGCTTGAAACTGCCTACCAATCAAGAAGTTATCCACATATTTAGTGTTGAATACTATAGCTACTTCTTTTTTTCTAATTATTATTGCCTGAATATAACATCTTCTATTTGTTTAGGAAGATCTCACTTTTTTTTTTTTTTTTTTTTTTTTTTTTTTTTGATTCTTTGTTTCAGTAATACCTATCATGTTGATCTGGTACTTATCCAAATCTTCAGCTAGTTCCATTTCTTTTCCATTCATGCTTCTTATGCTGATGGTGCCAATCTTGAATTCTGCTGATGTTGATTTTGGATTTCTTCTAGTAGCTGACTTTCTGCTGTTTGCTCTTGGTTGCCTGATGAAAACAATGAGGGTCTTGTTTAACCGGGATAGCCCAACCAGCATGAAATCCTGCCATGCTGTACCATCATTTTGTACAATGATTTAAGCCAATAAGAATACAATTTGGTTAGCTAAATCCCAAACTGCTAGCCTCATTCTCGTTTTTTTCAGTATCCAGGTAGATACCCAACAGAGTGCAACACAAAGTGATTGACATTAGGTCAGAAGCACTGGTTAGTTCTCCAATTTAACTCCTCCCCTCCCCCACCCCCATCCAAAAAAAAAAAAAAAATCTTTAAAATAGTCTCACATGCAGATCTTTGCAGAATGTCCTATGTAACTATAAGAGTACATGACACATGAATGCGAATCATCTCGTAGATCCCTTCATTCTTGTGGGAGCCACTATACAGTGGTTCTCATAAGAAAGTGATATTATGATTAGTACTACAAGAAGAACTTATGTCTTCAACAACTTACATCATTACTAACTTCCTATCTAGAAGTTTCCTCCAAATCAATCTGTTATCTTTCAAGACATTATCAGATCTTATATTTCTGTCTTCTAAGGCCCTTTTTGCTACATCAATCCACATATATCTTGGTCTTCCTCTGGATCTTTTTCCTGCCAACCTGGCAGAGAACACTTGTTTTGCTAATCTTTCCTCTCTCATTCTGTTTAAGTGACCATACCACTTAAGATTAGCTCTGCTAACATTCCTGGATATTAATAATGTCAAGCTCATTCCTAATATCCTCGCTTTTAATATGATATTGCCATTGATGCCATCTGTTCACACTACTAATCTTTCTCAGGAATCTCATATCTGTGATTTCTAAAGTGTGTCATTTCTAACCCAGCTCTCAGATCCACAAGTTCAAATTGGTTTGAACACTGTCATACATACAGATAAATTTAGTGTTTTGGCTAATTTCTCTCTTATTCCATATAAATTTATTCAGTTGACTTCCTACCATACCAGCTTCGTTGATTCTGTTATCTATTTCCATATGTAATTTACCATATTCACTAAAAACTGCCTAAGTAGATGAAATGTTTTACTTGTTCTACAGGTTCTCTATTCACAATGCAGTTGATAATTTCAATTTTCTGTCTATTTTCATTGTCATCTTATTACTAATTTTCATACCAAATTTATTACAACAGTTATTCAATTTAGTCAGAGAATCTTGCAGACTTGTACTGGATTATATAAAAGTATAACATCATCTGCATAAAGAGCTGAGATTAGCATCTCCAATTTTGATCAGGTTTAATATTGCTTTCCTTCATAATGTCATCCATATAGATGATGAAATAACAGAGGGGATAATGTATATTCTTGTCTGACACCAGGTTTAACATCAAACCATCTTCCTGTACTTCCTTCAATTCTAACTGCTGACTTACAACTCATATAAAGACTAAGTATTGCTTGATATAATACCTCATTGACACCATATTGTTGTCAGGGTCAGATTTTCACTTTACGTCAAATAGTTGAGAAATCATGGGAACATAACAAAGATCTGTATTTGAGTTTTGTAGACCTGCAAAAGGAATATGACAAGGTGCCATGAGAAAATCTATTCAAAATTCTACGGTTATATGGTGTCAATTGGACATTATATCATGCAATACTTAATCTTTATACGAGTTGAAAGTCAGCAGTAAGAATTGAAGGAAGTACAGGAAGATGTTTTGATGTTAAACCTGTTGTCAGACAAGGACTTTGGACTGTATAAATCTTACCAGGAACACTCAGTACGGAAATATCTCTGTAATTCTCACATTCACTTTTATTTCTTTCTTTTTTTTTTTTTTTTTTGATATTTGGGTACTATGACAGCTCTACTCCAATCATCTGGAATTTGTCCCTCTGTCCAGGCCTTCTGAACTATGCAGTGCAATCACTGAAGACATTTATACCTCAACAGTATGAATATGAATTCCTGATTGCATGCCCGTAAAGTATTTTTTACCACTGTGCTGTCATTGCTTGTTTCATTTAGCAATTTTTTGAAATAATTACTCTATACATCAAGGATATCTTTTTCTCCAGTTTTCATGTCATCTTTATCATCTCTAATTCCTTTTACAGCACTCTTTCCTCCATTTCTGAGCTTTTTTAACAGCCTCTAGAATATTTTGCAGCTTCCTGATATTTATTTTCTATGTTCTTACCAAAGTATTCCTATGACTTTTGTTTAGGTATCTTACATTTGTCTCTGTATTCTCTAATAGCACTAGCTGACTTATTTGACAGGAACTTTCAATATACTTTCTTATTTTCCTTCACTTCCTCTTTAATTCCTGTGTCCATCACGGAGTTCTGATTTTTCTATCCTTGCAGACAACCTCACTACATACCTCTCTAGCTGAATCAATCAATGTTTTCTTCCTGTTCTCACACTCTTTCATTATTTTCTTGAATAATGTTTGTGTATTTTAGTCTACAGTTCACATCTGAGAGCTGCTCAACTTCTATTCGCTTTAAAACTTTCTTACATGTTCTTCATTTCAATATGAAATTCAATTTAATCCTACTCAAGACTAAATAGTGATCACTTCCAGTTTCAAATCTTTTGTACACTCTAGTTTCCTGCACCAGTGGAAAAACATCACTATCAACAATATCATAGTCAATGAAACTTTTCTTATTCCATGTCTCTTCTCTCCATGTGAACTTATGCACATTTTTATGTTGGACCATTTTGCTAGTAATAACCAGTCCATGTTCTGAGCAGAAATCCAATAGGTATTTGCAATTATTAGCTTTGCTCTTTTCTTCAAATTTTCCAGTACATTTCTGTATGTCTGACAATCATTCCTTACTCTGCTATTTAGATCCCCAACAAGGACCCACTTTTCCTTTTTCATTGTGTGAGTAGCTTTCTCCAAAGTCTCAAAAAAATTCCTGCACTTCTACCTTAGTAGAACTGACAATAGTCACAAATAAGTCTCATTGTCCAGTTTCTCCATTCTGTTATTTGTCCACATCATTCTAATTGATACTGACTGCCATTCAAAAAGATTAGCCTTGTTTTAAGTGTTGAATACTATAACTACTCCTTCTTTTCCTTGATTGTCATTGCCTGAATATAACATCTTATATTAATTGCTCAGAAAGATTTCACCAGTTTTTGTCTTTTTTTGTTTCAGTCACCCCTATTATGTCAATTTGAAACTTATCCAATTCCTCAGCTAGCTCCATTTCTTTGCCATTCAGGCTTCTTATGATGATGATAGTACGGTGATGTTGAGTTCAGATGTGTTTCAGGATTTGTTCCAGTAGCTGACTTTTCACTGTTCACCCTGGTTCCTTGGCAAAAACAACGAGGGCCATGTTTATTTAATCAGACGACACCTCAGCCGACATGAAATTCTGTCATGTTGTGCCATCATTTTACTTGTGGTTTAGGCCAATAAGAATACAATTTGTCGGCTAAATACCAAATTGCCAGCCCATCCTGGTTCATTCAGTATCCAAGTGGATACCTAACAGGGTCCACCATGAGAAGGTGAGGATAGGACATTTGGTCAAAAGCCTGTCAGTTCTCCACATTCCTTTAAAGGCTATGTGGAAGTCTCCTCTCAGTTATACAGCTTTGACCCTTAAGCATCCCCGGTGGGAGGTCTACAAATTAAAAGTGTCCCAAATCTGTGTGCAGAAAATGCACACAGATTTATATTTTCTGTGTGCATTTAGGTGGATGTTAGCAGATCTTCTAATATGAGATTAATAATAAGAATAAAAAAAATAAATAAAAAACCAAGAAACATCTGGAACAGAGAGGGAAGGAAGTGGATCCTTAGGAGAGCAGACAAGGGAAGCCAGCTTCAAATGAGGCTTGAAAGAAATGCAGAAATTATATTTCTTTAAAGTTACAGCTATTTTTTCTTAAGTGCCCTGAATATAGGGGAATTGCAATGCCATTACTGTAGTCTGTATATTGAGAAAAATGCGAGATAGAGATAATTTGTAGATCTTTTTGGTATTGTCACATTAGACAAGAAATTTTGGCTAATAAAGGTAAGTTCAGCTGTATGGAAAGCCTGGATATAACAGACGTTAGAGGCCCTCTTGGCAAGGATTTTGATGACATCATACTGCTATTGCTGAGAAGAGTGATGATAGGAAAGTTTATGTATGTATCTACCTGTGTAGGTGGGTTTTCTTTAAACTCAGCAAGAAAGGATACCAATCAGCAGACATGTGATTATAGTATCGAAAAAAAGCAGGCTATAGTTATTTTCTTTTCCTATAGTGAACTGGATTCAGGGATGCTGGCTGTTGAGGTTGAGGAGGAGGAAACTGTGTCTGAGCCATGTGGCCAAATAAAGAACACACCATCAACATTTCTTTGCGAAATATAAGGTATAAGAATGGCAGTATCAAGAGCATGTTTTTCAAAATGCTCCGCATAGAAATTGGCTAGAGTAGGTGGAGAGCCCATGGAAGTACTTTGTGTTTAAATACGATATGGTGTTCTTCCAAGAAGTAATCAGTATGGATGGAGGAATTGAAGAGATGAATAATGTTAGGGGAGTATGAAATTGGTTGCAACATAAAAGCAAGTATTTTGGAGCAGTTTTCCATTTCATGTCTGGAATGAGAATAAGACATTTTGTGACAACAAAATTCTTGAACAGGACTGCAAAACATCATTTAACAAATGGTTCAGGTGATGAGTCATTGTAAATCTAGTGGCTGGCCAATGTCAGGTGGATGAAGGCTACTGCCTAAAACCACAGTGGGTGACATATCTCCAATTATCTGCTCTTCTTTGGAGTGCTACTCCAAATAACTATGATCTAACTTCATGTTGGCTACAGGAAATATTAATATATGCTAGGTAACCAGCAGTCTGCATGTCCCCATCCCACAGAACAGAAGAAATGTTTGAAATGGCCCAGGCTCCACATCAACTGGACCCAAGGTCAATTTGGATCAGTACTGTTTACAGACAAGTCCAAATTTGCTCTACAAAGAAATATCAGACATGTTGTTCTGGCATGGAGAGCACCAGGGACATGTTATCATCCCTCTAATAGGCATTTTTGGGACACTTATGGTGGAGGCATCTCTTTGGGCACATAGACCAACCTGTATGTGCTTCTTAACAGAACCACGAATGATGCTGCAACTCATAGAGACAAGTCCTAGATACCTTTGTTCTTCCATATGTGGAAAGATAGGGGAGACATTTATCCTACAAGACAATAATGCTCATCCACATCAAGCAAAGCTCAATGACCAATAACTTCAAGAAGAGACTATCATGAATTGGCTAGCCAGATCTACAGACGTTAATCATAATGAGCATGTCTGGGATGTTCTAGGTTTAATGGCTGAACACCATTATACCATTATAAACAGTATGAAACATCGTTGCGAGTGCTGTATTGCCATGAGAGGTGACCACATTACTTATTAAGGTTAACGATATCATTTTGACCTCTTGTTTATGACCATTGTCTTCATGTACCTATTTGTTACTAAATTAAACTATTTATTTACACTTGTTGTGGGTGTTTTTTGTTTTTCACATCTCATATCATACTGCTTTTCACAGAATTGCATAAAAATTCATCATACAGATTGGGTTATCATAATTTTTCTCTCTGTTCCTTATATGAAAACCAGTGTATATTAAAAAATAAAAAAATCTACAATCAAAGAACCTGCTACAACTCCAAAACAATAAAGAAAATTATCAACCATTTGTCACTGATCACAGAAGAGATGACTCATACAGAATCTCCATGCCATTCAATAAAGGTACTTCAGAACCAATTTCCCATATCCTGAATGAGGTAGAGATACTGAACTCCAAGATATGAGATAGGTTTTTGGTTCCATGATATTGTCTCTGAAAAATAAAATTCTACCTTTACTGCTGCCCAGTCCCATGCAACTGTAAGTTATTCTACTTCAAACATACAAGGGCAATCTTTTTCTAAATGCATCTCTGAACAGCAGGCCTACATTGCCTCAAAGAAACATCACAAACTGAGTCAAGCTGAATATGGAATCCCCAATACTAACAACAGGATAGGATCCTTTGGGATGATACTAAATTATCTGTGTAATTATTTGGTTCCCATAAACATGAACGTCTTTTTAAAGAAAATGTTGAAGTCCTTCTACATCATCCTAACCTCAACTTTAATGATACTTTTCATGCCAGTAGTTTATACTTACCCCCCCCCCCCCACAAACCTCTTTTGGATCATGATATTATATTTTCACTGGACTGTCTTGCGACTGTAAAAAGACATAAAAAGACTCCCTTTACCATGTACCTTCACTGCTGCTAGATTTTTGAATTTCATAATACGCTACACTGAAGATAGTTCACGATACATGTGCTGAAATATCTGTGCTATAATTAACCTTAGTCAATATAACTGTGCTTAATGTGCAACTTTACTTAAATGAATAGCACACAGTTCTCTTCATCAACAAATTTGTGAATAGATTAATAACATTCAAGCTTCTTGGAAGCTCTGATGATTCTATTATTATTTCCTCAATGAAGTGCAAGCTATTTTTGATTAACTATACTGATGTTTCTATGTGGAGCACCAATAGGAGAAAGAGATGTTTGCTAGACTGGAGGTAAGTATCTAGTGTGATGAAAGTGTTGTTGTCATCATCTCCTTGCAGGTTATTCATTACTCATACTCTATCCCTGAATGGATATGAGAACAAGATGCTTAACAATATTTCACAAACCCCACCCAAACATCGATAAAAGAATAAGAGTTCAAAGATACAGGCATCTTTTTTTATATCTGCATGTTATGGATAAAATCTCTCAGTTCCTTCAAAGTTGTGACATAAAAGTGGCTTTCGTTTCACTATTCAAGTTCTCCAGATAATTCCAGCCTCCAAAACTCATCATCCCCACTCCTAAAAAAAGAAGGCAGGAAGTCTACAAGATTCACTGTTTATGAAGCATTTGCAATGTTGATCAAATCAGATGCTCCAGAGATCTGCATGGCAGAGCCTTTTAAAATTACCAAAAAGAAAAGAAAACATAAATCTGGTTTAGCTTCCATACATCAAATGAAGACCAGTGGTACTTAAAAACAGAAATGCCTTACACTGAACATAACTGTTTTTTCAGGAAATTTAAGGTGGCTAATCCCTATCTCTTCCAAATTCTTGTTATAAGTATGCATGTATAAACTTTACCTAGAATACTCATTGGGGAAACTGCTTTGTAATTCTCTTTCTCTTTTTATAAAGAACCACAGAAGCTTAGCTACAATCATCTAAAATTTGATCTGACCAGGAAATCTGAATTATGCAGTGCAGACACTGCAGAATATTTATATTTCCATATCTGATAATTTTTAGTAAATATCATCTAATCCAGTGGTCTTTCCACATTTAATCACTTTGATGGCTTTTCTACTTCAAGTTCTGATATATGCTCCTCACCACATTCTCCTTCCTTATTTTCTACTGGTGTTCTGTCACTGCTTACCTCTTTTAACAAATCTTTAAAGTGACTACACCTGACACCCAGAACATCTTTATTTTCCATGGTCGGTCACATTCATTATCTGATTTCTTTTGAAGTATTCTGTCCTCCATTTCTAAGCCTTTTCAATAACACCTACAACATTTTGCATCTTCTTACCACCATTTTCCCATGACTTGTTTAGCTACATTTACATATAATTTAGCTTTCTTACATTTTCTATAATTTTTGAAGGACTCATACTGACTTACTTGCCAGGAACTATCAATATGATTACTTTTATTACTTTTTTTTTTTCTAGGATTGTCTCTTTAACGTCTTACGCACACCATGAAATTTTCTGATTTTTCTATCCTTGCAAACAACTTCACTACATGAATCCCTGGCCGAATCAATGAATATTTTCTTTGGAGTTTGCTGATGACTCTTAAAGGTGTGTTAGTTCCTTTCATTTTTTTTTTCTTTATTATTTGTGTATTTGTCTCTACACGTCATCCCTGAAAGCAGCTTTACTTTGATTCTTCTTAAAACTTCATATATATTTTTCAATATAAAGCTAATTCTGATCTTGCTGAAAACTAAATAGTGATTACTTCCTATTTCATATCCCCTGTATACTAAACCATAGTGAAGATAATCACTATCAACAATAACATAATCAACAGGAATCTAGCTCTCACTCAGGAGACCTTAGTAAAGATCAAAACTGGGTGGTGGTCCTCCCATAATGCATAGTATTATGTACGTCTAAAAGGACGTGTGCTTTGCATTAACAGACACTAAGGCAATTAATGTAAAGTCATCAGCCTCTATATTCAAGTAGTCTAGCCAAATAAAAAAAATGCAAACTTTTTTTTTTTTTATGTTGCTCACACATGAAAGGTTATTTGAAAACCTATAGTACATTTTGTACCATGGGTGGACTAAGGATTTTTTTTCTATTTTTTTTAATCAATTTTATATATATATATTTTTGTATTTTTAATTTATTTTTTACACAGTCCAGAAACCCTGCTTTACAGACCAAACATCGGAACCTTTTCAAGCCACTTCAGGTCTCCAACAAGCAGGGCAGTGGTCTCACAGTGGGCGATGAAATTCATCTATGTTTGCTTACACATGAATAAGCCATTAAACAAGAATATAATTTCTTGGCAAGTTTCATTAATTTGTTATCAAGTGAAACCACTTTCTACAATATTTCTTATTTCTTGTGTGTTCTGTCTCATGGGACTGGATGAAACTGTCCAGTGATGGAGTAACTGAGTGCTCGGCATTAGACCCTTCTCTTGGAATATCTGTAGCATCACCTGGTGCTGCTACAGACCAGGTGATGGAATAGATGGTGGAGATAGTATGCATAAACAAATTGATGAAATGAGTGGAAAGAGGGTAATTATTATGGGGTATTTCAACTATGGTAACATTGATTGGAAGGAGGAGAGGACACATGTGAGGAAGGAAATGGATTTTATTCAATTATTAAGGGATAACTATCTAAGACAGCATGTAATTGAAAATACAAGGGATGTGAGAGTGCTTGACCTGGTAATAGATCTCAGAATTTGACTGTAATGAATAATGACCATGTTGCCGCCTATTGGTGAGAGTGATCATAAGGTCTTGACCTGGAAGGTGGCTAAAGGTGTGGAATTTTCGGTTAATACAGGGTATATGTGGAATTACTGTGCTGGCAAGTATGACAAGCTTAGGAGATTGCTTGGATCAGTGCCATGGCATGTACAACTACAAGTGCTGGATGTCGATAGAGCATGGGAAGTGGTCAAGGAGCATTTACAGGAAGTTATGGCTGATTGTATACCTAGGGTCCGAATAGTACAACAAGTAGGCGTTAAATGGATGAATAACACCATTAAGCTTGAGCTGCAAAAAAAGAAACAACTGTGGAGGGAATTTAAAGAGAAAGGTGACCTGCAGGCACACGAACGGTATAAAGTGCAGGCCAGAAGAGTAATGAGCGTGGTAAAAAAAAGCAAAAGCGGATTATGAAAGGAAACTAGCTATGCAAGCTAAAGAGAATCTCAAACAGTTCTTTCAATATGCTGCAAGCAAGAAAATAACTGTACATGGCAAAATGATTTTAAGGAATGACGATGGTAAGGAGGTCACTGAATCAGTCGATATAGTGGAATTACTGAGCGAGCGCTTTGCAAGAGTATATCATCCAGGTGGTGACATTGAAAAAATGAAGGAACCATTAGTTTATACGGGAATTGTGATGAATAAAGTGGAGGTGAATAGTCTATTACAGAACCTTAATGTGAATACATCTGTGGGATAGGATGGTATATTGGCACGGGTCTTACGTGAAGCGGCTAAAGAATTATCAGTGCCCTTGACCATGTTGTTTAATTTGAGTTTCGGGTCTGGCTTAGTCCCAAAGGTGTGGAAAGAGGGGAAAATAGTTTCACTGCATAAAGGAGGATCCAAGACTACGGTTGCAAATTACCGACCGATCAGCATATCAGGAGTCGTTGTCAAGGTCTTGGAGAAAGTAGTCAAGGGAAAAATACAGGAATGGATTGATGAAAATGAGATACTGTACGGGGGACATTATGGCTTTGTGAAGGGTAGATCATGCCTCAGTAACTTGCTCAGGTTTTCTAACAACGTGACGGCTGAACTGGATAAGGGTAATGGGTTTACAGTGATACTTCTGTACCTGGCAAAGGCCTTTGACAAGATACCACATGGAATTCTAATCTGTAAACTACAACATATGGGAATGGATATAGGGTTGGTAAAATGGATAGGTGGTTGGTTGATGGAGAGATATCAAAGAGTAGTTTATTCAGGAGTAGAGTCCAAAAGACGGTGTGCTGTAGGGTTCTGTTTTTGGACCACTGCTGTTTAATTTGTTCATTAACGAAATAGGGAAGGATCTAAGAGGAACAGTTCATTTGTTCACTAATGATGCCAAGTTGGGTAGGGCGATAGTGAATGCAGAAGATGTCAAAATCTTGCAGGATGACTTGGATAGATTGGAGTTCTGGGCTAAGGAGAATGGATGTCAATTTAAAGTGACAAAATGTAAGGTTATGCATTTTGGGGTGAAAAGATTAGCAGCAGTATACCACATTGGTGGAACTGTACTCCAGGAGATTGATGAGGCCAGGGACTTGGGAGTGTTGGTGGATAGGAAGATGAAGTTTAGGGGGACACATTGCAAAAGTTGCTAAATCAGCTCATCAACTCACTTGGTTGTTGAAAAATACCTTGACAAGCAGAGACAAGCAAGTTATTGTACCTCTGTACCGAGCCTTGATAAGACCTCATCTCGACTACTGTGCCCAGATTTGGTCACCTCGGTTCCTTCTTGATGGGGAGAAGGTGGAGAGGATCCAGAGGCGAGTGACTAAGATGATAGCGGGTCTATGGAATGAACCATATGAGAACAGGTTGAAGATTTGTGGGTTGCAGAAATTAGTTGATAGGAGGAAAAGGGAGATATGATTGAGACATTCAAATTGCTAAAGGGTTTCTATAAGATAAATTCAGAGGATATTTTTGAGATCAGGACTGGTGGTAGGAGAACTAGGGGACACCTATGGAAGCTGGGCAAGAGTGTGGTTAGCAGGGGTGTTAGAGCTGGGTTCTTTACTTTTAGAGTGGTAAATGAGTGGAATAAGCTGCCAGAGTCTGTTGTGGGTGCTATGACGGTGAGTGAGTTCAAAGCAAGGTATGATAGATACTGTGAGAATGTCAAATAGTTGTGTGGACATGATGTTTAGGGCCTCCCTCGATGAGTCTAAGGACTCCCTGGAGTCGCCCGTAATAATAATATCTCAGGTGCACAGCATGCTGGATGGTTAGTCAACCAGCAACTAACAGCTGACTCAGAACTGGCACAAACAAGGGGAATCTGATCGCCTAGTTGAAACAAACTATTGTGATGACTATTGACACAATTCAGAGCATGGACAGTGCTCTGAACATGTAGGTGAAAGAAAACCAACGGTACAGGTAACCATGAAACTCTTCTTGGATATTTGGAATTGACATTCTTGGCCAAATTCACGGATAAACTAGGAAAGTTCTATTCCATTAGGGACAGGCCTCACATGTGCTTCGCTGTGAGGCAAGAAGACTCAGAGAAGTGCTCCAAAAATGTGGAGTTGGTTGTTCATACTGTCTCCCATAGTCTTTATTATAGACAATAAAGATTCTCTAGCATTAATATTGCTAGTCAATAGAAATAACCCTGATACCCTACATTCCACTACACTTGTAATCATAAGGTGCCCCTGATATTCTCCTCCCCTGTGCCTCACACACACACACACACACACACACACACACACACACACACACACACACGCACACACACACACACACAGAATCATCACGATCCCCTTTTACTGAATCTCAAAGCAATGGTGTGCTTCTTAAAATGAGTTGGTAAAATTAAAGAGAAGAGAGAAACCATAAGGTAAAACTCTACCAATGATGCAATGCAAAAAGAACCTCTAATAGGTTTAAGGCAAATAATAGTCTAATGTGGTGCATACACAGTAGAGATGATTATAAGAAAGATAGTTAAGCTGGTATGTAAGTTAGCAATAAGTTGAATAAATCAGAATGGGGTTCATATTCATATGCCTGTTCAAATTATCATCAGAAACTGATGCAATTCAACTGGGTACATCCAAGACTGGCTCTGACTTGGTGTGCAATGTTTCAAACACTGCAACTGGCAATAATCAATAACTACTAACAGTGGAATAAATATAGCTTACAGTAGTGAGGCTGTTCAGGCATGAACTGAATGCTTTAGGCTTGTACCCACATGTAAAATGAATGTCTTTAAGTATACATTTGGAATGATGACTGAATCAAATCAGAATCCTTTCTAGCCAATGCAGCAATAACATTCATGCTTAGTGTACTGAAAGGAAGGACTAGACAGAGTTACTTTTATACTGTTATAGTATGATAATAATGGTGACTTGTAGGTATAAGTCTCAGCATCAATAACAGTCAATCTCAGAAGAACTGCCACTATACTGCAATCTATTGAGACTCATCCTCTTGACTTTGTATGTTGCATACTGAATCTATTCTATTTGACATGTTTGCATTCAAGAAGATCACATTAATGTATTCAACTACAGCTACTCCTTTCTTTCTCCGATTACTATTAACAAATCATAACATCTTATAATTATTTATCAATATCACGTTTTAAACTTCTCCATCTTGTTAAACATTATAATTCATCTACAAATTACACTTGTTGTTCATTGATGTTCCTCGTGCTGATGGTGCTTGTCTTCAATGAGTGTGTTCCAGTAGCCAACTTTTTTTTTTACAGTTTGCTCTGGTTTCCTCAAGAAAATAATAAGTTGTTTAACTATGCAACATCCCAGCTGGCTTGATATCTCATTGTGCTATACCACCATTTTTTTTTTTTTTTTTTTTTTTTTTGCTTAAGATGCAAATACAATTTGGTTAGATATTCCCAAATTGCCATTTTCCATTCAGTAAGAAGAAAAGTTACAATTATTTGTTTATTCTTGTCATTTTTTTTTTTTTTTTGAATTAAAGTTCAGTTTCCGAATATTAGGATACTAGTTAAAGTATTTATTTGAATCCAGAAAAAAAAATTAAATCAGTTCTGCATCCATTCAGGTTTTTTAGATGTAAAAAATTATGTGTATAATCAATACAAATAAAATACATACATACATGTAAATAGTGCCTTTAGCTCCACCTTTACTAGTCTGCATAACACGGCTTAAAAGACTCTGTTTTAAATATTGTGGATCTACTTCCATTAAAGAAGCTGCTATCTGAAGTGACTGATCAGAGTGATTTGCCATCCGACAGCCACCTTTGCTGTCATCAGAATTGTCTTCAAATGTAACATTTCCTAGATGGAGTACTGCAGCAACAACAGTATATATATTAAGCCTCTCCTTTTGATCAAGCCCTGAAAAAAAGAAACTTGATTTATTCTCTAAATTATTCTGCAGGCTCATAGGCAAATGCATTCACAATGTACTTATTTCATCACTCATACAAACAGTAATACTTTAGACTTTGGAGATAATCTGAAATACTTAAGTCAGAATTACAAACCTCTTGGTAGTAAAATGGCATGTTTTACAGTCCTCAAACCCCTTTGGGGACTGTTTGTTATGTTAAAAAAAATAAATAAAGTACAGATGTTAAGTTCCTCAATATAAGTTTTAATTATAATTGTACTGCACTTATAAGATGCTTGTTAATTTAATAATTTTTATTTATACACTCATCAACATCAAATAATTGGCAGGTACCCTCAAGGGGTGTACAGGATATGTACACCCCTTGAGGGTGTACATATCCTGGCATTCCTAAAACGCTGCCGGGATAATCATGTCATCCCGAACTGTGTGAAATTTAAACACCGCTTCATCTCACAGAAAGCTCTCCGTATTTACAACCGTGCTAGCCAGGCATTACTTCGGGAGCAAATTACCGCTACACGCGGTTCCCTAGCCGACATAAACAGAGCTATTTCAACGCTAGAAAATGAGCTTTCACTTACGCTGAATCACGAGCTTTGGTCGATCCTACATGACGTCTCGTGTACGCCAGCTAAAAAAGAATTTGAACGAGTACGGAGCCGACATATCAACAAGTTTGATAAATTAATAAAGAACTCAGCGTCCAAACCTAAACTACAAACCGACACTGTTGTTAACCTTTCGTCAGCTACCTTAAAGCCAGAAGCACTCCACGCTCTGTCACGTGGTCACAACTTCACCATTGCTCCTAAGAAATTACCGGCCGAGGAATTAATGATCCAAATTGAACGCGGGATTCGCCAACTTCCAAACCACATCGCCAACGATATTAGATTGGATGTAGCCTGTGTTCTCAATAAAGCAAAACCTCCAAAATCCAACATATCCATTAGTGAATACAAGGCACTACAAGAATTGAAGAGAAACAAAAAAATAGTGATCACCAAAGCGGATAAGGGGAACGCCACTGTGGTACTCAATCTTAAAGCTACACAGGTAAGCTCGAGGCTTTATTATTAGATCGTTCCACTTACCTCCCTATTGATTACAATCCCACCAACTCACAAATTAGAAAACTTCATAGGCTCCTTAAGAAGGTCACTTCTTGGCCTGTGGAGATTACTAACAGACTAAAACCCTATAACTCTAGACCCCCCCGCATATATGGGCTCCCAAAAAATACACAAAGAAAATGTGCCATTACGTCCCATAGTGGATGGCATTGATTCCCCCACTTACAAACTAGCCAAGCATTTAGCCAAAGCGCTCTCACACTATACTGGCAATACACCATCACACATAAAAAACTCAGCCCACTTCAAAGCCAGTATAGAAAACCTTACATTCCAATATAATGACATAATGGTCAGTTTTGATGTCTCCTCCCTATTCACGAATGTCCCCCTCAAAGAAACCTTAGAGCTAATCCAAGCTAAATTTCCTCCCGATATCTCAGCCCTATTTCAGTTTACAATGAACTCAGGCTATTTCGTTTGGCAGGAAAAATTCTACAAACAGATAGAGGGGACAGCCATGGGTTCACCACTTTCCCCACCCTTGGCTAACTTCTTCATGGAGACGTTTGAAGAGAAAGCCTTAAACTCAGCCCCACAAAAACCTACCATATGGCTTCGCTACATTGATGATGTCTTCGCTATTTGGCCACATGGCCCGGATTCACTCCTCTCCTTCCTAACACACTTAAACAACCAACACCATAGAATCAAATTCACCATGGAAAAAGAGGAAAACAATAACTTCCCCTTCCTAGATACACTAGTCACCCGCCAACCTGATGGAACTTCGGTTTTCTCAGTTTATAGAAAACCCACCCATACAGGCAGATACATTCACCAACAATCCCACCCCCCCCCCTCACAACAATATGGAGTTATTAAAACATTATTCAATAGGGCAAAAATAATCTGTTCTAATGATCAAGCCCTAACCACTGAACTAAATCACATCCGTGACACTTTCTCAGCCAACGGCTACCCCCTCCAAAAAATACTTAACCCAGTTATCCACAACCCACCACCCCCTCCCCTTCACAAAAAAGATTACTCTAAATCCATCACCATTCCCTACATCCAAGGCACCTCAGAAAAAATCAATAAAATCTTAAAAAAACATGACTTGACAACTTGTTACAGACCACATAGAAAACTGGCATCCCTTATCCGCTCCACCAAAGACCAACTACTTCCCCTAGACCTACCTGGGGTATACCAGGTCCCTTGCAGCTGTAAACTGTCCTACTTTGGCCAAACAGGCAGGACAGCAAATATCAGAATATCAGAACACAAGGATTACATCCGATTTCACCAGTACAGTCACTCTGGGCTTGCAGACCATGCTCTTTATACTCGCCACAGAATAAGATGGAAGAAAGCCACAGTAATACACCGCAGCAAGTTCAAGTATGAAAGACTATTCATGGAATCAGCCTCGGCCCTTAGGAACATGCCAAACCTCAACAAATTTGGATGCATGAGACTGCCCCAAATTTGGGAAACGTTTATCAGAAGAACTTCAGCCCAAAGGCCAAGAACTACCAATATAGCCCGCCAGGGGGCACCATCAGGACTTTAGGAAAATGCTAGCTTCCTAGCTTTAGTCTCATTTGCTGTTATTAGTACTTGTGTGCACGTGTCTTAGTAGTAAGTTCCCAAGAAGATGGCAACGTGACGTTCGCCGAAATATCGGAAAGTATAAATTAAAGTTTATTTAATCTATATTTCTAGTATACGCTGTCAATTCCTTAAATATTAGTTATCATCTTCCTGTACTTCCTTCAATTCTAACTGCTGACTTACAACTCAAATAAAGACTAAGTATTGCTTGATATAATGCCCCGTTGACACCACATAACTGTAGCATATTGAATAGCTTCTCTCTTGGCACCTTGTCATATGCCTTTTCCAGATCGACGAAACTTAAATACAGATCTTTGTTATATTACCATGCTTTCTCAACTATTTGTCGTATAGTGAAGATCTGATCCTGACAGCTTCTATTTGGCCTGAATCCAGCTTGTTCTTCACCAAGCTTTTCTTCCACAATTCTTCTCAAGTATACTTGCATAGATCTTGCCAGGAACACTCAGTAGGGAAATACCTCTGTAATTCTCACATTCAGTTTTATTTCCTTTTTTATATATGTGTACTACGAGAGCTCTACTCCAATCATCGGGAATTTGCCCCTCTATCCAGGTCTTTTGAACTATGCAGTGTAGCCTAAGACTTTTATACCACCATACTTCAGCATTTCTGGTCAAATATCATCTATTCCTGCTGCCTTTCCACATTTCAAGCCTTTGATGGCTTTTTCTACTTCAAGTATGGATATGTATTCCTGACTGTGTGCCTGGTCAGTGTTTTTTACCACTGTGCTGTCATCACTGCTTGTTTCATTTAGCAATTTTTCAAAGTAGTTACTCCATACTTAAAGGATATCTTTTTCTCCCATTTTCATGTCACCTTTATCATCTCTAACTCCTTTTACGGCACTCTTTCCTCCGTTTCTAAGCTTCTTCAACAATCTCCAGAATATTTTGCAACCTTCTTGATATTTATTTTCTATATTCTTGCCAAAGTCCTCCCATGACTTTTGTTTAGCTAGTTTTACACAGTGTTTAGCTTTCTTACATTTGTCTCTGTAAGAGAATACATCCTTGTGCTCTTAGAGAAAAAGAGCACAAGCTGACTTATTTGCCAGGAACTTTTGATATGTTTTCTTCTTTTCCTTCACTGCCTCTTTAACTTCCTGTGTCCACCATGGAGTTCTGATTTTTTGATCCTTGCAGACAATCTCCCCACATGCCTCTCTGGCTGAATCAATCAGGGTTTTCTTCAAGGCTTGCCACTGAATCTGCAAGGCTTGGTTCCTGTTCTCAAACTCTTTCATTTTTTCTTCAATAAGCTTTGTGTATTTTAGTCAACAGTTCATATCTGAGAGTTGCTCAACTTTTATTCGCTCTAAAACTTTCTTACATGTTATTCTTTTCAATATGAAATTGAGTTTTATCCTGCTCAAGACTAAATAGTGATCACTTCCAATTTCAAATCCTCTGTACACTCTGGTGTCCTGCACCAGGGAGAAAACATCACTATCAACAATAACATAGTCAATGAGACTTTTCTTATTCCTTGCCTCTTCTCTCCATGTGAATTTGTACACATTTTTATGTTGGAACATGGTGTTAGTAATAAACAGTCCATGTCTTGAGCAGAAATCCAACAGGTATTTGTCATTATTATTAGCTTTGCTCTTTTCTCCAAATTTTCCCAAAATAAGTTTGTATGTCTGACAATCATTTCCTACTCTGCTATTTAGTTCCCCAACACGGACCAACTTTTCCTTTTTCATTGTGTCAGTAGCTTTCTCTAGAGCCTCAAAAAATTCCTCCACTTCTACCTTAGTAGAACCGTCTGTGGGACCATAGGCACAAATAAGTCTCATTGGCCAGTTCTCCATTCTCATATTTGCCCACATTACTCTACTTGAGATTGACTGCCATTCAAGAAGATTAGCCTCGTATTTTGTGTTGAATACTATGACTACTTCTTCTTTTCCTTGATTGTTATTGTCTGAATATAATATTTTGTATTTATTGCTCAGAAAGATCTCAACAGTTTTTGTCTTTTTTGTTTCAGTCACCACTATTATGTCGATCTGGTACTTATCTAATTCCTCAGCTAGCTCCATTTCTTTGCCATTCAGACTTGTTACGTTGATAGTACCAATCTTTAACTCTGGTGATGTTGAGTTGGGGTGTGCTTTCAGATTTGTTCCAGTAGCTGACTTTTCGCTGTTTGCCCTGGTTCCCTGGCGAAAATAACGGGGGCCTTGTGTAACCGAACGACGCCCCAGCCGGCATGAAATTTTTTCATGTTGTACCATCATTTTGTATATTGGTTTAAGCCAATAAGAATACAATTTGGTCAGTTAAATCCCAAATTGCCAGCCTATCCTCGTTCGTTCAGTATCCAGGTAGATACCCAACAGGGTGCACCATGAGAAGGTGAAGATTGGACATTAGGTCAGAAGCCCTGGTCGGTTCTCTGCATTCCTTTAAAGGCTATGTGGAGGTCTCCTCTCAGTTATACAGCTTTGACCCTTAAGCACCCCTATTTATACACTTTATATTTTAAAATAAAGTATATTACCAATATATGGAGTAAAACAATATTAGTTAGAATTAATGATTGCGTTGATAACTTCACTCTGTTCATTGTGAGTCAAGGCAGATAGTTTTTGCTCATTAGATTTCTTTATCAATTTCTGGAGTGCCTGAAAGTTGTACATTCACATACACTTTTCTTCCATTCTCTCTCTCTAATCTCAAATCACATTCATAGTTTTGCTGGTGACAGTACTCTCCATTCCATTTTTTTTTTTTTTTTTCATTCAAGAAAACATTGTAAGGCTCAAATGATTTAAGCTTCAAGAAACTCATATGATTATAATACATAACTATGCAGAAAATACTATATAACTATTGGAATGAAAGATTAACAGGAATTAAACTCAAAACATTAAAATGGCACATGACAATAATTACTGCTTATGCATAAGAACAGAATGGAAAGAAAGGGGAAAAAGTGACACACACTATAAAGAATTGCAGAATGTAATAAACATAACAAACAAAACATACTTTATTACTAGCAGGAGATATAAATTCCAGAATATTAAACAGAAAACTCAAAATAAATAAATAAATGATTATAGGTAGATTTGGTGAAGATATCTGTAATTGAAATGGATGCAAACTATGAGATTTTGAAATTTATAATATAAGAAATAATGAACTCTATATGTTAAGTCAGAGAATATAAAATTTAAACTATTTCAGTTTATCCTAGATAAAAGACTTAAATTTTTACTTTAAAATTAACAATTGAAAAGAGAAGAGAATTTCAAAAAGAGACACACATATGGCTTTTATTGATTGTGAATAAACTTTTAATAAAATTAACAGACACAAATTGCTTATTCTTGTAGATAAGCTAATATGTTTGTTAGACATAGCTTCTAATTTGCAACATTGCCACAATATAAGTAGTATAAAGAAAGGCAACTGAAGTTGGTCCTAGAGTCATAAAAGGTGACCCCCCCCCCCCCCAGTGGGCTAAATCGGGTTGTCTTGGCAGTTTGGCTGACGGACTTAGAATGTATATAAGAAATAATGAACTCTATATGTTAAGTCAGAGAATATAAAATTTAAACTATTTCAGTTTATCCTAGATAAAAGACTTAAATTTTTACTTTAAAATTAACAAGTGAAAAGAGAAGAGAATTTCAAAAAGAGACACACATATGGCTTTTATTGATTGTGAATAAACTTTTAATAAAATTAACAGACACAAATTGCTTATTCTTGTAGATAAGCTAATATGTTTGTTAGACATAGCTTCTAATTTGCAACATTGCCAAAATATAACTAGTATAAAGAAAGGCAACTGAAGTTGGTCCTAGAGTCATAAAAGGTGACCCCCCCCCCTAGTGGGCTAAATCGGGTTGTCTTGGCAGTTTGGCTGAGGGACTTAGAATGTATGCTTCCAATGTATGCTGGTCTTTGGTGGAGCAGATAAGAAATTGGCATTTCTTATCTGCTCCACCAAAGACCAGCCACTTTCCCTAGACCGACCTGGAGTATAACAGGTCCCTTGCAATTACACAGTCCTGCTATGGTCAAACAGGCAGGACAGCCAATATCAGGATATCCAAACACTAGGATTACATCTGGTTCCACCAATACAGCCACTCAGGACTTGCTGACCATGCTTTGGACACCACAGGATAAGCTGGAAGAAGGGCACCTTATTACACACAGAAAGTATGAAAGACTATTTCTTCTCTCTAATCTAATCTCTCTAAAAAACTTTACAAACCTCAACAAATTTGGGTACATGAGAATACCCTAAATTTGGGAAGCATTCATAGTCAGACAAATGGCCAAGGCAATCCAATTTAGTCCATAGGATGGACTTCTGTTACCTTTCTTCAGCCTCACTTGCATATTGTAGTGCCTGCATGAATACACCATCATTGTTTTGAGCTCCCTGAAGATGGCAACGTAACATTGCTGAAATATAGGTAGTTCTTAAAGTTTTTATAATTAATAATCTAGTTTATGTTGTCATTTCCTAAAAAAATTGTTTAACATATTCGCTCAACCTGACAAAAGGTGAAGGTGGCAAGTAAGAGAGTTTTGATTACCCTGACATGAAGGTGTTAAAATATTAGCTGATTTAAATATACACAGGATTAATATTATATATATATAGTTAAACACACGATTCAAGAAATGAAACAGCAGTCAAATAAGAAGAAATATCAGAATGGAGAGAGAGAGATATAAAGAGAAGTATAGCAGAAATGTGCTTTACTGTCCGACCACAGATCCGAGACCCTAGTCTGGCAACGTGCCAAGAAGAGTTAATTCATGTTGAAGGGGAAAAAGAAATAAAGGATGCACAAATTGGTCCCCAACACGTGATATCACGTGCTTTATACATAAAATTTTCGAACTGTTATACAAGCAAACCAGTTACCACTTTAAAAACTACAATGATCATAAAAGAAAAGTTAATTTTCCAACGTGTAATAAACAATTACATAAAAAAAATAATAAACAACTCATCTCACAAAACGGATTGATTACCCTATTATCGGAATGGATTCACCTTCTTTTGATATGCACAGAAATGTCGAAGGGTCTCGCATCTGTGGGTGTACTGTAATAGTTGTATTTTTTTTACTATTGTTATAATACTGTTGTAAATTAATAAAATTGTAAAATTATTCAATAGAATTTATGATACTTTAAACTACCTTCTGACTGGATGAAGTCAATTTTCATTGCATTGCCTAAAAAACCAAATACAAAAACTTGAAGATTTTAGATTGATTATTCTAATGAGTCAGATTCAAAATATTCCTAAAAATTATTCATAACAGAATACACCAAAAATGTGATGATTTCTTTAGTGAAACTCAGTTTTGTTTCACAAATGGAAGAGAAGCACTTTTTTGCTATGTATCTAAGCACAAAGACGGAGAGAACAACAAACTGACCTTTATTTATTCTATTGATTTTGAAAAGGCTTTTGATAAGGTCTGGTATTAAACTCATAAACATCTTAGAACAACTAGGCCTAGATAACAATTTCTACTGGAGACTTACTGCATCTGTCCTAACAGACAACATCAGGACAAGCAATATAAATTGCAAGAGGAGTGAGACAAGGATGTGTACTATCTCCACTTCTGTTTAACATCTACTCAGAAGTCTTATTTCTCAAGACTTTAGAGGGAAGAAAGAAAGGAAGGATAATTATAAATGGCCAATTAATAAATTGGCCATTTATAATTAAACAGACAACATCAGGACAAGCAATATAAATTGAAAGAGGAGTGAGACAAGGATGTGTACTATCTCCACTTCTGTTTAACATCTGCTCAGAAGTCTTATTTCTCAAGACTTTAGAAGGAAGAAAGGAAGGAGTAATTATAAATGGCCAATTAATAAATTGGCCATTTATACGCTATGCAAACGATACTGCTTTAATCACGACAAATATTCAATATCTTCAACTACTTCTAAAACGTGAACAAAGAAAACACAGAAATGGGCCTAAAAATTAACACAAAAACTTATAGGCAACAACCCTTCGATAACAGTTAACTTAATTCTAAATAAAAATAAAATTGAACAAGTGCATGGGAGTCCCATCTAGCCGCTTGTATATTTTTCCTTTCCAAAGGAAAGGAATGTAAAAATAAGCAAGGGTGAGGACTGATTAAAAAAAAAAAAAAAAAAAAAAAAAAAAAAAAAAAAAAAAAACATAATTTTAAAAAAATTAAAAACTCGGTCCAATTAAAATACTCAGAATTAATTATGGTCAATGAAAGCTAAAAAAAAATTTTTTAGCAGCAACTTCAATTGTGAACAATACCAACAGGGCTGTCCATACACAAGTTATTCAAGAGCTATAACAAGATGGATTTTAATGAAATTCTGCATCTGGAATTCTTTAAAAAAATTGTTGAGCCTTCCTAATTTCAGTTTCAATCAGACCATTTTCAAGGGCACAAAAATACAAAGCATATCAAAATTGTATATTTCAGTAACTTCACAATGGCTGAATGAATCAACAAAATTTTAGATTTATCACATTCATGATAAGATATTTGTGATTCAATTTTGATTTTAAGTGGAACATTTTGATCAACAAAATGATTCAAACTGACTTAAAATATAAAGAGCCAATAGGCTTCAATTCGGCAATGTGACATTATTTAAATTAAGGGGATATTAAATCCCACATTGTTTCAAAAACAAAAAAGAAACTCAAAGATCAGAATCAAAGAGTTTCATGCAGAATATAATAAACTATATAAAAGTATCAGCGAATACTAGCTAAGCCAAAGCACGTAGTCCAACACTAGGGCAACTCGTTGCAAAGGTGGGGAAAGTTCTGATCGTTATTCTTAGTATATCCCATAATGTAAAACCCATCTCCTAGGAGATGTATGATGTTATACATTATGGTGGAAGGTCACTACCAAGACTGGTTTCAACCTTTATTGAGGTCTCATCAGTGAGTAGGCAGACCAAATTAATACTAAGGGTGTAGCGAAAAGAACTTATATACTCTGCTATACGAGTTGTCAAAAAGGTGCACCCATTAAATTACTTAATGTATAACATCATACATCTCCTAGGAGATGGGTTTTACATTATGGGAAATACTAAGAATAGCGATCAGAACTTTCCCCACCTTTGCAACGAGTTGCCCTAGTGTTGGACTACGTGCTTTGGCTTACGCTAGTATTCGCCGATACTTTTATATAGTTTACGATATTCAGCATGAAACTCTTTGATTCCGATCTTTGAGTTTCTTATTTGGTTTTGAAACAATGTGGGATTTAATATCCCCTTAATTTAAATAATGATTCAAACTGATATTAATAACTCCATGCTGGCTGAAAATTAATGAAGTTTGTTATTTAGGGTCACTATTAAAATTTGTCAATTGAATTTTAGTTTCAATCAGGCCATTTATAGTGGCAAAATTAGGCAGTATGTGTCTAAAGTATATAGGCCACAAATGGGTCATTAATAAATGCACTATAATTTTTGATATGCTTGCTGAATTTTTACAGAGTACCATCACTTGATAGAACTCTTTGAATAATCTAAATATGTCATATAAACACCATGCCAGTTCTCATGAAAATAATGGAAATACCCAGAAATGAAAATTCAACAGTGAACCATCTCAAACTATACTAGATGTAAACAAAGCAATTTACATGTATTTTTGTTCATATGGTATCATATGAAGTTAAGCAATTTTTACTATTGAACTAAACCTAGCTCAAAACTGGCAGACAAAAGATGATTTCACTCGCATTAAAATTTTGCTTTTATTGGCCTAACTATTTGAAACGGTAATCCCATTTTCCCCTTTTGTGGGGGGGGGGGGGGGTGGGGGGGGGGGGGGGTGGGGGGGGGGGGGGGTGGGGGGGGGGGGGGGTGGGGGGGGGGGGGGGTGGGGGGGGGGGGGGGTGGGGGGGGGGGGGGGTGGGGGGGGGGGGGGGTGGGGGGGGGGGGGGGTGGGGGGGGGGGGGGGTGGGGGGGGGGGGGGGTGGGGGGGGGGGGGGGTGGGGGGGGGGGGGGGTGGGGGGGGGGGGGGGTGGGGGGGGGGGGGGGTGGGGGGGGGGGGGGGTGGGGGGGGGGGGGGGTGGGGGGGGGGGGGGGTGGGGGGGGGGGGGGGTGGGGGGGGGGGGGGGTGGGGGGGGGGGGGGGTGGGGGGGGGGGGGGGTGGGGGGGGGGGGGGGTGGGGGGGGGGGGGGGTGGGGGGGGGGGGGGGTGGGGGGGGGGGGGGGTGGGGGGGGGGGGGGGTGGGGGGGGGGGGGGGTGGGGGGGGGGGGGGGTGGGGGGGGGGGGGGGTGGGGGGGGGGGGGGGTGGAGAAGTTTCGCTACAAATTTTGATAAAGGTGCTGTGGTGGTATTTTTGTAGGAGACTATTGGCCTCATCAGGTACCAGTCTGTGGGTTTTTATTTCTCCGACATACAAGGGGTGCGTGTGGTGCAGGGAGTTGTGTTTTTCATTGTGGTTTTGTCTATTTTGTTTTCATTTTTTAGGATGTGTAGGGTACTGTTGATTTGTGTAATGAGGTTGGGGGGGGGGTCAATTTGGATTTTTTTGGTAGGTGTGTTGGTCGTTTAAGATAGCTGTTATTTTGTTGTGGTAATCGGTTTGGTTTGTGATGACTAATGTTTCCCCTTTGTCAGCGTTATTGATCATAATGTTCGGGTTCATTTTTAGGGATAATAGGACTTTTTGTAAGTTGGGGGTGATGTTTGGTTTTATTATTATTTTAGTATTTATGATGTTAATTTTGTGGAATATTGTTTCTTTGTTAGGGTCATTCTCTAATTTCGCTTGGATTTCGATAATGATGTCACTGTTTTGTATGTATTTTGGGGATACGCCAAAGTTTAGTCCTTTGCTCAGGATGGTGATTTCGTCGGATGCGATAGATTGATGATGGAATTGTTTTTTGTGGGTTTTAAGGCAGTAATATCCAAAGGGTTGGAAGCAGCGCGATTGTTGAATTGGGTGTATGTTAGTGTATACCATTTCTTTGTGTGTCGAGCGCTTCTATTAATAGCATGTAGTCATTGATGTGAGATTGGGTATTATCCCAAAAGACTGCCCATTCATTTGGTAGTGTTTCCAATTTGTTTTTTGTTTTGTGAATGTATGAATATGCTTGTTGCTTCCTTTTAAATCTGTTGTTTATGGCTTGTTTTATGAGAGAACGGGATGCCTAGTAGCAAATTTTTTTTTTTGTTTCCGTGAATCGTGCTGTTGCCGCATACTACCATGAATTTTGGTGTGATGTTGTGATCGATGCATCATACATTCACAAAACAAAAAACAGATTGAAAATGCTACTGATCCCAAACGAATGGGCAGTCTTTTGGGATAATACCCAATCTTACATCAATGACTACATGCTATTAATAATAGCTCGACATGCAAAGAAATGGTATGCACTAACAAACACCCAATACAACAATTGCGCTGCTTCCAACCCTTCGGATATTACTGCCTTAAAACCCACAAAAAACAATTCCATCATCAATCTATCGCATCCAATCTCACTTCATTGGATGTGGCCTCTTTATACACCAACGTGGACATCCCCACAACTTTAGACATCGTACACATACAACTCACAGAAGACCACACCCTACACTCTCATACAAATCTAATGCCCAATGACATTATTAATAAAATTAATAAAACTAACAATCTCGGCAAACTTCTTCAAGTTCAACAACAACACGTATATTCAAATCTTTGGACTCCCTATGGGCCAAACCATCAGCAGACAACTAGCGGAATTACTCCTAGCACACATAGAATCACTCCTACTCCCCCCCCAGCATCACCTTTTATGTCAGATAAGTGGATGATATTCTGTGCGTTCAAAATCCTACACACATCACCACCTTAAAAGCATCCCTACCAGTTACAGCAACAGACTAAAATTCACCATAGAAACCGAACAGAACAAATCCATCAATTTCTTAAATTTAACATTAATCAGAACATACAACAAAATAGCCATGAAAATATACCACAAACCCTCGCATATTG
Source organism: Typopeltis vanoorti (assembly GCF_054136105.1). Taxonomy (NCBI): domain Eukaryota; kingdom Metazoa; phylum Arthropoda; class Arachnida; order Uropygi; family Thelyphonidae; genus Typopeltis; species Typopeltis vanoorti. The sequence continues at coordinate 55,106,066 of NC_143555.1, read as the reverse complement.
AAAACTACCTCCATTTCCACTCATACCATCCATATTCCATTAAAAAATCGGTCATCTTATCACGATTCATAAATGCTTACAAATTTTCAACCAATCATAGTAATCTAAACGCAGAAATAAAAAAACTAACACAGATCTTCCAAAATCGCAACTATCCTACACAACTAATAAATTACGCAAACAGGACAGCCAAAACCTGCCAAAACAACCCAAGTACCAAAACAAATTTCCCAACACAAAAAATTATCAAACTATCTTATACCAAAACCACATACAAAGCCTATTGTTGGATCCTACTTCATCTCAATCTATACTTTGGATCCGACTTGTTAGTCACTATGATGTTCTTAGACAAAATAGAAGGTTGCTAGTTGATTTCTAATTCAAATATAAAGAAAATTTATATTTAAAGACTGCGCCACTTTATATTTGAATTAGTTCAAGAATTGAAGATAAACCAACTCTCAATTACCCTTCCTTTATACGCTGTTATTATATATTTGACTGGCCGAGTATATTAATATACTCGGCCAGTCAAATATACTGGCCGAGTATATTTGACTTACTTAATTCACCCACTTTGGTTCGAATATTTTATGAATGGTGCAGTAAAAGAGATTCAGGCAAAATACATCCTTTGATTAACGAAAACAAACATTTAATTTAGAATCACAAATTTTACACTTAAATTCAAATCAGTAATTAAGCTATCACAAACATTTAAGCTTCTCTGATAAGTACAATCATACAAACTCAGACAATGGTAAATCTGTCATCTCTAGTACAGTCTTCTTGCAGTTCCTTAAGTTCTGAATACAATAAAATTTGCAGTAACACACCTCTTCACAAACAAACGCTTTTAATTTTACACTTCAGTTAATTCTCACCAATAGTTACTGTTAATATAAGGAAATTCTAGGATGAAACTCGCACACTTCTCTGTATAGAAATATTAATGGTTGGAATAATCTTACCGATAATCTTTTTTCTTCATCTACTTATACGTAAACACTTTTTATAACTGTAAACACTTTAAACAATATACGGCATTCGTTAAATAAATCTTCTAAGCAATAACTAAATTAATCGTCGGTCACTATACACATAAACAAACGTTCTTGCATGAAATACTACTGATCACTTATGAATTAAGGCAATACACAATAATTCCTTAACTTGAGGTTTTATATGCACAGCTGTTCATTCTTCCTGCATTCATTTAATTCCTTAGGCAATATATTTCTAAGCACAGCTAACGGTAAACTTCAACTTTACGGCCTCTACTATTCGTTAATAACTCTGTGCTTTGCTTCAAGGTTCTGTATGTCCTTGAAAGGTCAGCCCTGAAATTGAATCTCAACTCAAATATCACTAGTCTATTTAGTAGTCACTCAGCTGTCTTCCATAGCTATAATTGTTATTCTACAATTTATTAGCAACCGCCTCTCGACTAGTAGACTTTATTAGCTGCTTGAGTGACTTGCCGACTCGCTATTATCGCACTGTGATTCCCGAATGCTCCGATTCCAACCTAATGCCAATCCTCTCCTTTTTATTTCTCTTAATAATCTATAATTTTAGCGTTCATCGCTTATATATATCTGTTCTTCCCGCCTAAACTGTTCTCGTGATCTCTTTCTAAAACTCTTTTCAATAAACCTTCTCCTCACGTGGTGTTCCAAAACTCGCACTCGCTTACTTACATGCATCTCCATGACAACAAAACAAAACATAATAAAATTGAGCTATTACATAACGTTAAATTTCTACAAATAGGAATAAATAGAGAATATTTACATTTCGATTAATGCGCAGTTAAATTATCAAATACAAATTCTTATAATATTAACATAGTAATAATTAAAATAGCTTAATAATATTTAATACAGTCTTTTCATTATTAATACATATATCTTTGATTAAATAATTAGATATTAGACAAAATTAAAGTAGTTATATGAATATTAAATTGTAAAATAAGTTGTTTACATTAAATAATATTTACAAGTCTAGCTTTTGTGATGGAAGATCATGTTGAATTCTGAAGAAAATAATAATTACTCCAATCTCTATATATTCAGAATCCAACACTATAAATACGTCTTCAAACATACTGACTACAACTGGTATTCACCATAAACCAAAAATTGGCAAATCTCCTAAAACCCATTAAATCTCACACACAAAAAGAAAAATTTGAACACCATAACGTAGTCTATAAATTTCCCTGCCAAAAAGATTGTGATATCACCTACACAGGTTCCACCATCAGGTCTTTATGGGCAAGACTACAAGAACACTTCCGCGATTGTAACATCCCTATTCCAGAACATTTAAACACTAAAAACCGCAACATCAAAAAGAAAAATCGAATACAAAGCACAGGAAAAACAGAAATAGCTGTTCACGCTCTTGAACAAAAACATACCCAGCAGATCGACAAGACCATCATAGTAGACAGACAAGACAATGAAACAATGCTTAGAATATCAGAAACAATAGCCATAAAATGTGACGTGAACTCTATCAACGTCCACAGGCCCTACATAATCTCCGAGGTTTGGAAGCTTCACAACACAAAATTGAGGTCACAACCCCGACCAATAGGCAATAACACAAACACTTCAAAAGCAGAAGCACCTAACCGACCTGACACAGCATCCACTTCCTCCACGTGTTCAGATGACGACCAAGCATAGTCGAAACGGAACGCACCCCGTCAACCCCCCCTTCTAAAAATCAGTTGTTTTCACCCCTTTCACCCTTTCCCACCCTATATAAAAAAATGCTCCGCCCATCCCTAATAATATAATATATATGTGTGTATATATATTATACACAAAAAAACCCGGTTTTTTTCCATTTTCTACTTTAATTCTCCCACATTATCTACCCACCCCCCCTCCACACATCCTTCCATAACACCCTAACTGCAGTAGTTTGCACATTGCAGAAAGCCACAAGACCCAAAAAAAGGTATGTGTAAATTTCTCTTCCTTTATTCTACATATATTTATTGGCAAATATACATCTACGATGCCCTAAGAATCCGTGAGTAAAATGCCAATGACATTTAAACAGGCACTCCTAAACAGAAGCAGGCAAAATAGCCATAAATATAATAATATATTATATTTCTTAATGAAGTGATACAAACCTCCATCAAAAATTCGTCCCTCAAAATTAAAAGATTTCATGTTTAGACTACCGTTTACTTTCTCACTTGTTTCAAAACTCCCACTGAATTATTCAAGCCATGATTTTCAAAACAGTATTTTCAAAAAAAAAATGTCGACATTCACTTCATAAACCTAAACAATGTTCACTCCATCACTTGCAGACATTCAAACCTGATCTGTTTTTGAACCAACCCCAAACCTCTGCCATAACAACCCATAGCTCATCTCAAATGTCCAAGCTACACCCTATATGATTCCTGTCACAAGTGTGGTACCTGTGATCCAACATTCCCTGCCAAAGGATACCAAATCTCAAATATCCCCTTTTTGACTTTCTGCAGCTTAAGATTTCCTTGTCCCATTAGGTCCCATTCATCTACTTTCTCTTATTGTTCCTCCAATTCTGCCAGCAAAGATTGGTCGATTGGTAGAGCCTCTGCTACTAATGGCTCGCAAAAAGTTAAGCAAGTTTGAGCGTGATTAGTAGTTGGAAGGGGTTAATTTGTTCGATGCTGTTGGCACACTCTCCCTCGATGAGTCTTTAGACTCCCCGGAGATGTCACATAATAATAAAAAAATAATAATAATTCTTATCTGTGAAACTTGGTTTCATTCAATATCCACAATTCTATCTGGTCCACTTCTTAGAATTTCAGTGACAAAGCTGGAAAAGAAGCTGAGATATCTGCAATAGGTAACTATCTCAAACAATTCATCTCCTAACCAGAATCACAATAATACTCTACACACACCCTAACACTATGGATCACTTCTTAAACAATTCTCTTTCCAGGTACACTGCTGGGTGGTGTAAATCAGATCACAATCTCATCCAAGTTTCATCTCTTGTAGAGCATCCTCTTCTCAGCCATTCAAAAATTCATGTAGTTTGCCATTACAACAACGTCAAGTGGGAACATTGTGATTTTTACTCCACTTTTATGTTTAGACTACAGTTTACATTCTCACTTGTTTCAAAACTCCCATCCAATATTCAAGCCATAGTTTTCAAAACAGTGTGCCAAGGTATTCCCACAAGAAAAGAAACCAGCTAATCTTAAGTGGCTCGAGGCAGAAACTCGGGCTTCATTCACATCCTACACTGAAGACCATAATACTTGCAAAATCGTCATTTAAAAACTAAGTCTGACTTTGATAGAGCTAAATGTAGAAAGCTGGCTATCTATTTCTTCTGGTCCTTTGCAAAAGAAATTAAGCATAACTTTTGTCCATGTGAGGTTCCACCTCATTCTTATCCGAACGGTAGCACTGCAACACCACCTAAAGAAAAGTTAACTCCTGGCATTATTCTTCTCACTTAACTCCTATACAGATGATGTAGGCAAATCACTTTACTCCTTCACCTGACACACTGTGTCACATGCACTAAAAAGACATCAGAAGGATATCTTGAACGGCCTTTTTGGTCTCCAGGTCCTGATGGAATCTCACCACTTGTGCTCAAGAGATGTGCTTGTGAATTAACACCTGTTCTTTATCATATATACACTATGTTATACTCAGCTCTGGCATCCACCCTATAGCTTGGAAGCAAACCCACATACAGCCAAATTCACAAAAATGATAAGCATTTACTATCCAACTACTGACCTATTGCTCTCACCATAGTGTTGTTCAAAGTAATGAAGACACATTCATCAACTAATCAAGGACCACCAATATGGATTATGCCAATCAAGATCCACAGCAGATCTTCTGGCATACATCACTCACCTATGGACATGTACCATGAAAAAGTTTGGAAAAACCTGGCTGTTGCACTTGATACTTCTGACATCAACAGTTTCTCAGCAAATTGCCACCTTATGGTTTGTCTTCCTCCCTTTGTAACTAGATTCCCAGTTCTCTCAGGTCAGGTAATGAGAAGGTGTTCTCTCTCTCTCTTCAGCTTTGCCTGTTAATACAGACATTTCTTAGGACACTGCTATTTCATCATAACTCTTCCTACAGGGTGTTTTCAAATAAAAAATATCCCTATTCAGAGTAATCTGTAGAGAGAACCAATAGATGAAATACTCTCAAATTTGGTGAGTACCCTAACCAAATCATAGAGAAAAAATCTGAACAACAACAAAAAAGTTCCCTGAACTTTTTTTAACAATAAGAATAATAAGTGTCTTGAACACGTCAAGGGCAACAACCATCACCTTTAATGCTTCTAAGACAGTGTACGTGATTCTCAAATCACTTGATAATGCTCAACTTCTGCCATAATCACATCACTTTGGAAGTATTCAAGAAAACTTGGCATGCTTTTTTTTTGCTCAAGACATTACTTCTCTCCTGTCCAGTTACTTACTCTATACAAATATCAAATCTGCCTAACCTTGTAATACTGCTCTCACATTTGAGGTGATGCACCTAAGTACTCTCTAAAAATTCTTGATTCAAGAGATTCAAGTTTGCCTTATTCTCAAACAGACTGCCACGGTCTCAGACAGTTTCTGCATTGCATTAATTCTACAGATATTTCTATGCTTACTATTCGTCAGAACTAGCATCTATTATGCAGCAGCTGCCAAACATCCTTTTACAACTGAACTGCAGACTCAGCAAATCTGCTAACCCAGTCATCTTTTATTCCATTTATCTTAGTTAATTACCAAGGACAACACTGATCTCATTCTCTTTGCCTCAGTTATTTACCAAGGACAAACTCCAGCTCATTAAAAAGAACATCAACAGACTTTGCTCTTTAATCCAACCCACACATGGAATTTATTTGCTATAGACCTGGTGGCATCTCATGTGGGGGAGATATATTTTAAAAAAAAAAAAAAAGTGCTTTATCTGGTTTGTCTGTCTTTTAAGAGAGTAAAATTCTCAGATTCCAAAAGATAAAGATGCAGCAATATCCATATAAAAATGGCTAACCTCTCAAACAATGGTAAAAAGAAACATTTCTTTTTCCCATTTTCCAACTTATTAGACTGATGTTTCTATTCTGTGCAATCTATGCTGTTTGAGTTGGCTTGTAGTTACAAATCTGATGCATTAAACTATGTTAGAGAATTGTGGATCAAAAAGAGAAGAGAATAGAATAGAATGTGAAGATATTTGTATTAAAAATCTTTTCATACAGAAAGATTTTTAAACACCTGATCCACCCCCTTCAGAGTTGAGAAATTCTATGTAGTGGTGCCTTTATTTGTGTAAAAGAACTATTCTCTTGTAAAGCTACTAATAACTTCAGAAAAATTCTCATAAAGCAGAACAATGCTGTAACATTACATTATGCCAGAGAAGGTACAAGCAGCCAGTGGATAAAATAGAATGTTAACAACATTAATTGGTTTATGAAATAAGGCTTTCTACTATCCAAACCTCAACGTGAATAATGCCCAAAGTATTTATAAATGAGCGAGTTTAGCACTATTACAGAAACAGTTAAATGCTACTTGTCGGGAACTATTTAAAATGAATTCTTCCATCAATGCCTTAAGTGATATACTACAATTTTAAACCCAGAGTATGGGACATCGTGGACAGCATCTTTGACTCTACAGCCAACAATGAATTTGCCAAAGTTAAAAACCAGCACCAGAAGAAACATGAAATCATCAAACAATGCATTTCTATGCGCCGACCGCAATTACAACAAGATGGCGTCATTGTGAGCTTATCATTGGTAACCTTAACCAAAGAAGCCATGAGTGCGTTAAGTCGGGGACACAACTTTGCCTTACTCCTAAAGAAGATCCAAAAGCCAAAATAATGGCTTCCATTGAAGGCGGAATATACGACCTGCCTCCAGCAATAGCCAATAATATTTGATAAATGTGGCCAACATCCTAATCCATTCTAAACCTCCCAAAAATAATATCCCACATAAAGAAATCATGGCTCTAAAAGAGCTACACAATAATAACCACATTACCATAACCAAAGCAGACAAAGGAAACGCAACTGTGGTGATGGATACAACACAACATGAAAGCAAAATGCAAGCACTTCTCCAAGACCAGTCAACATATCAAATTATAGATCCCACCAACTCTCAAAAAGATAAGGTGTGCAAATTATTGAACAAAGTCACTTCCTGGGGTAAAGAAACAGTCAACAAACTCAAGCCCGTCCACGTTAAAACACCCAGCATATATGGAGCTCCAAAAATTCACAAACAAGGTACACCTTTACGCCCTATTGTAGATAGTATAAACAGTCCTACATATAAACTTGCTAAACATTTAACCAAACTACTAGCCACTTTCACAAACAATTCTCGTTCTTTTGTTAAAAACTCTACCCACCTAAAGAGTATTTTAGAAAACCATACCTTAAAAAGTTCAGACTTAATGGTGAGTTTTGATATCTCCTCACTATTCAACAAATGTACCATTAACTGAAACCGTTAATTTACTAAATTCATTATTTCCCCCTGATATATTTCAACTATTTAAATTCACAGTACAGGCAGGTTATTTTACATGGATAGGAAAATATACAAACAATTAGATGGGACAGCTATGCCCCCCCCCACCCTTAGCCAACTTCTACATAGAAGATCTGGAAAAACTAGCTATCAATACAGCCACTCTCAAACCAACGCTTTGGGTATGCTATGTTGATGATGTGCTTGCTATTTGAGCACATGGCCCAGGCACACTGGATATATTCTTAGCGCATTTAAATAGCCAACATCCAAAAATCCACTTTACAATGGAACAGGAAGTCAATGACGGTCTTCCCTTCCTGGACACAGACTAATCACGTCTTCCAGAAGGTTCCTTATCGTTCTCGGTTTATAGAAAACCCACATATACAGGGAGATATTTACACAATCACACCATCACCCATCTCAACAATATGGTATTCTAAAAACACTAACCCATAGAGCTAGAGCAATCTGTTCCAATGATATTGCTGTCACTCCTGAACTTTCTCACCTACGTTATACCTTCCTGACCAACATATAATCCCCATAAGACAGATAAAATACTATTAGATGGGACAGCTATGCCCCCCCCCCACCCTTAGCCAACTTCTACATAGAAGATCTGGAAAAACTAGCTATCAATACAGCCACTCTCAAACCAACGCTTTGGGTATGCTATGTTGATGATGTGCTTGCTATTTGAGCACATGGCCCAGGCACATTGGATATATTCTTAGCGCATTTAAATAGCCAACATCCAAAAATCCACTTTACAATGGAACAGGAAGTCAATGACGGTCTTCCCTTCCTGGACACAGACTAATCACATGTCTTCCAGAAGGTTCCTTATCGTTCTCGGTTTATAGAAAACCCACATATACAGGGAGATATTTACACAATCACACCATCACCCATCTCAACAATATGGTATTCTAAAAACACTAACCCATAGAGCTAGAGCAATCTGTTCCAATGATATTGCTGTCACTCCTGAACTTTCTCACCTACGTTATACCTTCCTGACCAACATATAATCCCCATAAGACAGATAAAATACTAAATGCTCCCCCAGAAATTCCTCTTCCCCACTAACTACCACACAAAACTGTCACCATCCCATACATTAAAGGCACATCTGAAAAGATATCTAGAGTGCTTAACAAACATCAACTGTGCACCATATAAAACCTTATGTGAAATTGGCAACTCTCATCCGTTTAACTAGGACAGATTCTCTCTTTTATCACATCCAGGAGTCTGTGAAGTGCCCTGTTCGTGTCATCGAGCCAACTATGAACAGACAGGAAGAACTGTGGACATCCACCTCAGTGAACACAAAAAATATATCCAGCACTTTCGCTATGGCAAGTCAGGTCTAGCAGACCATGCTTTGGATACCCCTGCACACAAGATCAATTCAAAAAAAAACAAAAGTGCTGTACAGAAGCTTTTACAAGTTAGAGAGGTTGTTCCTGGAATCAACAGAAGTATTGAAACATACTCCAAACCTCAACAAGTATGACTATATAAATCTACCAAAGATTTGGGAGACAGTCATCCGAAGACCAAATTAATCCTAGCTTTCTCTCTCCTTCCTCCCCCCCCCCCAACTTAGATGGCACGTAATTAGGACTTTAGTATGAGCAAATATGAGTAACTAGTATGAGCAATTGTTGCATGCTACAATTGCTCATACTAGTACCATTGTTATACCAGATTGTGGTTGTCTCGCTACTGTAACAAACTTTGTGTGCTCTGAAGATGCTGGATAGAATACCAGCGAAATATTACCAATTAAGTCAATAAAGAGTTATTTTCTTATCAATCTGTGTTTGCATCTATACCGTTAAAATCCAAATGTACGATGAACACATAAGCCTTTCCACACGTTTAAGGTATTATATAAATATAAAATGCATTTATAATCAGATGCAACTGCAAAAAATCTGTCTGAAGAAAGGCTGATGGTCACCTCACTCTCAGTAAAATGGCTGACTTATGCAAATTCGAGCAAGACCAACTTCCATTCTTTTGTTCCTATGCAGAAGGAACCACAACACTTAACTTCAGCCTTGATCTCATTTCAATTACCTGTAGCTGCTCTATGTCTTGGTGATTGCTAATGACCAGTTAATTCTGTTATTAACCACTCTGCAGTGTATATAGGGGAGTGGCAACCAGTAGGCATTATAAGTCCAAACTGACTTAGCAGCTTCATCTGTAACCTCATTTCCTCTGATTCTAATGTGGCTGGGGTTTCAGTACAAGCAAACATTCACCTGCCTGTTTGAGCAAGCAGTTACATATCTCCTCTCCTACCAATATGCTGTGAGTTTGAATTCCATCATGGGCACTTGTGATTGTCTTTAGGTAGGAGAATGAATTTCACTACCCATGTAAGACAACCATTCCCTTTATTGGAGACCTAAAATGGCTTGAAAAAGTTCCATGTTTGGTCTCTAGAACAGGATTATGTTAAATTTGTGATCTTTGTAAACTTCATAAGAGAATTTACTTGATCACAATTTAACAAGTAGAAACCTTAATAAGAAAATCGTGCTTGCATCTAAGTATAAAATGAAATAAATATATTGAAAAGACTAATTGTTAACTCGTATAAGAACCTTGATTGTATAATATCAGAAAAATTAGATAATTAATTTACAGTATTTAGTTATAAGAATTTTGTATGTAAAAGGCTTGCTTGTTATACACTTGAAACAAGAGATTGTAAGTTATGCTAATTCTTAGAAAAAATAGGTGAGCTGATAGAGTTTGATAAAGCTGACTCATAGGGGTTACCTAGAAAAGAAGTAAAGTCCAAGGTCATGGTTTCCGATTTAGACACTGCCGTGAGTCAGTCGCGTGCACACAGCCCACCAAAGATGGAAGGTTTAGCAGGGAGATGCCACCCTAACAGGTTATGATAAACGTATCCTAATGTCGGGGGGAAGAAAATTAATTGCAGGAGGTGCTAGTAGGGTCATAATATAAAAGGGTTAGGAACCCCCCCCCCCCATACACACACTTGGTATTTTGCCAGTTTTCATTTGGAGGTTACCTTATGCAGTTTCCTGAGTGACGGTCAGGAGTCCCCTCCGTCTGCCGCAACATGGAATATTAGTAAGTGGGATTTAGGTCCTACCATTGAGAACAAAGGATGCCACATGGTCGGGAAGAAAGGTATTTACCGCATACTAAGCCAACCTTGGTCTAAAGGAAGGAGACTATCAGTGGATATTGTGGATATCCTCATGGCGAATCTGATGACTGCAGAACAGCAGATAGATCGTGTTTCCATAGAAGAAGCCTGATATGCTGCAACTGAGATTGCCTTCATGATCCGAAGTACCCCAGATATGTCCCACTACAGAAGGAGTTTTTCTTCAGGAATCGCAGACAAGTAACGTCTAGTACAAGAGCTTCATCAAACAGTATTGTGAAAGATTTTATGTTAATTCTGTTAATTTAATATGGCTGTAATTGTAGTTCGTATTACCAAGCAATTTGAAGGACTTGAATGAGAGTTGAACTACGACTTTAGCTCACTTAATAGTATAGAGAAAGAGGGAACTAGTTTATCAGTGTTATTGAACGAGCGGTAGTATGTATAGATACTAGTATATGTAATTTACCCTTAACTGAGAAAGGTAAAAGAAATTGAATGTAGCGCTCATTGTAGCAACGGAATTGCTAAGCCCACATAACTCTTGTGAATTAATGTGTGTAATCCAGTTGTGTTTAATTGAATTATTGTATCATATTAGTGTGCTTAAACATTTGAAAGATTTAAGCCAACTTAATCATTGACGGGAAAACCCCTTTATCTTGTGTATGTAGAGTCCTTTATGGAGGCAGAACAGTTTATCTCACGTGCTAGTGTGAAATTTTCAATTTAGTATTTTGCTGGTCTTATTAACATTGTATCATCTTAGTAGAGAATTGTAGTTTTTAGAATTTAATGTATTGTATTGTATTTATGAGTTTAATAAACTTTTGCTTATCAAATATTCAGTTGTCTGAGATTGCCATTCAATGCACCGCTTGTAATAACGTACGAACCTAGGCGCGGGGGAGGGGAGAAAACGTTAAGTTATGAGATCAAGGTTACGAATGCATGATTATTTTACCTCAAGACTTATTTAGGAATTTGCTTCTTGTTTTAAATTTCTTTATAAACTAAATATCCTAAATGGTGCAGCTTAAAAAAAATAAATGTTTTAGGATACTAAGAGGAGCAAGACCTTAGATTTATAGTACGGAAGTGACAATACGCGAAGAAAAAGAGGATAAGCCATATAAAGGAAAGTAAAGTTTAAGGAAATATATAAACAAACAAGAATGGGACACAACAATTATACTGCTTTTTTTTGTGCCAAAGCCAACATGCCCAGTAAGGAAATTAAATCTCTACTGGAATTAAAGAAAAACAAGGAAATAATAATCACCTAATCTGATAAAGGGAACGCCACAGTATTGCCTAACCAAAAGGATTACACAGGTAAGCTGAAAGCTCTATTGTTAGATCGGGCTACTTACCTCACTACGAGTACAATCCCACCAACTCACAAATTAGAAAACTCCACAGGCTCCTTAAGAAGGTCACTTCTTGGCCTGTGGAAATCACTAACAAATTAAAACCATTTAACTCCATACCCCCCAGTATTTATGGACTCCCAAAAATACCTAAGGAAAATGTGCCATTATGTCCCACAGTGGATGGCATTGATCCCCCCCCCCCCCCACATATAAACTAGCTAAACATTTGGCCAAAGCTTTCTCACACTATACTGGCAACACACCTTCACACATAAAAAAACTCAGCCCACTTCAAAGCCAGCATAGAAAACCTTACATTCAAACACACTGACATAATGGTCAGTTTTGATGTCTCCTCCTTATTTACAAATGTCACACTCAAAGAATCCTTAGAGCTAATCCAAGCTAAATTTCCTCCTGATATTACAGCCCTATTTCAGTTCACAATAAACTCAGGCTTGTTTGGCAAGGAAAATTCTACAAACAAATCGAGGGGACAGCCATGGGTTCTCCACTCTCCCCACCCTTGGCCAACTTTTATATGGAGACTTTTGAAGAGGAAAGCCTTAAACTCTGCCCAACAAAAACCAACCATTTGGCTTCAGTATGTTGATGATGTGTTCGCTATTTTGCCACATAGCTCCGATGCACTCTTCTCCTTCCCAACACATTTAAACAACCAACACCCCAGAATCAAATTCACCCTGGAAGAAGAAAAAAACAACTGCCTTCCTTTCTTAGACACACTAGTCACCCACCAGCCTGATGGAACCTTGGTTTTCTCAGTCTATAGAAAACCCACCCATACAGGGCAGATACATTCACCAACAATCCCACCATCCCTCCTCGCAACAATATGGAGTCATTAAGACAGTAAGACACTCTTCACCAAGCTTTTCTTCCACAATTCTTCTCAACCAGTTTCTCAAGTATACTTGCATAGATCTTGCCAGAGGAAAATACCTCTCTAATTCTCACATTCAGTTTTATTTCCCTTTTTACAGGGTGTCCCAAAATTCACGCAAGAAGTAATTTTGATAGAAAACACAGGTTTTTAATTAAAAATTGTAATTTCTTATTGATTCATAAATTATACAGTATAGAGTTATGCATGGAATAGCATATCGGGTAAATGGCCTCCACGGCTTTGCTGGCACATATGCACTGTTTTGTCGAAATTTTCCATGACCGTTTTGCATAAATGTGGCTGAATTTTGTTGATACAGCACTCAATTTCCTCCTTCAAGGCGTATGTGGTCATGGGATTGTTGGCATAAATCTTAGACTTCAAAAAACCCCAAAGAAAAAAGTCCAACGATGTTAAGTTACATGATCTGGGCGGCCAATTCTGATCACCAAAACAGGAAATTACACGACCAGGAAATGACTCATGCAGTAATTGAAGTGTTTCTCAGGCTGTATGGCATGTGACACAGTCTTGTTGAAACCACATGTCGTCCACATCCATATCTTGCAATTTAGGCACAAAAAACTGTTGTACCATCATTTCTATTTTGGTTTAACCAATAAGAATACAATTTGTTCGGCTAAATTCCAAATTGCCAGCCCATCCTCGTTCGTTCAGTATCCAGTTAGATACCCAACAGGGTGCACCACGAGAAGGTGAGGATTGGACATTAGGTCAGAAGCTCTGGTCAGTTCTTCGAATTCCTTTAAAGGCAATGTGGAGGTCTCCTCTCAGTTATACTACTTTCACCCTTAAGCACCCCTGGTTGAAAATTAAATTAGTGAATTAATTGATGGGCAAACAGATTTAAACGAGGAGGAACTGGTATAATTAATAAATGATGTCAAACCAAATGATTGTGATAAATCTGTTAAAGAATTCAGTTTAAAGAAATTGGCAGAAGAAGTGGATTTGACAAGAAAGTTAGGAAGTTATTTTACGAATAATGATCCCTCAATGGAGCGCTCCGGAAAATTCATGAGACAATTAGAGAGTTATTTAGCTCCATACTATGAACTTAATAAAAAATAGTGGTAAGCAAGGTCTTATTACTAACTTCTTGATAACTAAACCAGCCGAAGTATGAAATGAGAATTATAGAAATGATGTCCAAGAGGTTTCAAGTGATGATGAGGTCTGGTCACTCATAATAAAGAACATCTACGAAATGTTATTTTTGAAGACACTGATGACGATTAAAATATGTAGTTTATTTTATTTTGCCTAAACATAAAGATTTGGCATTTGTAATCTTTATTGTGTTTCTTATCAATACCTTTGAAATGAAACTTATATGAAAAAGCATACATTTACTAATATTCATTAATCGCTGAAATACGCAAGAAGCAAAATTTGTGAACCAACATCAATGTGTGATTTTTTCCGTTAAAATATAAAAAAGAACAAAAAAGAAATAAATAATAAAAATTAAATAAGTTTGTTTTCATTATTTCATGAGCCCCCCCCCTCAACAAAACGTACGGCCCCCAAGGGAGGCCACGACCCACAGTTTGGGAAGCACTGCTTTAGAGGTTGGTTAATCAACCTACAGTACATTAGTGGCCTGGATGGAAGGTCACTATTTACCTGGACAAGTTTGAAGATATTAGTGTCCATAAATAACAGTCAATGAGATTTGTTTATTGCACAGTCTCTCAATGTGAATTTATATACATATTTATGTTGGAACGTAGTATTAGTAATGACTAGGCAACGTCCTGAACTCCAGTGTACTATTAGCTTTGCCCTTTTCTCTAAATTTTTCCGAAGCATTTTTGTTTGGTATTCAGATCTCCAATAGGCTACCGTTCCTTTATGTCAGATGTCCTCCTCTCCTATGATTTGAAAAACTCCTTTACTTCTTCCACAGTTTCTGGTGAGACCATAGGCAATTACCCTATTGCCCATTTTGAAATTTGCCTACCCTACTGAAAACTGCTTGTCATTCAAGAAGTTTATCTTCATGTTTGGTGGTGATTACTACAGCTATTTCTTCAGTTCTCAAACATTACTACCAGAAACATTTTACTGTAATTATTTATCAGCATCTCATCTATCTTAGTTTCAGTAACATCAATTATGTGGAAGTTTCCTCCAGTTAATCCAGCTATGACCCCCCCCTTAAGCAACCTTTGTGTGTGTGTGTGTGTGTGTGTGTGTGTGTGTGAGAGAGAGAGAGAGAGAGAGAGAGAGAGAGAGAGCATCCCTTTCAAAATTTTCTTTACTTTTCACCTTCTAAGCATAAAATAATTTCGTGATGGGATTATGGTTTTCTTTTCTTTCAAAGTTTTTAGTTTCGTGATACGATACATCTATTCAGTCTTGATGTTTTGTATCTTTTATTTTTTCATCCTTATACCTCTGGCATACTTTGTGAGTAGGTTGGATGTTTTTCCTTGCTGTTTATGTATTTAAGCAGAGCAAGATTATTACTGCTCATTACTGCCACTGGGTACACACATCAGAAACAACAGGCAGGCAGTTTTAGTATGTCTCCATTCCTATATTTTAAGCATCTAAGTGGATTAGGGATTCAGAGCTTCGTTGGAATATCTTGATTTTATTGAACTTGAAGCTCATATACTGGTCGGGACCAGATTATCATCCTCACAATAAGACATGCCATGACTTTTTTCATTCCTTGGTCTTAAGCCCAAATCTTGAATAAATCTCCTGAACTGGAATATCAAGAAGATTCCATTATGTTATGATTCTACAATAACTTGGTATTTTAAGAGGTGTTAGTATAATTAGTATTATCCCTATGGATGATGCTTCAGTAGATTTTCTAACAGTTTCCAGAGATCCTGCCAATCATTTTAATTAATTCTTTTCTTTCAGGCTTACGCAGTGATCAGAATACATTTTACCAAAGTGCATGCAAAGTTTGCACAAGAAGCATCTTGTCAAGTATAATATACTTGTAACTCAGCAGTAAAACTTTCTGTAAGTATCTCTGATCCATAGTTTTTAGTAATATGGTGATATATCATTTTACTACTTGTATGGAAAATATATCACAAGTGCACTGATTTAAACTGGGTGTCTGGTTCCTATTGATGAGACCTCAATAAAACCAATCTAGTGGCCCTTCACATAATGTTTTTACATTATCGGTAAGATGACTAACCATTCTGAATTTTGAAAATAGTCCCTTTTTAAGATGCTAGTTATTTATTTATTTTTAAATCTTGCAGTTTTATGTTAACAGGGAAAATATAATTTACCCTTTGAAATAAGCATCATCTATTGGAAACATTATTATTTCAAAAGATGAATAGTGTTACTGATAGTCATCCTTAACATTTTTCTTATATTCATGCTATTAACAGAACAATTAATCAATTAAATTGTCAGCCTGGTTGGCCAAGTGGTTAGTGTAGCTGCTCTTCAACCAACAAGCTGTAGGTTCGAATTCCACTGTAGGCATGGATATTTGTGATTGTCTTTAGGTGGGGCATATTTTTAATTCCAACTACCTTACTTATTGAAGGCTTGAAAAAGTTTCATGTTTCATCTCTAGAGCACAGTTTTCAGACTATGTAAAATATAAATTAAAAATACAAAAACATATATAAAATAGAAAAAAAAAAAATCAAAAAATCCTTAGCCCACCCATAATACAAAATGTACTACAGATTTGCAAGTAACCTTTTGCAGGCAGGAACAACATAAAAAAAAAATGTGATCTTTAAATACAGTCTTCTCCCATAGTCCTAAATGAACCGTTGGGTCATTTGTGGCTGGTAGGTGATACTCTTTGCTAGCCTCCTCCAGTCGTCTCAGGTCTCTTGTTCTTGATGTCAGTTGAGAAAGGGAGGAATTTCTCCATTTTTTGATGTTATCAGTCCATTTTAATCAAGGTCGTTCCCTAACCCTTGATCCCAGAACGATTCCTTCTAGGGTTTGCTTTGGAATGCCATTAGCCCTCTCCACATGTCCGAACCATTTCATCTGTCTTCTTCTGATGACTGGCAGAATATTTTCCCTTTTTCTCCTATCTATTGAGTCAATCAGTTTTCGGACATTTTCATTGGTTTCGTGAGCGGTATAGGGAATTCTCAAGTCTTCTATAAGTTTTCATTTCGAAAGACAGGAGTCTCCTCTCATCTTCCTTCAATAAAGTCCAGGCCTCACAACCATACAAAAGGACAGAATTCACCAAGGTGTCAATTAGGCTTAGTCTGGTTGTGATTGCTAATCTGTTATCTCCCCACAATGGTTTTAACTTCTGTAGGGCCACAGTTGCCTTAGCAATTCCGTATTTAATGTCGGTTTTTGAACGACCATCTTGACTCAATGTGCTTCCTAGATAAGTGAACTTCTTTACACTCTCAATTTGCTTATTGCCAATTTGTGTTTTTAAGAATTCAATGTCTGATTTTGAGGTTATCATTGTTTTTGTTTTTTGTAGGTTTATGTATAATCCATATTTTTTTAATGTTCCGAAAACACGGCTGGTTATCTCTTGTAATTCTTCTTCACTTTCTGCCAGAAGATCGATATCGTCAGCGAAACGTAAGTTATTTATTCTTAGTCTGCCAACTACTATTCCAATGTCATATTCATAAAGAGCTTCATCTATGACATATTCCAGAAAACAATTAAAAAGAAGAGGGGACAAGATGCATCCCTGTCTTACACCCCTCCCCGTTCTGCCCGGAATGGTTCACTGCTGTAATTTTTAATTTCAATTTAAATACAGTACGATGCAAAAAAACAGTACTCAACTTCAACCCCCCCCCCCTTCAGCACATGCGCTATGATATGCTGTTTCACTGCATGCACATTAATAGAAGAGCACATGTATTTAGCTGTATAGGTGGTGTTAGTGTTGGAAGAAAAGGTGTTTATTGTTGAGCATTATTTTTGTTCATACGAAATTGGTAGAGCAAATGGTCCAAGCTATGACATGTTTGTGAACAATTTGTTCATCGTTTCTGTAAGCATACCCCAACAATAGTGTCATCATTGCTTTAATCAAGTAGTTCTGACATACCAGAAGTGTTCTGCTGCAATACAAAAGACATTCAGGGAGACTACGAACTGTTAACACAAATGAGAATCACAAGCATGTGCTGGAGCAAGTGTTACAGTCTCCAAAATGCAGTCAACACTGAACAGCAGTAAAACTGAGGATACTGAGGCATACAGAGAATCCTTAAGGAGCTGGATGCCTTCTCACAGATTAGGTGGGTCACTGTTTAACAGCAACAGATTACGTTGCATGGCAGAAATACTGTGCATGTGTGCTGGTCCATGTCTATGAAGATCCCCCTCCATCCTCCATAATGTCTAGTTTTTGGACGAAGTGCATTTCCATTGAAGCAGTCATGTAAACAGACAAATCTACAGGTTTCTTGAGGCCTGAATTTGTCTAAGAGAAACCTCTTCCCAGCAAGGTCACCACATGGTGTGTGTGGTTTCCTTCCATGGCAAAATTGGGCTCTACTTCATTGAAGAGGGTGGTGGTGTAACTGTGACTTTGAATAGCGAATGCTACATTGGCAATGTGTTGTTGTGCAAAAAACATTCCATTTCATGCACAGGTATTCCAACAGGACAGAGAATCCTGTCACACTCCACATGGTTCTAGAGCCTATTTATCAGAACACTTACCCAGAAAGCCCATTTTGAGGTTCACAGAATTCCTGTACCCTTCACATTCTCCTAATTTGCCTTCATTTGGGGTATGTTGCAGGAATGGGTATTCCACCATGACCTGCCTTCAAACCTTGATTAACAAAGGAATAAAATTAAACAATATGTCCAGCAGATGTCCCAACTCTTGTTCTCCAAGATGACAGAGAACCTTCATGTGCCCGAAACCTGTCTTAAAAAACAAAAGTGCTCATTTTGAGCATGTAATCTACATGCTTGAAAGGAGCAATTAATTAATTGTTAATGTTTTATCAGACCATGATTCCCCCAGATAGTTTTGGATGTATATATCATCATATGTAACATATATTTCTTTGTTAATAAGCCTGTTTACTCCTTAACATATTGTTGTAGTTATTCAGTACTGTTTTGTTTGCCTCATACTGTATAAGGAAAGAATTCATCATCAATTTCCTGAGTACCCTCAATGAGTGTACAGGCTACTGTGACAATACTACATGATTAAATTAATATTATTATTAATCCCCCATCAACAAGTTTCCTCCAAATTAGTCTATCTCTTGGAACTCCAATATTTTTGAATTTAAAATTCTGTTCTTCTACGGCACTTCTCACTTAATCAATCCACATAAACCTTGGTCTTCCTCTGGGTCTCTTTCCAGTCATCTTGGTATCAAACATCTGTTTTGCTAACCTTTCTTCTCCCATTCTGTTTAAGTGACCATGCCACCTTAGATTAACTCTGCTCAGACATTCCTGAATGCAAACAATATCAAGTTCCTTCCTAAAATCCTCATTTTTAATATGATTCTGCCTTTGATGCCATTTGTTTGGGCCCCTAATTCTTCTCAGAACTCTCGTTTGTGGTCATTAATCTTTGATCAAGTGCTTTATTTCTAAGTCAACTCTCAGATCCACAACTTAACATGGTTTGAATACTGTCTTATGTACTGATAGTTTAGTATTTTAACTAATTTCTTCCTTATTGCATATAAATTTATCCAACTGGTTCCCCAACATAGAATACGGTATTCTGTTGTTTACTTCCAAATTTAATTTGCCATCTTTACTTAACACTCTGTCTTGATTACCTTGATGGACCTGTGTTTCACTAAGGATTTCTCCATAAGTGCAGGTAGCAAAGATGCCTCCAACGATCTCGATCCTCTCTCTCCCATGTTATACCCATAGATTTCACTAGTGGATCTTCCCATCTTGTAGGTGGTCTTCCTGGTTTTCTCTTTATTCTTGGTTGCCAGTTGAGTGTTCTATATGTCCATCCGTTATCCTTGAGTCTGGCTATGTGACCTGCCCATCTCATCTTGCTTTCATATACTGCAGTTACCACATAAATAGCCGAAATATTTTACTTGTTCTATATGTTCTCCATTCAGAATATAGCTGAATTTTTCTAAAGAGTCCTAAATAGCTGAAATATTTTCTTGCTCTATAGGTTTTCCATTGAGAATGTAGTGACATTTTCCATATTCCATCATATTTTCATAATTTAGGTCTTTTTATTGCTAATTTTCATTCCAAATTTGTTACAACTATTATTCAAATTTAGTTCGAGCATCCTGGAGACTTACAGTGCAAGTGTTTAAGAGTACATCATTTGCATAAAGCAAAGAGCTAAGTTTGATATCTTCAATTCTAAAATCAGATTTAATGCCACTGAATAAGAGTGGAAATAATGTGCATCCTTTTCTTACAAACGATTTTACATCAAACCAACTTTCTGTATTTCCTTTAATTCTAAATGTTGACTAACAACTTAAACGTAGACTATATATTGCCCTGTATAATGTTCCCATATAACTACATAATTTTGAAAAGCTTTTATCTGAGCACAGTATAGACCTTCACTAGAATTCCATGATTTTTCATTTATTTGCTGTAAAGTGAAAATTTGATCTTCATAATCTCTATTTGGCCTGAACCCAGCTTGTTCTCTAAGTTTCTCTTCTACACTTTTTTCTTGGCCTCTTCTCAAGTTTGCTTGCATAAATCATACCTGGGACAACTGGTACAGAAATTTCTCTTTTTTATTTCCTCTATGTGGAGAGGTTGGGATATGCAGTTGTAAAAATAATCATAATTTACATTTATGAATCTTTTTACAATCGTTTCTCTATTTTAATATATCATTAGTTTTGGTTTTGTAACACATATATTGGCACTTGCAATGTGCCTGTTATTGATATTATTATTGTCAAAATGAAATGTAAAGCATTTGAAATTTTGATGTACTTACTAGGTTTTATAGTTTGTAATAATTTTGGTCTTTTTTAATGTAATTCAAAAATTTGTTAAGTGTTGAGATATTTGTTGTGGTTTGTAAAGACATTACGCTAAAGACAACATGTTGTCAGCCATTATACCTAACTTCTCGCCATTTACATAGTGCACATGCTCGCTGAGGAGTTTGATGGGTGATTGACAGCTGACAGAGAGCATTCAGTATTGGAGTAACAAGGAAAACAAGTAGAGAGCTAATAGAAATTTGGGAACAGGAAAATTTTGTTGTTAGGAAGGTTTTTAAGTTTCAGTCGGGAGAATATTAATAGCAGAGTCTGAAAAGGAA
The DNA here is from genome assembly GCF_054136105.1 of Typopeltis vanoorti. Classification (NCBI taxonomy): domain Eukaryota; kingdom Metazoa; phylum Arthropoda; class Arachnida; order Uropygi; family Thelyphonidae; genus Typopeltis; species Typopeltis vanoorti. Next base: position 55,084,779 of record NC_143555.1, on the reverse strand, counting down.
TGAATCGTAGAACTGTGAGTCTTTAAACTGGAGGAGTTGAGACTGTCAACAAGTGAGACAGAAATAAATAAAAGAAGATATTGCAGTTGACGTTCTAATAACTGGATGTTCCAGGAAAGTTTCATCTCTGTCTTAAGGACATTGGATTACTATGGAAAAAGCAATTGGTGAAATTTGAAACTGTGAAAGTGCTTAACATGAAGAGCTCAACTTGGATATGTTGTTTATGAAGTAATAGAGAAACTTCTTTCTCTGGTACAAAAATGAGTCAATTGTGCATCAAATAGAACAGAGGTAAGAATATTTATACTTCAGTGAGACAGTAGGCATAATACTGTATGCTACATAAGGGAGATAAAAAAGGATCCCATGGAAAAGAAGAAGAAAATTTTATTTTCAGAAATGGCCTAAAAAGGAAACTGACTCTGATGAACATTTTCGCTGTTGTGAATACAAGGTGTTTAGTCTGGTAGACATGATTAAGTATGTGTCAAATAATCCAATAATATAATGAGTCAGAGAATGAATGATTTTAATATTTTTGGATAAGAAAATCTTTAAAGTGTACATTTATTTTAGAAGGCCTTGGACCCAGTTATTTTTGTAATTATTTATGTAATTTTATTTAAATATATATAATGTTTTAGTTTCATTAAATGAATATATTTTTTTATTTGGTCTTGAGTCAGTGATTTTTTTTGGATTCTAAAAGAAATACATAAAAGTCATTGCACCAATTGGAATTGAACCCTTGTATAATTAATAAACACTCTGAGTATAAAAACTAATTTACAGAGATGATTAAAAAAAAATTTCTTTACAGGGATAAATAAAAAAAATATACACAGCTGACAGCTTTTTTTTTTTTTTTTTAAATAACTGGAACAGCTGATTACAAACAATAATAATAATATAAACAGTGGTTTAAAGATGCAAACTTGGGGAGCCACAAGGAGCACAGCAAATATTGTGGCTTTACAAGAGGATATGAATGAACTGGCTGTATGGGAAGTGTCAGTTAAGAATTGTATGTGTAAGGTTTTGAAATTTAGAGGATAAGAATAGGATGCAGTATATACAACTAGGGAAGATATACATTAAAAGTGGTGCAGAAGATCTGGAAATTATAGTACATAAGAACCTAAAATTTCGGGGCAATGCTGAGGGAACTGTGAGAACACAACAGGTTACAGTAATTTTGAAGAGGATATTAACAACACATAGAAATAGAGAATTATACCATATGGTATAATTCTCCTGGAACTCCACATTCAATGGGCCAGTTGATAAAGGGCAGTTTTTACTTGTTATCTTTTGTAACACCCTACGGTCACATCTGGTTGATGTGGTGGGTCTTCCACTGCATATAGCACTTGCAGTTGACTCCTTATGCTTCCATCTCAGTAATGTATCACTGACTGTTCACATGGAATGGCCCAATTTGTCATTAATTTGCTGAACAGAATAGGCCTGCAACATGGCATCCTATCACAATTCCTCTTTCAAAGTCTGCCAGTTTCCTTCTCGTAGCCATTTCACCTGGACACAGTTGCAGTGACAAGAAGTCATCCTTGCCCATAGGGGGTGTTCATTGACTTCTTTCCAAATACTAAACTCCTAGAGATATCTGAACATTCTGGACAATACAATGCCTCTTACTTTGTGGCATTTCTATGGAACAGACCATTGTCTCCATCAAGACAATGCACAATGTCATAAAGCTGCTGCTGTAACTGAGGTGAGGTCAAGTGATGTCCATTCTACAACAGTCCAGGACCTCATTACAAGCCTACAGAAGAATGGTCCAAAATTCCCATTGATTACTATCATATGCTTGTGGAAAGTATGCCCCATAGGACTGCTGCAGTCATCAGAGCAAATAGAAGTCCTACATCTTATTAAGGTGGGCTCCTAGCTGTTTGTTCCTCACACTAAGGTGACCGTTGACTTCTTTCCAAGCAGTGTGTGTGTGTGTGTGTGTGTGTGTGTGTGTGCAAATGAATTATACCATATGACGATCGGGATACAGTTGATAAGATTTTTAAACAAAATTCATAATATATATAAAGAATTATGAATATACCTGGAAAGCATCTGGGCTACTTAATTTCAATTGCTGTCGTAACTGTTCTGGAGAACCAGCACAGAGTTGATAAAATATATGATAATTTCGCTCTCCTGAACTCTGACCACAGATACGTGATTTCTCTAACAAATAATGGCTAATATGTCCACCAACAACAGCAAACTACAAAAAATTAAATCAACATTTAGACAATAAAAAAAAATATATTTTTTAATTTCATATTTTATTTTTACTGTTTTATTTCATATTTTGATCTATGTTTATGCTCACTAATACTTAATGAATTACACACATTAAATGATAACAATTCTTCCCATTTTACAAAAACTGCAATGCCACATTAAAAATTTTATAGTATCATTAATATATTGTGTTGGTCTTGATGACCAAAATACAAAATCTAATCTCTTCTATATGCAGTATAAATAACATAAAGTGAATCACTGATGAAACTGAAAGTTTTGGCATACGGCAACAAATATATTCATTATCAGGAATCAACATATGCTTGCCCACATCAATTTACAGGGTAAAGTAAGCTTACTCCACACTATCAGTAGAAAGGAAAAGTTAGTGATAGGTAAGTGGAGTAAGTTTGCTCCACCCCATAAACTGATTTAATCTTCATTTATTTGTATATTTTTATGTTTTACTTTCAAGGCCTTTACATTCCTTTTTTTTTTTTTTATCTTTTGCAGTTTTTAAGTTCTAGTTTTTAATATTTTAATATTTTTCACTTTTAAATTTACAAGTTTTATAGTGTTTTTACTAATAATATCACATCATTCATTACCAAATTTAGTCTTATCTTTTAACAGTATCCTGTTATTTTTATGCTTTTTCATTCCTTTATTCATATTTCATTTTTAAATTTAAAAAATCACCATATGCAATCTCCATTTCAAAGATTATTGCCAAAAAGTAAAGCAAAAGCATGCAATATATATGTCACTTCATAAAATATTCATTTTAATTTTTAATTAAAAAACAGTTGCAATCATAAGTTGCAACCGTTCTGATCAAAAGGTACTCTCTCTCTAATCATGCGGAGGTTTCTGTGGTTAAGAAGTTCAATTGAATTATTTGGGTTTTGTGACCACATTTTTATTAAAAAAGACTGTTTTTTAAAACTACGCAAGTACTAAAAAACAAACCCGTTTCGTTAGTCGTCAGACTAACATCTTCAGGAGTAAAGATAACTAACAATTTAAAGCACAAACTATAAGAAATTACGAAAAAAAACAAGTTCATTTGTTGGTATTATGAATATCAAAAAATTTCGTTAAAAAACCGAATAACAGATCTATATAACCGTTAATACATGTTAGCTGGAAACAATGCTATTTGATGTCACATTCTGTGGTTCACTTTCACTCTGTCTGAGGTCTGAACTGGGTAAATGTTTGATAAACACTGACCAAACCTGATTTAAAATCAAACCTTGATTATTGTTGCATTGCATGGGAATTTTGATCATATTTGTTGCCTCTTTGAATTTTCTTGTGAAACAGTTTTTATCAATGTAGGATATGCTTGTTCTGTCCCAGAGTACATCATGACCAGTAGAAGTTGTGTGAAATGCCAAACCAGACTTGGGTTCTCTCTTTTTTCGTATGTCCTTTTGATGTTCGCTCATGCAGATTTCTCCTGATCTCCCATCTGGCCTATGTAGCAGCTGCCACAGGAACAGTGAATATTGTAAATGCCTGGTTTTTTCATTGGGCGATGTGGAGGTTTCGGAGGATGAAGAGATTTTGATATCTTTTCAAGTGGTAGGAAAGTCACTTTTATGTTGTACTTGTAGAGAAGTTTGGCTAATATATCTGTGACATTCTTGATATAAGGAAGGGTGACTGCATTCTTGAATATACCAAATTGGTCTGAGGAACTAAAAAGAAATTTACAATCAAAAACACCCACTAGTTCCTAGAATATATGGAGTTCCCAAAATTCATAAACGAGATGTACCACTAAGACTGATAGTAGATGGAAGGGACTCTCCTACCTTAAATCTGGAAAAGCACCTTACAAACTTGATTTTACCACATATAGGAAAAACACCATCGTTCATTAAGAACAGCACAGACTTCATAGAGAAAGTAAAAGATATACACATCAATCTTTGAGACATATTAGCGAGTTTAGATGTGGTCAGCCTTTTCAGAAAGATTCCAAGAAATGAAACAGTAAACATCCTAAAAAAATCTCTTCCCACCAGACATTGTACAGCTCTACGAACATTGCATAAAAAACACGTTCTTCCTTTACCAAGACAAACTCTGGGAACAAAAAGAAGGACTAGCAATGGATTCAGCCCTCTCACCAGCTCTAGCAAACCTCTACATGGAAAATTTTGAAAATAATGCTCTACAAAACTGACACATCAAACCAAAAATTTGGCTCGGTTATGTGTACAACATCTTCATCATTTGGCCAGGAACAGCACTAGAACTGACTGCATTTAAAGACTATCTTAATAACTTACATCCTAACATAAAATTTACTCTGGAACTAGAAGAAAATAAAAAACTTCCTTTCCTAGACATCCTTATAGAAATAAATGAAAGAAAAAACAGATTATCGTTCTCCATTTATAGAAAGCCAACCAACACAGGAAGATTCCTTCATACTACCTCACACCACCACCACCCCAAGCAAAAAATAGGCCTCATAAAAACCTTAAGGGATAAAGCATACAGCATCCCAGTACAGAAGAAAAGCGGAAAGAAGAAATACAATACCTAACACAGATCCTATAACTGAATGATTTCAAAACTAAATTAATTAAGAAAATCATCAATACAGCACCTACAAGAAACTTAAATAAACAAGACTTCAATAATACAGTCACCCTTCCTTATATCAAGAATGTCACAGATAAATTAGCCAAACTTCTCTATAAGTACAACATAAAAGTGACTTTCCTACCACTTGAAAGATATCAAAATCTCTTCATCCTCCGAAACCTCCACATCACCCAATGAAAAAATCAGGAGTTTACAATATTCACTGTTCCTGTGGCAGCTACTACGTAGGAAAGATGGGGAGATTGGGATAAATCTGCATGAGCGAACATCAAAAGGATGTACAAAAAGAACATAAGTCTGGTTTGGCATTTCACACAACTTCTACTGGTCATGATGTACTCTGGGACAGAACAAACATGTCCTACATTAATAAAAACTGTTTCACAAGAAAATTCAAAGAAGCAGCAAATATGATCAAAATTCCTAAGCAATGCAACAAAAATCAAGGTTTGATTTTAAATCAAGTTTGGTCAGCGTTTATCAAAAATTTACCCAGTTCAGACCTCGGACAGAGTGAAAGTGAACCACAGAACACGACATCAAATAGCATTGTTTCCAGCTAACATGTATTACCAGTTGTATAGATCTGTTATTTGGTTTTTTAACGAACTTTTTTGATGTTCACAATACCAACAAATGAATTTTTTTTCTTAATTTCTTATAGTTTGCGCTTTAAACTATTAGTTATCTTTACCACTGAAGATGCTAGTCTGACAACTAACGAAACTTGTCGGGTTTGTTTTTTAGTACTTGTTTAGTATTAAAAAAGTCTTTTTTAATAAAAATGAGGTCACAAAACCGAAATAATTCAATAGGTTCTCTCTTTCCCTCCATAACATTAAAGCTCTGTTTATCATTTTCTATTAAAGATAATTAGATATACATATTCAGAAGAATAAATAATTTTTATTACTGCAAATATTTCAAAAAAAAACTAACTGGTCCATATTTGCAACAATAAAAATTATTTATACTTGTGAATAAGTGTGTCTAATAATCTTTATTATGTGATGAGTTCTATTAAATACTTGTTAAAATTTCTATATTTCTAGTGTTCATTTACTGCTCTGCTATTTAAATCTTTGACTAGGCCTAACTTTTCCTTTTTTCTAGTGACTGGGAAAAAGTCCTCTATTTCTTCCTTAGCCGAACCTTCTATGGACTATAAGCATAAAAAAAAAAACCTCATTGTTTAATTCCCATCACGATGACTGCCAACATCACTCTACTTGTAGGCATTTACCATTCAAAAGGATCATCTTCTTGTTTAGTGTCTAATACTAATGGTATTCTACTCTTTCATTTCCTTGATAATTTTTGTCTGAATATAACATCTTGTGGTTCTTATTTAGAAAAATTCCACTTGTTTTTGTAACATTTTTGTGTTTTAATAAATAAACACTAATGTATAGTTCTACTGGTCCCACCTCCTTTAGCATATTTCATCTTACTATACCATTATTGTCTTTTAGTTTAAGTCAATATAGAATACAATTTGTATTCTATACCAATCTGTTTAATTGAATTCTAAACAAATTTACTTCTCTTGATCCACTTCATTAGTAGATATGCAAAGGAATACTTATTAACAAGACGCCTCAAGAGGGGAAGAGGAACTGGACATTAATTCAAAATCTCCAGTTGGTTTTCAGAATTCCTTGAAAGGCTATGTGGAGGTCTTTTCGCACTCACCAAGTTTGGATCCTTAAGGGACACCATACATTTTTGTATTCACATTAATTTCATAATTTAATGTTTTGCTACATTATAAGCCTTGCTATTTCTTGAATCATCATTAAATTCCTCCTACTATGATAATACTACTACATGAAATGTTTAAATAATTACTAACTTCGTATTGACAATTTTCCTACAGATTAGGATTATCTGTCAGGACTCCAATATTGTCTGATCTTACATTTCAGTTTTCCAAGATAGCTTTGCTAACCTATTTCACCATTCTGTTTTGGTGATACAACTGATATTAGTCCTACCACATTACAGAATGCTAACAATGTCAAGTACATAATATCTTTGTTTTTAAGAATTATCAACACGTTAGCACAAGAATATTTTAATATTTGCCAAATATTTCAGTCTGAAATTAACAGACTATTATCAGTGGCTTGATAGGAACAGTTTTTACAAGGTGGAATACAAACAATTGATCATTCAAAAGTAGAACGAGCAGCATGATGTTACATTGCTAAGCACTAAAGAGAGGTAAATTTCATCAGAGTGATGAATAAATTATAGGTATCAATTCACAATTTCATACAACAATCTTAATTTATAAATTCAATTAAATATAACATTCGACTAATGTAAGAATTAGAAGGTCTCAATTGAAAAACAACTTACTGTGTTATCCAGATTAAACTTTCCCATATTTTTGACAAGGATAGGCAATCATTTCGATTCAAGTTAGGGCATTAAAGTAAGGCCTCAGCACTCTCTTTGAATAGGTATTTGAATTTATAGTGACATCTGTGTAGAAGGCGAGTCCCGGACCAGAGAATGTTGTGGCTTGTCTCTATCCCGTGTTGCGCCAATTCAGACATCTTATTTGTTGTGAAGAATGTACAATTGATGTTCTTGTATTCTTTTTTCTATAGAGCATCCGGTTTGTCAAAAGTACGACAGATTGCAGTTACACGGAACTTGATATACACCAGGCAGCAACATAGTTGAGTGTTTATCTTTAGAAGAGGGGAAGTGGCTGGATAATTTATTAATAGGGATAAAAGTGGCTATTAAATCATATTTCTTGAAATTGGTTCTGAAATTCTGGAAATATATGGAATTGGAACTCGACGTATTGATTCTTGTTGTTCTGGATTGGATTGTAGGAATCGAACAGATGTAGTGTAGGCTTTTTGGAGAAGCCATTTAATTTCATGTAAGGTTTGATAGTGGAAAGTTCTTTCTGTAATTTATGGGGAGTTGAGCAATTAGTTCTAGCTCATTGAATTAAACATTTTATGATTCCTGTTTTTTGATAAGGATGATGAGCAGATTGTTTGAGAATGTAACGTCCAGTAAAAGTGGGTTTTCTGTAAACTGTTGTTGGGAGAATACCTGAAGGTGAGCAGATGAGACGGATGTATAAAAAGGATAACCTGTTGTCTTTTTCAATCTCCACGGTCAACTTGATACGAGGGTGTAACGAATTGATTTTGGCTAAAAAGGAAGGTAAGGAACCTCTGTTGTGAGGCCACATTGAAAAAATGTCATCTATATATCTGACCCAAAAGGAAGAAGGTTGAGGATATATAGATGAAAAAAGGATGTTTTCTAGATGCTCCAAATAAAAGTTGGCTAGAGTAGGTGAAATTGGACTTCCCATAGCCATTCCTTCTACTCGGTTGTAGTATTTGTTTTGATACAAGAAATATCCAGAGTGCATCACGAAGTTTTGCACGAAGATATTATGAACTTGACATTGTTAGCATTCTGTAATGTGGTAGGACTAATATCAGGTTGTATCACAAAAACAGAATGGAGGAAATAGGTTAGCAAAACTATCTTGGAAGACTGAAATGCAAGATCAGACAAACGAAGAATAGTCTTCGTTTTAACATGATTGTACTATAGATACCATCTGTATCATTCTCCTAATTGTTCTCAAAACCTTCACATTTGTGATCACAGTTTTTATTTTTTTGAATCAACTGCTTTATTTTTAACCCAATACTAATATCCATAAATTAAAAATGGCTTGAACACTGTCATGTTACTTTTGTATTTTGGCTGATTTTGCTCTTTTTTCCCATTAAAAAAAAAAAGTTATTCAAGCGAGTTTCCCACTATAACATTTTCACTTATTCTAATGTCAATTTTCATGTTCAATTTGCCATCTTCACTAAAGAGTGTACCTATATAGCTGAAATGTTTTCACTTCTTTTACAGACCCCTCATTCAGGATATAGGTGAATGCTTTCACTTGCCTATTTTCAGTTTGTTTGTTTTTTTGCGTCTCATAGCAAATTTGTTACAATAGTTATTCAAATTAAATGATATTCAGAAAAGAAAAGATAAAACAAAATTACAAAAAAAACATATTATAAAAAATTCAAACATGAAAAATCCACTGATATCCTCGAAAAACACCAAATTAAAAACATTGAAAATATGACTCATGATTTTAAGCAACAAGGCACCTTGGTTATAGATTTTATAAACTTCTGGGTACATCAAAGTTTGTAACCATGGTTGTATAACATTTCTTCTTTTTCTATGACCATTCTTATACGAGTTAGGCTATTTTGAACAGAGAGGAGGAACTTATCCTGCAGGCTTGTACTGGATTTATTTAAGAGCATAACATTACTGCATGAAGTAAAGAGAAGATATTAATTAATATCACCAGTACTAATTTCAGTTTTAACATTACTTTTCTTCATAATGTACTCAATACAGAATAGTACAGTGGAGATACTGAGCACCTCTGTTTTATATCTCAGTTTACATCAAACCATTTTCTTGTACCTCCTTCAAATTCTAACTGCTGACATATAACTCAATTATTATTATTATTAAGAGATACCTCCAGGCAGTCAACCACTCATTGAGGGAGATCCTATATTACCCACACTAGCAGTCATACATAGTCTTGAATTCATTCAGATTATGTGCACTCACCTATAATTGCAGTCCATTCCAATCATATTGCAATATCATTTTTAACATTCTCCATTGCATTTCTCTCCACTGTATCAGAATCACAATGCAAACATGACCTATGCACAATAGTCCAAGTAATGTGTTATCAAGGCTTTGTAAAGAAGCAAAAGAACTTCCTTATCTTTACATGTGAAGGTTCATTTCGAAATTCCAATTATCTGCTGAGTTGTGTTTGCAATCCTTGCTTTACGGCCCTTGAATTTCAACTTTCCATCCACTAATCCCTAGCCTCATCAGTTTCTTCTAACATAATCCCATGAATACAATATGACATTGGATATCTAATCACACCAAAATGTGACTTTACATTTACTAACATTGAACTGATAGCCCACAATTCTTGCTTATCAGCTGTATTCTTGATTACCCATCCTATCTCAGCATTATCAACAAATAGTTTGAAGTCTCCTGTCAAATCGTTCCCAATGTCATTAAGCCTTTACAAGTGTTTTACCCTATGCCTGTTCTAGTTATCATTGTAGTCATTCTCTGGTGGCAACGGCATGCCACCAGTGTGCCCTGTAGGGACCTCAAGGAAAGAACTTTTATATCTTTCTGTGTAAGCCCAAGCTGTTTTAAGTCCTTATAACTATCTACACTCCATACGCCATGTAAAGAGATGGTGGCACTGGTAAACCTTGGAGTTGCCCCATGCTCCTCCCATATCTTACTAACTAGATCTCGGTTATTTTTATAATCATTTACTTTATTATTATGGCTATCGGCTAGTGGGCACCCTGTTCCCACCACCTGGGCATCAACTATCCAAATGCCACCATCTCTTTTAATCACTAAGCTGGCTTACGCAAACCTGTGGAGGTCCTATAATGTGATTCCACCACAGTCTCCCAACCTTTGTTCTTAAAGCGGTTGTTCAGAATGGAGACCATGGCATTATGCCTCCTCATGCAGACCCCATGGGTACGGAAGCAACACTGGGCTATATGAGACAATGTCTCACTGTAGTGGCAGCCAGCCCTACAGTTGGAGTCTTCACTACCCCATCGAGCTGTGCGAGCTCGACTAGGTAGGGCATTGATCCTCGTCCTGATAAGGTCAATATACTCGAACCCAGGGAGGAGTCTGGTGCCATCCCTTACCCAATCATGCTGGGGAGACACCAGATATGAACTCTTTTAAAGGAACACCATCTACAGAACAGCGCAGAGATGCCCATCTCTTGTTTTCTGTGATTGCTGACTCGATTAAAGTACCTTGATAATGGGACCAGCCTTTAGCCTGCCTAAAGTCTTCTTGTATTAATGGGCTATATAAAGCCTCTCTGCAGATGGGGGAAGAAGATAGTTCTAACTGCACGATTTTTGACAGCGGTAGACGTGGGATCAGTCATCTAAGTGATGGAACCCCAAGTACACCATCCTTCACCCTCGCATGGAAATATGCAGTAGGAGTGTCAGGCGGCAGTCAGAGCCATGATCTCGTGGCTGAACAGATAGCCCTGTCCATTCGGGACAGTACCAAGATATATGTCCTACCAAGCACCAACTTGTGGTAAAAGCGAGGTAGGAGATAGTGGGAAAGGAGAAACAGTCTTTGCTGGGGCTTGAGAGGAGCTTTCCTCAAAGAAGAGATCCCAGCTTCTAGGATAGAAGGGACAGAAGACCTTCCCTTGGGGGTGAACATGATACCAAGGTATCTCCACTCTTCCAGGATGGTCAAAGCATGCAATGGCCTCCTGTGCAGGGAAAACTCTATACTCTATATAACCTTAAGCTTCTTGTCACGACCAGAGGGGGACAAGAGCTAAAAAGCAGGACTTCTCTACATTAATAGAAAGGCCTCGAACAGAGAAGAAGTCAACTGCCCGGTCAAGGAGTTCCTGCAAGCCTATCTTAGTAGAGGCTACAAGAATAAGATCGTCCGCAAAGGCCATAGCATTAAAGGAAGAAGCGCCTAGAGTGTAGCCTATATGGCTAGGAAGAGAATGAAGAAACTCATCTACGATGCAGTTAATCACCTGGCAAACACCCTGCACTGCGGGAAAAGAAGTTGCACGGGACCCAGTAGTGATAGTGATGGAGCTACCCAAGTATAGCTCCATAACATAGGAAAGAAAGGGTTCTGGACATACAGCAATAGACAGCGCTCGAAGGAGAGCAGGAAGGGAGACGCTATCAAAGGCCTTTTGGAGGTCCAGCGATGTCATATATAGGCTTAAGGTGGCATCGGGAATCAGAGAAAAGAAAGAAGATATATATATTCTCGGCACAGCCGTCCAAAGGGACAAAAGCTCTCTGTCTATAATCATGCTGTATATGTTGCTGAAGTCGTTTAACTAATATTTTTTGATAGTCTAAGTAACACAGGGGAGATGGTAATAGGTCTAAAGTCTGATGCACAGCTTGAAGTTTCTTTCTTTGGAATGAAGATAGTTCTTGAAGCACGTAAGTATGGTGGTATTACTTTACTGGAAAGGAGAATGTCCACTAAATCTTGAAGAATCTTCAATGGCACCTTCCGAAGCCTAGACGCAGGAAAGTCATCAGGTCCGGAGGCAGAGAAATTGGATGGAAGAGCTGCTTTAATCTCCTGGATGGACAGGCTGGTATATTTGAAGGGCAGGAATGGACCTCAATATCGTAGGTTGGTCATCATAATCAGGGAAGTGTGGAGGTGGAGCAGAAAAGAGTGTACTCCAGAATTTGACAAAATTATCATGTAACATCATGTACTCCGGAAATTGACAAAATCATCATGTCTGCTAAAGGTGGAGGGAAGCACCATCAAGGATGGTTTTGGCACATTGCCCTCTATTCTTTTTAAAGAGGGCCTGCATAACTGCATAGGCCCTCTTCCTCTGCTTCCTATTTGACAAAGTCATTGTAGAATGAGACGTAGGCTGATGTTGATGAGGCATGAAGTGTTCAGAGAATTCAGCATGGAGGTAGTCATTCAACTCATCTGTGATATCCATTCCCAGAAGGTAAGTCTGCATGAGATATTTAAGAATTTGATGGTTATATTCTGGAAGAGGAGGATCATATAGAGATGATGTCAGTCTGAGAATCAAAGCCTCTTCTTCAACAGCAGGATGGTGGCTGAAAGATGGAGAGGCAGGGACAGAAGATACGGAGATATTACCTGTCCCTACCTGTGGCAGATGGGCTGCCAATTCTTGAAGTAAGGCTTCCGTCTATGACACTTCATGGCATCCAAGGATCTTAATGGGAACGCCTTAAATAAAGCCTCATTGATTTTCTTTATCCCTCGAGCAGTCAACTCGATCTCATGAGTGACGAGGATCTTTTCTTCTTCAGCAGTCCAATATGCTTTGACGTGCTCTGTTCTTATTGCAGCGTTGGCTTCGGCTGGATGTTTTGAGGTGCGATGCAGGCCAAGGCCAACTGCGGTAGAGAATGCACGATCGCAGACCCTTAAATCTTGCAGATGTACATCCCCCATACACCACTTTTTGATATCTCAGCAATCATCTTATCCATGGTAATATTTTATAATCCAATCCCATAGTCTCCAATTTATGGAACTGTCTTCTATGATGTATTCTGTCAAAAGCCTTAACTAAGTCAAAAATTATCATAATGCATCCATTCTCCTTATCTAACTCAGTGGTTATTTTATTATATAATGTGAGCAAGTTGCTGAAATATGACCTTCTCTTGCAAAGTATGGATTCTCTATAAAACTCATTTCACTGACTTTTGTATGCAAGCCCTAACCAACTTTTCAAAAATCATCTTCAACACTACTCCAGAGATACTGATAGGTTGATACCAACAGCTGGATACATCAATCTTTGCACCACCCATCAGTCCCTACTGCTGAATTCTTATTTAGTTTGTGCAACACCTCAAACTCCTCATACACCTGAGTTTCATCAGCAGTGAAGAGGTAGTATGTTGCATACACCAGGTTGATAACTTTTAGCAAAATGGGCACTCGTTATTTGAACATTCTCATCTGCATTCAATAAAGTTATTCTTTCATATTCATTCTTTCTTTTACTTGCAGATAGAATTCTTTTGGATTACCTTTAGCTTGCAGAGTCAGTTTCTTTTCATATTCAGTTTGCTTTCCTTAAACAGATGTAACTCGTCTGACTTGCACCTTATAATTTTCATGATTGAAATCATTTGTATATACATGGTATTATTTCCATGTATATACATGGAAATAATACCATGTAAATCTTTTTCTTATGAATCTCTTGCTTAACAAGATTATACATCCATTTTACTCCTATTCTATTTATTCCTTGAACTTTACACATACATTCTGATATTTCATTATTTTAGCATATTTTAAACTTCCCATTCATTGTAGATATCCTTCCCAATCCAACAAGAGAACAATCTGCAGAACACAGCATACCTCTCAACTGATCATAATTTCCTCCTTTGTCATTCAGAATGTAACCTTTTCTGAATGGAACATTCATAAACTTAGCCAGTTCCCAAGTAAGTACCACATGATCACCATCAAGGCAGAACACATTTTTTACTGAAACTGCCCCCCTCTGACACTATAATCAGATCTAACACTCTTTCATTCTTAACCTTGAGTTTCTTCTGTCACATGCTGCTTTAAGAAGTTGTCTTGCAACAGTTCAATAAATTCAGTTTCATTCTTCTCATGAGATTACACTGGTACCCAATTAATGTTTGGATAATTAAAGTCTCCCATTATGATTACTTATTTTGCATCCATCGTCTTTATTTGGTAATGTATTTCTTTGTCACTAGCAACTGATTCACTCTGTTTGTAACAACACCCCACTATGTATTTGATCATGTTAGACTTCAGCTCACACTAGATGGCTTCAAACTCACTGCCACATAGTACTGCAGTCTCAAGTATAAATGGATTCAAATCATTCAATATCATTAACAGCATGCCACCTCCTCTCCTAATCTGCCTTGTCTAGTCTATCCTTCCACAAAATACTGTACCCTTAGACTTGATACAGTTATGTCTATTTCTGCCAGCCAGGTCTCATTAATGCCTACAATCAGAGGTCCCAACATATTTACCAAGGTAACAAAACTCAACCTCTTTGTTTCTGATAATTCTAGCATTCATGTACAAACATAATAAGTTACCTGAATGCTTTTTTGTATACTCTCTCTCTGTAGTCTGTGTGACACAGTTTGAGAACCTGATTATCTGTCTATCTAGTGCCTTACTTTTTGAGATATCCTTGCACATGCTTGATAAGTCCAAACTGGATGAACACAAAATGTTTTCTCCTCATAATCATTTCTATGATAATGCACATTCCCATCATAACAGTTATATAACATTGTTGCTTTTACATGCAGATTCATACCAATTAATAATTTTTCACAACTCCTGATGCCAAATGCATTCAAGTGTAGGGTGTTTTTCTTGTACAAATATACTCTTCTCTCATACTCACCCCGCTCATCCAAAAACTTGCATGCATTCCTTCTACACAGTCCATGCATTGAAATGTTTGCAATCACAGCCCTTCTTCTTAATTCATTTCTATCATAGCTAGGTAACAATTATGATTTTCACTTCCTCACTCTTCACTGTTACTTCTTCCAAGAATCCTTTCATATATCCTCTCTCATAGTGAAAACTTTAATACCTATTAGAATTACAATTTGTTTTTCTTTCTTTTTTTTTTTTTTTGAACAGCTTTAAACTAAATAAAGCTAATAAAAGCTTTAAACTAAGAGCTAAGAAAAGTTTTGAACAGCTTTTCTCTTTGGAAATAATAATATGCACTTTCCATACATACAAAACTTAAATACAGACCCTTGTAATACTGCTTGTATGTATTTAAATAATGTCACTTGCTATATTCATGATTTCTCAACTATTTGTTGTAAATGAGCAATCTAAGTCTGATAACCTCTATTAGACCAGAACCATCTTGTTCTTCTCAGTTTCCCTGTCACATTTTTGTTTTGCCTCTTTTTAAGTATGCTTACACTGTTTTATTTCCATTTTTATTTTATTTATTTTTTAATGAGATCTCTACTTCAATCATCCAGAATCAACAATCTTTGTAGACAACTTCACCACATGCCTCTTTGGCTGAATGAATCAATATTTGCTTCAGGGTGTGCCAGAAAATCTCAA
Organism: Typopeltis vanoorti; assembly: GCF_054136105.1. Classification (NCBI taxonomy): domain Eukaryota; kingdom Metazoa; phylum Arthropoda; class Arachnida; order Uropygi; family Thelyphonidae; genus Typopeltis; species Typopeltis vanoorti. The sequence continues at coordinate 55,069,116 of NC_143555.1, read as the reverse complement.
AAGTTTGGTTTTTGTTCTGAAACTGTTCCAGTTTTTCTTGAATAATATTTGTCAATTTGAATTTGCAGTTCACCTCTGAAAGCTGCTTAACTTAGATTTTTTTTTTAAAACTTTTATACATATTTTACTCTTCAATGTGAAATTCCTATTTATTCTGCATAAAACTTAATGATTGTGTCCTATTTTAAACTCCCTGTATATATATACTCTTGTATCCTCACCAAGCATGAAGACATCATTATCAACAATAACATAGTCAATGAAACTTTTCTTATTTCTTGTGTAGCTCGGTGTGTCCATTAAGCATAATGCCTTCCCACACCATGACCCCACCACCGCTGTATCTATCCCTTTCAAGAACATTCTTGCAATGGTAAGCAGTACCACTTTCATGCCAAATCAAGTGTCTTCTAGAATCAGAGGAAAGACTAAAATGACTTATCTGTATAGAGTACATTAGCCCATTGGTATCTTGTCCAATTTTATATATGCAACACCATTGAAAACATGCTCTACAATGAACTATAGATAAAGGGATGCAGACTTAGAGGCCTTTGAGCATACAGGCCTACTTGTCCTAGACATCTTGCCACAGTTTGTAGAGATATCCACCTGTGCTTGAATGGAGATGACTTGCAAATTGATTCCTCATAGTGTGTCAATAACATTTTGATGTTTAACGAAAAATCTGTCTTCATGCTCCATGGCAGAGAAGGGAAACCTCTTAGCAAATATATGGAACAAATTCTATTGGTTTGAACATTGCCCAGAGCCTGGATGCAACACTATATGAGATTCAAAACTCTTTGGCAATATTAGTAATTCTTCAGCTTCTTCCAGCTTTCCAATAATTCTTCCCAATGTGAAATAAGCTAGATGTCTTTCCTTCATGAAAAAAAGCTTCCTTCGAACATAATTTGCTTAGTGCAACAGAATAAAAGGCATGTATTTACATGCCTTCTATCTTGTTGAGTGCTACCATGTGACTCCTTTGCGCACGATTTGAAAATATGAATGTGTACCTGCTTTCTGCTCGGAATCACTGGTTATACAAATTGCCACAAGCTGATTTGTCTGAATTTATGGATGTAATCTTCAGAAACAGTGTTCGTCTTTTGGTTTTGGCTGCCAGTGTACTATAAATATATGACTTCTTGTGGGTAGCATTTCAATATTCAAGTTTCAGTAGCTGTTGCAATGATTCACGATTAAGTTTCTAGAACAAAAACTAAGCAAAACTGGAATGCAATTAAATAATTTACTGACTAAAATTACTTATTTATAAGTCGACATTTTGCCAGCTCAAGCTAGCATTATCAAAGGCACCTTAACAAAATGTAGTCAGTGAAGAAAGGAAATAAAATTACCCCAAAACAAGGACGGTGCAGCAAAATCTATGCGCGATCACATCATCAGTTCTACAGCAGTTAACCGGGTTTTGTAGAAATTTTGCTACTTCAAAAGAAGTCTCTCTCTTATTTAAACTGGATTTTGAAGTAGCCTGACTTTCTTTTTCTATATGAGAAATGGTCTTTATCCATTTATCCAAGTTCATTTATCAATGAACATATCATGCCTCTTTATCCAAGAGGCATGATATGTTCATTTCCTTCTAACTAGTTAGAAATTAGTCTGCATCAGATATAATTTTTATGTTCTTTTTTTTCTCACCAAGGTGGTCCTGTCTGTCCAAAATAGTCTCATACTGAAAGGAGATACGATCCTGGCAGTGCTTGATTAGTCTCAGGAAGGTCTGCAATTTATATTCAAGTTATGCGCTGCTCTGTATATTGATTTAGATCATACAAATTTGGGGTTTATAAGCTTGCTCATCATTTTCGTTTTATTTATTTGTTCATTTTATTATTTATTTATTTTTGAGAACTACAAAGTTTAAACAGAGATCCTTATATTTAAACAATTCCTTGGTTATTATGTAATGTAAAAATGTGGGCTTTAGTAATTTCTATTTTAAATACACCTAACCCTTCATTTTCAAGGTAGATACAAAGATTGTTTGAAAAGTTTGGTAAATTTCCAATAGATGGCAACACAATTCGTTCATTCATACTAGTGTCGGCACATATCATCTTTTTTATGATCTCTGGCAAAATTTTAGCCACGTGCGATGCATAGTTCTTGTTTGGCAAACAAGAACTATGCAAAAAATGATCGTGTTCACATTTTTCATAAAAATGAGAAAAATGAGTTTTGTGCAGTGATAAAACACTTTTATTTGAAGAAGTGGATGGCCACGCAGATCAAAGCCAAGTTAGATGCAGTTCATGGAGACTGCACCAGCATTAAAGACTATTTATTTTTGGATAAATGAGTTTAAACATGGTCGTAAGTCCATCAAAGATGAAGCTTACTCCAGATGCCAGACTGAAGTCACTACGAAGGAAATGACTGACAAAATCCATGGTATCGTTATGGAGGACTACCAAGTGAAAGTGTGTGAGATTGCCGAGATTGTAGGCATCTCAACTGAATGGGTGTATATTGCACACGAAAAGGCTGTGTATATGTGTGTGTGTGTGAGAGAGAGAGAGAGAGAGAGAGGGGTGCTGGAATTGTTGACTATTGATCAAAAACGCATGCAAAAAAATATTTCAACGCAGTGTTTGGCGACGTTTAATTGTAATTCGCAGGATTTTTTGCATCAATTCATGACATAGATGTAACTTGGATCTACCACTACACATCTGATTCCAAGCAGCAGTCAAAACAGTGGACAATGCCTGGTGAAAGAGCACCGAAAAAAGTGAAGACCGTTTTGTCAGCTGGGAAGGTGATCGACACTGTTTTTTGGGATTCTCAGGGAATTATCATGATATATTTGGAAAAGGGTAAGACAATAACAGGAGTGATTATGCGTCATTGTTGGACCATTTAAAAGAAGAACTGAAGAAAAAACAGCCACGATTGGCGCACAAAAAAGTGCTCTTTCATCAAGACAATGCACCACCCCACACATCGGCCGTCACAATGGCAAAATGCACAAATTGAGGTTCGAATTGGTTCCACATCCACTGTATTCTCCGGACTTAGCCTGTGTGACTACTACTTGTTCCCTACTTAAAAATTTGGCTTGGTGAGAAAAAATTTTCTTCGAAAGAGGATGTCATCAAGGCTGCCAATGACTATTTTGCATAATTTAACAAATCATACTTTTTAGATGGGATGAAAAAATTGGAAACTCGCTGGACCAAATGTGTAGATCTCGATGGAGACTATGCTGAAAAATAAAGGAGATTTTTTTTTTTAAATGTGTTTAACTTATTTTTTTACCAAACTTTTCAACCAACCCTCGTGGGTTGGTTTTTCAAAAGTACCATGTAAATGAAAACCAGCAATATCAAAACTAACAGCTATATAGAAAATAAGGGAATAGGATCTGCAACATTCAATTAAATATTTACATATACAAAAATTGTAGGACAATAAAATATGCTATAAAACAAAACAAATACTTTTATTTAAACAATTTATAATTAAAGATACAGCACAGTATATATATATATATATATATATATATATATATAGTGCAATGTTTGAATAACTGTCTCATATTATTTACAAACAATCGACATTATTAAATAATACAGTAGTACTTATATTAGCTAGTGGACCAGTTATACGATTATAATAATAAATCATTTATATCCACATAGTATAGAATATAACATTATTTTACAGCTTAATTATTATATCTAAAAATTGCACACATCTGGCAGACTGACCCCTCAATGTATCATAACAGTCGAATAGCTGGAATGACATACTCGATAGTCTGTATTCTACCAATGAGGAAAACCTATAGTGGGTATAGGGCATCTGCATAGCTTTGTAATTCAGCACACACACATTTTTTTGTTATTCTAAAGCAGTGTTAACCTAAATCATACCATATAAAATGAAAATTAATATGCTATAAAATAAAACAAAGTGAAATTGAAACAAATTTTTCAACTGTGCAAAATCCAAATTATGCAATTCAAGTACTGAGTAAATTGAGTGTTAGGTGTAAATATCTAGCATGTACTCTAAATGTTCCCTTCAAAAATTGCAATACAATTCTCATATTTTATTTCTCATTAAAAAACTGGTATTACAGCAACTCTACTCCAATCATTTACTATATCACCTGTAACCAAGCCTTTTCTAGATTATGCAGGAACCAATTTGTTTTGTTTGTTTATTATTTATATATTTTTAAAAACTACAAAGTTCAGAGATCCTTATATTCAAATGATTTCTTGGATATTTGTGTAATGTAAAAATATGGATTAGCAATTCCTACTTCAAATAAATCTAGCTGAATTCTAAATTTTTCCTTCAACAATTTTTTCTTAGCCGTTTTTCAAATATACTTGCACAAATGTTTTCTTGAAATATTGTGCAGGAAAATTCTAATAAGATTCTCTATTTTATTTCTCATTCAAAAATAAATAAAAACTAGTACTATAACAGCTATACTCTAATCATTTGTATATCAAACTGTGACCAAGCCTTTTGGATTATGCAGTGGAGTCACTGAAAAATATTTTTTATTATCATATTTCAACATTTCAGGTCAAAAATCATCAATCTTCTTTCTTTCCAGTAATAGGCCTAATGGCCTGTTATGGTCTCTTCCCATCTTTTCAAAAGCCATCCTCTATTGCTGTCGATATCTCTGTATCTCTCTCTCTCTCTCTGGGGAGTCTTCCTTCACTCATTCTTTCTGTATGTTGTTTCCATCTCTCTCTCTATATATATAAAGATTGATGTAGTCTAAAACAGATATCATCTCAAGTTCCTTTAAGATATTGCTCTCTCTTTTGAAGTCTAGTCTATTATATCCAGCTGCTTTGTGCATGAATCTCATTACAGAACTTATCATTCTTTTTCTGTCTGCTTGAGTTATGGTCCAGGATTCTGAATAATGTTAGGATAGGTCTTGCTATTGAGTTATGGATTCTTATTCTTGTTTTCTTGCTTATTAAATTTGAACTGAATATCTGATTAATAGTTTTTGTTATTCCTATATAATTAGTTATTTTAGGTTGCATGTCTTTCTCTCTTTTATAAGATAAGTGGTAGACTAGATATTTGAATGTATTAACCTGTTTTATAATATTATTGTTGATGCAATTTTGCTTCTAATTGGGTCTTGGCCTTCAAATGCCATGACTTTAGTTTTTGGAAGTGGATATTTCCATATTCTATGTTTTCGCTATTTCATTTAACGACAAGGCTGCTCACTTTATCAATATCATTCAAAATTATAGAATTTCCTTTATGAGAACATGCCCATGGAGTCCCAGGACATTATCATCAAAAGAGACCATTCTCTACACATATTCTGACATCCTTGTGATATTTATTCATTTTCCATTTCAATAATAAATCTCAATTATTTTCAAAATCTTCCAATAAGTTTTGCTTAGCTAATTTTATGCAAAACTTAGTTTTCTAGCATTTTCTCCATCCCCTGTTCACTTTGTTTCTAGGAAGAAAACGGTGGGAATAACCTTGTTTAACTGGAAGATGCCCCAAGCTGGCATGACATGTTAAAAAAAGTTAGGAGGCAACTATAACAAGATAAATAAGGAAAAAAGTAGAAATGGTATCAGTGATGCAGGAAAACTAGAAATAGCATTAATGAATTTTCATATCATTCTACTTTCCTTTGCGAAGAAGGAAAGTAGAATGATATGAAAAGAGTAGGAAAAACTAGGAAATCAATGGATTCTCTTAATGACTACCAGCTCAAGAAATTTTATTCAGCAGATATCATATTCAAGGACTCAACAAAACATTTCAATAAATGTGTTATTTTGGATTATGTATTAGAGAAAAATTATAAATATTATAATTAATATCAACATAACAAATCACATAATAACATAATGAAATATTTAATAATAATTATGAAATATCACGACTACTTACTTTACTGCTGAAGTGAATTTCAATGAACTTTCCAAATCGGCTACTGTTATTATTTCTCATAGTTTTTGCATTTCCAAATGCTTCTAAAACAGGATTTGCTAAAGTTAAAAAACAAACTCAGGTTTCAAAGTAGAAACATTCCAGACACGCATTTTCTTAAGATTTTTTTATGGTTTTTGCATTCAGATTTAAAATCCCCCCCCCCTCACATTTATAAAAATATATATATATATATTTCATTATTTTTATAGTTAAGTTTTAATCAGAAATCTGTAAATGTTAAAGTTACCAAGCTATTTTAAACCTGGTTTTACTCCATTTCCCAAGTCAGCAAACAGACAAACAAGTCAAGTTTGCGCCTGCAAGTGTTGCAAGTCTAGCTGATCCTACAGGTAGTGCAAGATCAAGGCAACTCATGGTAAAAGTAGTATAAGCTCTGATCACTAATCTTAATATTTACCCTTAATGCAAAGCACATCTCCTAGAGGAGATGTATGATGTTTTGTATTAAAGGCAAGGGTGCCACTACCCAGACCGGTTTCGACCTTTATTGAGGTCTCATCAGTGGGAGCCAGGCTAGAAATACTAAGACTTGGGAAATGGAGTAAAACCAGGTTTAAAATAGCTTGGTAACTTTAACATTTATTATACCCAAGGGAAAATACTTTCTACATTTATATCTCCTCCTGAGATTTTTATTTAATAAGGTTAAAACACCTTATGGTAACTTTTTCTGGTAAAATACTTATGAGTTCTGTATTACTAAAATCTTGGTATTTCTAGCCTGGCTCCCACTGATGAGACCTCAATAAAGGTCAAAACCGGCCTGGGTAGTGGCACCCTTGCCTTTAATACAAAACATCATACATCTCCTCTAGGAGATGTGCTTTGCATTAAGGGTAAATATTAAGATTAGTGATCAGAGCTTATACTACTTTTACCATGAGTTGCCTTGGTCTTGCACTACCTGTAGGATCAGCTAGACTTGCAACACTTGCAGGCGCAAACTTGACTTGTTTGTCTATTTGCTGACTTGGGAAATGGAGTAAAACCAGGTTTAAAATAGCTTGGTAACTTTAACATTTATTATACCCAAGGTAAAATACTTTCTACAGAAATCTGTATTTAATAGACTAAACAATATTACAGTACACTCACTCACTAACAATAGGAATTATGCATCAGCTGTATATTTCAGCCAGTCTCATACAGTAGTGGCGAGGTTTTACCTTCCAGAAACTCAGGTTTTTTATCCTGGAACATATAATTAGCAGTCATAATATGCTGGTCTTGTGGCTGTTTTTACAGGCAATAAATCTCAATAATACCTGCAAGGGACTGTTCCCCCCCCCCCCCCTTTGATCCACTGCATCCATTAAAGGCTATGTAAATCAATGTTGTAAACACTAAAAATGTTTTTACCATTGGTAACGATTAGACTTTTTTTTTTTTTTTTTTTGTAGATTATGAGTAGATTTATATCAAATTGAATAAATAACCAGGGTCTGAGTTGTAGACTATTATTTTTTTTTTTATTAAAACTAAATGTTTCTCTAACATTTCACTGTCTATATGGCTGATAGCATCTTCAGGAAGTTATTTAACACAAGAAAAAAAACAACAACAAAAAGATTAAACGGCTCCCAACGAGACCAGTATTTTTAAAACTGAAAAAACTGGAATGACAGTTTAATCATGTGTATCATTAGGTATATTATGAGCAATCTCTAACTTATTGTGTAAACTCTGTATGTGACTGCTGGCATCGGAGAGATCGTGAAGTACAGTACTTGGTTTCTATTTAGTGTACCTTGTGAGAAAATGACCTGGGAAGACTCGATGAAAATTGTGTTGAACTTATTCTTTCTAAGGTTACAGAGGAGGCTTGCCAATTTACTATGACATTCCGTGAGGACGTGCTGCGAGTCTGCTGTTTTTTTCTTCTCCTTTATTTTCAACATCTCTACATGTTCATTTTTATAGCTTTTGAACTTCTTCCAGTTTGACCGATGTATGCCTTTCTGCAAGAATGGAATCTTGTATACTCAAGGAGTTTATAAAAGGCAATGTAAGAAACTTGGCAAGTTTTTAACTGGTTTGAAGGCTGTTCTGATGTTGACTGATTTTAATACTTGAGCAATCTTTTTTTTTTGTGTTGCCAACATATGGTAAGGATATTGTGCCTTTATAATTACTTTCCGGGTTATCACGGGACAATTCATCAGCAAAATTTCTTTAGTAACTTTTTTTTGAGTAGCCATTTTAGAGAAACAGACTAAACAGGATTTGAAGTTCTTCTCTTTTAATTTCATCATTTTTTAGTATATTTAAGCACAATTTTTCAAGGTTGATTATACCTAATTTTGGTTGTGAGTGAGCAAAAGAACTTCCATGTAGGCTTGTTTCCTGTAATGATAATCCTCTAGCGATATCCTTGTTGATAAGGATATCTCTGCCGGACATCAGTGTTGTGTCTGGGGTAAACTGAATTGGGCAGGCTGGGGGTGGGGCTTAGTAAGGTAGAGCTTAGTGCATTTTCTTCAAAATGTTCCAAGAAAAAATCTATAAGTGACAGTGAGAGAGGAAATCCTTTCCTTTAGTGTTACATGGTGATCAGCATTCATTTCAGTAAAATTATGGAGACTACAACAGTGTTAGGAATAATTACTTTAACAATGTTTTGACCATCATTATCTGGATATACACATATACAAAGACAAGCTACATTACATTTCAAACAGTATGCCAAAGTGACAATGATTTGATCAACCGTTATTCTACTGGCCTGACCTCTAGTCGGGGGAAAAACTACATCAAAGCTATATTCTATTTATATCATTATCAGAGGACAAATTCATATAGTTTAATACAGCAAAAATGGTGGCCTAATCCATAAATTACCATGAATGTTGTTATATTAGAGTTAAGATCCTAGATTATTTGCAGACCGAATTATAATTAACTATTAGACCAAAAGGGGTTAAGTGGGTAGAATATGTGCCATCCATATTCTTGGAATTTTTAGACCACCATTATTGTTAAGATTAGGGTAGTTGATAAGAATTTCTCAGGCCTCCTTAAATTTGCACTCATACCACATTTTGGTGTGATGTAAACAACAGGTGCCTTTCCAGACAATTCTATGTAGAATATTCAGGGAATGATCAGAAAGGCTGGATTTACCATATTTATTTAATTTAATGATCCATTTATTTTCCTTTTTTTTTCAGATAGGAATTGTGCATCCTGTTTTAACCTATATAAGACAAATTACAGGTGCAATGAATATGGTATACTCCAGGGTGGGCCAGAAGGAGGTTTAAAGATGGCATTAAGCAGAATATTACAGAAATACGACCATAATGCCACCTCCCTCCATTAGAAGTCAGGCCAGCAGAATCACTGTTGATCACTTGGGCATACTGTTTGAAATGTAATATAGCTTGTTTTGTATACTTATGTGTATACTCCAGATGATGACCTTAATGAAGGTAGAAACGTCAAAAAATTACAGTAATTATTCCTAACACAGTTGTAGTCTTCATAATTTTACTGAAATGAGTGAGAGAAGAAAGCCTATAATTATTCGATGTTTGATCATAAATTATTTCAAACCTCACTGGGTTGGAATAACTAACATCAAACACACACATGCAAATAAAAATTACAGTCCCATTTAACAAACAGAACCAGTCATTAATTAACATGCATTCACATTTACATATTCAATCTCTTTATTTAAATAAACAGCAAAAAAGATAAAACAATTAGATCCTTTATATTTAAAGTAAAAATTCTTTTAGCAGAATATTTCATTTTGTAAACTACTTACCATCTAATATACGTTGTTCTATAGGACCTGCATGACTTCCCCAGGATTCACAGAAATACCTAAGAACATATTTAGTAGATTCTGTTTTTCCTGCACCAGATTCTCCACTAACTACAATAGATTGACTTTGTTTTAAAGCTTTCATATCACGAAATGCTTTATCAGCTGGAAAAAGGGAAAGAATATAGACCATATTAATCACTATAAGCAACTTATTTTAAAGCTGTTTTTATTATTAGCATTTCAGAAGTTTTTAATTTTCTTTTCATGATAGCCACAAAGATGAAAGGTGTTCAACTTAAAGCATATAAATAATGTGAATGAGTAGAATATATTTATTTATTATTTAAATGTGATATGCACCCACAAGATTGTAAACCTATCACACATCAGCACCATGGGTGGACTAAGGTTAAATAATTAATAAATCTGCTATAGAGACCAATGGAACTTTTTCTCCCCCCCCCCCCTTTCTTCAAGCAAACAGTGATGGTGTCATCCAATACACTGGATGATATCATCTATTACCTAACAATGTTCACAAACATCCATGGCATTAGTGCAATTTAAACCTATGATCTATTAGTTGGAGAACAGCAATGCTATCCTCAGCCACAGTAAGCAATGATGGGGAAAAAAAATTAACACTGGGCATGAGTATCTTCAAGTTGTTGTTTTCATGAAAATACAGTATGTCGGCCTGGTTGGCTGAAGAGTTAGTACACCACTCTTCAACCAACAGGCTGTGGGATCTGAATTCGACCACCCTGCTGGAAGAACACTACCTTGATTACCGGAGGCCTGAGGATGCTTGAAAATGTTCCATGTCTGGTCTCTAGAGCAGGGTTCTTGAACTATGCAAAAAAATAAAAATAAAGAAATTAATCAAAAATAGAAAAAAATCCTTAACCTTGCTATACTATGTTTACAAACACCTTTTTGTTAGTAGGGTCACAAAAAATATTTTTTTTTCATCCCTGCCATTAACAAATCCATCCATGAAAGGCTGGCACAAGTGCCAAAAATTAAGTTGGATAATTCTGCTCTAGGGACCAAATACAGAACTTCAAGTCACTTGGGGTCTCCAGTAATTAGGACATGAACATTGAATCTTGTGAAGCAGGTCACATGTTTTACACATTTTCTTAACAGGCAACTGATTAAACTGGCTTATGGAATTGACACCAGTTATGAAATCCATTGAAAGAAACAGCATAAAACAAACATTTACAACATACAATTTTATTAAATATAAATTTATTTAAGGAAAGTGCTGAGACCCGTCTATATCACTTGATCTTCTATGACAATGATGGTCTATCCGTTTTCAAAATTTGGGAAAGTCTGATACATGCAACTATATGTAACAGAGATTTCCGCTATTACTGTATGTTATCTGTTGTATTTGCATTTCAATGTTCTCTTCCTCCACTGCAATGAAGATGTTCTATGAGATACTGTTTTTACATGTGTGTGTATTTATAATAATTGTTATAAATACATATTAGAATATCCAACAGTTATCACTTTTACTATAGGTCTCACTGAGCAATAAAAAATAAACTACTACCTAAAAACTTTTACAAAAATCCATGCCACAGTGAATGGGAACCTGCAGGTTGAAAAGTAGAAGAATGCTAGTTTATTTTCGGACTCAAGCTGACCAACCAAACAAGCCTGAGGCAAAATATAAGACTTAACAAGAGGAATGAAAGAAAAGTTTGGCAAGAATATAGTAAGATTTCTGGTTAGAGAAATCTCAACCACAATTATCTCATATCTTATTATCTCAACCACAATCACATTAAATTGAAGAAAGATTCAAAAATGTCAAAAACTTTTTACACTAAATAGATTATTCACTAAATATGGAAAAATAATACATTGTTTCAAAGATGCCTCTAGTTGAATGGCAAAAATATTCCTCCATACAAAATTATGAATTGATTAAAAAGGAGCCTCGCAAGGAAACATCATAAACTGGACATCAGATATAATTGTTAAAAAAATGTTTAATTTTTCTTGACCAAAAAGCTCTGGAAATACTTTTATTGGGATTATATTGATCAAGTGCATATAACAACAACTAAGTTATACCAACTAGTTTCACCAACTAAGTCTGTTGGCATCTTCAGGGTACATAACTGATGTACGGCACTAAAAAGTAAAAAACTGTTACAAACTATAATCAATCGATTCCAATTATATTAAACAAAGAACAGAGCGCGTACAATACATTCATAGAGCGTGGATGATATCACTTGTTATTTAGGAACGTTCTATAGTTGGCACTGTAATTCAGTTCTGGCGAGTTGAAGGATCTGATAAAGGTCTTCCAGATCATGGGCAAGATTAGTCCTTGGTCCCTGTTAAGGTTTTGTGTACGGGCAACTGTTGTGGCCTCCTTAAAAATTCGCGAGCGGAAGTCCTCCTCCATGTAAGGAATTGTGCTTCTATCCCACTATATGGTATGGTTCATTCTTGAGAAATGAAAAGCTAATCCCGATTTTTCTTCTCTGTTATTATTGTCGTCACCTATGTGTTCTTTTTGCCTAATTTCAAGGCTCCTTGAAGTTTGGCCGATGTAATTCAAGCCGCACGAGTATGGTATGTTATAAACTCCAGCATATTTGGAGAAAGGATGGCTATCTTTTGGAGATCTTAAGAATTGTCTAATCGTTTCTGTGGGTTTAAAGGCCACTCTTATTTTATGTGGTCTAAGGAGTCTAGCAATCTTATTGGAAACTGTCCCCAAGTATGAAATGACGATGGTAGAAATATAACGTACATCATCTTGTTGTCTTTGTCGGGGTTCAGAGAAAAGTATCTTGTGGATGAGTGTTCGAGGAAATCCGTTCATGGTAAGGTTGGTGGATATCAGGGATAGTTCTTCCTGGAGGTCTTGTTGATCTGTTGTAAGGAGAGAGGCACAGTTCTTCAACATATGTACAATACTAAGTTTCTGAGAAATGTGGTGTGAGGAAGCGAAATGTAAATAACGTCCTGTATTGGTAGGTCTGCGGTAAACTGAGAGGTTGATACCACCATTCGGAAGCTTCTTAATTAAAGTGTCCAGAAATGATAATTTGTTATCTTCTTCAAGTTCTAGAGTGAATTTGATTGTGTGGTGTAGAGAGTTGATTTTGTTAAGAAAGTCGAACAAATCCTTTTTTGTGTGGTTCCAAACGATAAAGATATCATCCACGTATCTCCACCATACTGTGGGGTTTAGGGTCTGTTTGAGTTAAGATTTTACTTTCAAAATCCTCCATAAAGAGATCAGAACAAGATGGAGAGAGGGTGCTACCCATTGCAAGGCCAGTCAATTGTTGATATATGGTTTTATTCCATAAGAAAAAGTTTGATGTTAAACAATGACGGAACAGAGAAGTGATGTCTTGTGGGAGCAAACTTCCTAAAATGTTGATGACTTCCTCCACAGGGATGTTAGTGAATAGAGATGTAACATCCAGGCTGGCGAGTAAATCCGTATTGGAGATAGAGATGTTGTTCAATTTCTCAACGAAATGTTGCGAATTTCGTATATAAGTGTCCGAATTATGGATGTGAGGTTTGAGGAGGCATGCCAGGTGTTTGGATAACAGATAAGTTGGCGAATTGATTCCATCCACAATCGGGCGTAGTGGTGTTCCATTTTTGTGTACCTTAGGAGCACCATATAGTCTTGGTGTTAGTGGATGCATGGATTTCAATCTTCGTTTTAAGTCTATAGACCAGTTCTCCATATGACGTATTAAATCGTTGGTATCATTGTGGTTCTTTAGTGTTGGGTCTGTGACTAGGACACGGTAGGTTGATGTATCCGACAATAATCTGTTAATCTTATCTTCGTAACCACTGGTGTTTAAAATCACTGTTGAATTTCCCTTATCTGCCTTCAATATGATAATGTCTTTCTTTTTCTTCAAACTATACAATGTTCTTTCTTCCAGAGTAGTGATGTTTTTGTTAGGAGTTCTGGAAGATGAGAGGATGATACTACTTTTTAATCTAATATCATTAGCTATGGGTTCCAGTAACGACTAGACTGCCTTTTTTTATATTACAAATGATATCCACTTTAGGGACATGATCAGGTGTTATTGCAAAATTGAACCCTTTTTTAAGTATATTGATCTCTGGTTTTGTTAATACATGATCCGATAAATTAAAAATAACTTTGCTGTCTGGTAGAGAAGGTTTTGACTTAAAACGTTTTGTATAAAGATCATTAAATTTTTTCATTTGGTTTCGTTTGCTTGTTGTAAAGGCTTTATCATAGCTAGTAGTAACCATTCTGTCCAAATGCGACCACATGTCGTGATCTAAAGTACTAGAAATATCGTCATAAATCTGATAACAGTCTAAATCTATTTGGCTTAAAAGAAATCTGGTATGCTGAATCTGTTCACGTAGAAGTGCCAAAGATGTTTTAAAATAAATATGTTTCACTCGTCTTGAATGGAATTGTTCTTTTAAAAATAGAAACTTTGGAATAATCTTGTTATCTCTACATCTTTTCAAAAAAGTGAGGTGATTTAATAGTTTGGCATTTTTACATTTAAGGAATTCAAAACGGCGTACCTTTCTTTTGGTTTCCCCATGGATTCTATTCATGTTAAAAAAACGTTTAATTTTCTTGACCAAAAAGCTCTGGAAATACTTTTATTGGGATTATATTGATCAAGTGCATATAACAACAACTAAGTTATACCAACTAGTTTCACCAACTAAGTCTGTTGGCATCTTCAGGGTACATAATTGATGTACGGCACTAAAAAGTAAAAAACTGTTACAAACTATAATCAACCGATTCCAATTATATTAAACAAAGAACAGAGCACGTACAATACATTCATAGAGCGTGGATGATATCACTTGTTGTTATTTAGGAACGTTCTATAGTTGGCACTGTAATTCAGTTTTGGCGAGTTGAAGGATCTGATAAGGGTCTTCCAGATCACGGGCAAGATTACTCCTTGGTTCCTGTTAAGGTTTTGTGTACGGGCAACTGTTGTGGCCTCCTTAAAAATTCGGGAGCGGAAGTCCTCCTCCATGTAAGGAATTGTGCTTCTATTCCACTCTATGGTATGGTTCGTTCTTGAGAAATGAAAAGCTAATCCCGATTTTTCTTCTCTGTTATTATTGACGTCACCTATGTGTTCTTTTTGCCTAATTTCAAGGCTCCTTGAAGTTTGGCCGATGTAATTCAAGCCGCACGAGCATGGTATGTTATAAACTCCAGCATATTTGGAGAAAGGATGGCTATCTTTTGGAGATCTTAAGAATTGTCTAATCATTTCTGTGGGTTTAAAGGCCACTCTTATTTTATGTGGTCTAAGGAGTCTAGCAATCTTATTGCTAGACTCCTTAGACTCTCAGAAAATCAACTCTCTACACCACACAATCAAATTCACTCTAGAACTTGAAGAAGATAACAAATTATCATTTCTGGACACTTTAATTAAGAAGCTTCCGAATGGTGGTATCAACCTCTCAGTTTACAGCAAACCTAACAGGACGTTATTTACATTTGACTTCCTCACACCACATTTCTCAGAAACTTAGTATTGTACATATGTTGAAGAACCGTGCCTCTCTCCTTACAACAGATCAACAAGACCTCCAGGAAGAACTATCCCTGATATCCACCAACCTTACCATGAATGGATTTCCTCGAACACTCATCCACAAGATACTTTTCTCTGAACCCCGACAAAGACAACAAGATGATGTACATTATATTTCTACCATCGTCATTCCATACTTGGGGACAGTTTCCAATAAGATTGCTAGACTCCTTAGACCACATAAAATAAGAGTGGCCTTTAAACCCACAGAAACGATTAGACAATTCTTAAGATCTCCAAAAGATAGCCATCCTTTCTCCAAATATGCTGGAGTTTATAACATACCATGCTCGTGCGGCTTGAATTACATCGGCCAAACTTCAAGGAGCCTTGAAATTAGGCAAAAAGAACACATAGGTGACGTCAGTAATAACAGAGAAGAAAAATCGGGATTAGCTTTTCATTTCTTAAGAACGAACCATACCATAGAGTGGGATAGAAGCACAATTCCTTACATGGAGGAGGACTTCTGCTCCCGAATTTTTAAGGAGGCCACAACAGTTGCCTGCTGTACACAAAACCTTAACAGGAACCAAGGACTAATCTTGCCCATGATCTGGAAGACCCTTATCAGATCCTTCAACTCGCCAGAACTGAATTACAGTGCCAACTATAGAACGTTCCTAAATAACAACAAGTGATATCATCCACGCTCTATGAATGTATTGTATGCTCTCTGTTCTTTGTTTAATATAATTGGAATCGGTTGATTATAGTTTGTAACAGTTTTTTACTTTTTAGTGCCGTACATCAGTTATGTACCCTGAAGATGCCAACAGACTTAGTTGGTGAAACTAGTTGGTATAACTTAGTTGTTATATGCACTTGATCAATATAATCCCAATAAAAGTATTTCCATCAGATATAATTTCCAAATTAAAACAAAAAAACACTAATACCCTCACTGAATCCTTCCAATATATACACTTTCTAATATTCACATAACACTAGTTCAAAGTTAGACTTAATTCTATTAATAGCCATATAAAACACAGACAAAACACCATCTGACATACAGAAAAGTTAATAACATCCATATGTATAGATGTTATGACCACTTAGCAAGCTTAGATGCATTATCAACTTTAATCAGTATATGAGCAGATCACAGTTCAATGTCCAATATTTTCCCTTGAGATACTGCTGTCTATATAGACAGTGCTTGAAAGTATGTTACTTTAGATAGAATAAGTATAACTAAAACTATAAAAGACTGAAGATCCCATAACTGATTACCTCTCCACACACACCAGTCACTGAATTAGAAACTTGGCAGAAATTGGTGGTTTCCATAGAAGTATTTCAAAATACTTCTAAAATTACAAAAGGAACTAAACACAAATACAGTCAAGCATTTCACAATCCACACAATTTCATATGTCCTAAGTAGTGAGCGAAATATTATACATCCTGAATGCAACTGTAACTTCCTATGGACCAGTGAAGTAATTATTTTGAGGATTTAATATACAACTCATACCGATTCTCCAAAATTTCATGTTCATAATGGTGAGCAATTTGAGAAAATTATGCTGCTTAAAAACAAGTATATAGAAAAGAACAATTCATGTACAGCCATACCTCGGTTAACGTTACCTCTGGTAACAAAACCTCGATATAACAAAGTCTGCAATTTCAAGGATCATTTTATGCAAAAATATTAAAATTTAAAGGTCAATGCCCAGCAATTATCCGATTGGCGAATGATGGCACTACTCCTAAGTACTCCCAAGACGTGGATGTGTCTGTTTTAACAGTTTCGCGTGTCATCCACATAATTCAGTCGTTGCTTACACTTCGTAGGGTGTGTTTCAGTGTGCTGCATTGCAATAAATGATATATGTTCTTGATAGCATTATTGTAGATTTTGTAAATATTAATATTTAGTTAAAATGTCAGAATCAAGGAAAAGGAAAGTAATTTCTTTAGAAACTAAATTAAATATTGTACAATGTGTTGAAAGGGGTGAAAGAAAATCCAATGTGGCACATTCTTTAAGATTAGTGCAGTCAACTTTAACAACCATACTTAGTCAATCAGAAAAATAAAACAGTTTGCTCAGAATTGTACGAAATTAAAGAAGTTCCTACCGAAAAAGTGTTAGCAACCAAAGATTTAAAAAGGTGCTTGAATGACATTGAAAACGTTTTAAATTTTTTTCAATGAAAATGATCCTGGTTTAGGAAGAAGTGTTATTGTTAAGTGATCAGTGTTAAATGCAATAAATTTGTATAAGCAATTGTTAAATGAAAGAGAAAAAAAATCATAAACAATCAACTTTAGAAATAGATTCGTTAAAATGTCATGATTTTATCTTGTTAGGTATATATAATATTGACTTTTTATTTAATAAAGCTTTTCTTTTTTTCTTTCATTTTCTTTACGTACGAACGTATCCCTATTATGGCCATAGAATTTTTACCTCTGAGAACAAAGTTTCACTTAACAAAGTAATTTCGTGGAACACATCCTCTTCGTTAATCGAGGTATGACTGTATTTAACTTGTTTCTATATGAATTTTAAAACAATGCGCATT
Source organism: Typopeltis vanoorti (assembly GCF_054136105.1). Taxonomy (NCBI): domain Eukaryota; kingdom Metazoa; phylum Arthropoda; class Arachnida; order Uropygi; family Thelyphonidae; genus Typopeltis; species Typopeltis vanoorti. The sequence continues at coordinate 55,051,180 of NC_143555.1, read as the reverse complement.
TAAACAGAACTGTTTAGTTTTCATGTTTCTGTAGTAATCCTTTTATAGAAATTTGATTTTTTTTAATTTAAGGCATTGCTTTAAAAATTTCCTTTGCATTTTATTAAGTTACATTAAATTTTTAAATTAGTGTAATCACTGAACTTGCATATATTTTCTGGAAAAATGTCATTTAAAAAATCAATCATGCTATACATACAAAGGCATTTTTGTTGTGTTAAAATTAAACCAAAACAAAAAAGTAGCTTAAAGATGGCAAAGTTGACTTGACTAATAGTTTGTAGTTATTTTTCTGTCTCCCCCCCCCTCCTTTTTGGAGAAAACACTGCTCCATAATTGAAATTACTTTTTCTATTACAGCTACAACTCAAGATACGCTATCAAGTAGTTAGTCCAATTCTGAACTGCTGTAACAATATTTGAGTATATGCTATAAATTAAAAAAAACTTATAAGACAGTCAAAGAGTACAACAAATATACCAAAACAATATATAATATTAGAACATATTATAACACAATTAAGAACTTCTACCTAACTTAAACAAATCAAGGATCCATCCTCCAAGGTTTCTCCTGTGTGAGATTAATAGAAAGTGTTCGTTGTATATTAATTACAACGAACACTATCAGCAAATTCTCATATTTTTATCACAAATTATAATAAAACCATTAATGTGAATGATGTAACTGTGTTTGTTTTCAAAATCTTATTAAACTAAGGTTCAAATTTTGAAGTGCTAATTACAAGTAGCGATTTCCAATGTTCATCAGATAAATTTGCCCTGTATTTTGACTTGATATATTTCATTCGGGAAAAAGTTTGTTCACAAAGATATGTTGTCCCAAAAATAGAGATAAATTTACGAGCAAATTTCTTCAAATTTGGGAACTGCTCAGAGTTCAAAAATTTATAAAAATTGATCAAGTTTCCTTCCTTGTATTTATCTTTAATATGTTCATTTGCCTGAAGTTCAATAATTTCCATTTGAAGTTGACTTGGGACATCAGTAACAACACAGTCAAACGGATTTGCAAAATAAGTTGAAAACATTGCAACTTATTTTGCAAATTTGTTCTACACAGAAAAATAAGATTACATTACATAACCTTGTAATTGATCTCTTTTAGATACCTGTAAAACTAGTTTAAACCATTACATAATAGTGCTTCACAGTATAGCTAACATGAAAGAAGTAAAAATATAATTAATTTACTGAACTTAGTAATATTTTGCTGGCTTTCTACCCAGAATCTTCAATGCTCTGAAGATTCTGGGTAGTGGGCAAATGACCACTGCACTCAACACTCAACCAAGCACACAGCACTCAACCAAGTCACTGTAGAAACAATTCAAACTGTAACTGAAAATGAACTAACTAATGTCCCAACATGGTGCCTTCTGTAAGCCAGGTAACCATAGTTAATTTGGAGAAGTCAGACTAGCTGGTCATAGCCAATCTGTCTCTTGGATCTTTCCCAAATTAATACAGCAATAGTTATTGAGGTTTGGAGAGTGAATCATAGCCAATGCTGATTCTAAAAACTGTCTCAGATATATAGATATGGAAACTGTATAAGGAGGGTGTGAGGAGAGGGGTAGGTTCTTTGCATGGAGAGTGGTTTGGAATGCACACTGCCTGAGTGGTGTGAATGTAGACACATTGGATCAATTTACGGCACGGTTGGATGAGCATTATGTGCGATAGTGTATACCTCCCACAATGAATCTCTGAATCCATGGAGGTCAGATGTTAATAATAATAATATAGCAACTTCTATGTAATAATGATGTCTTCTTCCATTTAATCTAAGTGAATGAATTTATATGGAATAACTGTATACAAAACAGTGTTCATACCAATTTTAACCTGAGAGCTAGGTTAGAAATAAACAGCTGATCAAAGACTGGTACAGACATGAGAGATCCAAGAAAAATTAGCAGAGTGAACAGGTGATCTCAATTACTGAAACAATTATCCTTTGCTCAAACTACCATTCTATTTAAATAAGCTGCAGAAACTCTACATGAACTTCATTAACTATTGCCCGTGATTTGGCATCTTCAGCAAAAAAATGAATATTCTCCCCTTTCAAATCATTCCCAATATCATTAGCATGCTCATGACAAGCATGAAATGTAGTAACATACTTTCCTAGGGGGGGGGGGGGGAGGAATAGAATGCAACAGTCTCCTCCTTTCCCACTTTGCATAGCTTTTAGACACTCGAAAAAGCATCTGTATTCCGATTCTGCTATCCCGATACTACTGTCAGCCATATTTCCAGAGAAACCAATGCTATATAGAAGAGAAAAAAAAAATTTCTTTCTGGTTAGATAAGTAATCAATAATTAAGAGAAATGTATATATCTGTTTGTGATTTTAAATTTCTAAATGTATAGGAAGTTGCATTTCAATCTGCATCAATCAGATATGAATGTCTGCATATAACTAGCTCATCTGAGGGAAAGAACTGGCATGAATATAAATAGATTTGTTAAAAACAAATAAATATCTGGTATTATGGTGGTTTATAAGTTTATAAGATCATGTGTTTCATTTATTAGTATAGCAGTTTTGGTAAACTACTATACTAATAAATGAAACACGTGATCTTATAAACTGTTGGTATTCATGTGCACATTTATGAAGATTTTCAGTTTAAAAATTAAAAGGGAAGGTCAATAAAGGGAGGAAAACTGAAGGGAAATTTTTTCAATGACCTTCCATCTGTCTATTCTTTAACCCCAAGAAAGAAATTACTAATATTCAGATTTTATTTCTAAGAAAAAAACTGGCAAGGCTTGTTATGTTTTTGGAAATCATCTGAGGTAAAAATGTGAAACAAAGAACTGAAGGAAAGAACAGTCATGCAGATTTCAGAAAAGCAGATTTTGAAAAAAAAAAAAAGCTCTATACAAAATCTGGATTTCCAACCCTGCTGTTGAGACCTTGGGAACTGATATAAATGAGAAATGCCATATTACAGGATTCTGAATTTTCCTTATAGATGATATAAAAAAAGAAAGTATCAGATTATTTTATGAAAAGAGTAAGTGTGGTTTCCTGTATAATGTGTGATTTTTTTTTAATGTTTGAACTGGAGAGAAATAAGAATTAAAATCATCTGCTACATAAACAGTAACATTCAGCATCAGTATATAAAATAACTGCAAGATCAATGAATTGATTGTTAATTTGAATGCACATGCAACAATTCTCAGAGCAATGTTGTATTAAAAAACGTGTGCACCAGGCACATGATGTTTTCTATGTGAAACAACTCTGTAGAATTTAATTGCTGTGAAATAAAGAAAAGAAATAATTTTTTTTTTTTTTCAATGTAATTCAATTTCAGGAATACAAGACAAATGATCTGTGGTAACTAAAATATGAGACAAACCTGTGATTGCAAATTATATAATGTCTACTGGAATGCTGCATCTACAGAAGCACTGCTTCCCATCGTTGCTATAGCAGAATCAGTGTTGATAGTGAGGTTGAACTTCTCTTGTAAAAACTTGACAAGGGCCTGTGAATTAGGATCAGAGAAATCAATGTTGAAGTCATCATTTAGAATCACTGGTAATTAATATGATAATTTTTCTTCCACCTTATACCAGCAACATCAATGGTATAAGGTGGAAGAACGAAGTGAATGAAATCTATATCTTCAATTGACTAGCATGGAGAAACATATACAACCTCGATGAGAACAGTTTTGTTTGTTAGGCAAAAGATATTCAGCAACACAAATATCTCCCACTGGCCTAATGCCTACAGACATTCTTGTCATTTGTCAGTAAATAATATCCAGTTGGGGAATAACTGTGCATCATTGTTCCTGTTTTGGTATACTGCAATTCCACCAGTCTGTTGAGAGACTTCACTTCATCTGCATGATATGGTTGAAATTAGGCATACTTATGCACTCATTGTTATTTAGCCAAGTTTCAGAGAGCATTAATATCTGGCAATGCTGAGTAACTGTGTCTGTGACATCTTTACAATGAGCTGGAAGATTCTGACAAGAGAAAGAATAAATAAGCCTTTTCTGTCTCGAGAAAAAAAAACATTGTCAATTAAACAGTGCAATTAACAGTATGAAAAAGGTCTTGCCACCAGTAGGAGGAAATTATGTAGAGTCCAATTTAGTCAGAACACTAAATTAGCTGTATACAAGACAGTGTTCAAACCAGTTTTAACTTATGGATCTGAGAGCTGGATCAGAAGTAAAACACTAAAGACTAGAGACCGCAGATATGAGAGTCCTGAGAAAGATTAGAGGGGTGAACAGATGGCATCAATGGCAATATCATATTAAAAACGAGGATATTAGTCAAGAACTTGGCATTGTCAGCATCCAGGAATGCGTTAGCAGAGTTAATCTCAGGTGGTATGGTCACTTAAACAAAATGGGCAAGGAAAGAATGGCAAAGCAAGTATTCTCAGCAGGTTGGCAGGAAAACGACCCAGAGGAAGACCAAGATATAGGAGGATTGATATGGTACAAAGTGCCTTAGTCAATAGAAATATAAGATCTGATAATGTTGGAGTCTTGACAAGTAACAGACTGATTTGGAGAAAAATTGTAGATAGGAAGTTAGTAATGATGTAAATTTTTAATGTAATACTATCATATCCTGTACTCCCCTTGAGATACATATCAGGAATTTGATGATGATGAAAAGGTCTGATAAAGAACCGACTATAATTTATTGAATTTATTGTTTTTTTTTTTGTAGAAGTTTGTTATGAAAAACATAACGCTCAGTCTGCTAGTGATTAAGAACATGTAAAACAAACCAGTAAGAGAATGACCCAGTGGGAGAATGAATTTATCTTCTAAAGACAAAGGAGATCTAAAAATTCTAGTTTTATTTTAGAAGATCTTGGATCCAAAGTTTTTATAGTTATTAAAGTAATTATATTTACCATGTATATAGTTTTATTTAGTTTCATTCAATATATGATGGGGGGGGGGGGATCTGGAAAGTTCTGATTATTTATTCTTATGACAAAAGAAATACAAAGCAACTACAGGTCAATGTCCAGTCTAGAAAGCCATACAGGCCCTCATCAATCACCTTGTGGATGTCCTGGAGGCCACCACCATGAAACTGGTGCCTTGGGCAGTCATTCACAATATGAGTAATCGTCTGGGCCAAGGGGAACAATCACAATGGTCTGACATTTACGTAGTAGGTAGCCATATCTTCCCTGGTTAGTTCTGATCCTGTTGATAGATGGCCAAATCTTCCTAGGAAGAGCAAAACCAGGTTGTGGAGCACAGGGATCTTCAACCAGAAAGCAATTTGTTGGAAGATTGTTGGATCAGTGTCCTCCTCCTCCACATGTCAGGTGTTGATGGTAAAGCAGCTGAAGAGAGTTCGTCAATAGACCAGAAAGGATTTCTTGATTTTAGGTGAAGACTAGGTGGATTTATGAGAGTTTGGTACAGGAGGCAGGAATGGGTTGCTCATTACTTGATTAAATTCTTTAATCGAGGCAGGGGCACAGTATTCTGCTGCAGAAAATGTGAGGGCTAGTGCAGATGACCTTAGGACTTCTGCACCACAACCCAGGTTGCTCCAACAATCCTTGAAATGATATTATTCCCTATTTTAATTTTGTTGGACAGATTGGTGATGTGCCTTTTACAGGTTAGGCTTCTGTCCAGGCTCACTCCAAGGTATTTCGGGTGAGGCTCATGTTCTACCATTTTGCCACAGAAAGAGAGGTTGATGTGTCGGTTTTCCTCTGCATTGTTCAGGTGGAATACTATGGACACAGTTTTTATCAGATTTGGCTTCAGGCACCACTGATAAAGCAATGGATATAACCACAAGAAATTACATACGAGGACCTAAGAATATAAGAGCATAAGTTACCTTCATAGCTCTGCTACTAGTATATATTCTTTCTTATGGTTATATCAGAATTGCTTTAATACCATTTTTGTTCTGGGCATGTATCAGAACTTTCCCCCCCTTGTATGCTTTTTATTTGGTCTTGAGTTAATCATTTCCTGGATTCTAAAAGGAATTAAGATTCAGTGACTTACTTTAATAGAAAAAAATAGATCAAAAGTGTGCACACAACACACACACACACACACACTAATCTACCTCTATTGTCATTTCAGAGATTCTGTCACCTCAGTCACAGCAATATCTCCAGGATGATCCTCTGATAAATTATGAAATAATTCAATGGTTTTTCTTCTTGCCATTGTCACATTCAATATTTGTTAGTCATCCTTCCACAATCATTGTTCTTGTTCATTTTGCTTCCTACATAATGAAAGAACTCTCTGGGATTTTTATTTGATCTACTAAGCTAATTTTCTCCTATAATCTGATTCTGACATGAAAGTGACATAAGAACTGAAGATAAAGATTCTTACTAAATAGCTTAAGGAAATTACAACATACAACAGAATATACATTAAAATAAATTTTAATACACTTCCAATATTTCGGCAACGTCACGTTGCCATTATCACAGGATCTTAAATACAAGACACGTGCATGCAAGCACAACACACAGTAAACGAGGAACGAAGCAGGAAGCTATTCTTTCTCCTAAAAGTCCTGATGGTGCCCCCTAGCGGGCAATGTTGGTATTCTTGGCCGATTGGGCTGAAGGTCTTGCTTCGTTCCTCATTTACTCTGTGTTGTGCTTGCGTGCACGTGCCTTGTATTTAAGTTCCTGTGATAATGGCAAAGTGACATTGCCAAAATACTGAAGTGTATTAAAATTTATTTTAATGTATATTCTATTGTACATTGTAATTTCCTTAAGCTATTTAGTAAGAGTGTATTACCAACGTCTAAGTCTTTCCACGTGAATTGAAGATAAAGATATGGTAGATGTCTGGAGTAATTACTTCAAAAGCTTATTAAATGTAACAAGCAGTGATAGCATTGTCAATGAGACTTTTCTTATTATTTGCCTCTTCTCTCCATGTGAATTTGTGCACATTTGTATGTTGGAACATGGTGTTAGTAATAACCAGTCCATGTCCTGAGCAGAAATCCAACAGGTATTTGCCATTATTATTAGCTTTGCTCTTTTCTCCAAAATATTTTTGTATGTCTGACAATCATTTCCTACTCTGCTATTTAGATCCCCAACAAGGACCAACTTTTCCTTTTTCATTGTGTCAAACACTCAAAAAATTCCTCCACTTCTACCTCAGTAGAACCTTCTGTGGGACCACAGGCACAAATAAGTCTCATTATCCAGTTCCCCATTCTGATATTTGCCCATATTACTCTACTTGAGACTGCCATTCAAGAAGATTAGCCTCGTATTTTGTGTTGAATACAGCTTACATATAAATTTATAAATATCACAGGAAAACTAGAGAATGTAAGGCTCATGAGCAACAAATTAATAAGAATCTGAGAATATTCTGAAGATTAATGGCAGCATAGAACTGAAAACAGTGTCTATCATCATGCAGATAATACCACAAAAATGAAACATAAGTTCATGGTCAAATATAGATATAATATTAGCCTAAGCAAAATGAGAATCATCATCATCATGAAAATGAAGTAGCATTACTAATTTCCTATCAACAAATTTCCTCCAAATTAATCTGTCATTTGACAATACTCCAATATTTTCAGATATTATTAGATCTGATATCAGATATCCAATCTTATCAGATTTATTAAGGGATGCTTATGTTTCAGTAATCTGATTCACCTTTTATAATAAAGTGCATCGCTGACTGATGAGGGAAAGGCATATATTGCCTCAGCCCCAAAGACATATGGCAGGGTACCACATGATAAGCTGATATCACTCGATGAGTTCTGGACTCCTTGGAGGCATCTTGTAATAATTTAAGTTATAGTATATGGATTTAGATATGCCAGGATAATAAACTGACTATCTGATATCAAAGAGTTATGTATCAGGAAGCAGTATCAAAGAAGCAAAACATTACAAGCAGGATTCCACAGGGCTCACATCACAGCCATTGCATCTTCAGCTTCTAAAAAACTAGAATTTCTCTTTCTTTCAAGATGTTACATCACTCCTGAACAGCTGTTAACTTTATACAAATCACAAATTCGCCCGGCTATTAAATGTTGCTCTCACAAATGGGATAAGGCCTCCTAAAGGTTCCCTCAAAATGCTTGACTCAATACAGAGGAGAGCAATTAGATTTATTAATGACCTATCTCTTGCCAACTCACTCCCCCACCCCCTCACTTTTGCACAGATGCTTGTTTTCTGCACTATGTGTATTCTACAAATATTTCCATGGGAAATGTTTATCTCAAATTGCATCAATAATTCCCCCACTTAGTACTAAGTTTGTTGGAACACATGCAGTTGCTGCTCAACATCCCTTCACAGTAGGCTGTGAAATCCACAGAACAAGTTTCTTTTCCTCCTCCTTCATCCCTGCAACTGCTGTATTGTGAAACAGTCTTCCTCCCTGTTGTGTTTCCCAAGGAATACAATATACAGTCTTTTAAATCAAATGTAAACAAGTTTCTCCTTTCCCAACCCACTACTCATATATGGTACTAATGTGCTATAGGATTATCAACCAACCTCTTCGTGTATGGGCTCAATATACATAAACTCAGTACTGGAACCTGTAATGTTTAGACTGTGTATAAATGATCCCTCTGCACCACTGACAATGTCAATGATGCACAGGGATATTCAGTTGTTTGCTGATGAAGTGAAGTTATTAAGTTAAAAGTTAAGAACAGTTATTAGTAATAGTGCAGATGTAGTAGCCCTTCAGGAAGATTTGTTAACATGGGCAACTGAGCAGATGAATGGAGGTATCAGCTTAATTCATCTAAATGTAAGGTCTAGAAGTTTGGGATCTGTCGATAGGAGGCTGTATACTCTGTTGGTGGAACTGTACTAAAGGAAATGGAGGAGACAAGGGAACTTGGAGTGATGAATGACAGAAACTTGAAGTTTAGGGGGACTCATAACAAATGTGAAGGTAATCCAGAGGATTGCTGCAATACTAATAGAAGAGTGGCGATTTTCATTGTATAAAGTCCTGATCAGATCACATCTAGATTATTGTGCTCAGGTTTGGTGACTGGGATTTAAAAATGATATCAGGTCTGTACACTGTTAGTTATGAGGACATGCTATATGAGGAATTGAAAAGTTTGGTGGATATAAAGGAGAGGTGATATGACGGAGACATTCCAACTGTTGAGAGTTAGTTAAAAGGTTGACACCAAGGAGTTCTTTCACATTGTAGAACAAAGGTAAGGGGGGGGGGGTTAGGACAATGAGCCATCCCTAGAGGTTAGGAATGGAAGTGGTCAAGATGGTGGAGAGTGGTTGGACAATGGAATGTACTGTCTGATAGCAAGAGCAAGAACAGTGAAGGAGTTTAAGCAGAGGTATCATAGCCTGTGTTGTATACAATTGGCCTCCCAAAATGAGTCTTGTGACTACATGGAGGTCCTGTTGTTGTTGTCTTGTCCTTTGAAGAGTCTTAGATGTTTCCGTGTGCTCCTTGTACTGCTTTGGCTATGTCTATGATTTTGTTTGTATAGAGCTGATGAAAGTTTATTTTTCACTTGGTTAGAGTATAATAAAATTAGTTTAATCCTTTATCCAAGTGTGAGCAAACAAAGTTTGCACCTGAAAGTATCTTCAGGACTGGGGTAAGGTGGTACAACACCAGGCAACTCATTGCAAAGGTGGAGCAAGCTACCAACACTCCTATCTAAGTATCTCCTATATAATGCAAAACACATCTCCTTGCGGATATGTCTAATGTTATGCATTAAGGGAAAGGCCACTACCCAGACTAGTTTCAACCTTTATTGAGGTCTCTTCAGTGGGAGCCAGGCCCAAGTGGAGATACCAGGCAGAAGCATTAGCAGGTCATCTCTACCTATAGGAGTTGCCAAATGGTGTGCCATCCTTTTTTGATAAATTACTCTGGATTTAGAGAAAGATGATGAACGTTTATTTTTCACTTGGTTAGAGTATAATAAAATTAGTTTAATCCTTTATCCAAGTGTGAGCAAACAAAGCTTGCGCCTGAAAGTATCTTCAGGACTGGGGTAAGGTGGTACAACACCAGGGCAACTCGTTGCAAAGGTGGAGCAAGATACCAACACTCCTTGGTAGCTTGCTCCACCTTTGCAACGAGTTGCCCTGGTGTTGTACCACCTTACCCCAGTCCTGAAGATACTTTCAGGCGCAAACTTTGTTTGTATAGAGCTGTTGTTCAGGATTAGGATCTATTTCTTGCAAGGCTGCTGTAATTGCTGGCCAGGTAAAGATGTGAGTGGGTGTCAGTTCAGTATTGGGACAGTTGTTGCAGTTTCTATATGTTCTCGTACTGTATTGATCTTCATTCCCCTATAATGTCCTGTTCATAGTCTTGCTATCGTGGTGGAGGTCCTTCTGTCAGCACTGATATCGGGAATTTGATCTTGTATCACTGATTTCAGTGGAATTAGTTTAGCTTTTTCTAGTGCATTGGCATCAGCAAGAGTTATATGAGTTTCTCGGTTGAGTTCTCTGGCCTCTTTTGCTAATTTATCAGCTGCTTCATTGTAATCAATGCCTACATGAGCAGGAATCCATTGTAAAATGCAACTTTTACCTAAACACTTTAGTTGATTTAAGAGTTTATGGGTGTCTTGTGAGAGCTTGGTATTGCCATTTTTGATTGCCTCCATAGCTGATCTTGAGTCACAGTAAATTATAATTCCTTCAGATTGTTGAGATGATAGATTTAAGTAGGCTTCTAGTGCTTTATTTATTGCGTAGAGTCCGCTGGTAAAATTGAAAGCGATTCTCCCAGATCCAACTTTTATTGAAAGTTTTTCACCTTTCGGGAGTAGAAGGAGAACACCAGCGCCTCCATTAATCATACTGGTGTCTGACGATCCATCGGTATAACAAATAACCTGTTTGGAGGATGAAAGAAGGTTGATAGTATTTAGGCCTTTTTCTTTGAGCATTTCTTTTGGTTCTTTTTTTGTACAGAGTTTGGTAAGGGTTTAGATTTATGGAGGTATCTGAAGGTAAAGGACTGGAAAATAGAGGTTCTTTGTTTATGTGGGCATTTAGCTGATCAAGACCTATTTCTTTCCTGATAGTGTCATCATATTGTAAAGTTGATGATCTGTGAAGTCTGCATTTTTGGTTCCAATGTTCACAAGTTTTTAGGGAGATATGATCACTTTGGTAGCTTCCGATATTATTTATGAATTTTATTGTGGCAAATTTTTGTCTGTCCTCCAGCAGGTCAAGCCCACATTCCTGTTGGGCTCTGATGTTGTTAGTGGATGAGACTGCACCAATGAAAATCTTAGATGCTTTTGCTTGTATTTTGTCCAATTTTTTCTTTACCGATGACGCCGAAGGTGACCAGATAGGTGCTGCATATTCCATTATTGGCCTTATTAGTGTAGTGTAAGTAGTGGAGGTCCTGAATAATAATTATAATTATGATTATTATATTTTGGTCTTCTAAGGGATTTTTTTACTATATCAATCCACCTACATCTTGGTCCGAGTTTTTTTTTTTTCTTGACATTCTGGCAAAAAACACTTCTTTAGCTAACTTTTCTTCTCCCATTCTGAATGACCATACCACCTGAGATTAGCTCTGCTAACACATTCTTGAATGTTAACGACATCAAGTGCTTTCCTAATAACCTCATTTTTAATATGATATTGCCACTAATGTCATCTATTCATGCCCTTAATTTTTCTCATAAATCTTATATCTATGGTCTCCAGTCTCTGATTAAGTGTTTTATTTCTGATTCAGCCATCAGATGATCAGATAAAATTGGTTTGAAAACTGTATATAGCTAGCTAGTTTAGAGTTTTGACTAATTTCTTTCTTGTTCTGTGAAGAGTTTTCAGTATTGAGACCAGATTATGATCAACTGAATAAATTTTTATGGAATAAAAATTTATTCAGTTAACTACCATACTCATGGCCTCCACATCCTGAAGCAGGCCCCCCAGGCCAGGATTTTCGGCTGTCCCCCTACCAGTCGCTCAGGTTAAGGACAACGCATTGCTATACAATCTCCATGGTTTAGGATCAATTAGTTTAAATGATAACACAAAAGTAACATTTATTTAAAAAACTACCAACATCTACATAATACAAACTAATAATAAAAATTCAAAATTACTTCCAAGTATATTTTCTAGCTTTTGTCGACACAAATTTATCAACTCGCTTAGCCAAATCATTTTCAATGCACAAAATTACTAGGTGATTAAGTCATTCTTGGCTACTTGTGCTTCTCTGCCATGTTTTTCAATGAATTGGCCAGTCTGCTGAATGATCTCTCAGCTGAAGAAACAGTAACCGGTATTGTGCAAAATAGTTTAATGGCAAGGCAGATATTGGCAAATATCTGCCTTGCCATTTCATTCAATAACTCTTCTGAGATCTTTTTCACAAGTTTTGCTGCTTTTGCGATAAGTTGACCATCATCCAAGTTGTGGAAATTTAAAATAGGTGAGAATAATTCACATATATTATCTGCTGCTTCAAACCTTGTTTTTAAATCATTCATAATGAAATCCAATAATGGGTAAATTACGAAAATTTTGAAATCTTGTTCAGGTTCTACAGTAGTTTCTTGATTTTTGCAAAATTGATGTTGCACACTGATTGCTTCAGCAACTACTTTTGCTTCTTGGACAACATTTTCCCACAAGTCATGTAAGTGTTGTATCTCTTGCACTAATTATCTTATAAGTGCAGACTCGACCTCAAGAGATATTCCTTTACTTTGTATAATAATGTTATTGTCAATATTTGCTAATATTTTGTGCCAAAACATTGTCATTAGCATACCTTTATAAGATCTGAAATATTTTTTCAAGCCTTTAATTGTGTTCCGTGTTGAAGGAGAAAGTGAGACGGGTGAACGAAAACTGAAAACTAAACTAAATCCTTTTGAATGGGAAGTTCAGAAGAGTAACCATAAGTCTGAAAAGATGGACAATGGGTTGGAAACGATTGCAAAAGCTAGTAGTCCCTCTCCGCACATATTCATTCATATTTTATAAAGTTTCTTTTTGTCTATTGTTAGTCTCACTTAACTGGCCGACCCGACAAGACTCCCAGGCTAGAGCCCTGTCAGTCCCCACCCTTGTGGGGGGGCTATGACCATACTACTAGCTGTGCTAATTCTTGTTGTATATTTCCATATTTAATTTGCCATCTTCACTAAAAAATGTGGCTAAATAGCTGAAATGTTTTTTTTTGCCTATAGGCTTCTCCATTCAAGATGCAGTCGAGGTTTTCAATGTTTTTGCAATTTTATAGTCTGTCTTTTTATTGCTGATTGTCATACCACATTTATTACAGCAAATATTCGATTTACATAGTGAATTTGTCAGACTTGCACTGGACTTATTTAGAAATATAACATCGCTTGTGTAACACAAAGAGCTGACATTAACATATCCAACTTTGACATCAGATCTAATGCCACTTTCCTTCGTAAAGCAATCCATATAAATGATGAATAACAGTGGAAATAATGTGCCACATCTGATTTAATATCAAGACATTATATCATATAACTATAGCATTTTGAACAGCTTTTTTCAGGCATCTTGTGATATGCTTTTTACAAATCTACAAAATGTAAATATAGATCTTTGTTATTTTCCCATGGTTTCTTGACTATTTGTTTTAAAGTGAAAATCTGATCCTGACAACCTCTATTTGACCAGAACCTGGCTTGTTCTTTTTCAAGCTTCCCCTTCCACAATTTCTTTTAGCCTTTCCTGAAGTATTAGCATAAATCTTACTAGGAACACTCAGAGAAATGCTTCTGTAGTTCTCATATCCAGTTTCATATTCCTTTTTTTAATTGGTGGTACATTAAGAAGGATCTAGTCCCAGTTATCTGAATTCATCCCTCTGACCAGGTCTTCTGAATTATGCAGAATAATCTCTATCAATCTTTCATACCTCTATAATAATATAATTTAATGGAATAACTAGGCACAAAGAGAAATGATTAAACAGCAGGTTTAATCTTTTCAATATTTTGTTTCTGTCACAGTGACATCTTCAGTAATACAATGTTAAATTATAATAACACAAACAAAAACACAAGAAACTGTAATTGGAACAAACGAAATTAGACTATATAAAGACTAGTCTTATGAGTGGCACCCTCTATAGGTGCTGTTGATTAGCTTTAGTTGTTGGGTGTGGGGGAGGGGGTCTAAGAATTAAAGTACACAAATTTTGAGAAGTTTAATGCAACCATTTTTTTTTTTTTTTTTTTTTTTTTTTTTAAGATTGGGCTGGTATTTTAAATCTGCTACTGATTTTGAAAAGATTCTTTTGAGTATGTATTTACTGTAATGGATCATAGTTTTCTTCCATCTGATTCTGTGCAAGGTATCCAAAGATATGGTCAGATAGACCTGAATGACCATAGTGGTGGCAGCGAATGTATTTTTTGTGTTCATCTAGGCAGATGTTAGTAGATCTCCCAGTCTGACCATAATATGATAAGTGGCAAGAACAAGGAATTCTGTGAATATCTGAACAGAGAAGGAAAGCAAGCTCCTAATGAAGCTTGAAAGCATTACTGAGATTATATTTCTTTAAAGTTCTGGATATTTTTTCTGAAGTTTCCCAGATATAAGGATTGGTAATGGCATTACTGTAATGCATGTCTATACAACATTTCTGGTCAAATATAATCTACTCCAGCTGCCATTTCATATTTCAGGTTATTGATGGCTTTTACTACATCAAGCATTGATATGTACTCCAAATTACATTCCTCTGGAATTTTGTTCTACAACTGTGCTGTCACTTGTTTCATTTAGCAACCTTTCCCAAGTAATTACTCATTACATCTGGAATATTTTTTATCTTCAGTCTTCATGTCGCCTTTATACTCTATGATTACTTTTATGGTACTTTCTTAGTTCTAGGCTTTTTCAATAGACCTCAGAATATTTTCCACATTGCTTTCTTAAATTTTTCTGTATATTCTTCAAAGCACAAGCTGACTTTCTTGCCAGGAACTTTTGATATGCTTTCTTTGTTTCCTTGACTGCCTCCTTAAATTCCTGAGTCCAACAACATGAAGCTCTATTCTTACAGACAACTTCACCACATGCCTCTCTGGCTGAATCAATCAATGTTTTCTTCAAGGCTTGAATCTCCAAGGTTTGGTTCCTCTTCTCAAACTCTTTCATTTTTTCTTCAATAATGTTTGTGTATTTTAGTCTACAGTTCACATCTGAGAGCTGCTCATCTTTTATTCACTTTAAAACTTTCTTATGTTTTTCTTTTTAATATGAAATTCAATTTTATCCTACTCAAGACTAAATTGGTGATCACTTCCAAGATAAAACTGTACAGTGGTGGAAAGACACTATAGTGAGTTATATGAAAAAAAACTAGATTTAGATAGTGTTGGGGAAACTGATTGAAGAATTGAAGCAGATATCACCACCTGGTAATGAGTATAATATGGACATTTTAAGAGGAGAGGTAGAAAAAGCAATAGGATGGCTAATACACAACAAGAGTCCTAGTAATGATAACATCACTGGAGAAATGATTAAATATGGTGGCAAAAGTATGGTTATAGAAATGCACCAACTATGTAATATAGTATGGAAAGAACGGAAAATCACCAGAGGAGTGGGTGAAATCGATATTAGTGACATTATAAAAAGAATGGAAATAAGTTAGAATGTTCTAAAAATTATAGAACAATTGCTTTGACGTAACCTTGGTAAGGTGATGATAATGATATTGACAGAAAGATTGAGAACAATTGGAAGCATTCCTTGCAGAGGAGCAAGCAGGATTTAAGAAAGATAGAACTACAATTCAACAGATTTTGATAATGTGGTTAATAGGAGAGAAAGCTAGGAGAAAAAAACAAAAACATATATAATTGCTTTGTTGATTTTCAGAAGGCATTTGACAATATCGACCAGAAAGTGACATTAGCAGTGCTAGAAAACTAATAGCTATATTAAAAAAATATTTATAAGAATACACTTGCAGCAGTTAGAATAAGTGATGATTTCAGGAAATGATTTAGAACAAAATCATTCAGAGGTACTAGACAGGGGACCCAATATCACAAGTATTTTCATCGCACTTTTAGAAAGATCAAAATGAATAAAATGAAGGAAGATGCAAAAGGAATATCAGTACATGGGATGAGAATTAACAATCAGATTTGCAGATGACATTGTTATTATTGAAGAAGACGAAAGAGAACTACAAAAAACATTGAAATTGTTAAATGAGGGAGGGAAGAGATTTGGACTTGCTATGAAGTTGGAAAAAACAAAGACAATGGTATTTGGTGAGAAGAACATGAAACAAAAGATACAAGTGGATGGAACTGATATAGAAAATGTAGAACAATTCACATATTTGGGAGTAAAATGACATACAATTTGGACTGTAAAAAAGAAATAAAGATCAGGATCGCAAAGGAAAGGCCATGGATAACATTTGAAAAAGTAAAGTAATCAGGCTGCAAACAAAACACTGGAATCATGCATCTTTAGGGGTGTACTATATGGATCTGAAACATGGGTAATAAATAAGGAATCAAGAAAAAGAATTTAGGCATTTGAAAGAACTTGTTACAGGGAGATTCTAAGAATAGGATGGGTACAGAAAATTATGAATGAAGAATTGTATTGGAAGATACAACCAAAGGAGAATTTAATGCAAAAGATTATACAATGGAAGCTGCAATTATTTGGGTGCATCTGCAGAATGAGTGAAAACCAGAAGATAAAGACATTCATGTTTCATATTATGGATGGTGTAAACAGAAGAGGTAGATTGTGTTTTTCCAGCTGAAATAATCTGAATGTATAACAAATTCAAAAATCTTTGCAATATTGGGAGGGTATCATGTAGTAAATTAACTATGTCAGTAACAATGAAATATTGGAAAAGAGGGAAACACTATCATAGCTGACTAACAAGTCCGACTCTTGTATTTGAACATCCTTGATTTGTTCAAGAAAATGTGTGGAATTTTTGATGAAAGATCTGGATTGTCCAGTATGGGCAGTTAATAAACATAACAGAAATTTAGCAATTCTATAAGTGGGAGAGTCAATACAATTCACGATGGGTCTTACTGGATAACCTTCTTTATGAATTTTTAGGAGGCCATATAAACGAGTAGTTCTTCCAAAATGAGTGCGTAACTTGTCCACGGTATTTTGATCCCAAATGACAACTACATCAAGCAGCTTATTTAATTGTTTAATTTGCATTTTTATAGGGTTATGATTGATTTCTTGATAGGTGGAGATATCTCGCAAAAGGCAGTCTAATTTTCTCTCATAGTCAGCCTAATCCATTACCACTGCTGCTTTTCCTTCATTAGCTTTCAAAATAGATATATTGTTATTTTTACTTCATGAGGTTAGCGCATGGGTTTCAGTATACTCGATAAATTACATGGAGGTAATTTGCTTTTAAAAAATGAAGCAGCAACTTCAAAGCGTAGTTTATTAGCATCTTCACTTGAAAGTCCTGACAGATTGCATTCAATGTTATACAAAAAATCAAGATATGGGATGCATTTAGGTACCATGGCAAAGTCAAGACCTTTAGCTAATGCACTAGTTTCAGCATCAGATAACTGGCATCCAGAAATATTCACAATCCATTTATTAGTAGGAGTGTTGTCAGAGGTAATTTTTTGCTTATTATATTTGCAGGAATGCCTTTCATAAGAATGGGTTAAAGATTGTTTAGAAACATGAAGAACAATATCCAGTAATTCATCATCAAGGATAGCTGAAATTATTCTTTCAAGATCTAAAATAGACTGAATATTAGATGCTAAATCTTTTTTTTAGTGACCTGAAGTTGGTTCCATATCAAGGAAAAATTTGTGCGAATATAAATTACATGAACTCCAGGCGACCAAATAGTTTCTCTAAATCTAGCAAATGTAGGAATAACTTTCGTATCATGGCATTTTTTGAGAAAGACAATCCAAGTGCGAAGCTTACCTTCTGAAACCAATAATTTTCCTAACTTGCCTGTTTGTTTAATGAATTCTTTCCCATGAAGAATAATAAGTCTAATCTTTAAAGGTACCTGTGGCATATGAATAATGAATTACACGATAACCACAGTAAATGACTTTAATGAAAATAAAAGTACAGATATTTCATACTGAAAGTATTAACAGTACATCATCAATGTAGACAACAAGCAATTCAAAGGAATGGAATGCAAAGTACATAACAGTCGGTGGATTACCAATTAAAAACTTGCTGCATGCTAGAAATTAATATTAATAAAGAATATTACTGCAGCTACTAATTGAAGAAGGTAAAGAATCTGGATTAGATATAAATGCGAAAAAGACGAAATTTATGAAAATCTCAAAAGAAAAAGATCCGAGCCAGAAATATTCATAAACAATATGAATGAACATACAACAGAATACAAATATTTAGGCACCTACTTTACTGTAGATGGAAAGCAAGATAAAGAAATAAAAATAAGAACAGCCATAGCTAAAGATGCATTCTGGAAAAATAAAGATCTGCTCAGAAGTTCTGTGAGTATCGAGACAAAGAAAAGAATGATAAGAACATTAGTGTGGCCAATTTTCACACGTGAAAGTGAGACCTGGATATTCAAGAAGACAGTAAGGCAACAAATAATGACCTTTGAAATGTGGTGCTATAGGAGAGCTCTGAAAATCCTATGGAGAGAATGTGACAAATAGAGATCTCCTACAGAGAATGAGAACACAGAGATCTTTATTACAGGAAATGATCCAGAGAAAGCTGAGATTGGCAGGACATGTACTGAGACATTCAGCAGGACAGAGGATACTAACAGTTTTAGAAGGAAAAAATATGGGAAAAGGATCAAGAGGCCAAAAACGAAGGACATGGCTTGAAGATATGAGATCACGGGCAGAATCACATGGCTATGCAGAAACAAAAAAAGGAAAGCCACCAACAGAGAGAACTGGAAGGACATGGGTCTGCACCCTCTCATGAAGAAGCTACATGAAGAAGAAAGAATATTATTAAAATTATTCTTAAAAACTATTTTTTTGATTGTTACATAAAATAAGAATCTCCCAAACTTTTGGGAGAGAGAGAGGGGAAATCATTTCGATTCAGATTTGGCTGATGTAAAAGGGCTTCACTACTTTCTTTGAAACATCCATGTAATTTATTGAGTGCTGAAACCCGTGCGGTAACCTCATGAAGTAAAAGTATCAATATATCTATTTCGAAAGCTAATGAAGGAAAAACAGTAGCGGTAATGGATAAGGTTGACTATAAGAGAAAATTAGACTGCCGTTTGCAAGATACCTCCACCTATCAAGAAATTAATCATACCCTACGCAAATTAAACAATTAAATAAGCTGCTTGATGTAGTTGTCATTTGGGATCAAAATACCGTGGACAAGTTACGCATTCATTTTGGAAGAACTCCTTGTTTATATGGGAGAATAAACCCTGCTACCTCCGTATGTGATCGGCTAACTCACCTTCGATTCAATACATCCATATAAAGATTCCTCCAGTCATGAAGAGAATCGAACTTAAACCTTTTCCAATCGAAGGGCACAATGTACCATTGTTCTTCCAATTGCGTTACGGAGATGCTTAATAATTTTAATAATATTCTTTATTAATATTAATTTCTAGCATGTAGCAAGTTTTTAATGGTAATCCAACTGATTATGTTGTATTCCATTCCTTTGAATTGCTTGTTGTCTACACTGATGATGTACTGTTAATTTCAGTACGAAATACCTGTACTTTTATTTTTTATTAAAGTTAATTACTGTGGTTATCATGTATTTTATTATTTATAGTTATGTCACCGGTACCTTTAAAGAGTAGAAGTGTGTGTGTTCACAGGGCCAGTGTGCCTGTTCTGAGGAATGATGAAAATCCCAAGTTTCTGGGTGAAAAAACCCCCTACTTCTGTATGAGACCGGCTAACTCACCTTTAGTCGAAAGAGACCAGATATAGGTTCATCGCATCTTGGATGGCTATCGAGCCCATGTCTTTCTCACCAAAGGGCTTCATCTATACTGAGTGAGCAATGGAGACTCCTTATACTGCATTGTACTGATAAACTTATATAATTTTTACTTGTAGTATTGTATGTATGATACTAAATCACTTAATTCAAATTTAATATTTAAGTGTCAAGCAGTCTATTATTCTTCAGATATATGGCAGAGGCATAATTAGTTGATCAGAGGTGTACTGATGAATTGTTATTATTATGCAACCTCTGTTGGTATGACAAAACAATCAATTGGACAAGGTTCCAAAACCTAGGTGCTAGAAAATCAGTGATGTACCTGTGGTAAGCTGAATGTTGCTTGTTTATATTGCAGAATGGACTCAGTTCAGCAAATCAATTAATGACAATGTAGAGAACTTTATATAACCAGAGAATGAGGATGAGACGTAACACTAAAGGTGCTAATTTAATTGCAAATATGTGCATAATATAACTACAAATATAATAAAAATATAGACTATTTCGGTCTAGATTTTAAGAGTGTATTAATAATCTCATTATTAAAGAAGTTTTTAGTTGATCTATTTAAGAGAAATTTTCTCGCTAATATACTTACCAATAGCAAAGACATGTGGAGAGAGTGTGCCAATTGATTTTCCTTGATATTCTGATACAGTTTTGGAACAATATAAGTTCTTTATTTCAAAATATGGATTTACAGCAATAAGAATATTGGCAACATACGTCTGTTTAGTGGGAAAGAATAAAAAAAAAAAGTAAGGAATATGGTGCTGGTAAGATTTTTGGACAGCATAAATAAAAAAAAAAACACGTGGTGTTCTTTCATAATAAAGACAAAGAAACAAAATAATTCATATTAAATTCTTTCATTTTCACATTTAAACAAATACAAACTGAATTTCTAATTATAAAAAAACTAAAACTGCCAATGTCAAAATCTGCATTCTAGTGTCTCTGATGCTACAACTTATCTAACACTGCAGATTTTACAGACTAATAAAGAGGAACGAGTGATCCAATAATGCCAATTATCTGGTACATTCAAATTATGGACTGTGTAAAAAATAAATTAAAAATAGGAAAAAAAAAAATCCTTAGCCCACCCAAAGTACAAAATGTACTATAGGTTTGCATATAACTTTTTGTGGATGGAAGCAACATTAAAGAAAGTTAGTTACTTAAAAATCCCATTTATGTTATATATTTGTAGAATTTAACACCTTTTCACCTGAAATGCCCTTCACAGATCTACAAAACTTAAATACATATCCTTGTATTTCTGCTTATATGTACAGTCGAAGCTCCGTATTCACAAGGCAGTTATGTGTCAATACTTGTCACAAAAATCTGTACTCTCATGAGAATAGCCCCAGATGTTTTCTACATAGGCCTAAAGACTTGAGTGAAAATTCACATTACAAGAAAAATGTTTAAAATGTGTTTAAAAAGATTTAATTGTATTTTACAATAATGAGCGATATTTTAGACCCATGATTTGAAAATACTGCATCCAAATTTTATTACACAGTTAAGAACAAAGCATTCACCACAGGCTTCAGTACTGCCCAGTAGTAAGGACTCAGAGGCTGTAGAAGAAGCATGGTTGGCTGATGTCGAGACTTTGAATTCAGGTTACAAGGAGTTTTAGACAATTGGTGCAGAAGTTGTTCTTTTCAGGAACATTGTGATGGGAAACTGCTGCTTCTTTCATTTGAACTCATTGAACATGGTTGTGTAAAATATTGTTGCAGCTTTCTTTGAACTTCATTGCACGAAAATCATGTTGTCTTATTTATAAAAGAAGTCCATAAGACATTTGGCATTATGATTGACTATGCTAGGTTTTCTAAGTTGAACTTCTTCCCTTGGCATAGTTCTTCCTCGACCTCATCCTCAGAAATGGAACAAACAAGCTCATCGTCCATCAGTGTTGTTGCCTTTTCATCAATTAAATCTTTGATTTCCTCTTCTTCCAAGTCCTTGAAACCTGTGTCCTCCCCCCCCCCCCATTCTCCTTGCAACTCCTTTATTTCTGAAATGGTTTTCTTGCACTGTTCATCTGGAACAATGCAAAAAAACATGGTTTGTTCTTCTGGTCTGAAGTCAGACACAACCTCAGATCACAAGTTCTTGCAACAGGCACTTACAGATCCATCCTTGGTATCTTCCAGTACATGATTTATTAGGAAGTCCTTCCAAAACTGAAAAACATTGAAGTTGTCATCACTGCTCATGGCCTCGATGATTCAGTCCATACACTTTGTGCAGTTAGGCTTAAAGGCCTTGATTACTCTGCCTGGTCAAGGGAGTCATCATCAACACATAGGTGTACAGGATATGATAGTACAACATGAAAAATTTACATCATTACTAACTTCCTATCTACAATTTTCCTCAAAATCAGACTGTTACTTGTCAAGACTCCAACATTATCAGATCTTATATTTCTATTGTCTAAGGCACTTTGTACTCTATCAATCCACCTATAATTTGGTTTTCCTCTGGGTCGTTTTCCTGCTAACAGCAGAGAACACTTGTTTTGCTAATCATTCCTCGACCATTCTATTTAAGTGACCATACCACCTGAGATTAGCTCTTCTAACGCATTCCTGGATGCTGACAATGTCAAGTTCTTTCCTAATATCCTCGTTTTTAATATGATGTTGCCATTGATGCCATCTGTTAAAGCCTCTAATCTTTCTCAGGACTCTCATATCTGCAGTCTCTAGTCTTTGGTCAAGTGTTTTACTTCTGACCCAGCTCTCAGATGCATAAGTTAAAACTAGTTTGAACACTATCTTGTAAACAGCTAATTTAGTGTTCCGACTAATTTCTCTCTTATTCCATATGAATTTATTCAGTTGACTTCCTACCATACCAGCTTTGTTGATTCTGTTCTCCATTTCCATATTTAATTTACCATCGTCACTATGAAAACAGGCAGGAATCTAGAAAACTTCAAAATTTCTGCTATTTGGGCACAGTTTTTTGTGAAGATGACAAATTAAACTTGGAAATAGACAACAGAATTAGCACAGCTGGAGTGATGGGAAGCCAGTTGAATAAATTTATATGGAATAAGAGAGAAATTAGCCAAAACATTGAACTAGCAATATACAAGACAGTGTTCAAACCAGTTTTAAGTTATGGATCTGAGAGTTAGGTTAGAAATAAAGCACTTGATCAGAAATAGGGGACCACAGATATGAGAAATCTACAAAAAATTAGGGGACCTGGGCAGATAGTATCAATGGCAGAATGATATTAAAAATGAATATTTTAAGAAGGAACTTGACATTGTTAGTTTGAAATTTTTCCACTTGATCATACTGTAAATTAAAGATACCAGATATATACTTGGTTTAATTCCCCGGTCCTGAAAATACTTCAGGTGAAAACTTTGTTTGCTCACACTTAGATAAAGGATTAAACCAAGTATATAATTTCTTGGTATCTTTAACTTAATGTTGTTAGCATTCAAGAATGTGTCTGCAGGACTAATCTAAGGTGGTATGGTCACTTAAATAGAATGGGCAGGGAAAAGTTAGCAAACCAGGTGTTAGCATACCAACATAGCAAGGAAAAGACCCAGAGACAGACTGATTCAGTCAGAAGAGCATCAGAAGAATGTTAGTTATGACAATATTGGAGTGCTGACAAGTAAGCCTAATTTGGAGGAAAATTGTTGATAGGAGATTAGTAACAATGTAACTGTAATCATTGTTACATTGTACACCCCTTGGGGGTGCATATAAGGAAATTGATGATAATTATGAAGAAGCTGGAGTGAAAAGATCACATAGCAAAAATTACAAATACAACCCAGAGGATAACTGCAATGTTGAAATGCATATTGACATGCAAGGATAAAGAAGTCGTTTAGCATCTTTTTTTTGTTCCATTTTGCCAGGTGCAGTAGCATCAAGATGATAGCGGCCTATAAACTTTGGAAAGGGTGTTACAGAAGACTGGTAGATGGAATTTTTTGTTATGTGGAAGGTTGAGAAAGGAAAAGAGAGGAGGAACATCTGTGGAAGTTCTGTGTGTGTGTGTGTGTGTGTGTGTGTGTGTGTGTGTGTGTGTGTGTGTGTGTGTGTGTGTGTGTGTGTGTGTGTGTGTGTGTGTGAGAGATTAAGAAAGGGGGGAGAACTAGATTTTTTCTCTCCCAGAGCAATGAGTGAGCGAGTGGAACAATTTGCCTGCTGAAGCATTTAAGAGAATATGACAGCTGGTGTGGTTGATATATGGCCTCCTGCAATGAGTCTTATTCCCTAGAGGTATCTAGTAAGAATTATCACCACAGCACCTTCAGACATCTCTTTCTCTCTCTCTCTCTCTCTCTTTTATCTCTACCCTTACTTTCTCAGCTTATTTTATCTCATAACAGCCTCTTTGAATGGCTCACAGCAGATCTATTCAAATGCAATCCATGCCTCATATTCTTCTTCCACATTCACAAACTGCACTTTTTATTTCTTTTCACAGCTGTGTCGACATACCATTCATCAACATTGTTTGCTTGCCATGCCAACTCATCACTGTCATACCTCAGCAACAAGCAGTCCACCTTTTTTTATCCCCATACTATCATTCGTTCTAACTGCTCATATTCATCAACAAAAAAAAATCAACCAGTCTTGAACTAGAATACTAGTCCATGAACAAAAATGAGTGTGGTGGAATATATGACTACAGACTGCATACTTAATTATGACTTAAATGAAATATTTATTTGCATGGAAGCATACCAAGATTTTATTATAATGTGATTTGTTACATGCAAAATTCTGGTAAAATACAATTCTATTACAGACTTTATGAATTCATCATTTATGTGTGCTTAAGAAAACACTTTATTTATAGCACTCCGTGAATTATACTTTTTTTTTTGACTAAATTTGTTTTTTTTTAATGCAGAAGTTCTTCCTTATCACCTTAACAACAGAATTTAGCTGAAAATGATATAAAAAATATTTCATGACAAAATATATGGATCCACTTCTTAATCTGAAACAATCAAATCTTCTTCTTCCTTTCCAGTAATAGGCCTAGTGGCCTGTTACGTTATCTTCTCATCAAAGGCCATCCTCTATTTATTCGCCGTTGAAGTCAACATCTCTTGGGAATCTTCCTTCACTTATTCTTTCTGTATATGTTGGCTCCATCTCTCTCTCTCTATATATATATATATATATAAAGATTGATGTAATCTAAGATATCACTATTTCTTCTGAAGTCTAGTCTATCATATCCAGCTGTTTTGCACAGGAATCTCATTTCAGAGCTTTTCAGTCTTTTTCTATCTGCTTAAGTTATGGTCCAGGCTTCTGAACCATATATTAGGATAGGTCTTGCTATTTGAGTTATGAATTCTTATTCTTGTTTATTAAATTTGGATTGAATATCTGATTAATAGTTTTTGTTATTCGTATATAACTAGTTATTTTAAGTTGCATGTATTTCTCTCTTTCATAAGATAAGTGGTAGACTAGATATTTGAATGCATTAATCTGTTCTATAATATCGTTGATGCAAATTTTGCTTCTAATTGGGTCTCGGCCTTTACATGCCATGACTTTGGTCTGGAAGTGGAGATCTCCATGTTGTATGTTTCTGCTATTTCATATAATTAAAAGGCTACTCGCTGTAGTGACTGTTATTTTGAATTAGAACCTGATCATTGCTGAATACAATTGTATCAATATTAGTGTAATCATTTATTTGAATGCCAAAACTGGTTGTTTCTCTCCACTCTCTTAGAATATTGTTAATATAGATGTTAAAGAGGAGCGGTAACAAACTACCTCCTTGTCGGACAATTGCATTTATGTTCTGTGATTCAGATTTTTGTGCAGCACCGTTTATTTTAATTTAGTTATTGTTTTATATCATCATCAAATTCCTGCCATGTACCCTCAAGGGGTGTACAGGATATGATAGTACTACATGAAAAAAATCACATCATTATTAATTTCCTATCTACAATTTTCCTCCAAATCAGTCTGTTACTTGTCAAGACTCCAACATTATCAGATGTTATATTTCTATCGTCTAAAGCATTTTGTACCGTATCAATCCACCTATATCTTGGTCTTCCTCTGGGTCATTTTGCTGCCAACCTGGCAGAGAACACTTGTTTTGCTAATCTTTGCTCTCCCATTCTGTTTAAGTGACCACCACCTAAGATTAGCTCTGCTAACGCATTCCTGGATGCTGACAATGTCAAGTTCTTTCCTAATATCCTCGTTTTTAATATGATATTGCCATTGATGCCATCTGTTCATGCCTATCTTTCTCAGGACTCTCATATCTGTGGTCTCTAGTCTTTGGTCAAGTGTTTTACTTCTGACCCAGCTCTCATATCCATAAGTTAAAACTGGTTTGAACACTGTCTTGTACACAGCTAATTTAGTGTTCCGACTGATTTCACTCTTATTCCATATGAATTTATTCAATTGACTTCCCACCATACCAGCTTTGCTGATTCTGTTGTCTATTTCTATATTTAATTTACCATCTTCAGTAAAAATCGTGCCTAAATAGCTGAAATGTTTTACTTGTTCCACAGGTTCTCCATTCACAACACAGTGAATAGGCAGAATCATTGATATTTTCAATGATTCTGCCTATTTTCATTGTCTTTGTCTTTTTATTGCTGACCTTCATACCATATCTATTACAACAGCTATTCAATTTAGTCAGAGAATCTTGCAGACTTGTAGCAGATTTATTTAGAAGTATAACATCATCTGCATAAAGCTGACATTAACATCTCCAATTTTGATATCATGTTTAATACCACTTTCCTTCATAATGTGATCCATATAGATAATGAATAACAGAGGGGATAATGTACATCCTTGTCTCACACCAGATTTAATATTAAACCATCTTCCTGTACTTCCTTCAATTCTTACTGCTGACTTACAACTCAAATAAAGACTAAGTATTGCTTGATATAATGCCCCATTGACACCATATAACTGTAGCATATTGAATAGCTTCTCTATTGGCACCTTGTCATATGCCTTTTCCAGATCGACAAAACTTAAATACAGATCTTTGTTATATTCCCATGCTTTCTCGACTATTTGTCGTAAAGTGAAGATCTGATCCTGACAGCCTCTATTTGGCCTGAATCCAGCTTGTTCTTCACCAAGCTTTTCTTCCACAATTCTTCTCAACCGTTTCTCAAGTATACTTGCATAGATCTTGCCAGGAACACTCAGTAGGGAAATACCTCTGTAATTCTCACATTCAGTTTTATTTCCCTTTTTATATATGGGTACTATGAGAGCTCTACTCTAATCAGCGGGAATTCGTCCCTCTGTCCAGGCTTTCTGAACTATGCAGTGCAGCCACTGTAAGACTCTTATACCACCATACTTCAGTATTTCTGGTCGAATATCATCTACTCCTGCTGCCTTTCCACATTTCAAGCCTTTGATGGCTTTTTCTACTTCTAGTATGGATATGTATTCCTGACTGCATGCCTGGTCAGTGTTTTTTACCACTGTGCTGTCATCACTGCTTGTTTCATTTAGCAGTTTTTCAAAGTAATTACTCCACACTTCAAGGATATCTTTTTCTCCCGTTTTCATGTCACCTTTATCATCTCTAATTCCTTTTACAGCACTCTTTCATCAAATTCTTAAACTTCTTCAACAACCTCCAGAATATTTTGCTACCTTCTTGATATTTATTTTCTATATTCTTGCCAAAGTCCTGCCATGACTTTTGTTTATCTAGTTTTACACAGTGTTTAGCATTCTTGCATTTGTCTCTATATTCTCTAAGAGCACAAGCTGACTTATTTGACAGGAACTTTTGGTATGCTTTCTTCTTTTCCTTCACTGCCTCTTTAACTTCCTGTGTCCACCAGGGAGTTCTGATTTTTTTATCCTTACAGATAACCTCACCACATGCCTCTCTGGCAGAATCAATCAATGTTTTCTTCAGAGTTTGCCACTGAATCTCCAAGGTTTGATTCCTGTTCTCAAACTCTTTCATATTTTCTTCAATAATCTTTGTGTATTTTAGCCTACAGTTGACATCTGAGAGCTGCTCAACTTTTATTCGCTTTAAAACTTTCTTGGTACTCCTTCTTTTCCTTGATTGTCATTGCCTGAATATAACATTTTGTATTTATTGCTCAGAAAGATCTCACCAGCTTTGGTCTTTTTTGTTTCAGTCGCCCCTATTATGTCGATCTGGTACTTATCTAATTCCTCAGCTAGCTCCATTTCTTTGCCATTCAGGCTTCTTACGTTGATATTACCGATCTTTAACTCTGGTGATGTTGAGTTGGGGTTTATTTTCATTCCAGTAGCTGACTTTTCGCTGTTCGCCCTGGTTCCCCGTGCGAAAACAATGGGGGCCATGTTTAACTGGGCGACGCCCCAGCCGGCATGAAATTTTGTCATGTTGTACCATCATTCTATATTTTGGTTTAACCAATAAGAATACAATTTGGTCGGCTAAATCCCAAATTGCCATTGTTTTATATATATATATATATATATAAAACAAATAACTGGTTAGGAATGTTGTTTGTCAGCTGTTAAAATTTCCCACAGTTTATTATCATTGACTTTATCAAAGGCCTTTTTATAATTAATGAATAATACGTGGGTCTCTAAATTGAATTCTCTTCTTTGTTCTATCGGGAGCTCGAGAGTGAAAAGGCATCAGTGTAGGATCTGCCTTTACAGAAACCGTTTTGTTCCTCTTCAAAAATATTTTCATAACATTTGATTACTTCTCAACAAATATAAATAAATAATAATAATAATAATAAATAATAAATCCAAAGCAAACATTATGCCCACTTCATTAATTTACACAATATTCTGATTGAGAGGATAAAATAAAGAAATATAATAAATTAACAAGCTGCACAATCATAAGATTTCTATATGGGATATAATTAATTCTATAAGTGATGTCAAGAAAAAAAAAAAAAAAAATACTTATTACATTATTTGATATCCAGAAGAAAATTACCACAAAAAATGTAAAGAGAATAGTACACTTCCCATCGCTACATCATTGATGTCAAAATGTGGTAAGGCCTCCTTTCGCCGCTATTACTGCCATTACCCTTCAGGATAGGCTCTCCACCACTAAGTTCCAGTAAAGCGTTGCTGAAAGTTGTTTTCATTCTTTCTGTAGTATGGAATAGCTAATGCGTGTTAGTTGGGTGAGTAGGTCTGGCAGGCAACCCTTGCTCAAGCTCATCCCAAAGATGTTTGATAGGGTTGAGGTTGGGGCTTTGGGCTGGCTAGTTTAGTTCTTCAACCTCCATGTCTTCAAACCGTGGGACTAGGGCTTTTGCTTTGTGAGCAGGTGCATTATCGTGCTGACAGGAAAGGACCTATTCCAAACTGTTGCCACTGTATGAAAAGAATGGAATTATCCAAAATGTCATGATAGGCATCAGCAGTTAAAGATCCAGACACAGAAACCAATGGGCCCATTCCAAACCAGGAAAAACAGCCCAAACCATTATGCTACCACTTCCAAATTTTACAGTCAATACAAGACATTCCTATAAGTATTGTTAACTGGGCATCTGCCAGGTCCAGACACATCCACTGAATTGCCAGTGGATCGTGTACTGTTATTCATCGCTTCACAGGACCCTCTTCCATTGATTCACAGTCCAATGATAGTGTTGTCTGCACCATTCTAGATGACACTTGGCATTGTTAGGTGTAATCAAGGGTCTGTGAGCTGCAGCACAACCATGAAACTCAAGTGCAAACACCTCCCGTAAAATAGTTCTGTCACTGGCATCCATTCCAGATCTCATGCAGAAGTCATCTGTGATGGCTGTTAAAGCTGACTCTCAAGCGACAGCACAATTGAGAGTATGCCAGTCCAGTTTCTTGGCCTTACCAATTCAGGAAAGGGATTTGGCGATTCCATCATGTTTCCACTTCATGATAATCTCACTGATAGTAGAGCAGGGCATGTGGAAGAAATCTCTCAGATCAAATGACCAAACTTATGGGCTCCGATTATCATACTACATTGAAACAGGCTCAACTACATTGCTAATGCCCATGTGCATATACTTGTATAGTATTGCAGACATGCATCATACGAACAAGGAAATGTAGAGCTATAGGGGTGTCTGGACACTTTTGGCAACATAGTATATGGCAATCACTTCTTTGAAAAGTACATGAACTTTGCAAAAAAAAAAAATGTACATTCAGAGAAAATGAAAAATGTGCTTACGTAGATTTGGTCTCTGTTATAACGTAATCGTAGATTATTCAACAAAGTTGCTTCATTCAAATACATTAATGCACCTAAGAAAAGAGATAAAAAAAAAGTTATTATACAGTCATGGTTAACTGACTGTGAGAAGAACAAAAACACACTATACAAACAAGATTTTTTTATACAACACTCTAGTGTGGTATAAAAAAAAAAAATAATAATAATAAAATAAAATAGCTGAGTCTCAATATATCAGACTCGTAGCAAAATATACAGCAGAGAATAAATTAATCCAAATAAATCCGAAAGCCAAATTTTTATGAAGCTTTTGGTTTACTATTTTCAGTTTTGGTTTTAGTCCACTATTTTGGTTGAGTACTGTGTGTTTTAACAGTCTCTACGATGTTATTATTATTATTATTTGGTAACCTCCATGGAATCAACAGACAATGAGTCTGTTGATCCCATGGAGATCCACTCAACAAGCAACATGTCTATTGTAATGAGCTTTGAATGGCTCATTACAATAGACAAGGAATGGCTGTTTGTTCATCCCATCTTAACATCCACTCTTTTTTATAATTTCTTCTGTATTATCGGATAGAATCCCTTAACTAAATTGAAGGTCTCTGTCATATCTCCTCTTTTCCTCCTATCCACCAACCCCTGTAGTCCACATTCTCTCAAATGCTCTTCATAACCAAAACTTCAGAGTCCTAATATCACTTTGGTTATTCATCTTTGGACTCTCTAGTGTTTCCACATCACAATGAAAACTAGGTGACCAAATCTGAGCACAATAGTCCATATGTGGTCTGACCAATGCCTTATATAGATGCACCACCACTTCTTTATCCCTACATGTCTATGTACTTTTTGTCATAACCAGGGGCGGTTCATACATAGGCACTGCGGAACTGCAGCACTCCCTTTTCTCGATATATAAATAAATTTATTAATTTTATTTATATTTGCTTGTAATATTTAATTTTATCAACAATCCTATACAAGTCTTATTTTGTATAAAAAATAATAAAAATCCATCTTGTAACACTTAGGAAGGCGAGGGAGGCTAGCAGCACTGTGTTTACCACAATGTCATATTGCTACGTGTGCAAGCTATTAGCATAATGCGGCACTTCGGTCGTGCAGTTCAGTTCCACTGTTGTATATATGCAGTTTGCGCCTGTAGTAGAGTGTTCTTAGTGCTTATCATGTTTACTCCGTCTCTTTAAATATTTGGACATTACAATTAAAGGATTCAATTGTAATATCCAAAAATTGTAAATCCATTTCTTTAATTACAATTAAAGGAATGGATTTTATTTTTAAATAACTTTGAATTATACTAAACTGTATAATTTTATCGATAATAAACAATATTTTTCATGAAACAAAACAAGAAGAATATATTTTA
This sequence comes from Typopeltis vanoorti, assembly GCF_054136105.1. Taxonomy (NCBI): domain Eukaryota; kingdom Metazoa; phylum Arthropoda; class Arachnida; order Uropygi; family Thelyphonidae; genus Typopeltis; species Typopeltis vanoorti. The sequence goes on along the minus strand of NC_143555.1, from coordinate 55,019,479 downwards.
TTTTTAAGTAATTTGATTTATACAGTATAATTTTATTGATAAACAATATTGTTTCATGTTTAATTTTTTTTTAAAATTTTTACCATAATTTTGATATTTTATCCAAACACGTATATACACTGTATTTACAGTGTGTATGTATATTTCGAAAGTTGCAGCACCCACATTCAAGCCATGAGCCGCCACTGGTCATAACAGCAAAATGATGTGCAGTCTTTGCAACACGTGAGATGTGCCCTTGGAACTTCAGGCCACTGTCCACCATCACTCCAAGATCCCGAATCTCATCCACTTCCTGAAGTACAGCTCCACTAATACAGTATGTAGCCTTATATCTCTGTATCCCAAAGTGTAACACCTTGCATTTATTAACATTAAAACTGCAACCCCACTCATTTGTCCAAGCTAAAAGCCTATTGAAATTTCCTGTAGAGAATTAACATCAGCACTACTCCTGATAATTCTACCTAACTTTGCATTATCAGCAAATATTTGTAGCTCCCTAGTCAATCCACAAGAAATATTAAAAAACAAGTTAAACAGTAGGGGCCCCAAGAACAGACCCCTGAGGCAAGCCACTGGTCACTTTCCTTTTCTGAGACACAGCTCTATCATACACAAATTGCTGGTATTGTTCAGAGAAAGCCAATCTCTGATTCATCTAACCAATATACTATCCAATCCTATCCTATCCTCTGCAGCTTGTACACCAACTTACTAGATTCACAAACCCATGCTGACCATCATAGAGAATCTATCCTGTACTATATTTTTAACCAATTTTCCAACACTTTGATCATAATTGTAGATACAATTATGATCAATTATGATCAATTTCCAGTTATAGACTAGTCAATAACTGGAAACTTCTATTCTCGAACCATACTTGTGGAGAGGTTTTATTTTGCCTTCTTTCTACATCTTAGAAGCTTTATCCACTGCAAGACTCTCCTTACCAGGACAAGGGTATGGCTAACTCTTTTTTGCATTCTTTAAAAATACATGGCGATATGTCATTCATTTCCACAGCCTTATTAACATCTAACTCAAGTAACACTCGATACACCTCCAATTTTTTCACCTTTAATTCTTGCCACCCTTCTACATGTTGCACAGCATCATTCATGCTACTATGATATACACTGAAAAAGTGTTCATTATATAATTCCACTATACCACTTTTGCTATTGTTATTCTGCTACCATAACTATGCAGCAGCATCAACCTACCATAATTATTTTTCCTACTGCTCGCCACACATAGCAGAAAAAATCCCTCAGATTAGCTTTGACCTGACTGGTCAATCTCCTCTCAAATTTACTTTTTCTTTTCTAACCATGCTTGTCACTTTTCTGGCCAGCACTTTATATTCTTTATACATCTCTTCACGGCCTACTGTCTTGTACTTCCTCCATAATAACTTCTTTTGTAACACTGCTTGCTTGATTTCACCATTCATCCATCTAACTCCTACTCTATTTATTTGCTTAACTCTTGGTATACAATTATGCATTACTTGTGTTAGATACTGCCTTATCATTTTCCATGCACTGTCAACATCTTTTCTACACAATTCATCAAACCAATGTATTGATGCTAGTTGACTATGAAGCTTCTCATAATCACACCTTATAGTTCCATAATTGTGTCCAATTATGACTTCAATTGCGTCCTCTTGAAGGACACATTTCCTCTGCTACCATGAACAATACTTCCCTGTCCTCTCTTCAAGTTTATTAATAGTATCGCACGTTTTTAACTATGTAAACAGGCTGATATTCGTAGTGTTTTATTCATTATGTGTAGCTATAAACTGGCTGAATCTCCAAGAAAGAGTTCAAAAATATATTCTCTTTCTCTGCACACATCCATGACTCAAAGACAAATTGCCAATGTGTGTGTGTGTGTGGTGTAGGTTTGGGTACTGATAATGTGATTTTAAAGAGATTTAGGAGACATGTACCTTTTCTCCTAACAGACAAGGAAAATGTGGGCAAAAAGAAAAAGAAAGGAAAACCACACTCACTCAAGACTGCATACTAGTTAGGAAAAGCAAAATGAATCCAAGATTGTCTGAGGTAGACTTAGAGATTTGGCAGCTAGTGGGATTAATGTTTCTGACATGACAGTCCATCGAAGATTGTTGGAAACAGAGGACTGTCCACAGACACCAAAAAAGGAACAACTGTTGACGAAAGCTATGCTGAAAAAGAGGCTCCAGTGGGCAAAAGTGTACAAAGGTTGGACTGTTGAGAAGTGGAAGAAGGTCACATTCTCAGATGAGAGCCATTTCTTTGTCCAGGGAGAGCGAGTAGCCTACATTTGCAAATCAGTGGCTGGGAAGACTTCTTCCCCCATCTGCCTTCAAAAAACTCCTAAACACCCAGTTACAAGATGTTCTGGGGTTGTTTTACACATGTTGGTCCAGGATCACTTGAGCCTGTTGATTGTATCATGAAAAGTGACCAACACATATAAATATTGGAGAAAAAAGTAGTCCCACAGATCGAAAAAGACAAAGAACTCATCTTCCAACAGGATCTTGCTCCATGCCACACTTCAAAAAAAAAGTGAAAGAGTTCTTCAAAAATCACAACATCCAATTGCTTCAGTGGCCAGGTATCTCTCCTGACATTAACCAAATAGAAATTTGTGGCCACAGTGAAAAAGAGGCTTGGAAAATTAAACTGTGATACAAAGGATAACTTAATACAATCCAGTATAAAAGTATAATTTTGAAATGCAGAAATAAGAAAAATGTGTTCTATGTTGGTAGAGTCCATGCCTAAGTGAATTAATGAACTTATTAGGAACAGAGGAGCATATATAAATCATATATATAGAGTCCATGCCTAAGTGAATTAATGAACTTATTAGGAACAGAGGAGCATATATAAATCATTAGGTAAAGTTGGAGTTTAATTTTTTGTACTTATCTTCTTGCAAAATTAAAATTTTTCTTTAAAATGCAAGTATTCAGATTAATTTGTTTGCTACTGTACAAACAGTTCTTGACTAGAAAAGTTACTCTTTTAATATGCGAGTGATGGGGGATTTGTTTTCCAGTTTTCTCTCTCTTTTTAACAACGCTTCAGTTGTTAAAAATAGATGTGGTCCCGTGAGCGTTGTAGAAGAGGTATTCCCAAGAGCGTTGCAGAAGCAGTATTCCCAAGGAGTTATTGCAGTCTTGCAACTCTATGAAATAAGAAAAACATAAATAAATAAATAAATACTCGTTTTAGGTATAGGACTAATTTAAAAACCTTGAACAATCAAAGTTTTGAGACTCTGCAACCTTAATATGATAATAATGGCACCAATTCAGAAGTAGAACATCTTCTGGCTGTTGTCTCCAGTTTGCTACTCAAGGTAAAAAAAAAAGTCAATGTCATCATAACACATTATATTTTAATAGTAAATGTACAAGAGAGTCACTGGCCTGGTTGGTCAATGAATACATAATAGTATCTGCTCTCTTACCAACAGGCTGTGGTTTTTTTTTTTTTTTTTTTTTTTTTTTTTTTTTTTTTTTTCAAATCCCATACAAGTATAGATATTTGTGAATATCTTTAGGTATTAGATGAATTTAATTTCCAGTGTGACACCGCTATTCTGCTTATTAGAAACCTGACGTGTCTTTAAAAAACGTTCATGTCTAGTTTATAGAAACTATATAGAAGCAGGATTTCTAGTTCTTTGGACCACCCATTAAGATAATGAATTACAACTTAATCCTTTATGGGTGAAATTAGCAAAACTGAGTTGAAGATGCAGGAACTGGGTGCATATTAAATCAGAGGTTTATTATTTCAAATAATAATCAGAAGAGTATTAAATCACCTGGCATGTTTCACGTGGAACGTGTATGGGCCAAATTGTTTCCTGTTGCACAAAATGGTGGAGAAAGACTATATTCACCTTGAATTCTTCGTGTTTAAAACAAAATGTTGGTTGATTGCTGCAATGTATATTAAATGTAATAATGTATAAATCATAACTAGCTACAAGCTGATTATACCATTCTGCTTATTAAATTTCAGTCAAGTTACAGTAACCACTCAATGCAAGACCAGATTTCTTGGGTAATGAAGAAGTGGTAAACTGGATCTACAGGTGAGCGACCAGATGGTGCATGGTCTGTGGAATTCCGTCGAGGACAGAATAGTTTTGGGGTTGCAGAAGCTGAATGATAAAAAATGTATAAGTTACTAAAAGTGTTTTACAGAACTGATGTAGAGGAAATTTTTCAGTACTTGACCAGAAGGAACAGATCAAAGGATCACACCCCTAGAAAATGGTAAACAGTGGCATGACCAAGCTTTTTTGCTTGGAGTGTGATGAATGAGTGGAATGGATTGCCAGAAACTATTGTAAGTGCACTATTAGAATACAGGTTCTAGGAGAGGTACGATAGTTAAGGTGTAGAAAGAGGTGGAAAGAGTTAGTGTGGGTCTCGTGCAATGAGTCTATACACTCCATGGAGATGCTTGTGCAAAATGATTCATGAAGATGACTGCAGAATAGTATTATTATAACTGCAGGTATATAATAATATCTCAAAGGTCAAACAATCAATTGAGTCCTGTGATTAAATATCACTAAGTTTCCAAATAATTATTAATAAAGAACACTGAGATTTCAGCAATTTTGCACAATGCAAATCAAATGATTTACCAACTAACCAGACATAAACACGATATAATATTCATATGTTTTGGTAACCATCTCAATGTTGGCTACAGATCAGTATTATTTTTGGAGTAACCATTCAGAACAGAGCAAAGAACAAGATACCGATAAATGCATTAGGAGTGGATAGACAAAGAAGCTAGTAACTTTTTTTTTCTTTATAATCTTATTTTATCCAAGTGGAAGCATACAGAAAAATTACTTCTGTGTTGCCAGTTAACTCAACATTGTTATCATTAAGAGAGACCTCCAGGGAGTCAGATACTCATCGAGAGAGGACACATACTACACACACACACACACACACACCAGCTATCATACTTATTCTTGAATTCATTCACACTGCTTGCACTCACAACATCCAATGGCAGTCCATTCCAATCACACACCACCCTATGAGAGAAAAATCTAGTCCTCATCCCTTCTTAGCAGCCTCCATTCTTACCTTCCAAGGATGCCCTCTTTCCTTTCCCCACCCTCCATAAATTGAAAAATTCCATCAACTGAAATATTGTATGATCATTTCAGAAGTTTGTAAGTCTCAATCATATCACCCCCTCTTTCTCCTTTGCTAGTGTCTGCAGTCTACAAATTCTCAATCTGTCTTCATAATCAATATTCCATAATCCTGATATCATTTTTAACACTCTCCTTTGTACTCTCTCTAATATATCAGAATCACAAAGGAAACCAGGAGACCAGACCTGCACACACTTATCTTTACATGTGAACATTCATTTCAGCATTGCAATTATATTTTGAGTTGTATTTGCAATCTTTGCCACGTGACAACTGAACTTCAATTTCCTATCTACTAACACTCCAAGATCCCTAGCCTCAACAGTTTCTTCTAGCATGATCCCACCAATATAATACGACATTGGATATCTAATCATTCTGAAGTGAATGACTTTTACATTTACTGACACTGAACTGATATCCATTTCCCCCTGCACATAATTCCAGCCTATTCAAATCATTCTGCAAGTACTGCATATCAGCAGCATTCGTGATTACCCTACCTATCTTTGCATCATCAGCAAATAGCTATATGTCACTTGACAAATCCTTCCCAATATCATTAATGTACAGATTGAATAACAGTGGACTAAGCACTGATCCTTGTGGTACACCACTGGTTACCTTAAATCTTGCAGACTCGCATCCCCACATATACCACTTTTTAATATTTGTCAGTCAGTCATCCTCTTATCCATTCTAATATTCTACAACCCAAACCCATTTTCTCTAATTTATGAAACAGTCTACCATGCTGTTTTCTGTCAAAAGACTTAGCAAAATCAAAAAAGTATCATGGTGTATCCATTCCCCTAGTCTAGTTTAATATTTGTTATAGAATGTGAGCAAGTTGCAAAAACATGACCTTCCCTTAGAAAACCCATATTGCTCATTGCAAAGTAGAGATTCCCTGTCAACCCATTTTTGAATGCGAGCTCTGACCAATTTTTCCCAAATCTTCACCATCCACTATCACTCCTGAGGTACTAATAGGCCGATACTCGGATACAATGCATTCCCTGTTCTGAGACTCATATCAAACAGCCTGGTCAAAGGAATAGCCAATTCAGCTGAACACTCCTTTAGCACACGTGCTGATATCCCATCAGTCCCTATTGATGAATTCTTATTCAATTTGTGCAACAGCTCTAATACCTCATACACCTGAGTTTCTTCATCAAGTGAGGAGATGGAAGCGAGTTCAATGTTGCACATACACCAGATTGATAGCTTTAAACAAAATGGGCACTCATTAGCTGAACAACCTCTTCTGCATCCGTAACCCTCATGCCACTGGATTTAGAAGAGTTATTCCTTCATATTCATTCTTTCTTTTACTTGCAGCATATCGATAGAATTCTTGTGGGTTGTCTTTAGCATGCAGAGCCAGTTTCTTTTCATACTCAGACTTTGCTTTCCATACAACAGTTGACTATTCTACCTGCTGCTTATAATTTTCATAATGGACATCATCCTTATACACAAGGTATTCCTTCCACATCGTCCTTTTTATTTATTTATTTATTTATTTTTTTTTTTTTTTACGAATCTCTTGCTTAATAAGATTACACATCCATTTGACTCCTATCCTATTTATTCTTCAAACTCTTAGGACACATTCTGATAGCGCTTCATTTAAGTATTGTTTAAATGCTTCCTATGCACTGTTGATAATCTTTCCATCAGCTACCAATCCCATTCCACTGAACTCAGTATACTCCTCAGTTGGTCATAATTTCCTGTTTTGTAGTTCAGCGTGTAATCTTTTCTGAGTGGATATTCATAAACTTAGTCACTTCCCAAGTGAGTATTGCCTGATCATTGTCACCAATTGGAAACAGAATAGTTGCATCTTTAACTGAAATGCCCTCTGACACTATAATCAAATCTAACACTCTTTGACTTAAGAGTTCCTTCTGTTACATGCTGCTTGAGCAAGTTGTCCTGCAACAGCTCAATAAATGCATTTTCAATCTCCTCATGAGATTTTACTGCTACCCAATCAATATTATCAGAATACTTCTAGTGTCTTATATAAAGATTACCACTCAATGTAACATTGTAAGCTCTGAATGAAATATGCTTAAAATTATGATTGATGTGTTTATGTATAACTTCTATGTGTGAAAGACTCTGTAACCGTCCACATATGTCATAATTTTATGCACGCAATATTCATGTATATGTAGAATGTTGAGAGAAGAAACCTATTGACACTATTCTTGACCTGCTCTAAGTCAACCCTTTGGAAACAGTGACTGAGAAAGGATTTTCTGGAAAACAGAAATAAAGGGGATGAAAGAAAATATGTTATTTTGAGGGCTTGAAGTGTAACTGTATGTTGACCAGCTAATACTTATTAATTTGTTTAGAGGAAAGTGAAGGAAATTATGGATGTCAGTTGAATAGTATTCACAGAAGTATCTGCAAAAAAAAGGCATAAGGCAGAAATAGACCATATGTATAACAGATTGCAATGAGCCTGTGGAATGGAGCAAGTCAGTTTGTTGAATTTTCTTCTTCTCTGCAGACCAAAAATTTTTTGGAGGGATTTCAATGTCCCACATATGAGTGCTGAAAAATTCAGCAGTTGTAAAGAAAAGAAATACATTTACTTTCTAATAAGAAAAAAACAGGATTGTGTTTTTCTGCAATGAAGGTGAAGAAAATGTTTTTGCCTTAACTGAAGAATAAATGAACAATGGTGTTTTAAGACCAATTTTATTGATTTTGATGCTTAAACTGTTTGAGCACTGCACTAAACAAAGATAGAATGAATTTAGATTTTATCTTAAGATAAGCAGTATATTAATCGTATAACAAGGATCTCTAACAATATGAAATTTTTATGATTAAGATGGCACTGTGTAATACACATCAAAACTGCTGGCTGTCATCAGGAATATTCACCAATAGATGGCAGGTAAAAAAGAAGTATATACACACACACATGTATTACAATTTTGTTACAGTATTGCACCTCTTCAGAAAAACAAACATGAGATAAAAGTGATGCAAAGAGGAGGAAATCCTATTACTATTAATTGAAGCAACCACTAAAATCATAAAGCTAACATCAAAATGAACTGATGCATCAGTAATGTGCTAGTGCAGGAGTCATAATAATACACAGCAAATAATATTACTGTTAGATGCAGGTTAGTAGACAGCAACTTGAAAACCTACTGTTTCAGAAAAAAAAACAACCTTGGACTACAAAAAGTGTGCTGCACATGTAAAATGGGCAAAGGAACAATAAGAAGGATGGTTACAATTTTTTTTAGATGACTGACATTCAACCTACACAGCTCTGATGGAATTCAGTAAATTAGACACACAGATGTGCGAGGTATTTCACCAAAACAGCTTAAAGAACAGAGTTGATTTCCTTCTTCCCAAATACTGCCTATGAGTTTAGTCAAAACAGAATCCCAACACATCTGGGAAGTAGGAAATATAAAAGAACAAACTGCCATCTGCTACGCTGTAAGAATGTCAAGGTAGCTGTCCTCAAAAGACTCCAGCCATCCATAAAGAAACAGTTTAGTATGTTTTCAAACTGTATATTTCTGAATGACTTTGCACCATGTCACTGAGCCAAAAAAGGTAATCATTGTTTTATATTAATATTTCCAATAATTATTAAACTAAAAGTACAGGTTATTTTTGCATTTCCAGTAGCACTTTTATTCTTTTAATTCCCTTCTTAGTTAAAACTAATTTCCCTTCCTAGGTAATTCTAGTAAGTGAAATACTTGCACAACAAAAGCAGCAAAATGATACTGCAATACTTGGGTCTGAGCTCAGAATAGGAGGTGAGAGACATTGTAACAGCCATTAAAAGATCCAAATAGTAATGGACATGTCATCTTGTAAGAAGTAATACTCAAAAATGGACAAAGTTGATATCTGAATGGTATCCCTGAGTTGTAAAGAGAGCTTAAAAAAAAAAAAACTGAGATAGCATGAGGATGAAATTAAAGAGATGACTGGAACTTGGTAACATAGAAAAACTCAAGATAGGTCAGAATGGAGGCTTTCATCCAGCAAAAAAAAAAAAAAAAAAAAAAAAAAAAAAAAAAAAAGAGAGCCTTGATAAATAATACTTCCCTCATCTGTCTAATTCTGTATACAAGTTTTTACCAATTTCTCCAGCCTTAACTGCAGAAGAAATACAAACTGGCCTATAGTTTGATACCACCATTCAGATAACTAATTATATTTTTCTAAAGCTCAAAAGTGACCACACAAACACATGCAATTATTTGATTAACAGAGAGCAAAATTTAAGAAGTCAGGGATTACTTGTAGCTTAATAAAATGACTGGACAGAAACCTAGAATATGTACAGCATTACATGTTAAAATGCTGAACTATCTGTCAAGCATCTCATATGTAACATGCTATGCTTAAATTATCCAGCATAGTTATATAAGTGGATGAAAGCTCTGCTTTCCAACCTATAGGCTGTGAGTTTGAATTTCAATGTAGCATGGATGTTTCTGAATTTTTATTAGTTAAAATAATCCTGTTTACCATAGGTCGGAACTAGCCCAAAATAATGTTTATTTTCAAGAACACTGTTCCAGGATTATTTAATAAGATTTAATTTAATTATGGCTCACTCATGCGTCATAAGTTTCCAACCTTTCATGTACAGAACTGTCATTAAAAAGAATCCCACTGCTATTAAAATTGTCATTAAAAGAATCCCAATTAAAAGAATAATACTCTAGAGACCAAACACACTATTTTAGGATTCCAATAAGAATTGATGATAAATATAACTATGTTAAAATATAACCAAGTAATACAAAATATTTATACTTACAGTTATCATCCACATCTTTCTTATCATCATCATCAGCAGGAAACACACTCTCATATGGAGATATAACAGTCTGAAAATAAATGCGTGCATTTATTATCATTGAAGTTATCATACTATTTCTCAAAAATGTTTGTACACTTCCCTTCTGCAGACAACCCAATGAATTTCTACTAAAAGTTTCTCACTAGAGACAGAGATTAGACCTTTACCTTTTTTTTTTTTTTTTATCAAACTGGAATCAGACATACCTTGATAATATGAAGATCAGAAAGTGGGTGATATGTAGTACTTTTAAAATTAAGCTGAAAAATTATGTGATATTGGGAAACAATGTAAAAGGTGAAAACCAAACACGAGTAAATATATATATATATATAAAGTGCCGGCCTGGTTGGCTGAGTGGATACGCTCTCCACTCGTTTGTGGAGAGTATCCCTCTTGGCTGGAGAGTGTATCTGCTCTCCAACGAAGAGGCTGCTGATTCGAATCCTGCATAGGCATGGATGTTTGTGACTGTCTTCCACCTTCATACATTCATTCACCCCAGTATAGATACACTCTCCCAATATGGACTGAGTCACCATGGGAGTAGCAGACCCAAAACCTCCCTTAATGGGAGAGGCCTTCACTCTGCAGTGGGTAGAAAAATAGGCTGTTCATCATCATAATATAAAAAGTAAGAATAAAAAGAAATAAAAAGAATAGAAAGTATTATTGCATTCAAAGATGACAAAATTTAAAAATAATATGAGCTATAAAAACAAACTCCAGTGAAGATGACTAGCCAGCAGTATAAATGGCATATGTAAAACATACACAAAAAAAATTAGTAAAAAAAAAAAAAAACATTAGCAGCCAACTCAACTGAACTTTTTTTTTTTTTTTTGCAAAAAAGGAGCCACAATTTTATCTCATTATTTCATTATTGCAATTGCAATCTCTGTCAAATATGAAGAAAATAAACCCATTCTTCCTTCTTTATTACTGATTTACGCACATGTAGAATCCATACTTTACTATGCAGGCATTCAAAAACAGAATAGGGTGGTTAATTTAATTCAACAGAATAGGGTGGTTAATCCTTATTCCTTATTATATTTGACTAACTATCTCCCGTGTGGTGACCAGGAATTAGAATAGTCCCAATGTGAGTTCATACACATCGTAAAAGGTTATCAAATGAACACCCTGTGTCTGGGGGTATAGCCAGACCACCCTACTTCCAGGGGTCATAAATATGGGGGCCTGGTCCTCCAAGTTGGGGGTTGGGCTTGGTGCTGACAACTCAAATCTGTAAGGAAAAAACCTTGTTAAGAAACCCAAAGAAGTAAAAGCCAGACTGATTAAAGGAAAAAGACTTGCTAAACGAATTAAGGATATAATTATTAGAACTTGGAATATTTTATCATTATATGGATAAAAAGCCTTGATGATGCTCCTGGATGAACTTAAACCCTACAATATAGATATCATCTGCTTACAGGAAATAAGATGGAAAGGGGAAAGTATTATTGAAAAAAAAGACTGTACAATACTTCATAGCTGCCAAAAAAAAAGGAACATAAGTTATGAGTAGGCTTTATTGTTGACAAGAGGGATAAACACCTTGTTTTAAACTTCAAAGCAATAAGTGAAAGATTTTGTTGGTTAAGAATAAGAGAGAAATTTTTTAACTATAATATCATTAATATACATGCACCTACTGAAGAAAAAGATGAAAATGAAAAAGATAGTTTTTATGATGCTCTGGCCAAATTATATGATAAACGCTCACGACATGAGACAAAAATCATCATTGGAGATGAAAATGCACGAATAGGAAAAGAAAATGAATACTATCCTATTACAGGTATGAATGGACTACATAATATAACCAATGATAACAGAGAATGACTTATTAATTTTGCTGCCTCTAGAAATATGGTAATAGGATCCACTTTGTTCAAACATAAAAATATACACCTGGAGCTCATCATCAAATTCCTGACATGTACCCTCAAGGGGTGTACAGATATGATAGTACTACATGAAAAATTTACATCATGACTAACTTCCTATCTACAATTTTCCTCCAAATTAATCTGTTACCTGTCAAGCCTCCAACATTTGTCATATCTTATATTTTTTATCTTCTGAGGCACTTTTTACTGTATCAATCCACCTATATCATGGTCTTCCTCTGGGTCTTCTAATCTAATCTAATCTTTCCTCTTTCATTCTGTTTAAGTGACCATTCCACCTGAGATTAAAGTACAAAAATTTGACTGTAACAAACTGAAGGAGTCTAAAATTGCATCTGAATATGCAAATAAGCTACATGAATATTTGAAGAATTCTGACTTAAATGAACAGTCAACCACTGAAGACTTCTTGCCTAGTAACTGGGATTAAGGAGTCAGCACAATAGATATTAGGTACAAAAGAAAATAAAAAGGAAGTAGATAACTGGTATGATGAGGAATGTACAGTAGCTACAGAAGAAAAGAATAATTGTTATATCAGGATGCATCACAAGAATTTTACAAGAGCTGCTCTTGACGAGTATTGTGTATTGTGACGAGTATCGAATATTGACGAGAAACAAGAAAAAAAAAGCTCTTCCATCTTATGGTTTATGTAATAAACCATAAGATGGAAGAGCTGCAGCATTTAAGAACTAAGAATAAGTCAAGATGTTTTATGGAGAGATAAATAAAACTAGAAAAGAATTTAAGCCAAGGCTGACAATATGCAGGAATGAGAATGGTGATATAATATAATAAATGATAAAGAAAATATATTGCTCAAATGGCAGAAACATTTTAAAAATCTATAATAAATTTAGTTTAATCCTTTATCCAAGTGTAAGCAAACAAAGTTTGTGCCTGAAAATATCTTCAGGGCTGAGGGTAAGATGGTGCAACACCAGGCAACTCCGAGCAAAGGTGGACCAAGCTCTCATCACTCCTCGTCTCAGTATCTCCCATAATGCAAGGCACATCTCCTTGCAGACATGTATACTGCTATGCATTAAGGGAAGGGCCACTATCCAGACCTGTTTCGACCTTTATTGAGGTCTCGTCAATAGGAGGCAGACCCAAACATGGAGATACTAAGGCAGAAGCAATAGGAGAGGTCATATTTACCTATACAAGTTGCCAACAGGTGTACCACCTTATTATTGAATTACTCTGGATTTAGAGAAAGATGTTGAAAGTTTATTTTGCACTGGGTTAGACTATAATAAATTTAGTTTAATCCTTTATCCAAGTGTAAGCAAACAAGGTTTGCGCATGAAAATATCTTCAGGACTGAGGTAAGATGGTGCAACACCAGGCAACTCCAAGCAAAGGTGGACCAAGCTCTCATCACTTCTTGTCTCAGTATCTCTCATAATGCAAAGCACATCTCTTTGCAGACATGTATACTGCTATGCATTAAGGGAAGGGCCACTACCCAGACCGGTTTCAACCTTTATTGAGGTCTCGTCAGTGGGAGGCAGACCCAAACATGGAGATACTAAGACAGGCAGAAGCAATAGGAGAGGTCATATTTACCTGCGATACTGAGACAAGGAGTGATGAGAGCTTGATCCACCTTTGCTCAGAGGCAGACCCAAACATGGAGATACTAAGACAGGCAGAAGCAATAGGAGAGGTCATATTTACCTGCGATACTGAGACAAGGAGTGATGAGAGCTTGATCCACCTTTGCTCGGAGTTGCACCACCTTACCTCAGTCCTGAAGATATTTTCAGGCGTAAACTTTGTTTGCTTACACTTGGATAAAGGATTAAACTAAATTTATTATAGTCTGACCAAGTGCAAAATAAACTTCCAACATTTTAAAAATCTTTTATCTACAGAAACAATCTTACATAATAGTAGCAATGAATATCACCATTATAACCAAATGCCTGCCTTGGAGGAAGTACAAGTAGCAGTGCCTAAATTAAAGAATAGTAAAGCTCCCAGATCCAATAATCTGCAGGCAGAACTATTAAACAAGGAGGAAGAGAATGCCTCAAACAAATTCATGAGTTAATGGCTCATATATGGTTGAATGAAATTCTTCCAAAAGACTGGTCTACCAGTGTCATATGTCCAATATTAAAAAAAGGAGACCCCTTAGAATGTGATAATTACAGAGGGATTAATCTTTTAAATACAATATATAAAGTCTTCTCTAATATCTTATATTGTAAAATGTTGCTCTATTTTTGTATTGTAAACTTTAATTTATATATTTATATAATTTATTTCTACTTTATATCATTATTTCTACTTTATTATGTTACGTTCGGTTGGGCCTTGGTAATATCTTATTTATATCTTACTTATTGTCTATCCTTACTAACTTCTTACTCCATCTTGCGTGTCTCCTTAGTGACTTACTCTTTCGTACAAAATTCTATTCTATCCACCTTTCGCACTACTAGTCATATGCCTAATAATACTGGAAAATTTGTTTGTTCAGACTGCGCCACCAGTATTCCTTTCTAGGCATAAGACTCAGTAATATGGCCGGCAGATTTCTTTCTTTCTCTCTCTCTCTCTCTAGCATTAATTCCTTCAAATAAAATAGCATAAACAGTCGTGGTTTACATGCACTTAAATTATGCCTTTAATACCTTATTGGTTTCCCGCTCTCAGGTCAGAGTTTATTTAGGAACAGTGCATTGAAATTCAAAAGATCAGGCAGCATTCTGTTGACATATAGTTAAAAAAACACATTTATTTACACTAATACAAAAGTACATCAATTAAATGATAGGGAGGTTACTCTCTCCACCTATCCGTTAAGATTTAGCATTACAAAACTTCCCTTTGCAATTCTAAACAAACTATACAGCATAAATATTAATTTATTTCTCTGCTTATTGAAAAAACAATTCTAATCTATTCATAAAGAAATTAATTTATCATGCTAAGTTATCTCACAATTGTGTTCCAATTACTAACAAACCGAAAGGCTTTCTTATAGACACTGCTTATTCCTAGTACCTTATATCTTATCAGTCCATCTAAATTATTTCTCCTAGATTACCTAAAAGAAACATAGAACAAAAATGGAACAAATTCACATATGCTCTGACATCTGGGTCACACACTCATTCAAGGTTCTGCTCTAGAGTTCTCAATCTTTTTCTCTGTCTTAGGCCTTAGATTTCTTTCTGCAGTGTCTCTTCACCTGGGTCTCATCAAGGATTGTTGGCAGGGTTTCGGAATGCTGATCTTCGGCACTCGTGGGCTCGGACGAGAGGGTCCAATATGTGGAGCTTATGAACTCTCGTTCAGATGGCAATGAATTCTTCTCCAGGTGCAGAAGTCTGCTTCTCCGTGGACCGGCGTCCTTTACTTCTCTGCCTCTCTCCGACTTCTGGCAGGTATCCCAGCCATATAGTCGTGTCCTCTATTTTAGACTGCCGATCTCAATATTCGTGTGGACAGACTTATGTGTTCGTCGCACATGTTGTTTATTATTTTAACGGTATAATAGAACACAGAAACTAAGTAAATAATTAATTTATTAACTTGATGCTGATATTTCGCTGGTATTATAACCAGCATCTTCAGAGCACAAAAACACTGTTTGTCACAATACGCGAGACTAAAACAACATGGTGTATTTCAACAAAATTGTAGCAGCAACACAAAGACTAGAGTCCTGATTTTGGCGCCCTCTATCTGAAAAAAAAAAAAAAAAAAAAAAAACGCTATCATATATTACTAGAGTCCTAGAAAAGTGCTAGTTTTTTCTTAATATGACTGTCTCCCAGATCTTCGGCAAGTTAATACAGCCATATTTGTTGAGATTTGGAGTGTGTTTTAGGGCTTCTGTCGCCTCTAAGAACAATCTCTCTGATTTATATGGGTTTCTGTGTAGTACTTTTGTGTTTTTCCAGTTGATCCTGTGTGCAGGGGTATCCAGAGCATGCTCTGGATACCCCTGAATCTTCGGCAAGTTAATACAGCCATATTTCTTGAGATTTGGAGTGTGTTTTAGGGCTTCTGTCGCCTCTAAGAACAATCTCTCTGATTTATATGGGTTTCTGTGTAGTACTTTTGTGTTTTTCCAGTTGATCCTGTGTGCAGGGGTATCCAGAGCAATTTTGTTGAAATACACCATGTTGTTTTAGTCTCGCGTATTGTGACAAACAGTGTTTTTGTGCTCTGAAGATGCTGGTTATAACACCAGCGAAATATCAGCATCAACTTAATAAATTAATTATTTACTTAGTTTCTGTGTTCTATTATACCGTTAAAATAATAAACAACACGATCTCGATATTCTCAACACCTTTTTATTTCTCCATCTCTGCGACCTTTCACGAAGGGCTGAGACTCCCCGAAGAATTTGGCACGACTCCTTGATCTGATATTAAAGCCGACCATTTCTTTGTTATATCAAGCACACTTCTAAAATCCGATTTGTCAGGCAGCGGAACCTTGTTTGATCCACACTGACCCTTTTAAGAATGACCTTGAAGGTGGGCATACACAGAGTTTTAAACAAAGGTTTCCAAAGCACTTAGTTAAAACAATAAGATACAGTTTCCAGTGACACAGCATTTACTCTTGTTGTTACTAATTTTAAATATTCTTTGTTTACTACATTTGGGCAGGTTACTTTCCCATCGGAATATATACATTCTTTATACAAGGTTTATTTTTACAACACAAAACTTTTGAGATGTGACCTCTGTAAAAATCGATGTAACGCGCTTGTAAAATTCTAAGCTACATTGAATTTTACAATATAATAGGCTGTCCAAACACACTGAAAAAGAAATAGGAAGCCATCAATGAGGATTTTGACCAAACAGGTCAACAACTGAGCAAATATTCACACTACAACAAATACTGCAAAAAACAAGTGAATACAATATAACTACCCATCATTTATTTATAGACTTTAAATCTTGCACAGGCAACAGTTATTTTTGGCAACGATGGAATTGAACATCCCAACTAAAACTAATTCAATTAGTCTAGATGACAATGAAATCCACTATACATCATATTAAAATTCAGTCTGATTTGTCCAAAGAATTTGAAACAACAAATGGTCTAAGACAAGGAGATGTATTAGCTTGCGTGTTGCTTAACACAGCATTAGAGAGGGCTTTAAGGGACTCCAGAACAGAGAGAACAAATACAATTTATCAGTCCAGGTCTTGGCATAAGCTGATGACATCGATATTATTGCTAGAATGCAGAATGCCTTGGTAGAGGCATTCATCTCCCTGGAAAACTCAGCAAAAAGAATGGGTCTAAAGATTAATGGAAAAAAATACTAAATACATGGTTTCGAGCCCCAATACTAATAACTTGAATTTATTAAGTTATTTTTATCTAAAAAATTGGAAATTATAAATTTGAACATGTGGAAAACTTTATATATTTAGGTTCCATGATCAGTCATGATGATGATACAAGCCTTGAAATTAGAAAAATATCTGTAGCAAAGAGATGTTATCATGGACTTTTAAGACATATAAAAGCAAGACTATTAACTCTCCAAAGTAAAATTAGGATTTATAAAACCATAATTCGACCTGTACTAGTGTACGTGTATTATATCTGTAGCAAACAGATGTTATCATGGACTTTTAAGACATATAAAAGCAAGACTTAACTCTCCAAAGTAAAATTAGAATTTATAAAACCATAATTTGACCTGTATTAGTGTACGCATCAGAATAAAGCATGAACATAGAGTATATAAGAAGATTAAGTATTTTTGAAAGAAAAATACTATGAACTATATATGGACCAGCTAAGGTGAATAATGAATGGAGAATAAGGTATAATAATGAACTGTATGATTTGTTTAGGAAACCAGATATTATTATAAAAATATTCTAATTATTATTATTTTTAATGATATAAAATATTATAAAAACATTCATAAAAATGGCCGCCTGCAATACGCTGGACATTTAATAAGAATGGAAGACCTAAGTCCAGTAAAGAGTCTTTCTCTCTAATCCAGAGGGGTAATACATCTAGAGGAAGACCAATAACTAGAGGATAATGTGACAGAAGATGCCAAAGATATTGGGAAACGTAATTGGATGATTAAGGCAAAAAATATAGAAGAGTGGCAGAAGCTTCTGAGGATGATGATTTGACTAACTACATCAGATCATACCATAAACCCACAAACACTGGAAATTACTTTATTTCACTTCTTATCCTTATTATATAAAAGGATCTGTGATATTAACACAATTCATTAATACATACAAGTAATCATCCTCAACCACTGTCTTAAATCTGTCCCAAGAAATCATCTGACTTAAAGATATATTCCATTTTCAGAAATATCCCTAGCAGCTAATAGACTATGCTATTCATCTGACCCAAAATCCTGTACCCTCATCCCAAAATGAAAAATTACAGACTCATACATCTTAAAATTCCCATAAGCAATCCCTCGATTAATGCGCCTAATGGGTTCTTTAAAACAGGCGCATTAATCAAAAATGCACTAATTGAATATAATAACCTATGGGAAAAAGTATAATTTGTTCCTCAAATTTCTTTTTTGAACCTTAATTTTTTTTAAAATAATCAGGGTATATCTCAGGGCCTAGTTAAAGGAAAACCATTAAGCTGAAAGACAATAAAACATATTCAGAATATAAATTTATTATTCTACTTCTTAACAAAGAATTGAGCTAACGTACTTTGGTGGGCATTCTGTTTCTTTTTTTCATATTGCTGACGACATGGCCCTATTGCCTATTTTACTACTTTTGCAAATTTTACTACTTCTCTCTTTATCAGGACCAGTCCCTAATCATTGCTGCTTAAAAACTTCGACTATACAAAAAATATTTTCAAATTGTTCCTATGAAATCTCTTTGGGCTTGTGAGTGATTCAATTTTCTTCATATTCTTCAGCATCTTCCTGCCATGCATCAAAATTTAGCAGATAGATCACTCAGTTTCTCAGAATGAAGTTTAATTAACTATTTAATTAAATTAATTCATTTCAAAAGCCTCTGAAATCATTTGCACAATGTTGAAGATTGTGCTTCCAAACTTAATAAAGTCAGTGCTTAGCAGGATCTGTTTTTGGTTACAATCTTCGATCCATGTAGACAGAAGTCTCTCTAATTCAATCATTATAATACTTTGATTTCGAGTGCATGCATGATGTACTTGAAGCAGTCTTACCTTTCTCTTTGTATTCAGCAGCTTTGCTTAAAATTGTTCATATAAATTTTGGCGGTAATGGAACAGTGTACATGGAAATAGTGTAGTATGCCATTAAAAAATAACTTTGTAAAATGTTTTAAATCAGTAACTAAATTATTTCATCCTGGTGAGTGATTTTTTAAAATAGTTAGCCATAAAAAATACATTGATAGAAAATTTTTAAAATATATAATATTTATTTTTGAGATGTATATAGGCGCTCTAATCGAATTTGGGTATAGAAAAAAAAATGACGCACTAATCGGAGGCACATTAAACAAGGGATTGCTGTAATTATCATTAATATCAGACCTCTATAGAATCAAAAGACTCATTGTGGGATGTATATGGTGTCACAAACCAAACTCACAGCTCATCAAACTGTGCTTTAAACTCATTCAATATGTTTACATTCATCATACCATCACACAACACATTCCACTCACCAGCTATTCTCCATGCAAAGACCCTGCTCTTTACCATCTTACTCATGCCCTCTTTATAAAGTTTCTGGTTATGTCTTCTTGTTTTACCTCTCATCTTCCATTACATGAAAAATTTCTTTCACAATTAACTCCGTAACAACTCCCACCACACTAACTTAAATATTTCAATTATATCCCATCTCCTCCTTCTATATGTGAGGCTTTGTAAATTGCATTCCATCAATCTGTTTTCATACTTCACATTCCAAGGACCAGCTAATACCTTAGTCGATCTTCTCTGGATTTCTAATATAAAATCATCATGAAAAACCAGGTAACTAAATTTGTGCACAATAATCCATTGAAGCCTAATTAAGGCCTTACTCAACAGAACCAAAATCTCTTTATCACTGCACATTAACATCCTCCACATCATTTGCATTAATCCAATCTGATGACTTCACAACTTGTTCAATATAACTCCTAAACCACAGGAACTTGTCCACTACCACTCCCACCTCAATCTCCTTCAAAATTTCCCCACCAACTGTATACTTTGAATCCCATTGTTGCCTACTAAATGTCAGAACAGTCCATTTTGTAATACTCAGCTGACAGTTCCACTCACTTGTCCACTCACACAATCTATTCAAGTCCTTCTGTAAGACCACATCTTCTTGACTCTTCATCATTCTTCCCAATTTTGCATCACTTGCAAACAGCTGCATATCTCCAGTTAAATCTTATATATAATCAGTGATGAGCTATGGAAATTTTAACAAAGGGCTCGCATTGTTGAGAGAAAAAAAGAAAAAGAAAAAAAAAAAAGCCGTATTTCACACAAAACGTTTATTAATACAGCTTGTGTACAAATTCCAATCAAAAAGTATTAGAGGACAATCCACCTCTAAAGGCTATCATTTTTAAACAAATATTTCATGATCTAAACATGAAATATTTGCACACAATCAACTGTGTTAAATTATCTTACATAAGAAAAACATTTTTTAACTATCAAAATATAATAAGAATGAAATCTTTTATAATCTTTTATAAAACATCTGATTAACTACTGGTTTTACCACACGATTGGCTACCAGAAGGGAGAAGGGTAAAGATAGTGCATGCGCTTATTTTATTTTTAAACTTGGGCACATTCGTTATAGAGGAGTTGAAACAATAATTCCAAATAATGTATATACTGCCGAATAGACTAAAATAAAAAAAGTAAACAAGAGGCTTGCAAATTTGAGAAAAATTTAACAAAGGGCTCGTGCGAGCCCCTTACAGCTCACCACTGTATATAATCCAATATGATTAATATACAAATTAAACAACAATGGCCTCAAAATGGATTCCTGCAGCACACCATTAGTAGTAATTTGTAACTTGGGATACCACACTTAATACACAACTTGCTGATACCTATCTGATAGTCTCACCTATCCAACTAACTAGTATGCAACCCCATCTGTTCCAATTTAGTTACCAAACTGATGCGTAGCCATCTATCAAAAGCCTTTGCAAAATCTAAATACCTCTATATATCCATCTCTAATTACTTCCCATTAGCTAAACCATGGAGATAATCACAGAAAATGCTGTTTTTATCAAAACACTTCTATATCCTAGCTCTCTCCGACACTTTAACCACAACTCTAGTTATAGAGATTGACCTATAATTTGTGGCTTCAGCCTTATCACCACCTTTGTTCACCTTCGTTCCATCCCTTTGGGACTTATGTGTGGAACGATTCTTTTTAAACAGGCAAGCCAAGGATGATGATGCTAATTCCCTTAAGACATGTGGTGATATGTCATAAAGTCCTATTGCCTTAATGACATCAAGTTTGCTTAATTCTTCATATACTACTTCCTCTTCTCCCATTTCCTTTACACTATAGCTTATTATTATTAGTTACTGAAATGGGTTGGCTAAGAAGATTACTTGGAGTATCTCTGCTGGATCGACTAAGAAACGAAGACATAAGGAAACGACTAAAACAAGAAATAACAATAATAGACAAAATCCAAGAAAGAAGACTGCGATGGTTTGGCCATGTGACCAGAATGGGAACAGAAAGACTACCATCTAAATACAACGATGGAAGGTAAAAGATCCAAAGGACGGCCTAGAATTAGATGGATAGACAAAATAAAAGAGGACCTGAAAACCAAATCACAACAAACGACACCAAACCGGACAGAATTGTTCGGACTCCCCGAGACAGACAGAAGTGGAAAGAGTTCATTCGGCCTCATCATCATCCACACAGATGATGGAAGAAAGAAGAAGATAGCTTCTTATGATTTACCACTAATGAGGGAAAAAAGCACCCTAATGAACTGTTCACCGAGCATCTTGACTATGTGCAGCAGTTACCAATCTACTACTTCCAATCG
Source organism: Typopeltis vanoorti (assembly GCF_054136105.1). Taxonomy (NCBI): domain Eukaryota; kingdom Metazoa; phylum Arthropoda; class Arachnida; order Uropygi; family Thelyphonidae; genus Typopeltis; species Typopeltis vanoorti. The sequence goes on along the minus strand of NC_143555.1, from coordinate 54,997,427 downwards.
ATTAACATTGCATTGCCATAATCATGCTTCCTTCTATTTGCAACACACTGAAAACATTCTCTAGTATTTTTCTGGACCTGATTAGCTGATTTCTGTTCATACTGCACTTCTGCTGTCCATACCAGCTGAGTCACCTTCCTGGCCTGTTCTCTATACCCTTTGCACAACTGATTATTAGTGTCATTCACCTTGTGCTGCCTCCACAATGCCTACTTCCAGATAATCCATTTGACATCTACCTTATTCAGCCTTCGAAATACATTCACACACTGATGCTGTTAAATATCTCTTGGTCAGTGCCCAAGGAGCATTTAACTACTTCCTACTTAATTCCTCTTTCCAAGCTATAGCTCTAAAGCTGTTTCCTAAGCCTTTCGTAATTACTGGCCTTTATTAGCCATATATATCGCTAGCTATCATCAAATTCATGTGTGTGTGAGCGTGCGTGTACCAAGCGCGTGGTGTGTTCTCTGCTGGGGCTGGATACTGATATTATAATAGTACTACATGAAAAAATTCCCTCATTACTAACTTTCTATGAACAATTTTCATCCAAATAAATCTATTATTTGTCAAGACTCCAATATTCTTGGATCATATATTTCTCTTATTTCTATTTTCTAAGACATTTCTTACTATATCAATCCACCAAGATCTTTGTCTTTCACCAGGTCTTTTCCGAGCCATCGTGGCTACAAACACCTATTCTGCTTATCCCTTCCTCTCCATTCTGTTTACTAAGTATACCCTCCAACTGGTTCTATTCACATAGTTTAGAATGCTAACAGTTTCAAATTCCTTCATAATATATTTATTTTTCATAATATATATATTTTATAATATATATATAAATATATATATTTATTTATTTCGTGATCAGGAAGTGGTAGAGAGGATTCAGCAATTAGTGAGTAAGCTGGTGACAGATCTGTGGAATGTTCCCTATGGATAGGTTGAGTGTGTGGGTTAGAAAGTTAGTTGATAGGTGGAAAAGAGGGAACATAATAGAAACTTAAGATATCAAAGGCGTTTTATAAAATTGATGGAAAATAAATTTTTCAATATATAACAAATATAGAACTAATGGTCATCCATTGAAGTTGTGTAAGAATGTGGTAAAGATGTGTGGACTAGATTTTTTGCATGGAGGGTATTGAATGAGTGGAATGGATTGCCAGAATTGGTCTGAGTATCCTGACAGTGAATAACTTAAGGAGAAGTATGATAGGATTTGTGTGTATAAAAGTTATTTGGGTCTCCCAAGATGACTTTAGACTCCATGGAAATACTATATAATAATAACAATAATAATCTATTGTTAAGATGACCCAAGATGACCATATACAGTCTGCCAGATTTTTGGAAAATTTATACAACCATATTTGTTGATGTTTGGGGAATATTTAAAAGTTGCAGCTGATTCTAAAAACAGTCTCTCTGATTTGTAATGGCTTCTGTGTAACAATTCTGTTTTCTTCCATCTAATTCTGTGTGGAGGTAAGTCTAAAGCATGGTCTGCTAGGTTCTGACTTGCTGTAAGATGGTGTCAAATACATTTCTTATGTTCTTTGAGGAAGACGTCAGCAGATCCAACTGTTTGTCCATAGTGAGCTGGGTGACAAGTACAGGGCTCTTCATATACTCCTGGATGTGATAAAGGAAAGAGTTTCACTGGTATAAAGCCAGCAAAATATCAAGTACTAAGCAAATAAATATATTATTTATTTTCTTATTAGCATCTTGTGTTATTTTACTCACTATATCATAATGAATATAAATAAGGCTTCCCATACACAGATTGAACCAAACAAATACCTTAGAATTAAGCCATTTACTGAGGAAAATCATCATCATTGTCAATTTCCTGATGTACCCTACAGGATACTGTGACAGTACTACATAATTAAGTGTATATTATTATTAATTTCCTATAACAATTTTCCTCCAATTTAGTTTAACTGTGGTGTGAGGTTGAGATAAGCATGAATTTGAGATATTTAGTGGGATGTTGTGACCTTGCCTATTCAGTAGAAGTCTGGCAACAAGGAAAAATAGTACCACTGTATAATGGAAAATCCAAGTCAGTAGTAGTGTTAAACCATGGTCTAGCATGTATACATATCAGGTTAATGGTGAAGATGTTAGAGAAGTTGGTTAGAGACAGAATATAAACTTGGATTGATGAGAATAGAATCTTTGGGGTGGGGGGTGAGAGAGAGAGATGGATTATTTACTGGGAGGTTTAGCTTTAGTAACTTGGTTACATTTTATAATAAGGAGACTAGTGTAATGAGCAGATGAGATGCTTGTACAATGATTTTTCCATATTTGTTAAAGCATTTGATGGAGTACCACATGATAAACCTGCTGAAACTGAGAAGTCAAAAGTCAGTTTGGTAGCTTGATGTAACATATGATTTTACACACACACACACACACACACACACACACACACACACACACACACACACACACACACACACACACACACACACACACACACACACCGAGCTGTCGCCAGATTAGATCACACCCTGAGGCAAACAATTAAATATTACCCCTCATGGATGATAAGACAAAAATAAGTAAATCTCCAATTGCCATATTGCTTTTATTACAAGAGAAACATTAATGCAAAACGATTACATAATAATAATAATAATAATTAAATGTTTGCTCTATGGGGATATTGCACAATAAAATTGTTTATAAGCTCTGCTAAATTTAAATTATAAGCTATGTCCACCTCTATCAAAATAGTTGCTAGACCAACTAACCTTTCTTGGGTCATTGCTGTTTGCAAATAATTTTTAATCAGTTTAAGCTTAGAAAACTTCTTTCTGCAGTTGCTACGCTAATAATCCCTGTTAGCGTAGCAACGGCACCTACTGCAATATGGCTGAACGAACGTCCTTATTAAGCCGCCCTGAGACAGGCTGCCTCTATGCTACACTCATAAACGGTACTCCCCCCCCCCACACACACACAAACACAAACTGGCCAAATGAGAAAAAAAATTGGGTGAGGTAAACATATGCTTGCTTTAACCAAAGTCAACTTCTGACATTTGCTAATAGCAACTGTAAATTCTTTCCTTTTAAATCTTAATTTTAATTTTTTTTTGGTTAGATTTGGTCAAATCTAACCAAAGCAGTAGGACCCTCTAACCTCTATTTTTTCTTATCCCAACATCTAGGTCTAAGCAGTTTTCAAACATTTCTGGAAATAACCACTGTGCAACAAATGAATTGCATATGTTCAATACATCTCAAAACAAACATACTGAGCTCTGCTTTTTCTCTCTCACTACTGTTAACATCATAAGGTCTGAATTAGTTCCATTTTCATCATTCAAAGAAAGTGCACTACTCTCGTTTTCCTCTAGGAAAATTTAGGAGATGGTGCTTCTTCTAGGATTATTCATTTTGAAAAATAAGGAATTATAACTTACTTTATGCCAGTGGCGAATTCTCCATGCTTGCTGCGCAAGTTCATTAATTGAGAAAGAAGTAATATTTATTTGTTAATAAATGCATGCATTTATAAGCATTCCATTTAGGCTTTTATTTTTGTAGACAGAAAGCTTGCGTGGCAATTATTGAGCTTTGCGTTGTGTATCGAAGGCCGATGCTTGCTCTTCTAGTCAAAGCTACCTTGGCTTGCTCGGTTGTAGGAGCTTCCAGGTCCTCATAGCAGCACTGTGATTTCATGACGCGCATAACCATTTCACGCCATCTCACTCTGTTGCTTAAACACAGGCCATAGACAGTCAACGTAGCTCTAGCCAGTGAACTTCAGCCAGCCTTTACAAGTGTGCATGTTGCTTGGGAAATTTAAGTTACAACCAACTTTTTATGACGATGTTATTGACCAGTTCATAAAGAAGAGCCGTAGAGTAGAATTTGTATTCAAGTAGCTAAATTGAAAAAGATAGAATAGCATTTCTAAAATAAATGTTGTATTTGTATGATTAAATATATATAAATTTCTAAATATATAGTTTTAAATGGTCAGTAATTCATTATTCCGCTAATCAGACTTCAATCACAACTCTCACTCCCTGAATGATAACAAGAGCAAGCGTGAATTTCAAGACCAGCATTCGCCCCTGCTTTATGCACTAATTTTTAAATAAATCTATGTAATTAGAGCTTTAAGACCTTTGTGACTTCCCAATCAAGTGAAATTCAAATTCAAATTAATGTGTAAATAACTTATATTAACCATTCTTTTCAAATTTGAGAAATAAGTCAGAGATAAAGCCTACAAAACTAAATAATAAAACACACTCTAGATTTATAATCTTTAAATAATAATTATATCCTGAACAAAAGATTTATTAATAAATAAATAAATGTAAAAAAATCAAATTCTGGGGAAGTAACTGGATTGAAAGAAAGCGGAACAATGAGATAAAAGTTTGAGAGATAGAAGGAAAGATAAATTTTATCAGTTTAAGTCAGTTTTGTGATGGGCAACTCACAAAACTGTTGGAAAGGGAAGATTGACAGAAGGTAAGTCTGTAGCTGGAATCTGACCTAATGATTTAATTTTTTTTGGATCTATGGAACAAATCTATGTGAGCTGGAGCTTTAATTTAAGACTTTTTTTAATTTTGACTACATGAAATTAGAAGGTTCAAATCAATGTGCAAATAGATCATGCTTATTAATATTATTATTACTATGAGAGACCTTCAAGAAGTAGAGACTCATCAGTATATAAACAAAAACTTTAAGTCTAAGCAACATTAGTAAATTCATAATGACAGTAACATGGAAATATTGATTTTCACCTAGTTCTGCAAGCAATTCAATTTTGTGTCCATACCCTTGAAAATGTCAAAAGTAATTCTTTTTAAATAAATCAACAATTACTGCCCGCAATGACAAGACTTGTACCAGATATATAATGAGCAGTCATTTAGGAATGAGCAAGACTTGATAAATTATGCAAAACCCTACTTGGCATGAAAAAAAACTTTCTTTGTAAGGATATGTCCCAATAAGTCAATAGAAGTTTAGTGGTGCTGTATCAGTGTTAGAAGAATATATATCCTCTGTGTGAAAACCATTCCAAAAAGACAAACTAATAAATAAAAACAGTAAAAACAAAATTGATTTTTGGGAAATATAATTTATTTCCTTAATTTTTGTTTCTCCCTTTATAATATGCAGTTTTTTCTGCATTTTCTTAAAGTTAAAAAAGATTTTGTTAAGAAATTTATTTTTAATTAAATTATTAAAGTGGGCCTGGTTGGCCGAGTGGTTAGCATATCTGTTCTCCAACCAAAAGGCTGCGGGTTCAAACCCAACATAGGCATGGATGTTTGTGATTGTCTGTGAAAATACTAGTGGTGGTGGATGGTAGATGGCATTGGTGTAGATGATGAAGGTAGTTGCCGTTCATTGTAGTTGGTAGATTGCGTGGTGGAGACAGAGTTGTAGAATAGGTACCCTCTCTTGATGAGTCTTTGGACTCCCTGGAGGTGTCACATAATAATAATAATAATAAAAAACATTTTATTTTGTCTAGCAGCTACTTGCCATAGGCGATTGGGCAAACATATATGTCAAGCCCTGAGAATGGGACATGTGGTACAGTAATTAAATCTAATTTCTTTTGAAATGAATTTCAGAAGAAAATAAGTTAATGTGCTTCTGCAGTGATCCATATAGAGAAGCGATGGAATACTTAAACAAATTTATTTACCAAGATCAGTTGGCTGGCACAAAATGTAACATGAATTGGTGACATAGATTGCTCTGAACTAATCCTTGCTATACTTGAAATCCGTTGCATTCACTAAATTGCAGAATTTTTATTTTTTTAACCATTCATTCATTCTATTTTAATATTTCACTTGTTTATCATGTTCAAACTTTTTATGTATATAGTCATTCTTCACAAAATATTCATTTAATATTCCTTCCCACTATTGGAGAACAAAAATTGCATCTGCTATAATGACATTTTTTTTTCGGACTACTGTAAATAATGTTATACAGAACTTCTATTGCAATTCATTTTTATTCAGACTGGTATGAGAATATACACCACACCAGTTTAATTATTTTTACTGGAGAAACAGGTGAGTATCATTATGCTACAAGGGTGGTCTGAAAAGTTCTTAGCCTTGACCATAAATGGCAACACTATCGGCAAGATTTTTTTTTCTAAGTTGGTACATCTGTCATAAGCATCCATGTGAAATCATTCTATCAAGTAGTTTGTTTTATACAGCTGTGAAGCAAAAGTGTTGTCCATATCCCTTGAAATTAAAAAAGTGAGTATCGTGCAGTTATAAAATTCTTCGTAAAAGAAGGTTTAAAGGCAAAAGATATTCATTCGAAGTTCATAAAAGTTTATGGGCACTCTTCTCCTTCGTTTTCGACAAAGGAGAAGAGTGCCCAATATGGGCTGCCAAGTTTAAATGTGGCCGTACCAGCCTTGAAGCTGATCCACATGAAGGGCATCCAAAAAGTGTAACAACACTGGAATCATTGATCAAGTGCACGATATGGCATTGGATGACCGGTGAGTCAAAGTTCATGAAATTGCTGAGACTATAGGCATTTCAAAAGAATGTGGAGGATATATTTTGCATGAAGAATAGCAAATGAAAAAGCTTTGCACAAGATGGGTGCCATGCTTGCTCACAGCAGATCAAAAATGCACTTGCATGAAAATCTCTGAAATGTGCTTGGAGCATTTTAACAAGAATAAAACTGATTTTGTGTGTCGATTTATTATCATGGATGACACTTCGATTCACCATTACACACCAGAATCCAAACAGCAATCAAAACAGTGGACAGAAGCCGATTGTTCAGCACCAAAGAAGACAAAGTCGGTTCCATCAGCAGGAAAGGTCCTGGCATCGGTGTTTTGGGATGCTCAAGGCATTTTGTTTATTAAATATCTTGAAAAGGGTAAAACAATAACTAGGGAATATTATTCCGATCTTTTAACCAGACTAGATGAAAAAATCGTGAGAAAAGACTCTGTTTGCAGAAGAAAAAAATCATCTTTCATGAGAACAATGCACCTGCCCACAAAGGTGTTTTTGGCAATGGGAAAATTAAGGGATCTACACTATGAATTGTTGGAACATCCACCCTATTCCCTAGATTTGGCTCCCTCTGACTTCTATCTCTTCGCAAAACTAAATCTCTTCCTCGCTTGTCAGCGTTTTTCTTCGAATCAAGAGGTGATTGCAGCTGTAGAGGTATTTTGCAGATCTTACTGAGAACCACTATGGGAACAGGATAATGGAGGTGAAGCAGCGCTGGAATAAATGTATTAGTCTTAAGAGAGATTATTTTGAAAAATAAAAATAATTTTGAAATTATAAATTTGCTTTTTCACTGTTAGGCCAAGAACTTTAGAGACCACACTCATATTTGAACTTAAAACCACTCATGATCAACCTGAGTCTATGGCTCATTTCAATACATCACTATTTTGAAGCTGCCATGTGTATCATTAGACTCAATCTCGGAAGGTTTCTACATAGAATACTTGAATCATCTCATTGTTGACACACACACACACACACACACACACACACACACACACACACACACACACAATGGATTTCACTCACTCTGGTACCATCTTTTTGCCAATAATTTGCTCATTATTTTCTTGTTCAGAATATCATTACAAAGCTTTGGGGGATGATTGTTCTCTTTTGATGTACCCTCTTCCATAATACCCCCTTTATATATATTATCTTAGCAGCTCCTTTCATCTGATATAATCATAATTTACATTGCTATATGCAATGTTTTGCATTCTAGCTAGAGGAACTAGAATGAAGTATAATGCGCTGGTGGAATGGCCACTAAGTAGAGGAGGTGAGGGCTAGTAGGGATAATGGATAAAAGTTTGAAATTTAGAAAAACACTTTCAACAGTTCAAAAAGTCACTGAAAGAACTGCCACCATGTTGATAATTATGTTAAAAATGAAACAAGGCATATACAGAGTGATCAAAATTAAAGTATCTCTGTTTAAAGCCTTGTGGAGAGTGATCCAAATGCTGAAGCAATATCTGAGGGGGAAACAAAAAAAAGAGTTCCAAAATTCACCATCAGGGGTTTTGTAAACAACAAACGTATGGAACATGAATATCATGCAATTCGGCAGGTGCCAGGAGGATTTAAAAAGATCGACATGAGATTTTTCCCTTCATTCTGATTATTAATACTGTCCACAATGATGGCACTAATCTTGCCCCAACGTGCTCTGCTTGTGAAGCTGTACTACCTAAACAATCGCAATGCTGTTGCTGCACTCCACAAATTTTGTCGCCCGAATTAATGTCAATGAGGTCTATTATCTCCATGTGCTGTGCAACAAATGATTAGTCATTTTGAAGAAATGGGATTGTTGGGAGTTAGACCTGGCAGAATGACAGGCAAATGACATTGCTACTGCCATTGTGGAGAAGGTCATGAATAACAACGTTGGTTCCTGCAGTGCACATGCTGTATCAAGACACATGGAGGTACCTTAGACAAACTGTCTGGGAAAATTTTACAGAAAATTCTGCATTTGTACCCATTCAGATAACCCTGATGCAGGAGTTGCACTCACAGGACCTTGAAAGTTGATTGCAATTCACTTTAACATTCCTTGCTTGAGTGGAGTTAGACACTGAGTGGCCATGGATGTTGTTCTGGGAAGATGAGGCTCACTTTCACCTGAACAGAGCTGTGCATATCCACAAAGTCCTGCAGTCACAACTGCTACGTCAGAGTTATCTTGAATGGGCAGAAATGCAGAATCCAATAAATTCTTTTGCATTCACTCTAAGTTACTGTCTGAAGCAGGTTTCGTTTATCACCGGAACATTCCTCTTTGAGGACATTTGCCAGTGGGATCCTGGAGACATAAAATGATGAACAATTTTCTGCAACAGCTACTTCATGGATTCAGTCATTTTCATGAGTGAATCCATGTTCACGATGAACCTCCATGCAGGAGGTTCTTCGTGAACATTTCAGAATGCCCACAGAAGCCAGAGTGATCAGCTGTGCATTTCCTACTTCATGGCTGCCTCATTCACCTGATCTTGTGGCTTCTGCCTTTGCGGATTTTTCAAAGAAAGGTTTATGTTCTCCGTTAGACCACATGGGTTAGATATGTCAGAAACTTTTTTGGCACATCATAACAGTCAACATCTTAGGATCCATTTTATCAATAATTATTTGCAAGAGATAATTGTACATACTTAACTTTCTAATCATCTGGATACCTTTTTTGCAAGAAATCCATCCTCAGTATGGTATTACTGAAACTTAAAACAAAGCTAGAACCATTGTTCAGATACTGGTCTCTCCAATGAAAGTCACATTCAGAAGATTTTTAGTCTATGCTTTCCCTCCTCTACAAAATAAACAAACCTCTCTTCCACAAAATTGCATGTGCACACACACAAAAAAAAAATTCCATCAACATCCTTTATATACAGGACAATTCAATAAAAAATTTCATGTGTTCTCAAAAGAGAATATTCAAACATCTTTCAACTCTCACTAAAAATTAGCTTATCCATTCAACCAAAGATCCTCTCCTTCACCTAGAACATCGGTTCCCAACTGGTGATACGCACATATCCCCGGGGGGTACATGCTAGGCCGTTCAGGGGTACACGAAAAATAATCTGTAATGACAGAAAAGTATAGTAAACAAAATACAAAATGTTAGTTATGGAACGATAAATGTTAAGTTTGAATCACCACTGATGGAGACACTTCAAAACTAGCTCACATTAGCGAAAGATGATTGGTGAGGGCATGGCTATGAGTCCCTTCCCCAAACCACTCTTGTACCAATCATTACACACAGTTCATGCATCACTTCTGTCACCCATCCTCCTTTCCAGAACAATCGCATTACTAAGAAATGACCTTTGTGATAACGAACCTTCCACTGACTAAGTGCATCAAAGCAAGCTCAACGATCTCACCAACAATGTTTCAATCGGCTAGTGATCTGTATACCAATTATTACAGACTTTTCAGATAACACAAATAAATATTATTAATAATAAAAAATCAAAAGTTTGTTAAATACTTGATCATCATTATCAATATTTAACATGAAGTGAAGCTATACTTATTTCTGTGTTATGAATATTGTAAAATTAAATCTGTGGTTTGTACTTTTAGTGTAGTTATTTTCCTTTCCCAACTCATTACCTCATTTCCACTATTTTACATTAAGATGTAATGTAAAATAGTGGAAATGGAAATGAGCTACAGTTATATGGTGTCAATGGGGCATTATATCAAGCAACACTTAGTCTTTATTTGAGTTGTAAGTCAGCAGTTAGAGTTGACAGGAAGATGGTTTAATGTTAAATCTGGTGTGAGACAAGGATGTACATTATCCCCTCTGTTATTCATTATCTATATGGATCACATTATGAATGAAAGTGGTATTAAACATGATATCAAATTTGGAGATGTTAATGTCAGCTCTTTGCTTTATGTGGATGATGTTATTCTTCTAAATAAATCCGTTACAAGTCTGCAAGATTCTCTGACGAAATTGAATAACTGTTGTTATAGATATGGTATGAAGGTCAGCAATAAAAAGACAAAGACAATGAAAATAGGCAGAATCACTGAAATTGTCAACTGTGTTGTGAATGGAGAACCTGTGGAACAAGTAAAACATTTCAGCTACTTAGGCATGATTTTTACTGAAGATGGTAAAATAAATATAGAAATAGACAACAGAATCAGCAAAGCTGGTATGGTGGGAAGTCAATTGAATAAATTCATATGGAATAAGAGAGAAATTAGTCGGAACACTAAATTAGCTGTATACAAGACAGTGTTCAAACCAGTTTTAACTTATGGATCTGAGAGCTGGGTCAGAAGTAAAACACTTGACCAAAGACTAGAGACTGCAGATATGAGAGTCCTGAGAAAGATTATGGGCGTGAACAGATGGCATCAATGGCAATATCATATTAAAAATGAGGATATTAGGAAAGAACTTGACATTGTCAGCATCCAGGAATGTGTTAGCAGAGCCAATCTCAGGTGGTATAGTCACTTAAATAGAATGGGCGAGGAAAGATTAGCAAAACGTGTTCTCTGCCAGGTTGGTAGGAAAACGACCCAAAGGAAGACCAAGATATAGGTGGATCGATACGGTACAAAGTGCCTTAGACGATAGAAATATAAAATCTGATAATGTTGGAGTCATGACAAGTCACAGACTGGAAAATTGTAGATAGGAAGTTAGTAATGATGCAATTTTTTTCATGTGTTACTATCATATCCTGTACACCCCTTGAGAGTACATTGCAGTAATTTGATGATGATGATAAATTTGGTATGAAAATCAGCATGAAAAAGACAAAGACAAAGAAAATAGGCAGAAACAATGAAAACATCAACTCCATCCTTCTATAGGTTCTACATGGAGAACCTATAGAAGAAGTAAAATATTTCGATTATTTAGGCACAATTTTTAGTGAAGATAGCAAATTAAACTTGGAAGTAGACAGCAGAATTAGCAAAGCTGTTATGGTAGGAAATTGACTGAATAAATTTATATGTAATAAGAGAGAGAGAGATTAGTCAAAACACTAAACTAGCTGTATATAAGACAGTGTTCAAACCAATTTTAACTTATGGATCCAAAACTCTTGATCAAAGACTGGAGACCACAGATACGAGAGTCCTGAGGAAAGATTAAGGGACCAATGGAAGTATCATATTATGAATTAGGAAAGAACCTGACACTGTTAGCAATCAAAAATGTGTTAGGAGAGCTAATCTCAGGTAATATGGCCACTTAAACAGAATGGGAGAGGAAAGATTAGCAAAACAAGTGTTCTTTGCTAGGTTGGGAAATGCAGAGGAAGACCAAGATGTAGGTGGACTGATATAGCAAACAGTGCCTTAGAAGATGGAAATAAAAGATCTAATACTTCTGGAATGTTGATAGATAACAGGCTAATCTCGAGGAAAATTGTTTATAGGAAAGCACTAATGATGCAACTTTTCATGTAGTAATGTCATAAGATCCAGTGCACCTTCCTCCCGATGGTATATGTCAGGAATTTGATGACGGTGATACACAAATTTCTTGTACAAGTATGTAAAAAATAAGCAAAATGTGCATGAAAAATTTTATTAAAAATTTTTATATAGTAGATCTGTAAAAAAGTTTTATATAGCAAATATCTCAATAATAGTGAAAAATGTAAATTTCATTAAATAACTAAGCTTATTTGTATATTTTGGCAAACGTAAAAAAATACTGAACTCCCTTAGTTCTGATATCAGTAGATCATACTATGAATGATATAAGGTATCCATCCATCGTGGGTAATCAGGTACACTCCGTGGTGACTGTTTTTCAAATGGTACAGGTATATTCAAGCAGTATAAAGCAACACTTCCAAGTGTTACCATAGTAGCTGAATTTACCAGATTTAAAAGAATCCTCACAATCTATGGGAAGCATTTCTAAAAATGGGATATAGCATACCTCCTGCAATGTTCAAAAGTCTTATAGAGTTCGTCATACTGCATTGTGGGTGGTCATAATATGCCATAAATGGTCCCTTCTCCTTTTAGTATGTGCGGTTAGACTAGTGGCTATGCACTTTGCAACCATATGCCTGGGAAAGAAGTGTCCTGGGTTCGATTCCGGTTATCGACATGAGGAGCTTAAGGATCTTTCTCAGAAATAGCCAAGTTAGCCGGTCTTGGGCATGGCCAGCAGGGGTTTTTCTCTCAAGTTTATGTGGAGTTTTTCTTCCTGCAAGCAGGCAAACTGGCCCCGTGAACACACACTCACAGCTACAGCCATGAAATACACCGGGAGGTATAGGGCTAGTCACCTTTTCCTCGGGACAGGTACGACTTAGAAGGGCTTAAAATGGTCCCCCTTCTACACTCAAATCTTTACCAAGCATTCACAAATTCAACCTATTCTTCCTAAACATTCTAGACATCATAATGTTTGCAAACATTGCATAATGTTTGCAATCATTGTTTGTCTACTCAGTTCCCCAATATCTATCAAGTTCTAGGTTCATGTTTTTTGCTCTCACTACTCCCAACAATACTAGTAAATCCTGTTCCACATCAGATTTTGCCTCTTAAGTTGCCTGTGACAAGCATTTCCTGCCCCTTTCATTCCTATCTTAATAATAGATAGTGAAAAATGTAAATTTTATTAAATAACTAAGCTTATTTGTATATTTTAGCAAACAGTAAAAAAATACTGAACTCCCCTTAGTGTTCTGATATCAGTAGATCATACTATGAATGATATAAGGCAGGGGTTCCCAACCCTATGCCCGCAGGCACCATGGCGCCCATCGACCAATTTGTGTGTGCCTGCCGCTGTTCAACCGTGTGCCGTATAGTTTGAAATAATCACGCAACAATTCATGACATGCTATATGACGCATGCGTTAATGACACACGACGAGTATTAAATGCATACAATGTAAAGTAAACGTGCATTCGAAGTTGTTCATTCCAGTTTAAGAACTGGAATATCATCATATTCTCCTAATTATGAACTAACTTACATATATATATTTAAATTTTTATATAACGTAAACTTTTAAGTAATAAAACATTTGATTATAATGTAAACTTTATATGTATTCATTTAACAAACAAATTCAAAAAATTTGCTTGAAAAAAATAGATGGTGCCCGTTGCCCTATTGGTATTTTAGAATGTGCTCTAAGAAACAAACAGGTTGGGAACCCCTGACATAAGGTATCCATTATATACCTTATAATGGATACCTCTGATATCCTATCACTTTTTCTCGCAAATATCTTGCACATAAATTCATTCTTCAGTTTGCTGTCTACAGATTTCATTTAATGTAGTTTCAGTCCAATTTACTCCATGCAAATTTCTCCAATTTCCATTCGCCTTTTCATAACTTAAACTGTTACTTTTGTTCCTGCTTACTTTTTTCTCTCACTACTCTCAATCCATCTGTAAGTATGTTGCTCCCCCAACAACAAGCCAACTGGCTATAGTATTCTTAGAAATTACTTTTCAACATGCTAACTGGACCTCACTTCAATTCTGAATTCCTATTCAAAGCCGCTTTCTAAATAAAGATACATATCTAGAAGGCTGTAACAAAGTGAGCAATAGCTATTCAATATTATACTAATTTTGTCAATATCATACAGGTATCCCTTGATTAACGTGATTAATGCGTATATCAAAGTTGCGTTAATCAAATATAATAATCAATGATAAAATTACAATTAATCCATGAATACAAAGTAAATGTTTAATAAATGCTTGTACCTACATTAGTTACAATTTTTTTATCAAAAAAAAGTTATCAAGAGTCATTTAAACAGGTTTATTTTTTTTTTATCAGCTTAAATTCTATGACAACAAGCAAAATGACTCTCTAGACCAGGGTTTCCCAAATTGTGTTCCGCGGAAAGTGAATAAGTGTTCTGTGATGTCAGTGACCAAGCCATGTATTTTTAAACATGGAAGTAATTCGGGAAAGGGTTTATGACCAGCGATAAAAATTGCCCATACAAGCCGATTACAACAATGGGTGGCATATGCTCTGTTCCCAAAATTGAACGAAATGACATCTGTGTCGCAAATGTTAGTGACCAATCAGCAAGGAAGTATAAAGAAAATTTTTCCACTGAAATTGAAGATCAAGGTAGTCTGTATCCGGTTCTCAAATCTAGTAATACTGAATACTTTCTTCGCAAGTTCGTATTGTAGGGTGAAAGTGCTTGTTTCGAAACTGTAGTGCCATGATTTTTTAAAAGTAATAGGTCTACAGATTTAAATTTTAATATGAATGGACTTTGTTTAATTTTGGTTAAGAAATCTCTTATTTAAGGTGTTTGTGATGCAATAGATAGCGATTCATCCACCTCCAGCCTACAAAGTGATTTCCAGCAGGATGTACAAAAGGAGGGGAAAACTACCAGCACACAGGAGAAAAAATCTGCATTCACTCGTAAGTATTTATAATAATATTATAAATTTTTGGTGATCAGAATGGGATATGTCAATGAAAATCAGCACAAATTAATTTAATGATGTTGGCCTGAGGAAACTACAATAAGTTACAAGATTTCATTAGTCCAGTGATTGATAACTGATTTAAATGCACAGTGGAACCTTGGTTGTCGAACATAATTTGTTCCTAAAGGATGTTCGGAAACTGATTTGTTTGAAAACTCAAACCATTTTCCAATAAGAATTAATGTAAAATGGATTAATCCATTCCTGAACCCCAGATGATTGCTTATAAAAACCTTTATAACTGTACTTCATCCATAAAATCGTATATAAAAATAATGAAAATGCATAAAATCTTACACAAAGAGAACAAACACAATAAATAGATAAAATATAAATGAAAATTTATCGCCTCTTTATTTTTGAGTATTGTACAGATTGTTGATTTCGCCATACCAAACTGCATAGCAAGATCCGAGACACGAACGTCATTTTCATGTTTGGATATGATTTTTTTTTTCACCTCTATCGTGGTTCTAACAACTTTTCTTTTCGCTTTGATGCTATCACTATCCTTCTTAGGCCCCATGGTAGCTTATTTAATAATAATTTATAAAGAAACAATAAAACACAAAGAAAATCAAGAAAAGGGCACTGCAAATTCGAGCAGGTGTCTGCACTGAGCAGAGGGTACGGATAAACTGATGCTCTCCTGCAGTAATCTCAGTCTGCAGAGTACGTGGTTGCCGGTTTGCCTGTTCAGGAACCGGTGCGCTTTTTGTTTGGAAAATATGTTCAGGAACCGGTTTGTTCAAGATGAGAGTCATTCGGGAACCGAGGTTCCACTGTAATCTTATGTTTGTCAACATGTCACACCGTATACACAAGTGTACTAATACTCTTTATGATTATGCCATAATTAATTAGTAATACATTACAAAATAACCAAGGTGTTCCGTGAAAATTTCAGGATTTGTGAAGTGTTCCATCGTAGGTAAAATCTGCTCTAGACCTTGACAAACAATTATTCAATTAACATCTGGATCCATATCCATTACTTGCTGCTTAAGAGATTTTAAACTGTGAAATATTCCATCCAGTTCTTTGATTGTTATCTCCTTTGGAAACTCATCTTCACATGCACGTTGTTCAATTTCAAGAAGATTGTTGTCACTGAAATCTTTTGAATTTGAATCCAATAATTCTGTAACATCTTCTGCATCAACACCATTAAAACCAAGGTCTTCATTAATTGCAACGATTTCTTCAACCATGCTGTTCAACACTGAAAACCACCTAAGTCATTAGTACATTCTGGCAAAAAGTTTTCCCAACAGCTCTCATGCAGCTAGAAGACACTTGTTCCCACGAGTCATGAATGTTTTCTACTGCATGTTTAATGTTAAAATTTTTCCAAAATTATTGGAGCATAATCGCATTTTCTCCCGTTGTTGTTTCTACTGTCCTTGAGAATGCCTTTTTAAGAAAATAGGCTTTGAAAGTTGCAATGATATCCATGGGTTGTAGTAATGGTGTTCTATTTGGTAGAAAGAATAACTTTCACATTCTCACACAGATCATTAAGAGAATTTGAATGACAAGGTGTGTTATCTAAAAGCAAAAGAACTTTGAAAGCTATTTCTTATTAAGTTATTTCTCTTGCAATAAGCTTCAAATGCCCAACAAAAATAAGACTTAAACCAATCTTCGAACAGGCTTTGGGTAACCCAAGCTTTCTTATTTGCCCACCAAATTACAGGTAAAGAGTTCTTGTTACATTTTAAAGCTCTTGGGTTCTGAGTTCGATAGACAAGCAGCAGCTTCAATTTAAAATTTCCATTAGCATTCCCATAACATTTAAGCGATCTTTCGATACTTTACAGCCAGGCTGCGATGCTGCTTTTTTTTTTATATAAAAGTTCTAGATGGCATTTTTTTCCAATAGAGACCAGAAATTATTACTGCAGAAAATTATTACAATTAATTGTAATAATTTTCTGCAGCTCAGCGGGACATGTAAATGCAGCATCTTCATTGGAACTTGCAGCTTCATCTGTTAATTTCACATTCTTTAGTCCAACCCTAGATTTAAAATTTTCAAGCCAGCCTTTACTAGCTGCGAATTTTGAATTGTCTTCTTTATATTTATCTCTAAGTCTTGAAAAAAGGCTTAGAGTTTTGGCCATGATATTATAGGCACTAATTGGAATTGTCTTTGGATTGCAGTCTTCCAGTCAAATAATCAACAGATCTTCCATTTCAACCATTATAGCACTTCAGTTATGCAATGCACACGTAACTTGTAGATGTAGATGAAACTTTACTTTGCTTGCAATACTCATCAGTTTGGATAAAATGGTCTGTACTGTAGACTCATTAAAACCAAATTCACTTGCAATCTTACTTTTACTTTCACCATGTTTAAATCTTTTAATTATATCAAGATTTGTATCTAAGGATATTACTTTCCTCCTCTTTTTTTCACTTAATGACCCGGTTGTGGGATTGCTTTTATTCTTCGACGTGATTAGTGGGCTGTAAAATTTACTCGGAACGTAATTTGTAAATACAGCAGAACAATTGAACTTGTAATGCGTCTACTCTTAATGCTAATGACATCATCATGATCACGACTTTCTTTCTCTCGGCCAGGAAACACTCCTTGAGGCTTGCACATTTTTGCCCGGTAAATTTAAAGGTGCGTTAATTAAAACTCTTGCCGAGCATAGAAAGGGATTGTCCAAATAAATTTCACTGCATTAATCAAATCCCGTGTTAAGCAAGGGATACTTGTAGTGTATGGTATATAGTATATATTATTATTAGTTATACTGTAGAAAATAAAGAATAACTTGCATAGCAACTGAAGAAAAAAAAATTAATAAAAAATAAAAAAAAATTAAGGATTCAAATTGATACCTGACTAGGATCATCATTTAACTGAACAGTAACAGTATCTCCTCCAATATCAATAACTTTTCCTAATCTGAAGCCATGTGTGATGTCTGGAGCCCATACTTTCAATGTCTCCATTTTTTACTCTAAAAAATAAATAAATAAATAAATAATAATAATATACACAAAATACTTAAAATAACATCCACCTCACATTTTCCAAAACATAACAAACTGGTCATCTCTGCCAAATGATCAATAAAGAGTAGCTGCTAACTTGGCATTGCATTCACTGTTGGTTGGCATATGATAAGTTAGCCATATAATTTGCAGTATATGTCAAGATATTTTTCATTTATATATACATATACAATAAATATACAAGTTCATTTGTATATTTATTTTCCTAAAGAATTTATTTCAAACCTGATACTGCATATTCTTTCTCCTCAGAAATTAGTTTCTACTTTTATATAAAACTCTTGAGATTATCATATCACTGCAAATGCTGTGGTGAAAGCATAAGAGAGTGTGCCTGGAACAGTTTGTTGCCTATCTCCCAGTTTGAGAGTGTGATGATATGATATTTGAACAGGTAGATTTTGAATATGAATTCTGAACTGGGATTTAAATTAGGCCAGTGTAACAGGGTTTCAAAACTTTCTTTGAAAAGAAGATGTCCATATTTAAAACTTCTTCTATGGAGAAGGTGAACAGAGTATCCTCATTCCAAATGATACTGTGTTCAACTTCAATAGGATGATTATTACCCCAAGACCTAAGAATCAAAGACTCATCAGGGAGGTCCTTTTATCACACACCTCATCATACCGTGTCTTAAACACACTCAAAACTCCTTGCGGACACCACACTCTCAGGCAAGGCATTCCAATCATTCACAGCTCTGCACGAAAAAACCTGCCTTTCACTCCCCTACTCACACCCTCTTTATACAGTTTCCAGGGATGACCTCTGGTTCTCTCCTGATCTCCCACTATTCCCTGTAGAACTTCTCCACGTTGATCCTATAACAAAACCCCTTAGCAAATTGTGAGGGTGATAATGGATAAGAGATCCTTATCCACTATCACCCTCAGATCTCTTATTTCCTCTACCTCCAACAATATATTCTCACCAAGCATAAATTCTGCATCCCACCTTTGTTTTCCAAATTTTAAAACCTTACATCCTTTCTTTTAAGGCTTACATGATGATCCGAATGCATTTTTGAAAATTATGAAGACAACTACCATGTTTGAATAAAAACTTTAATTTCATATAACTAAAATCTTATTTTAGTTATATTAAACTAATGTTTTTATTCAAACACGGTAGTTGTCTCCATAATTTTCAAAAATGCATTAAAACCTTACATTTTGCAACATTGAACTCGCATCCCCATTTCCGTGCCCAATCACTCAATTTATTCAAGTCTTCTTGCAAGGCCACAACATCGTCACTATCTTCATGGGTCGTCCCAACTTTGCATCATCTGCAAACAACTGAATATCTCCATCCCAATCTTCGCAAATATCATTAATATACAAGTCAAACAGTAATGGCCCAAAAACAGACCCCTGAGGCACTCCACTAGTGACTTTCTTTTCCTGGATATCGCACCCCCATACACAACTTGTTCATACTTATCAGATAGCCAGTCTCCAATCGAATGTACTAATCAATATCCAACCCCCATCTGCTCTAGTTTGACTGTCAACTTATCATGAGGTACTCTATCAAAAGCCTTTGTGAAATCCAAGTATATTACTGTGTATCCTTCTCCTCTGTCCAAGGAAGCAGTCACTTTATTGTAATAAGTAAGTAGATTACTAAAACACGACTTCCCTTTAGCAAATCCATGCTGTCCATCAAAGATAATACCATTGCTGTCAACCCAACTCTGGATCCTAGTTCTCACAAGCTTCTTCAACAACTTAACCACAACACCTGACACACAGATAAGCCTATAGTTTGATGCTTGAGTTCGATCACCTCCTTTATGAAGTGGCACAATCTTGCCCTCCTTCCACTCCTTAGGAACTTGACCAAGTGCAAGACTAGTATTAAAAAAATATGTCAAGGCAGGTGTCAACTCCCTGGCACATTCCTTCAGAATATGCAGTGATATATTATCAAGTCACACAGCTTATTTACATCTAGTTTACTCAACTCCCCAAACACCTCTTGCTCACTTACAGTAAGTCTCTTCTCCCCATCATCAACTGCTCTCAATCTCTCCATGAAGTCACATTCACAAGATTGAAAGATTTTTATGAACTGCTCATTTAGTATCTCCACCACACATTCTGCAACAGCTGTCTTTATACCATTTTCTCCAATCAATGTCATCCTTCCATAATCATTCTTTCTTTTGCTGGCTACATATCGAAAGAACTCCCTAGGATTCTTTTTGGCTTCATTAGCTAACTGCTGTTCATACTTCTCTTTAGCTACTCTCACCAACCAAGTCACCCTCCTTGCCTGGTCTTTGTAGATCTCATGAAATTAGTTACTTCCACTTCTCTTATGCTGCCTCCACAATGCCCTTTTTCTCTGTATCGCATGCTTAATCCGAAAATTAATGGTCTCTAACCTATCACATTCCTCACTGCCAGGAAGCAAACATGCCACAAGTTATGGTATAGTATAAAATGTAGTCATTAAATGAAGGCAGACTTGGCAGTATGGTTATTTAAACACAATAAGAGAGGAAAGGCAACAAAAATAGGTCTTTTGTCAGGATAGCAGGAAAAACGACCTATTAGAAGACCAAGATATAGATGGATTGATACAGTAAGAGGTGTCTTAAAAGACTGAAATATAAGATATCACAATATTGGAGTTACGACAAATAACAGATTAATTTAGAGGAAAATTGTCAATAGAATGTTAGTATATAGAAAGTCAAGGGTAATATTCCTTGGGATAAATAGTAATAGGAAGGCTGTTCCAAAGA
The DNA here is from genome assembly GCF_054136105.1 of Typopeltis vanoorti. Lineage (NCBI taxonomy): Eukaryota > Metazoa > Arthropoda > Arachnida > Uropygi > Thelyphonidae > Typopeltis > Typopeltis vanoorti. The sequence continues at coordinate 54,976,566 of NC_143555.1, read as the reverse complement.
AAAGAAACAGATGGAATATAGAAAGAAGATGAAAAGAGGGTTGTTTCAATCTCTTTGGAGTTAGAGTGTATATTGATGTTGTCCAGTGAAATATCTGTTTCTTAAACGATATCAGGAAAAAACAGAGGAATGATAGTGTCCAGTTCTGTGGATAAATATCCATAAAAGCGCCTATGAAAGACAATCAGCAAGCGACTGGACTGGAGAGAGATTGTGAGAGAAGATGGGGGGGGGGGGGGAGTTGTCTATGAAGTAGTTTGTCCTCTTCTATATACAATTAAAAATATTCTTGCAGGAGAGGGAGGGAGCACCACACCAAATGTGAGAAAAAATATTCTCAAGTTGGTAAGGATTTGGGATGAATAATTTATTAGGAGTTGAAAATGACAGAAGTACTATTTAAAACAAAAAAGAAGAGTACCAAGTTTTTTTTACAGGCTGAGGAGGCCATGGAATACATTTATGTCAGGATAAGCTGGCTGTTCAATTTCCTTTCAATAAGAGCCTTCCCAATAATGGAAAACTCATTTTGAAAGGAAATTGAAACATTATCAAAAGCAAGAGGGGATGATGTAGAACCTTTCTAATATACCTGAAATAAAACAGGGATGAGTTTTATTAAAATTAATGAGATATTCAGAACTCCACAAAAAAAAAAGGTCAGAAGATCAGAATTTAGAATTGTAAAGATTTCTGAATTATCATCATCATTATTTGGACCTCCATGGAGTCCCAAGACATCATGGGAACCATCTTAGTAGTATAAACACTATTGTATCACTTATTAAACCCATTCCCTGTCTGCATACTCACCACTATCAGGCAATATTTTTCAAGGTCCAACTACCCTCCATGCAAAAAACCCACTTCTCACCCTCTTGGTCTCTACCTCCTTTCACAACTTCCAGGGATGGCATATTGTCCTAGTTCCTCCTCCTTATTCTACTATACGAGGGTGGCCTGAAAGTTCTCGGCCTCGACCATAGATGGCAACACTATCGGCACGATTTTTTTTTCTAAGTTGGTACATCTGTCATAAGCATCCATGTGAAATTCCAAGTCATTCTATCAAGTAGTTTGTTTTATACAGCTGTCTGAAGCAAAAGTGTTGTCTGTATCCCTTGAAATGGATAAAATTGAGTATCGTAAGGTTATAAAATTCTTTGTAAAAGAAGGTTTAACACCAAATGAAATTCATTCGAAGTTCATAAAAGTTTATGGGCACTCTTCTCTTTCATTTTCGACAATTAAGAAATGGGCTGCGAAGTTTAAACGTGGCAGTACCACCCTAATGACTTCACATCAATTGCCTTGGTATCACATAATGCAAAGCACACACACACACCCTTTCAAATGTGTATAATGCTATTCATTTTGGGAAGGTTCACTACTCATGATACCTTTTTCGATTTATACTGAGGTCTTGTCAGTGGAAGAGATACCAACGATAAAGTAATGCAAAAGTCATATATTTCCCATATATAAGTAGTCAAAATGTTTCACATCTTATTATTAAAATATTCTGAAATAGATGTTGAAGTAATATATACAAAAGGAAAGAGCAACTTTAAGAACAGAGCCTTGTGGAACAAACATTAGTTTGAGGATAAAGATATATCCAACATTGTACACAATATATATATCCTTGATGCCTGTAAAACACTGAAATGCTTTGCAGACAACAAGAGCAACCACTTCAAATTCCAAAAATTTTTCCATGGTATATATCCAATGGTGGCCAACATAAGAAGAAAGATTCCTTATTGATCAGCAGTGGAAGAATTCATACTGGTAACTGTTTATTGGTTGAGAGGATTCAAAGTAGCTTAGAAATTATGTATTACTTTTTTTTTTCTCTATTACTTTAGAACTGAAGCGACTGAAATGGGAGGTGATTTGATGGCAAATATTTGTTTCCTTTTTTCCAAATGAGTTGAATATGGGCTTAATTTCAGTTGCTTAACAGATACCACCAGAACAGGAGAGTATAAACAAATGAAGCAGAACAGGAGTCAACTCTGAAGCAGAAAAACTTCAGTACAACTGAAGAAATGCCATCAGGACCATGAGACGAGACTTTTTTTTTCTTGGTGAAAAATCAGAGAGACAATTACCGTATTTGCCGGTGTATAAGACGCACCCCCTTTTTTGTACACATTTTTTAAGAAAAAAAACTTCATCACTGAATATTATAATGAATTTACAGTATTTCAAATATAAAGTAACAAGTAGGTCTACTTTCAAACAAATACCTAATCTAACTAAGAAAGAGTCTCATCTTTTAATCTTCTTCATGAAAACCCAGAAATTCATCTCCAGAGCTAAATGAAGAGACACTTGAAACATCTTCTAAATCAGAATCTGAGTCCTCATACAACAAATTGTCCTCTGTATTATCTAGTACATTACTAATGCCACACTTCTTAAATGATTTAACCACTGTCTCAGTTTTCACAGCATCCCATGAAGCTTTGACCCACTCACAAACTTGCGAAATGCTAGGCCTCTTCCTGATGGTATGACCTCAAAATCTGAAGACTGCATCCAGCTGTTCCAGTTCCCCTTCATAAATCCCTTAAATGGTTTATTAATATAGACATCTAAAGGTTGAAGCTGACTAGTTAGACCTCCTGGAATTACAGCTGAGTTTGTAACATCTTCTGTTCTGTGAGAACGAAACTTAACTCCTCCATCCATCCAGCCTTTTGCATGAACATGTACAAACACTCCTTTAAGCAGTTTTTTCTTTGGGTAGCATCTTCCTTTTAAAAATCAATAGCAGCAGTAATTTTGTCCCATCAGCACAGCAGGATAAAACAACCATGTAGTGAGTTTTTTCATGCCCAGAAGTTTTAATAGTAACACTTTTTGTGCCCTTGGAAATCTACAGTTTTGTTTGAGGGCACATCAAAAGTCAGCAGAACTTTGTCCATGTTTCCTATTTGCGCAAGTTCAAAATTTTCTTGTTTCCTTGCATTAATGAGGAATTGATGAAATTCAATTTGTAGACACTGAAAGTCCTGCTTTTCTGTGGTCTAAAATCCAAGTATTCAGTTCTTCCTCAAGTCTGGCCATTTTGCAGTTCCACTTCATAGGTTATGTTTATTGTGAGTTGCTTTTTTTAGATCCTCTTCCTGATTCCGTCAAGTTCTTATCATTTTCTCAGTTGGGAGTAGCCCGAAATGCCTCTCTGCAGTCCTGTTTCCATGTGCTTTAGCATACGCAATCACACGTAGCTTGTATGCAATACTGTAGCAATGCCGACATTTTTCAGCCATAATTTGCCAAGAAATTTAGAGAAAATTTAATGTCAGAAATTTATCACCGTTCACAACAATCGTAACAACAATTGGAAAGTTTAAACGAACAGGAACACAGCTGTGATCATCTATGACAGTGCATGGGCATCCACTGAACTCTACGTAACTGGAATGCTCTCAAACACCGCAAGAAAGAAATTGCGTAACTCGGAACAGAGAAAATTTCCAGAAATGAAAGTAATAAAAAACTGAATATCGGCGTATAAGATGCACCCTGTTTTTCAGACCTATTTTCAAAGAAAAAAAGCGTGTCTTGTACGCTGGCAAATACAGTATATAGTGTGTCTGTAATAGAAAATGGTGTTTACCTAGATCATCTATGCAAGAATTAGATGAAAAGTAAAAAGCCAGAAGGTTGGCTTGTACACCCTCTTTCCAAAAAGAAACCAAACTTTTGATAGAAAATATAACACCGGCCAATTATAATTATTCAAATTATTTATTTCAATCAATATACTCTCCCTCAGCATCGATACAGCGTTTGACATGGTCAATTAATTCTTTAAATATGTTTTTTAATCGGTTTTTGGGATACTTGAGGGTTGTGGTTAATGTAGCTTGAACATTTTCAATGGTGTCATATCACTTTCCTTTCATCAGCAAATGAAGTCGGGGGGGGGGGGAGAAAGAAGTCACAGGGTGCTAAATCAGGTGAATACAGCGAGTGATCCAGCACACAAACTTGGTTTTTGCTCAAAAACTGTCTCACAGTGTTCGAACGATGAGATGGTGCATTATCGTGCAAAAGTGACCAGCTGCCTGCATCACGATATTCATGCCATACACGACAAATTCTCGCTATCAATCACTTCAAAACTTTGAGATAAAACTCACCATTGACTGTTTGGCCAGGAAGAATGAATTCTTTGTGGATAATGCCCTTGGAATCGAAGAAACAAATCAGCATTGTCTTTACTTTTGACTTCTCCAAGCAACATTTTTTCAGATGCCCTCTTCTAGTGGTCTCCACTCAGCACTCTGGCGCTTTGTTTTGGGTCCATACTCAAAACACGTTTTGCCACCAGTAATGATCGTTTCAAAGAATTTTAAGTTCTTGTGAGTGGTTTTAACTAGGCCCTTGCAATGTTCAATTCGATACATTTTTTGGTCGTCGGTCAACTTGTGGGGAACAAATCGCGGATTCAATTTATGAAGGCCCAAACTCTCAGTCAAAATGTCGTGCACAGTTGATTTTGGAATCCCCAATTCATCTTCAATCAATCTGATGGACAATTTCGGGTTTTCTTTGATGAAATCATGCACTTTTTCGATATTAATTTTGCTCAGTCCAATTTTTAGATGGCTCGGTTTTTCGTCATCCTCAAGCATCTCAAAACCACTTTGAAATTACTTAAACCACTCGTAAACTTGAGTACGTGATAAGAATTCATCACAGTATGCTTTTTTGAAGAATTTGATGAGTTTCGGTAAAATGTTTATCAATTTTAACACAAAAATCAATCGCAGTTCTCTGTTTGAAACTCGTTTTTCCGACCACTTGTCAAAACACACTGTCACTCTTGGCACTATAACTCGGCTTCAAATGAAACAAATGTCATAAACAGTTGACACAACACTAATGAAGGTTGCCGCTTTCGACAACAAAAAGATACAACAGGAGGTGTCACTAGTTTCTTCTATTTTCGAAAAGTTTGGTTTCTTTCTGGACAGAGGGTGTACTCTGATTAATGATGCAATGGAAACATTCAACTCATGCAACAAATATTATCCTATGTGGCATTCTTTTAATGCTAAGCAACACTTGTTTAGCAATAGATAGAGAGTCAGTGTGAGTTTTGCTCCAGTGGGGAACATTAGATTGTGGTCTGAATACCTAAAGGACATACAACATTTGCAGTCTACTCAGAAGGATCACTAGTGAGGTAGAGTGTTTGGAGAATGATTAGAATTATCTGGTAGGCAAATACAATTTGTTTAAGATCACTGGGTGATAGCAAATATCTCTACTGCTTGATCTTTTAACATTAAAATTTTCAAGTAAGATCTTCACTATTAAGAAGATTGGACTGGGAGAAAAGAAATCAAGAAGCTCAGAATGGTTGGCAGCATTAGGAGTGACAGGGAGACTGTCACTCCTAAATCAACTGAATCTAGTTAAACAAAGCTGAGATATTCTAAGCCAAAGAACATAAAAATGCAAAGATGGGAACTCTGACATTGTAAACAGAGTCAAAGACAGTGTAACTAGGAAAACTGAGATGAGTGGCACTTGAAGATAAAAGTTCAGTTTCCAGTAGGAAAAGCATGTATGGTTTGTAGACTAGATTTGGTAATGATCATTAAGGTTGGAATTAGGACTATATATCTGTGAAGTGAAAACTAAAAGCTCTCAAAGGTTCATCTTTGTCTACATGTAACCTATTTCTCTTTGCTTAATTTTGCATGGTTATTGTTTTTAGGTAAGCTGAAAGCGGAAGGATTATGGAATATGCAATAATGGACTAAACCATATGCAGAAATTTTCACAAATTGCTGTGCAAATTATGGCCTTAGCAGTGCTTTCCTACATATCATTATTTGTAAATCTCTCTCTCTCTCTCCAGGCATACCTGGAGAACTCTGCAGTGGAAGTAGGATTATAATCCTAGCTATATATAACATAATGCTAGCTGCTGGGCTGTACTTACACTTTTCCCGAGGCGCTACAGTGCTCCAGGTCCCATTTATTTTTTTAAGGCCATTAACTTGGCCCTAATTTTTTGGGACCCTCAGCTAAAGACTCTTGTGCCTGTGCATAAGTACAGCCATGGCTAGCTGACCTAAGTCTCCTAAACAATAACCATTAGATTAAATCCAATACACAATCTAGGGAAAGATCTGCTGAATAACCATTTTAAACCTCACCCTTGAGAAGAAAAAGAAATGCTGGGTCTATATGATGTAATTTAGAAAACATCACTCATATATGCTGGAAGAAATGGCAGAAGTTAATCCATCAGTGGATGAAAAACCTATAGCGCATCAATACTACGTGTGAGCTAATGGTTAAGAAAAAATTATAAATTAAATATGGAAATAGACAACAGAATTAGTAAAGCTAGTATGATAAGAATAAGAAACAAGGCAGATGAAATGTTGCACAAATTGCATCTGTTCACTCAAAGATGGTTGGAATAAGTGAGACAGGGTTGGAAAAGGACGACATCCTGACAGGAATAGAGATGGAAGGTTATGATGTTTCGTGAGGATAGAAGGGATAAAAAGGGAGGAGGAGTGCTTTTGATGATAAAGAAAGAGTTATGTCCATACAAAGTAAAGATGCATGAGGGAAATAGTGCCAGCGGTTCTGAGGCGGTATGGTGTAAGAGAGAAGTGAATGGAATCAAATACTTGGTTCGATGTTGTTATAGACCAGGTAATGTGGATGGTGGTGATAATGAAAATGTATGATCAAATTAGCCAAGCAAATAAAAAAAGGGTGATCATTATGGGCGATTTTAATTATGGCAATATAGACTGGAATGATGAGATAGCAACTGGAAGTAAAGAAAATCCACTTTTGTTATGTGCTATCCAGTCTTTTCTTACTGTTATTGATCTTGTGAACAAAGGCTCTCCATCTCGATCAGCCTTGTCTTTTCTTTCAACAATTGTAAGTTTCTTTATGTTGTCCATCCAACTCTTTTGCAGTTTTCCTCTCCTTTTCATGCCCTCAATCTTCCACACCATAATTGCCTTTTCCAAATTATATATCTGCTTGCATAATGTGCCCAAAGTACAGAAACATCTGTTCAGCAATCACTGACTCCAAGGAGCATTTTGTCTTTATACTCTCTAATATCTTCTTATTAGTCATTCCTATAGTTCATGAGATTCTTAATAGTCTCCTCCATGCATAATTCATATGAATCAATTTGCTTTCTGTCTTTCTTCTAAATTAATTACATCTGTTCACCCAAAGATTGTCAGAATAAGTGAGACATGGTTGGAAGAGGATGACATCCTGACAGGAATAGAAATGGAAGGGTATGATCTGTTTTGTGAGGATACAAGAGGTAAAAAGGGAGGGGAAGTGCTACTGATGATAGAGAAAGAGTTATGTCCATACAAAGTAGAGATGAAAGAGGAAAATAGTGCAGTGGTTTTGAGGCAGTATGGTGTGAGATAGAGATGATTGGAATCAAATACTTGGTTGGATGTTGTTATAGACCAGGTAATGTGGATGGTGGTGATAATGAAATGTATAATCAAATTAGTCAAGCAAATAAGAAAAGGGTGATCATTATGGGCAATTTTAATTATGAAAATATAGACTGGAATGATGAGATAGCAACTGGAAGTAAAGAAAATGAGTTTCTTGAGTTTTTGAGGGATAACTACCTCAGACAGTATATAACAGAGGGCACGCGAGGATTAAGGGTCTTGGATTTGGTCATCTCATCAGAGGATGTAATTATAAATGAGGTGTCAAATCATCCACCAATTCGTGAGCATGACCATGAGGTGATTACCTGGATGGTTGCCAGCAGTGTGAGGACCTCTGTGAGAAAGGAGTATATGTGGAACTACAATGGGCCGGGGGGGGGGGATTGATTATGAGGAGCTAAGGAGACAGCTTGCAGGTGTAGCATGGAATGAGGAGTTAGCTGGAAAAAAGATCAATGAAGCTTAGAGAATTTTCAAAAACTATCTAGTAGATGCAATGTCTAAATGTATACCAAGGGTTAGAAGGTTAAATAAGAATATAAATTAAATTATACTTTAATAAATATTTCCGATATTTCGGCAACGTCACGTTGCCATCTTCTAAAGGAACTTACAAAAAAAGGCACGTGCACGTAGGCACTACAGCACAGTAACTGAGAATGAAGAGATGAAGCTATTGTGCTCCTAAAAGTCCTGATGGTGCCCTCTAGCGGGCTAAGTAGGTGTTCTTGGCTGTTGGGCTGAAGGTCTGCTGATGTAAGCCTCCCAAATTTGGGGGCAGTCGCATACAACCAAATTTGTTGAGGTTTGGAGAGTTTCTCAGGGCTGAGGCTGATTCCATAAATAGTCATTCGAATTTGTATTTGCTATGGTGTATTACTATAGCTTTCTTCCACCATATTCTGTGGCGTGTATCCAGAGCATGGTGTGCAAGACCAGAATGGCTGTACTTGTGAAAACAGATGTAGTCCTTGCGTTCAGAAATTCTGATATTCGCTGTCCTGCCTGTTTGGCCAAAGTAAGACAGTTTACAACTGCAAGGAACCACGTATACACCAGGTAGGTCTAGGGGAAGTGGCTGGTCTTTAGTGGAGCAGATAAGGGATGCCAATTTTCTGTAAGGTCTGTAACAAGAGGGCAGGTCATTTTTATTTTTTTTTTAAGATTTTGATAATCTTTTCCGAGTCGCCTCGGATGTAGGGAATGGTGATGGATTTAGAGTAATCCTTGTTGTGGAGGGGGTGAGGGGATCTAATATTTTTTGGGTTTTTTTTTTTTGGGGGGGGGGGGGGGTAGCCATTGGCTGAGAAAGTGTTGCGGATGTGATTTAGTTCAGTGTTTAGGGCCAAGTCGTTTGAACAGATTAGTTTAGCCTTGTTGTATAGTCTTTTCACCACTCCATATTGTTGTGAGGGAGGGGGGGGATTGTTGGTGAATGTATCTGCCTGTATGGGTGGAGTTTTCTGTAAATTGAGAAAACCAAGGTTCCATTAGGCTGGCGGGCGACTAGTGTGTCTAGGAAAGGGAGGCTGTTGTTTTCTCTTTTTCCAGGGTGAACTTGATTCTGGGGTGTTGGTTGCTTAAGTGTGTTAAGGAGAGGAGTGTAAAAAAAAAAAAAAAAAAACATGACCTGACTGTTACAGACCTTACAGAAAATTGGCATCCCTTATCTGCTCCACTAAAGACCAACCACTTCCCCTAGACCTACCTGGTGTATACCAGGTCCCTTGCTGTTATAAACTGTCTTACTTTGGCCAAACAGGCAGGACAGTGAATATCAGAATTTCTGAATACAAGGACTACATCCGTTTTCACAAATACAGCCATTCTGGTCTTGCAGACCATGCTCTGGATACACGCCACAGAATACGGTGGAAGAAAGTTACAGTAATACACCGCAGCAAATACAAATTCGAAAGACTATTTATGGAATCAGCCTCAGCCCTGAGAAACTCTCCAAACCTCAACAAATTTGGTTGTATGCGACTGTCCCCAAATTTGGGAGGCTTACATCAGCAGACCTTCAGCCCAACAGCCAAGAACACCTACTTAGCCCGCTAGAGGGCACCATCAGGACTTTTAGGAGCACAATAGCTTCATCTCTTCATTCTCAGTTACTGTGTTGTAGTGCCTACGTGCACGTGCCTTTTTTTTGTGAGTTCTTTTAGAAGTTTCGGCAACGTCACGTTGCCGAAACATTGGAAATATTTATTAAAGTATAATTTAATTTATATTCTTAACTACGTTGTTCAATTCCTTAAATGTTTTAATAATGCATAACCAACGTATAAGCCTGTCTACGAGAAGGTTAAATAAGGTAGGTGTAAGATGGATGAATAAAGAAATTAAGCATGTGATACAGAGAAAAAGGGCATTATGGAGACAGCATAAGAGAAGTGGAAATAGAAAATAGTGGAAACCAATTCCAAGAGGTTTACAAAGACCTGGCAACGCAGGTGACTTGGTTGGTGAGGGTAGCTAAAGAGAGGTATGAACAGCAGTTAGTTAATGAAGTCAAAAAGAATCCTAAGGAGTTCTTTCGATATGAAGCCAGCAAAAGAAAGAATGATTATGGAAGGATGACATCGATTGGAGAAAATGGTATAAAGACAGCTGTTGCAGAACGTGTGTGGTGGAGATACTTAATGAGCAATTCATAAAGGTCTTTCAATGTTGTGAATGTGACTTCATGGCGACATTGAGAGCAGTTGATGATGGGGAGGAGAGATTGACTGTAAGTGAGTATATGGAGTTGAGCAAACTAGATGTTAATAAGGCTGTGGGACTTGATAATATATCACCACGTATTCTGAAGGAATGTGCCAGGGAGTTGATGCCTGCCTTGACATATTTTTTAATACTAGTCTTGCACTTGGTCAAGTTCCTAAGGAGGGCAAGATTGTGCCACTTCATAAAGGAGGTGATCGAACTCGAGCATCAAACTATAGGCCTATTTGCATGTCAGGTGTTGTGTTTAAATTGTCAGAGAAGCTTGTGAGAACTAGGATCCAGAATTGGATTGACAACAGTGGTATTATCTTTGATGGACAGCATGGATTTGCTAAAGGGAGGTCATTTTTCAGTAATCTACTTACTTATTACAATAAAGTGACTGCTTCCTTGGACAGAGGTGGATACACAGTAATATACTTGGATTTCACAAAGGCTTTTGATAGAGTACCTCATGATAAGTTGACAGTCAAACTAGAGCAGATGGGGGTTGGATATTGATTAGTACATTGGATTGGAGACTGGCTATCTGATAGGTATGAACAAGTTGTATATGGGGGTGCAATATCCAGGAAAAGGAAAGTCATTAGTGGAATGCCTCAGGAGTCTGTTTTCAGGAGTTTGTTAAACAGTAATGGCCTGAGGAGGCCATTACTGTTTAACTTGTATATTAATGATACTGTTGAAGATATGGAGATATTCAGATATTCAGTTCATCCCAAAATTGGGATGAACCATGAAGAGTAGTGAAGATGTTGTGGCCTTACAAGAAGACTTGAATAAATTGAGTGATTGGGCACGGAAATGGAGATGCGAGTTCAATGTTGCAAAATATAAATTTTTAAAATTTGGAAAACAAAAATGGGATGCAGAATTTATGTTTGGTGAGGATATATTGTTGGAGGTGGAGGAAATAAGAGATCTGGGGGTGATAGTGGATAAGGATCTGAAATTTAGAGGGACACATTGCCAAATTTGTGAAGACAACACAAAGTCTTCTGGGAATGATGCGGAAGACACCGACTTTTAAAAGAAGGGAGATTCTTGTTCCATATAAGGAGGCTCTGATTAGGCTGCACATGGCTATTGTGCCCAGATATGGTCACCTGGTTTTCAGAAGGATGAAGAGATATTGGAAAGGGTCCAAAGGCGATTGACTAAGGTAGTTTCTGACCTCTGGAATGTTGAGTATGAGGAAAGATTGAGAAGATGTAATTTGCAGAGTCTGGTGGACAGAAGGCAGAGGGGAGATATGATAGAGACCAAGTTAGTAAGGGGTTGTTATAGGATCAATGCTGGAGAAGTTCTACAGAAAATAGTGGGAGATCGGGTGGGGGGGGGGAGAGAACCAGAAGTCATCCCTGGAAATTGTATAAAGAGGATGTGAGTAGGGGAGTGAGAAGCAGGTTTTTTTCATGCAGAGTTGTAAATGATTGGAATGCCTTACGTGAGAGTGTGGTGTCTGCAAGGAGTCTGAGTGTCTTTAAGACACAGTGTGATAAGCTGTGTGATAAAAGGACCTCTCAGATGAGTCAATGACTCCATGAGGTCTTGATGTAATAATAATGAGTCAGCTGAATAAATTTATATGGAATAAGAAAGAAATCAGTCGAAACACTAAATTATCTGTTACAAGACAGTGTTCAAACCAATTTTAACTTATGGATCTAAGAGCTGGGTTAGAAATAAAACACGATGAAAGACTGGAGGCATCAGATATGAGAGTTCTGAGAAAGATTATGGGAGTGAACAGATGGCATCAATGTATCACATTAAAAATGAGTATATTAAGAAAGAATTAGTCATTGTTAGCATTCAGGAATGTGTCAGTACAGCTAATCTTTCCTCTCACGAGAGAGGAAAAATTAACAAAATAAGTGTTCTTTGCTAGGTTGGCAGGGAAAAGACCCAGAGGAAGACCAAGATATAGGTGGAATGATACAGTAAAAAAAAAAAAAAAAAAGTACCTTAAAAGGCAGAAATATAAGATCTGATAATACTGAAGTCTTACAGATAAGAGATTAATTTGGAGTAAATTTGTTGATCAGAAGTTAGTAGTGGCATAGCTTTTCCATGTATTACTATCATAATTATCCTGTACATGCCCTGAAAGTACAGATCAGGAATTTGATTTTATATATATATATATATATATATATATATATATATATATATATATATATATATATATATATATATATATACTATATATATATATATATATATAAGGTGGTTGCAGTTGTTTTTGAGAACCCAATATGAGAAGGCTATTCCAGAAGAGGCAGAGAGAATCAAAGATAAGGATGAGGAGTGCCTCCAGTAAGTTTGAAACTGTCAGTAATGGATTGTTTTCTGAGGCCTTCAGGAAAGTGCAGATATAATGGATGCCAATTTAGTAGGGCATGCCCATGAAAATACCTACAAAAAAAAAAGTCTATTAGAAAAAGAGACATCACTTATTGATTTGATTGCCCTTTTCTGAATATCATCACAGAATTTTAGGAAATGTTTCTAGTGCACTAACCCAAATTTGAGAAGAGTATTCTATAAAGTTTGATGAATTTGGGATTACATAGATCTCAAGAAGTCAAGAAACAATAAACCTATGCAGTGGCCCATTGCCATGAAAACACCTAAATCAGAAATATGTCTATAACAGAGAGAGAAAGAAAGAAAGGGTTATTTATTAATTGCTCTCATTTCATTGCATCAAACATTCTTAGGAAAGTTTTTGTACACTATCCCAAAAATTTGAGAACAGTAATCTAATTGGGTACATTTACGATTTGTACAGTTGTATAGGTGTGTGAGATAGTATCATGAATAGAAAAGCCACCTATTATTTTCTGGAACTATTTATGTGATGTGTTTGTGGCATTAAAGGCTACAGGTGTAAGTCAACCCATTCTGTGGATCAACAGATCATGGAGATCTTACTCAACCAGAAATATATCTAGCAAATGAAATCTTAAACTCATTCAGACTCCTAACATTCATACATTCTAGCAATGGCAATTCACTCATTCACCACTCTCCATTTATAAAAACCTACTTCTCATCATACCTTTATTCAACTTTCTGCAGATGGCCAGTAATTTCTACTTGGAATGTCAAGAGTATCATCACAAATACCAAGATCTACACAAAACTAATAGAACGAAATATCAAATTAGTAGTAATAACAGAAACAAAGAAAAAACAAAAACAAAAAAAAGTTCAGATGAAACATAATTACATCTATATCTCTAGAGTGGAGTCAAAAAGGAAAAAAGAGCAAAAGAAGGAATAATGATTTTTATTTATAAACTATGGGGGGAAGGGGAATCACACATTACAAATACTGGAGTGAGAGAATTCTAAAATTAAGATTACAAATAAGTCATGGCTTCCTGATTATTGTTCTATGCTCCAGAGGAAAGAAGAGAGGAAGATAACAATGCCTTTTATTCAGGTCTAAAAAAATAAAAGATAAAACAAACCCGAATAATTATCTATTAATAATGGGAGATTTCGATGCCACAGAAGGGAACATTCCACTTGATACAAATATAGGAACAAATGTTGAAACAATATGCAATGGAAATGGATGAAGACTTAGGGATTTCTCCACATATAATAATTTAAATATTACTAATATTTTTTTTCAAGCATAAAGATTGCCATAAATTCACTTAGGAAACAAGAAACTAATAAAGTATAATAGACTATAAAATAGCCAACAGGAAAACAGCTACTATGATACTACATAGCCTGGTATTTAGAATTGCAGAGATAGATCTGATTATTACCTATTTCAAGGAAAATTAAGAATATCTACAAGATGGTTTGAAATTAACCATATCAATACAAAGCACAATCTCCAGGAATCTTTCAGAGATCAACTCTTGAAGGACAAAAGTATTAACTAGCTTTATTTGCAAAGAATAAATGAAAAATTAGAGCAAAACAAAAATGATGATAGAGAGATAGAATAGCATAATTAAAACATTAATAAATGCAGCAACAGAATGTCTCGGAACAAAAAGTAAATCTAAGAGGAGATGGGAAATGAGCAAACTGAAGCAATAATCAAAGACAAGAAAGAAGCATATAAACAATGGATAAAACAAAATCACAAGCAGAAATTATAAGCACAAAAAGGAAGCCAGAAAAAGGATATAAATACATGGGATCACTTCATAGAAAAACTGGAAAGAGATCAAATACATACAAAATTCTAAGAAATGTCAATAAGGAGTTAAAAGAAAAAGTGAAACTTGAAATAATCAGAGAGAAAACCTGGCTGGACTTCTTCCGAATCCTTTTGTTTACAGATGACCAGATAATTATAGCAAGAAGTGAACTCCAGAGATCAATATAACTCCTTAAGCATAACTGCTAAAGAATTTGGAATGCAAATATCAATAGACAAAACAAAAATAACAGATTTCGAAAGGCCATTGCCAGTTAGAAGTAAAATCATGATTGAAAATAAAATTTAAAAAAAAATTAACTACTTCAAATATCTTGGGGTGTTATTTATTTTTGTTAAACAACATATTTAGCAAAAAAAAAAAAAAAGTAGTATTTAATACCTAATACTATATATGGTATTAAAAACTTTTCTTTCTTTCTGGTTACATTCTCAGTCATTTCAAGTAATAATGGTTAAATTATGCCAGAAATCCTGGAAAACAGTGATATTTATATTCAATATGCCTGTTACCAGAATTAAGGATACCTGAATGTCCCAATCCCTACTCTCAAACGAATGCACGATACCGATAAACTCTCAAATGTTCCGCAACGAACGAAGTGACATCTGATCAGCACAATACATACCGAAAGGGCATTAACACTTAAGTTTTAGGAACTGTTCCTAATTCATTAAATATTCATCACTTTATGTTAAGAAAAACAACCCTTGTGGAATAACCATGCCAATTATTTATACGAAAATGTTATAAATGTAAGTAATAACCAATATTACATATTAAAATATTCCAAATAATTCGCATTTGAGTATCACGTTTATCTGAACTTACCACTTAAAGTTCATAACCAAAATTCCTGTTATTAAATTCCAATGTATACCTGTTTAAGTTAACTTATGCAGACCTGTATTTAAAAATTCAAGGTTAAAACGTTTGAAATGAAATTAACAATATTTCTATGCTGGTTGGGTGTCCGCCGCTTACTGTTCCAGTTCAGTGACCAAGGGCAGGAAGCTTAACGAGGTGTCTACTTCCTGAGTAAGGTAAACGCCAGCTGTGGCTAGCGTTTACGCGATTTTTTTTTTTTTTTTAAATCCCCTGTGTATATAGTTCACACACAATTCTTTCCTAAATGAAATCATAACACAAATTCGGCAAATGAGCCATTATATTATATGCATAACTTACAAATGCACTTATTTTTTCGATGTTCATGGCCTGAATACATCACTTATTTGTTCCTTTTTTTTTTTTTAATTTATTTATTTTTTAACTTGAAGAAAGAAGCGTCATACATATCGGAAACTCCACACCATTTACAGCATCTACTAACAAAATAAGCATTCTCCAGTGGTTCATCGAACATCTTTGATGCGTTCGATGAATAAAGCACCTTTCGTGTTTTTATACATATACGAGTAATTTTATATAAATAATAATTAAAGCATCAAGGCCAATTTGATCGAATGCTTAAACATTAATTTATATAAGAGCTATGAATGTTCAAAACTGGGAAAAAAAATGTAAAGAAAAAATTGTGTTAAAAACTAATGCAACTTTTTTTGGGAGCGTGTGTTTTCAAATATGCCACCAACCTGAATGTAATCTGAGGATCAAACAGAACACCATAATCAAAATTATAAAAAACAAAATTCTCCAGCTGTTCAACGAGCAATACTACTGTCCGACCACAGATGTCAGATCCCTGGCTGGCAGATTGCCAAGAAAAATCAATTCATGTTGAAGAAGAGAAAGAAATAAGATGATGTACGATTTCGTCACCAAAACGCGAAATCATACGTGCTTTATACGTAACATTTTACAACTGATGTACAAGCAAAATAGTTAACACTTTAAAAACTAGAATTTTATAAAAGAAAAGCTAATTTTTTGACGTATAGCAATAAACACTCATCCCAGGAAACACACTGATTACCCTATTATCGGAATGGATTCGCTTTCTGCCATGCGTAGTAGTGTCGAAGGGTCACGCATCTGTGGTTGGACAGTAATTCATTCAGTAATGAAATTCTTCACTTGTATCCCACAAAAACGAGTGTTGTTGCACCCTTCTGCAATCACAAAATAGTACCTCATTTGATTTGAACACTCAGATTGAGTTAGGTTAAGAACACGGTCTCAAGTGCTGACTCCAGACTACTTTCAGGATGGCCAGCCTGACGAATTACCTTCCTTGTTTTAAGTGAAGGGGGATAATAAATCCCTCATTATTTTAAAGCCTGATACGAAACTCGGAGATCGAACATCATCTAAGAGTTGTTTTATTAATATGAACAATAATTATTCTGCATCAATTCAAGGATTACATTATGAACGAATAATTATTCCACTTTAATTCAAAGTTCACATTACAAACTTATAATTTATTATGTTGACAACTTCATCTTAGTGACAAGTAGACAATAGACAATAATTACAACTGGTAGATTCGTGAATCAATAGTTACAATCTGAGAATGTCATGTTATTATTATTACATGACACCTCCAAGGAGTCCATAGCCTCATCGAAGGAGGGCACCTACTCTACAACTCTCCGATTTCACTCAGTCTACACCAACGCCATCTACCACCCACCACCACCAACACTAGTAGTATTTTCACAGACAATCACAAACATCAGCAGCCTTTTGGCTGGAGAGCAGATACACTACCCACTTGGCCGACCAGGATCACCATTATGTGACAACTGAGCCTCCATAGCTCAGTTGATATAGACAAAGCCCTTTGGTCTGAAAGACCTGGGTTCAATTCCTGTCCAAGATGTGAGGAACAATTATCTGGTCCCTTTCAACTAAATGTGAATTAGCCATCTCATACAGAGGTACAGAGTTTTTTTCACCTGGAAACTCTGGTTTTTCATCCCCCAAAAAAGGCAAACCAGCCCTGTGCATACATACTTCTACAGTCATAAAAAAATTTTCCTCCCCCAATGCCATTCTATGTAACAAGCCAGCTGGAGTTCCCCACAGTCACATAATCATAGCAGACCCTACACTAAGTGGGATAAAAGCACTATAAAAGAGGAAGAAGAAAAATTATGTGACACTTCTGAGGAGCCTCGGACTCACTGTGGAATGATTCTCACTCTACATAACCTGCCCTCTACACTACTTAAACCTCCAACCAC
Source organism: Typopeltis vanoorti (assembly GCF_054136105.1). Classification (NCBI taxonomy): domain Eukaryota; kingdom Metazoa; phylum Arthropoda; class Arachnida; order Uropygi; family Thelyphonidae; genus Typopeltis; species Typopeltis vanoorti. The sequence goes on along the minus strand of NC_143555.1, from coordinate 54,959,007 downwards.
ACATAACACCATCTACTATCACTAATGGTGTTTCTCAGTAACTTGTGCATGTGTGTGTGTGTGTAGCAGGGTCGATTTGCCTGTATGCAGGATGAAAAGACTATGCTTTTAACATATGAGTACGGCAAACTAGCCTTGGATTGAAAACGTCCATATAAAAATCACACTCCTTCCAACAAAAATAGAACTTAGGTCTTTTCCAATTTTAGGGCACAATATCTCAGTGTTCTCCCAATTGATTATGGAAGCACACTGAAGTTGAGGTATTGTTAAAGTGTGGGATACCTCTCCAAAAACTGAGTGACCATAGATACATGGCAGACTTTCATTTTAGAAATTATGGACTTTATGACCATGTTATAAATAACTATTTTAATTTCCCGACTTTTCGATCTTCATATTAAGGTCATCATCTGGAGTATATACAAGGACAAGCTGAGGTACATTTCACATAGTATGCTAAAGAGACAATGATTTGATCAACGGTTATTCTACTGGCATGACCTCTAGTGCAAATAAAAACAGATAAAATTAATTAATTATTTAGAAACTACATCAAAGCTAAATTCTATTTAAGATAACATAAGAGAAACATTCTTTCATATAGATCATTTTCTTACAGTAACAATGTTGTCCTATTTTCAACATGACAGTTGTTATATTAGATTTAAGATTCTGGATTATCTGCAGTCCTGTATATAGTTAACTCTTTGGGAGAAAGGTTGTGGGTATAATATGTGCCTTCTATATGCTTGGGATTTTCAGACTATCATTATTGTTCAGATTAGGGTGGTTGATAAGAATCTCACAGGCTTCCTTAAATTTAAGTTCATGCCATGTGATGTAAACAACTGGTGCTTTTCCAGTCAATTCTATGTCAAGTGTTCAGGGCAGGATCAGAAAGGCCAGCTTCACCATAGTTATCATATTTAATGGCACTCATGTCACATTTAATGATCTAAATTTCTAAAATGAATGCTGATAACTATGCAACACTAAAAGAAAGGATACACAGCAGACTCTCCTCCATGTAAAGAAAAATCATAAACTGAAACTACCATCATCATCAAATTCCTGACATGTACCCTCAAGGGGTGAACAGAATATGGTAGTACTACATGAAAAATTTGCATCATTACTATCTTCCTATCTACAATTTTTCCTCCAAATCAATCTGTTACCTGTGAAGACTCCAACATTATCAGATCATATATTTTTATCTTCTAAGATACTTTTTACCATATCAATCGACCTATATCTTGGTCTTCCTCTGGGTCTTTTTCCTGCCAACCTGACAGAGAACACTTGTTTTGCTAATCTTTCCTCTCCTATTCTGTTTAAGTGACCATACCACCTGAGATGAGCTCTGCTAACACATTCCTAAATGCTAATAACGTCAAGTTCTTTCCTAATATCCTCATTTTTAATATGCTATTAAACTATGGGAGGAGTTATACTGGAAGCGGTAGGGGAGACAAGAGATCTGGGGTTGATCATTGATAGAAACCTGAAATTTAGGGAACATATTGCAAAGGTGGTGAAGGTAACACAGAGGATTGCTGCAATAATGAGAAGGACACTGACCTGTAGAGATAAAAGGGTTATCATTCCGTTGTATAAGACTCTGATCAGACCACACTTAGACTATTGTTCTCAGATTTGGTCCCCAGGATTTGAAGGGGATAAATTAACTGTGGAAAGGGTACAGAGGCAGATAACAAAGACAGTTTCAGGCCTGTACAATGTTAGTTATGAGGATCGGCTGAGGGAATGTGGACTGCAGAGTTTGGTGGATAGAAGGAGGAGAGGTGATATGATTGAGACTTTGAAACTGTTGAAAGGTGTTACAAGATTCAGCAGTTTAAACTTTTCAATAGGGTTCAACCAAGTAAAAGAACTCCTCAGCGTCAACTGGGGAGTTCTTTCACTTGGTTGAACAGAGGGAACGAGTGATGACAAGAGGCCATCCCTGGAAGTTACGAAAGGAAACCATGAGCAAGAGGGTGAGGAGTGGTTACTTTTCATGGAGGGTGGTTGAACCATGGAATGCATTGCCTGATGGAGTGGTGAGAGTGAGAATGGTCAATGAGTTTAAGGAGTGGTATGATAGACTTTGTGTTCCTTAGGAGGGGGGGACCTCCCCTCGATGAGTCTTGATAGACTTTGTGTTTCTTAGGAAGGACCTCCCATGATGACTCCATGGAAGCCTGGATAATAATAATAATATTGCCACCGATGCCATCTGTTCATATCCCTAATCTTACTCAGATGTCTCATATTTGCGATCTCTAGTCTTTGGTCAAGTGTTTTACTTCTAACCCAGCTCTCAGATCCAGCTAATTTAGTATTTTGACTAATTTCTCTCTTATTCCATATAAATTTATTCAGTTGACTTCCTACCATATCAGATTTATTGATTCTGTTGTCTATTTCCATATTTAATTTACCATCTTCACTCAAAATTCTGCATAGGCAGCTGAAACATTTTACTTGTTAATAGGTTTCCCCATTCACAATGCAGTTGATATTTTCAATGCTTCTACCTATTTTCATTTTGTTTGTCTTTTTATTGCTGACCTTCATACCATATCTATTACAACAGTTATTCAATTTAGTCAGGCAATCTTGCAGATTGCCTGACTTGTAGCAGATTTATTTAGAAGTATAACATCATTCACATGAAGTAATGAAATGAGATTAACATCTCCAATTTTAATATCAGGTTTAATAGCACTTTCATTCATAATGTGATCTATATACATAATGAATAACAGAGGGAATAATTATTATTATTATTATTATTTGACACCTCCAGGGAGTCCAAAGACTCATCGAGGGAGAGTGTGCCAACAGCATCGAACGATTGGTCCCCTTCCAACTACCAACCTTGTTAATAATGTACATCCTTGTTTGATACCACATTTAACATTAAACCATCTTGCTGTACTTCCTTTATTCCTAACTGCTGACTTAAAACTCAAATAAAGACTAAGTACTGCTTGATATAATGTCCCACTGACACCATACAATTGTAGCGTTATGAGTAGTTTCTCTCTTGGCACCTTGTCATATGCCTTTTCCAGATTGACAAAACTTAAATACAGATCTTTGTTATATTCCCATGATTTCTCCACTATTTGTCGTAAATGAAGATTTGATCCTGACAGCCTCTATTTGACCTGAATCCAGCTTGTTCTTCACCAAGATTTTCTTCCACAATTCTTCTCAACCGTTTCTCAAGTATACTGGCATAAATCTTACCAGGAATGCTCAGTAGGGAAATACCTCTGTAATTCTCACATTCAGTTTTATTTCCCTTTTTATATATGGGTACTATGAGAGCTCTACTCCAATCACTTGGAATTCATCCCTCTGTCCAGGTCTTCTGAACTATGCAGTGTACCCATTGTAAGACTTTTATACCTCATTACTTAAGCATTTTTGGTCGAATATCATCTACTCCAGTTCCCTTTCCACATTTCAGGCTTTTGATGGCTTTTTCTACTTCAAGTATGGATATGTACTTCTGATTGCATGCCTAGTCAGTATTTTTTACCACTGTGCTGTCACTGATTGTTTCATTTAGCAATTTTTTTGAAGTAATTATTCCATACTTCAAGGATATCTTTTTTTCTCCAGTTTTCATGTCACCTTTCTCATCTCTAATTCCTTTTACAGCACTTTCCTGCATTTCTGAGCTTCTTCAACAACCTCCAGAATATCTTGCCAATTTCTTGATATTTATTTTCGATGTTCTTACCAAAGTCCTCCCATGACTTTTGTTTAGCTAGTTTTACACTGTGTTAACTTTCTTACATTTGCCTCTGTATTCTCTAAGAGCACAAGCTGACATTTGCCAGGAACTTTTGATAGGCTTTCTTCTTTTCCTTCACTCCCCCCTTTAATTTCCTGTGTCCACCATGGAGTTCTGATTTTTCTATCCTTGCAGACAACCTCACCACATGCCTCTCTAGCTGAATCAATCAGTTTGCTTCAGGGCTTACCACTGAATCTCCAAAGTTTCTTTCCTGTTATCATTTTTTCTTGAATAATGTTTGTGTATTTTAGTCTATAGTTCACATGTGGGTTGTGCTCAACTTTTATATGCTTTAAAACTTTCTTACATGTTCATCTTTTCAATATGAAATTCAATTTTATCCTGCTGAAGACTAAATGGTGATGTTAGTCTTCAGCAAGATAAAATCTAGCACTTCTAACTTTTCTCACTGCGCCAGTGAGAAAACATCAGTATCAATTTGTTTAAGTTAAGGGATATTACATCCCATATCGTTTCTTAGCCGAATAAGAAACTCAAAGAGTTTCATGCTGAATATAGTAGAGACTATATAAAGTTCACAATTCCAAGCATAAGCAAATACCTGGATACTGCAGCAACTGACCCTTAAGGTAGTGCAAGCTGAGGCAACTCATGTCTAAGGTGGAGCAAGCTCTGATCACTATTCTTGATATTTACCCATAATGTGAACTTAGCTCCTAGGAGCTGTATTTCTGTTCTACATTATGAGAGAAGGTTACTACCCAGACCAGTTTCAACCTTTATTGAGGTCTCATCAGTGATGGGATGTAATATCACTTAACTTAAACAAGTCATAGGTCGCCAAATTGAAGCCTTTGGCTCTTCATATATCTAATAATTTATTAGGACACCTCTCGGCAATACTCATAGTAGGGTTGCAAGTTCTGTTCGCTACAAACTTGATCTATTGATTAACTAGGTCTACCTACTCACTGATGAGACCTCAATAAAGGTTGAAACCGGTCTGGGTAGTGACCTTCTCTCATAATGTAGAACAGAAATACAGCTCCTAGGAGCTAAGTTCACATTATGGGTAAATATCAAGAATAGTGATCGGAGCTTGCTCCACCTTAGACATGAGTTGCCTCAGCTTGCACTACCTTAAGGGTCAGTTGCTGCAGTATCCAGGTATTTGCTTACGCTTGGAATCGCCGAACTTTATATAGTTTCTACTATATTCGGCATGAAACTCTGAGTTTCTTATTCGGCTAAGAAACGATATGGGATATAATATCCCTTAACTTAAACAAGTCATATGTCGCCGAATTGAAGCCTTTGGCTCTTCATATATCTAATAATCAGTATCAATATTAACATAGTCACTTTTCTTATTCCTTGCCTCTTCTCTCCATGTGAATTTAAGCATATTTGTTATGTTGGAACATAAAACTAACAAGTATTTGCCAAGATTATTAGCTTTGCTCTTTTCTCTAAAATTTCCCCAAATATTTCTGTATGTCTGATATTCATAACAAACTCAATGATCAAATATAGGAAAAACTGGCTAGACCATATAGCAAGAATGCAGAGAGAAAGACTACCAAAAAAGATCGTGACATATAATCCTAGAGGAATAAGGAATAGGGGATGACCAAGAAGAAGATGGACTGAGTCCGGAATCAATCCCATAACAAACTCAATTATTAAATATAAAAAAAACTGGCTAGACCATATAGCAAAAATGCAGAGAGAAAGGCTACCAAAAAAGATCTTAACATATAATCCTAGAGCAATGTTTCTCAAAGTGTGGCACACGAAAGATCTTCAAGGGGTACGTGGCAATTTTTGGCTATGCATCATTACCGCATGAAATCATTAAGAAAAAAAAAATTATTTTAAACGTATATATTTCTCAATAAATTACATATTATGTATGAATTCTCCTGCTCAAATTGCGAGTTACTGTTGCCACAACGTTCACATCCTGGCGATAGTAACTCGCTCCCTGCAATAAATAACATACCCTCCCCAACAGCCTCACTATACTGAAGATGCAAGAAAAACAATTAGTTTTATTGTATCACTGAATAAGGTACAGAGACATTTGCAATCTGTATAATATATTTCTCAATAGTGCAATTAGAGACAACTGGGATAAAAATGGCACTAACTAATGAATCACGTCTCCACTTCAACAGAAATTGCCGTATAGACTCAAGAAAAAGACTGGCCACATGTTGCCGGTGCAACATATGATTTTGCTTGACACCACCCCATCATGAACATGTTAAAACTAAGAAATATATAGTGAATGTGTTTCAGATATTATGGAATTCAGTTGAAGAGAATTATCATTTCAACTCAACTGTTCTCTTGCCTTTGTCTTTGGTTCAACCGATCTTTTGTTAATACCGCACTAATCATATGCACTTCTTCATAGCTGCTCTATTTCTACTGGCCTACAATTGCTATTTCACGCTATGCTTTTACTTCTCATTAGTCATTTGTGAAGGATTATTCTATGTATCTCAAGACTTGTAAATTACTGGTAATTTTTGCTTGAAATAATGGGAAAGAAGATGAAGCTATTTGGGTAGATGACTTTGACGATGCACACAAAGAAACTGTTCTCAATGCCAAAAGTGGCGAGTGAATAAGAGCTTCTTGATAAGTCACACCGTTTTCAGTTCTTTTCTGAAAACTTTAGTTTCCGAAAATCCCTGAAATATATCTCGCACCACGATTTTTTAGCTTTAAGTTTGGGAAAAAAGTGCGAGTTATATTCGAATAAATATGGTAATTTTTTTTTAATCTTTCAAATTCTTAAGTATGGATCATTGGACTGGTTTTATAACACACACAAAAGCGAGCAATATAGCAAATACAAGTAGCTATAAGCAACAAGAAAACGTTGATATGTATCCGGATCAAATGAAATTGATAAGGGTGTGTTGTCTGACATCTCTAGAGAACCAACTAGGAAGAAGATGAAAAATCTTCATAAGTATGATATGAATTACTTGAAATGTGGATTTTCATGGATGGGAAATGAAGAGGAACCTATTCCAAATTTTGTTCTATTAAAAATAAATCATATTTTTTGTTTACATGAACATATAAATTCAAATAAAACAGACATTTACAATGAAATATACTTTATTTATTATTTTGATAAGGGGGGGTACTTGGTAATAATGAAAATTTAAGAAGGGTACGTGGATATCTGAAGTGTGAGTAACACTGTCCTAGAGGAACAAGAAATAGGGGACGACCAAGAAGAAGATGGACTGATTCCGGAACAGGCCACATGGCCTAGAGCCTGGATAGGAAGATGATGACAACGACATCTGATATTCATTTCCTACTCTGCTATTTAGATCCCCAACAAGGACCAACTTTTCCTTTTTCATTGTGTGAGTTGCTTTCTCTAAAGCCTCAAAAAAATTCCTCCACTTCTACCTTAGGCACAAATAAGTCTCATTGTCTAGTTCCCCATTCTGATATTTGCCCACATCACTGTACTTGAAACTGCCTGCCATTCAAGAAGATTAGCCTCATATTTCATGTTAAATACTATAGTTACTCCTTCTTTTCCTTGATTGTCAGTGCCTGAATATAACATTTTGTAATTATTGCTCAGAAAGATATAGCATTTGAGCATATGACACTAACATTTATATAGAAAATGAGGGAGTAGGTTCCATAACACTCTATTAAATATTTACATATTTTTTTTGTCCTCGCAGTTAGCTGAGTGGCAATGCGCTTCACAACCATATGCCTGGGAAAGGAGTGTTCTAGGTTCGATTCCCATCAACAACGTGAGGAGCTTAAGGATCTTTCTCAGGCATAGCCAAGTTAGCCGGTCTTGGACGTGGACTGCAGGGTTTTTCTCCCCAGTTTATCTGGGGTTTTTCCTCCTGCAAGCAGGAAAACCGGCCCTGTGAACTCACGCATCTACAGACATAGGGCACACCAGGAGGTATAGGGCTAGCCACTCTATCCTCGGGATGGGTATGACTTAGAAGGGCTGAGAATAGTCCCGTAATAGGCCACTAGGCCTAATATGTGAAGGGATGAAGAAGACATATTTTTTTAAATAAATTTAATACCGTTTTTATGAATATATATATAACAAAAATTTAAAGATAATAAAATGCTCTATAAAACAAAACAAATACATTTAATTATTTAAATAATTCATAATTAAAGCTACAGTACAGTTTATATATATATAAATGTTTGAATAATTGTCTCGTTATATTATTATTATTATTACCACCCCAAGACCTCATGGTGTCAAAGATTCATCTGGGAGGTCCATTTTCAAACAATCTACATTAATAAATAATACAACAGTACTTACATTTATAGGTATAGCTAGTGGACCAGTTGTATGCTTATAATAAATCATTTAAATCCGCATTGTACAGAATATATCATTTTACAGCTTAATTATTACATCTACAAATACGTTTGGCAGAATAATACTTCAGTTTACCATAACAGTCGAATAACAAACTGGTGTGACATACTCAACATTTGTACACTACGAATGGGTATAAAAAATTTAAGAACAGGTATAGCTACATAACTTTTTAATACAACACATCTATTTTTGTTACTTTGAAAATAAAATTGTACTGAGTAGAACGAAAATTTGAGCTTTTTTTTTTTTTTTTTGAATGCAAAACCAAAAATTTCAGTGCTGTGTAAACCAAAAGGTTAGATGTACTACTCTAAATCTCAAAAACACTGATGCCATGACCTTGTCTTTGGCACTGAACAACTGGCTTCTGTCCACACTGGACCATTTTGACTGCTGTTTGGATTCTTTTGTGTACTGGTGAATCTCATCTATAGTAATAAATTGATGCACAAAATCAGTTTTATTCTTGTTAAAACGCACCAAGCACTTGTTCAGAGATTTTCATGTGAGTGCATTTTTTAACTGCATAGCACCTGACTTGTGCAAAGCTTTTTCATTTGTAATTCTTCATGCAAAATGTATCCTACATGTTCTTTTGAAATACATATAGTCTCAGCAATTTCATGCACTTTGACTCGCCGGTCATCCAATACCATATCATGCACTGATCAATGATTTCTGGTGTTGTTAAACTTTTTGGACATCTTTCACATGGATCATCTTCAAGGCTGGTATGGCCGCATTTAAACTCGGCAGCCCATTGAAAATGAAGGAGAAGAATACCCATAAACTTTTATGAACTTCGAATGAATTTCTTTTGGTGTTAAACCTTCTTTTACAAAGAATTTTATAACCGCACAAAACTCAATTTTATCCATTTCAAGGGATACTGACAACGCTTTGGCTTCCGACAGCTGTATAAAAAAAATCTACTCGATAGAATGACTTGCAATTTCACATCGATGCTTATGACAGATGCACCAACTTAGGAAAAAAAACTTGCTGATAGTGTTGCCATTTATGGTTGAGGTTGAAAACTTTTCAGACCACCCACGTATATATTTATATATATATATCATCTCATCTTCTTTATACCTTGCAATGTCGAGGGTTTATTAATCATCGGACCTCAAATCATTCACAGGATAAGGTGGTCTGCCCTACACCCCGGTGTATTCTATGTCCTGTAGTGTTGAGTTCTAAAGGCCGGTTTGCCTGCTTTGTGGGATGAAAAACCCCAGGATAAACTGGGGAAAAAAAACCTACTGTCCACACCCAAGATCAGCTAACTTGGCTATGGCTGAGGAAGATCCTTCAGCTCCTCACGTCACCGATGGGAATTGAACCTAGGACACTCCTTCCTCAGGCATATGGTTGTGAAGTGCACAACCACTAGGCTAATATAATTTTTTTTTTCCATGGCCAAAAATGTGCTTGAATGAATTTCATATTTGGTCTCTACATCAAGATTTCTGGATCAAATAACTTTTAGCTCATTTATGATGCTAAAACTAACATTCTAACATAAAATTCCATCCTTGCAGAGTTATAAACCTTGCAAGGATGGAATTTAGATTAAACAACTGCAAAGGCATGTTGGACAGTTTCTATAGAGAAATGATAAATACTAGCTCAGCAGAACAATACCCATGGAAGCACCTGTAGAAAGGTCAAGCTGAAATAGGGCATCTATGAGTGAGTAGCTGGAGCAAGTCTGTGTAAGACTCACACTGACTAACTACTCTCTCACAGATCATCAATTAGACAAACTGCTCAAAATCTTTTTGGAAGGTATCAAGAATTTTGAGGGAGGTTTGTAGTGTGAGAACAGTATTTTAAGGTTGAACAGAGCTGAGATTTGTAGAGGATTATCAGAAAAATAAGTGAAAAGTAATGTGGCATGTAGGAAAAGGTGCCAAGTTGATTCAAGACTGAGAAGCCAACGGATGTGATGTGATGTTTGTGCCACATAAGGATATAGAGGTAATTGTTAGCCCAAGAAGTGGATGATATTTATTGTCTTTTCTGATGAACTGGGTTATTATCAAAGATCACAGAGGATGAGCTAAGATAACTTTTTTCTTTGTGAGTTAAAAAGAGAGCAATGGCACTGAAGGTGATTAAGTTATCCGAGTCCCATATAAGATGGTTGTAGAAAATCATGAGGCTTGGGATGTCAGAGCGTTGCAGTGATTTAAGTCAGTGAGAGAAAGTCATTTATGTGCAGAACGTGTGACAATGCGGACAAGTTTGAGCATGAGTGTCTGTGACATATCAAACAGCATGTTGATGTGGGCAACACAGGATTTAACATGCTATTTGCCATCTCATCCCTTCCACTCCTCACAATAATTTTATTCACCCTTATGTAAGTGGTGTGAAGTTGTGCTTGCATTGAGTTGAATAAATGTGACAATGGGGTGTTCTATTGTTTTTGTTAAAGAAATCTGTCAACAACTTGTTTATTCTAGGTCATCTCAGTTAATAGAAGAGAGTGAGTTAAGTGACAATGAATTTGTTAAAATAGAACAAAATTTTATACGCACTTTATATGTTCTTTGTAAACTCTAACGTATGAACTTACACCGCTCACATAGCTAATATATTGGTATAAAAGTAAAAATGGTATTTTTTAATGTTTTATTTGACTTTTACATTAACGCTGATGACATTAATGTAAAAGTAGAATAAAAGAACAATTTCTGTAAAAACTCCACATGTAATCTGCTTATGTCACACTATTCAGGAGTGTCCTAAAAAAGTCTTGTTAAGTGGATGTGCCAAATATGTGGTTCAAATACAACAAAAAAATTCAGTTTTCTTTATTTTCAAAGGCTGAAAGAATGAAAAAAATAACAAATCATATCAATTTGCTTTATGGCTACTTATCAGGCATATTTCTAAAAATTTCACTACACGTTTGGGCTTCAGTCAGCTGTTTTTAATATTTTGCAAAATATTAAAAACAGCTGACTTTTAATATTTAATAAATATTAAATATTAAAAACTAACCGTCTCTCCTACTACACACAACTACCATCAATGCCATCTACTGCCCCAACACCACCACCACCACAAACAGTATTTTTTGTCTCTAAATTCCATATGTTCTGAAGGCCAATTTGCCTGTACCCGAGATGAAAAACAACCTGAAAAAATTATTTTGTTTGAAAATGCTGATAAGAAATCCTAAAGTATGTACTTTGGATATTAAAATGGCAGTAAAAAACTGGAAATTGGATAGTTTTTTAATGCCATGTTGTAATATCCTTAAATATAATGGATATTTAAGGATATTACAACACAAAATATATATTAATCAGAATAATTTAATTATTATTATTGCATGGGGACAATCCATGGAGTTTGTAGACTCATCTAGAGAGGCCCTAGGCATTATTATTACATGACACCTCCAAGGACTCATCATGGGAGGTCACACTATGCTACTTCACAATGACAAGCACTATACAATATTTATTATTATCTATTTAATATCTATTTTGAACTCATTCATGGTCATGACACCCACAACAGACTCTAGCAGCCTATTTCACTCCTTTATCACTTGCTGTCCATGCAAAAAATCTAGTCCTCACATCCTTGCTGATCACAATTTTGCTTAATTTCTAAGGATGACTCTTATTTCTCTGACTACCACCTGTTTTGAAAAATTTCCTCTGTATCAATTCTGTAAAAACCTTTCAATAATTTGTATGTCTCAATCACATCACCCGTTTTCTGCCTATCAATCAATTTCTGTAACTCAAAGACTTTAACCTATCCTCATAAAGTGCATGTTAATAGACCTGCCATCATCTTGATTACTCATCTTTGGATCCTCTTTGCCTCCTCCTCATCCCCATGAAAGCTGGATAACAAGATGTGTGCACAGTGATCAAGATGGAGGGGGGGGGTTATCAGTGTCTTATAAAGAGGTATAATAACCTGCTTATCTCTGCTGTCAGGATGTTCTTTAGCAATCAAGTAATTTGATGAGCTGTTTTAGCCGTCTTTGCAATATGCCCTCTAAACTTCACTTCCATATCCACTTTTGTTATGTGCTATCCAGTCTTTTCTTACTGTTATTGATCTTGTGAACAAAGGCTCTCCATCTCGATCAGCCTTGTCTTTTCTTTCAACAATTGTAAGTTTCTTTATGTTGTCCATCCAACTCTTTTGCAGTTTTCCTCTCCTTTTCATGCCCTCAATCTTCCACACCATAATTGCCTTTTCCAAATTATATATCTGCTTGCATAATGTGCCCAAAGTACAGAAACATCTGTTTAGCAATCACTGCCTCCAAGGAGCATTTTGTCTTTATACTCTCTAATATCTTCTTATTAGTCATTCCTATAGTTCATGAGATTCTTAATAGTCTCCTCCATGAATAATTCATATGAATCAATTTGCTTTCTGTCTTTCTTCTTAATTAATTACGTCTGTTCACCCAAAGATTGTCAGAATAAGTGAGACATGGTTGGAAGAGGATGACATCCTCACAGGAATAGAAATGGAAGGGTATGATCTGTTTCATGAGGATACAAGAGGTAAAAAGGGAGGGGAAGTGCTACTGATGATAGAGAAAGAGTTATGTCCATACAAAGTAGAGATGCAAGAGGGAAATAGGGCCAGTGGTTTTGAGGCAGTATGGTGTGAGATAGAGGTGAATAGAATCAAATACTTGGGGGGATGTTGTTATAGACCTGGTTATGTGGATGGTGGTGATAGTGAAATTAGCCAAGCAAATAAGAAGGCGATCGTTATGGGTGATTTTAATTGTGGCAATATAGACTGGAATGAAGAGATAGCAACTGGAAGTAAAGAAAATGAGTTTCTCGAGTTTTTGAGGGATAACTACCTCAGACTGTATGCAACAGAGGGCACACGAGGATTAATGGTCTTGGATTTGGTCATCTCATCAGAGGATGTAATTATAAATGAGGTGTCAAATCATTCACCAATTCGTGAGCATGACCATAAGGTGATTACCTGGATGGTTGCCAGCAGTGTGAGGACCTCTGTGAGAAAGGAGTATATGTGGAACTACAATGGGAGGGGGGGTGATTATGAAGAGCTCAGGAGACAGGTTGCAGGTGTAGCATGGAAAGAGGAGTTAGCTGGAAAAGAGATCAATGCAGCTTGGGGGATTTTCAAAAACTATCTAGTAGATGCAATGTCTAAGTGTATTCCAATGGCAAGAAGGTTAAATAAGGTAGGTGTGAGATGGATGAATAAAGAGATTAAGCATGCAATACAGAGAAAGAGGACATTGTGGAGGCAGCATAAGAGAAGTGGAAATAACCTATTCCATGAGGTCCACAAAGACCAGGCCAGGAGGGTGATTTGGTTGGTGAGGGTAGCTAAAGAGAGGTATGAACAGCAATTAGCTAATGAAGCCAAAAAGAATCCTAAGGAGTTCTTTCGATATGTAGCCAGCAAAAGAAAGAGTAATTATGGAAGGATCACATTGATAGGAGAAAATGGTATAAAGACAGCTGTTGCAGAATGTGTGGTGGAGATACTTAATGAGCAATTCATAAAGGTCTTTCAATCTTGTGAATGTGACTTCATGGAGAGATTGAGAGCACTAGATGATGGGGAGGAGAGACTGACTGTAAGTGAGCAAGAGGTGTATGGGGAGTTGAGTAAACTAGATGTTAATAAGGCTGTGGGACTTGATAATATATCACCACATATTCTGAAGGAATGTGCCAGGGAGTTGACACCTGTCTTGACATATTTTTTTAATACGAGTCTTGCACTCGGTCAAGTTCCTAAGGAGTGGAAGGAGGGCAAGATTGTGCCACTTCATAAAGGAGGTGATCGAACTCAAGCATCAAACTATAGGCCTATCTGTGTGTCAGGTGTTGTGGTTAAGTTGTTGGAGAAGCTTGTGAAAACTAGGATCCAGAGTTGGGTTGACAACAATAGTATTATCTTTGATGGACAGCATGGATTTGCTAAAGGGAAGTCATGTTTTAGTAATCTACTTACTTATTACAATAAAGTGACTGCTTCCTTGGACAGAGGCGGATACACAGTAATATACTTTGATTTTGCAAAGGCTTTTGATAGAGTACCTCATGATAAATTGATAGTCAAACTAGAGCAGATGGGGTTGGATATCAGATTAGATTACATAGGATCGGAGACTGGCTATCTGATAGGTATCAACAAGTTGTGTATGAGAGAACAATATCCAGGAAAAGGAAAGTCACTAGTGGAGTGTCTCAAGGGTCTGTTTTGCGGCCATTACTCTTTAACTTATATATTAAGGATATAGGTAAAGATTTGGATGGAGATATTCAGTTGTTTGTGGATGATGCAAAGTTGGGATGAACCATGAAGAGTAGTGAAGATGTTGTGGCCTTACATGAAGACTTGAATAAATTGAGTGATTGGGCATGGAAATGGAGATGCGAGTTCAATGTTGCAAAATGTAAAAAAAAAAAAAAAAAAAATCAGCTAACGCCATTTTATTCCCATATACGGGAGTAGGCAAGGCCATTTAGCCCTATCTAACTTTTTTTTGGAGACTGACTGGGCAGTTCAATCTCTACTGGTACAAATCAGAGATAGATGGCCCAAGGCTATCACTAATTAGGCGGTACACAGTGAAGAGAGACGGCTCAAATGTGCCACCATCTCGTGGTCCCTAACCCTAACACAATATATTTAATGTCTGAAATAATGTGGGTTCTACGGTTGATTTTCCTGAGTTTACGGGACGAAAAACCCGCTTGCCCGTGCCAGAGATCGACTAACTCGGGAACCAGTCGAAAAAAGGCTTAGAAAAATTTCCTCTAGTTGACGACCAGACCCAAAACCAAGTCTTCCTTCGTGCGGCCAAGCGTCGTGGTGTGCAAACACCACATTCACTGAGCTTCACAGGCTCTCATGTTGCAAAATGTAAGGTTTTAAAATTTGGAAAACAAAGATGAGATGCAGAATTTATGCTTGGTGAGGATATATTGTTGGAGATGGAAGAAATAAGAAATCTGGGAGTGATAGTGGATAAGGATCTGAAATTTAGGGGTCACATAGCCAAAATTGTGAAGACAACACAAAGGCTTCTGGGAATGATGCGGAGGATGACGTGTAGAAGTAGGGAGATTCTTGTTCCGTTGTATAAGGCTTTGATTAGGCCACACGTGGACTATTGTGCCCAGATTTGATCATCTGGTTTTCAGCATGATGAAGACATGTTGGAAAGGGTCCAAAGGCAATTGACTAAGGTAATTTCTGACCTCTGGAATGTCGAGTGTGTGGAAAGATTGAGAAGATGTAATTTACAGGGTCTGGTGGACAGGAGTAAGAGGGGAGATATGATAGAGACCTACAAGTTGGTAAGGGGTTTTTATAGGATCAATGCTGGAGAAGTTCTACAAAAAATAGTGGGAGATCAGGGAAGAACCAGAGGTCATCCCTCGAAACTGTATAAAGAGGGTGTGAGTAGGGGAGTGAGAAGCAGGTTTTTTCGTGCAGAGTTGTAAATGATTGGAATGCCTTACCTGAGAGTGTGGTGCCTGCAAGGAGTTTGAATGTGTTCAAGGTACGGTATGATGAGCTCTGTGTGAGATAAAAGTACCTCCCAGATGAGCCTTTGACTCCATGGAGGCCTGAATAATAATAATGAGATCTTGGGGTAATAATAATAATCTAACTCTTGCATCCATACATAACTACTAGAAATACCATTGCTTTGACAATTCTAACTTTGGTAACCTTGCTAACATCTCTTCTTTCATAATTCTTGTTAAGTTTAGCACAGCTTCCCCCCCCCCCAATGGCAGTCCTTTTAATTTCATCTTCATATTGCTTCATTTCTTATTCTTTTGCAAGGGTTGCATCATCTGCTTATCTTAAATTATTTATCTTTCTGCCAACAAACTTAATTCCTGCCGAGTCTTTGTCTAAGTTAAGCCATTCTCATAATATATTCACTATAAATATTAAAAGTTAGGGCAACAGTATACAACCCTGCCACACACCCCCTTTTTCCCACTCAAACACCATCTGTTTCTCCAAAGACTGTTTTTTACTGAAGCTTCTTGGTTGTTATACAGCTCTCTAATCAAGAGAATTAGATGCACAGGTATTCCCATAGATCTCATCACATTCCACAGTCCATTGTAATCCACACAATCATAATCTTTCTTATAATCAATAAAACAGATGAAGTTTCCTTCTGAAATTCTCTTATTCTTTCCATAATTCATTTCATGTTTGCTATCTGGTCTCTAATTTCTCTACCTCTCATGAAGTCTGCTGGTTCTTCTGGCATTTCTCTATTCACATATGGTTCTAGCCTTTTTCAGATTACTTTCAGCATAATTTTACTTACGTGTGAAATTAAAGCAATGGTTCTGTAATTCTCACAATTTCTGGGATTTGAGCTTTTTGGAATTGAGATGAATATTGATGTTCTCCAATCTCTAGGCCAGCATATTTTCTTCCAAAACTGTTAATAAATTTCAATTAATATATTCACTACTTCATCCCTGGCTGCGCTCAGTAATTCCACTGATCAGCTCCTGAAGCTTTTTTTTGGCACCTGTTCCAATGCTGATATCCTTTCACTTTCCATTATCATGGGTTCTTCAAAAAATTCCATCCTTTGAAATTTCCCCTTCAATAGTAATATCTTTCTTGTACAAATCCTCTATACTCTTTCCACCTTTTTTTTTTTTTCCACTGCATTTTCTTCCAAACAGCTGATATCACTTCACTTTTCATTATCATGAGTTCCTCAAAAAATTCTTTCAAATTCTCCTTCAATATATTTTTCTTGTACAAATCCTCTATATACTCTATCCTTTTTTCACTTCTTCCTGAAATTTATTCCCAAATTACTTTTTACTACTCCTAATCTAGGGTTAAACTTCCCTGTAACTTCATTTATCTTTCTTAATGAATCTATTGTTCTACTTGTAATGTCACTTTCTTCAGTTTCCTTACATCTTTTGTTTAGATGTTTTTCTTTATCTTTCCTGGCCTGTCTCTGGAAATCTGCACTCAATTGTCTAACCTTTACTTTGTTCGTCTAAAGCAGGGGTCTCAACCTTGCAGACCGCATTAAAAATTTCAATGAAGCCCGCGGGCCACTAAGCTATACTGCGATATTTAGAATTGCAAGATGTTTTCCAGATTCACAGGGAACGCTGTGCATTTGATACTTTACATAAAATCCTATAAAAATAAACAAACTCAGATTTAAGAGCGTAGGTAGGAGTCTGGTTCATGATAAGTAAATACAATCAATACTCGAAAAAAGATAATTTAATGAAGAAAACATTCATTTTTTTAAATGTCAATGGGCAACTTGGCAATGTTTTTCCTTGACCAGCTTGTCAATGTTGGCATCAATGTTGGAAGTCACTATGTGCAGAGTATTCTCAAGATGTTGGTCCGTAATCCGAGTTCTTGTCTCGAAATTCACATGCTTTATTCTGGAGAACTGCTCATATAAGTATGTGCTTCCTAACAAAGCACACATCTTCAAAGCATGCTGGTGAAGATTAGGGAATGTGTTGTTTCTTCTTAGCTCTGGTCCTTAATTTCAATGGAACTCTGGCTGTAAATTATTCATGATCGCAGTCTACACCAGGTAGTGTTTTTGCAGTTTGCATAACAATTCACCTTCTGCTGGCAATAATATAATCTGAATACATAAGTTTTTATGGTTTAGCAGTTCTATAAATAGTTGCTGATATCGAGACCATGTTTTTACATAAAATATGAGTTCAATAAAAGTAAATAAATATAACTCTACAAGTTTCGTAAGCCATAGTCAGGGGTATGAGCAAAAGTTATAGGAAAAGAAAAAAAAAAGGCTAGAAACAATTAATTACACATATTAGATTTTATCAGAAGTTCATAACCGGTACATAAAAATAAATAACCAGAATAAAAAATGTTAAATTAATTACTGCATACATGTTGGAACAATGCTAGTTGCCACTGTCATGTTCTGTAGCGTCGCACGTGTCATATCCTAGATCTGCAGCAGTTACATTTTTACTAAAAGTAGACCACACTTGGCATAGGATTAAGCCTTGGTTTTTGTTACATTGTGTGGGGATCTGCAGCATTTGTGAGGCTCCCTTGAACTTTCTTGAAAAACAATTAAGATCAACGTAAGGCATTTCTGCTTGTCGCCAAATTACTTGATGGCCAGTGGTAGTTGTATGGGATGCCAAATCTTATTTATTCTGTCTTCTTTTTTTATTATTATTAATACCTGATACCTCCAGGGAGTCCACAGACTCATCGAGAAAGGGAACCTACTATACAACTCTCTGTCTCCACCACTCAATTCACCAACTACTGCGAACCGCATCATCTACACCAATGTCATCTACTGCCCACGACCACCACTAGTATTTTCACAGACAATCACAAACATCTCTGCCCATGGCAGGATTCATACCCACAGCCTTATAGCTGGAGGGTGGATATGCTAACCACCTGGCCAACCAGACCAGTGATGTCTCTTACATGTTCAAACATGCAGATCTTCCCTAACCTTCCTGCCTGGCCGACATAGCAAATGCCAGAAGAGCAATGAATCATATAAATGCCTGTTTTTTTTCATGGGATGATGTAGAGATTTTGGTGGATGTAAGAATCTGGAGATTTTATGCAAATTTTATGGCTAAAAAAAGCCATAAAATGTTGTATTTTATGGCTTTTTTATGGCTTTATGTTGTACTCATGGAACAACTTTGCCATTTTATCTGTGACATTCTTAAAATCTTATTTAAGTAAAGGAGCTGTCATGCCTATCTTTAGTAATGGATGATGATGTAAAGCGCCATTTAAAAAATCTTCCAATTGCAGTAGGTTTTCTGTATACTGAAAAGGACAAGCTTTTTCTTCTTAGTTTATTTTGAGAAGGATATCAAGGAATGGTAATTTTTTGTGAGCTTCCATTTCAAGAATGAATTTTATATTGAGATGGAAATAGTTCAGGTAGTCTTTGAAATGAATTAATATTGTGAAACGAATGCTATTAAAAACCATCACAAGATACCAAAAACTTGGTTACATTACACTGATGATATTTTCTTCATTTGGTCAGGAACTATGGATGACTTAATTCATTTCAAAGACTATCTGAACCTAACCCAGAGCTGAGACTTAAATTAAACAATGTGGTCAAAGGCACTACCAATTCCTTAGCATTATCAATCCCATGGTTCATCTCTCTCTCTCTCTCTCTCTCTCTATTTCTACATTAGCCCTTGCCTCTCTTGATACTGCAATATCTCCACCTAGATTACATATCCTCGCAAAATGATCACTTTGTAATTCAACTATTTTGTGTGCTTCAGTTACCTCCCAACTATTTGGCATTCATCAAAATTATTCTTCCATAATCCTTTTTATTTGCCATATACCAAAAAACTCTGGGATTACCTTTGGCCTGCACATCTAATTTCCTCTCATACTCTGATTTCTCCTTCCTTATCATACTGGTTACCCTTTTAACTTATGCTTTGTACTGCTCATGTACCTGCCTGCTGGTCCCTTTCCTCTTTGAATTTCCTCCACAATTTTTTTTTTTTTTTGGTAGCATTTGCTTAATGATGCTATTCAACCATTTACCTTCCACTTGATTTATCCTCCTGATTTTAGGTCTGCAGTATGCTATTTCTTCTCTCAAGACTCCTTTACCATCTCATATGCACTACCTACATCCAACCCTTGCAGTTTCTCATGCCATGGCATTGATCCAAGAAAAGCAATCTCTTGAGTTTGTTGTACTTACCAGCCCTGTAATTTCACTACTCATTTGTAACTGAAAATCCACAAAGCCATCTCCCAGGGTCAAGATCACTTAACTGTTCTCACCTGTTGGTGGCAATGTGATCAACTTGGTTAGTTAAATCCTATGAAGCAGTTACTAGATCTAGTACTCTCAAACTCTTAGTACCTTCTATTACATACTGCCTCATATAATTATTCCTTAGTAAGCACATAAATTCCATTTCTTTCCTCCTTCCAATGTATGTTACCATAATCCAATGTATGTTTCTACATAATAATTATAAACTCCCACTCATCAAGCTTATTTGCTAATGCATGTCATCCACTATCATCCTTTGCATTCGCTAGTCTGCAGAAGCAGCCAACTGTATATTCAGTCCTGTGGGCCTTTATCTCTCACCAAATACCTGAATGCACTATTTTCACTGACCTCCAGCTATACGCCTACTCTTTTTAGCTGTAGTTCATCAGCTATCAACAACAATACCTCCACTCCTTCCTTTTTTCTGTCTATCCTCTCTGAAAATACTATATCCTTCACATTTTATTGCACTAACTACATCATCTTCTGTCAGCTCTGTCTCACTAATGCTAATCACTTTTCGCTAAGAGGAACAAACCACTCTGAAAAACTCATCCCCCTTATTCTGGTATCAGTGTACATTATTATTATTATTAACACGTTCGCTGCCAACTATGAGTATACTCGTAGTTCGTATATGAGCTACATAAGCCAGCTACGAGTATACTTGTATGATGCTTACCGCCGGCAATGAGATTACCGTACTGAACATGAAGAAGTGAAAATGCTTGGCTTGTGGAGCTAGCAGCAAAACTGTGTATACCCATAGATGGTATGTGCTGTGCACAAGCCAAATACGAGTATACTCGTATGACGCTTACTGCTGGCAACGAGATTACCGTACTGACCTTGAAGAAGTGAAACTGCTCGGCGTACAGGAACAGACTATGCCGAAGTAGCATTGTGTTAAGGGCAGCGAATGTGTTAAGCCAGCCTGGTTGGCCGAGTGGATAGCGTATCCGCTCTCCAGCCAAAGGCTGCGGGTTCGAATCCCACCATAGGCATGGATGTTTGTGATTGTCTGTGTATGTATGGAAATACCAGTGGTGGTCGGCAGTAGCTGGCGTTGGTGTAGTTGGTCAGTTGGTGATTGAATGGTGGAGACAGAGTTTTAGAGCAAGTGCCTTCCCTCAATGAGTCCTTGGACTCCCTGGAGGTGTCAAATAATAATAATAATAAAAATCTCTTGTGGTGAAATATAGAAAAAATTTTCACCTATACCGATTTTACATGGGCCATAAAATACTTATAATTAGAAGTGTATATGTTTTAATGTAATAAATTTTGTAATATATTGTGAGAATAACTGAATGTAGAACCACAAGGATTTATAACTAAAAGGATCAGACAGGATTACGCTAGTAAATTGAAGGCCAACAATAGTCTCAAAGGTCACTGAATTATAGGAGGTTTGCCACCAAAACCTAACGTAAGCGTGAGTGACGTCAGGGTACTTCCAGAAAATTCAGAAGTTTGGAAAGAAAGCCAAGGGACGTCCAATGATATAAAAGGCGGAGATTGGGGAGCAAGAGCTCTCTCTTTTTTCAGCTGTGGAAGAACTTTCGGGGAGGAGATGAATCGGAGTGAGTCGTCCGGGAGATCGTGGGGAGTTCACTGGTAGGAGAGGCCGTATTTCAAGATATCCTTCCGAGATATTCTTCAACGAATGTACCGATCCACGTGCATGCTGATTTGTCGCAGCCAGAGCAATTCCTAACATCGCCGAAGAAATACATTACTTCTCCAAGGAAGGAATTTGCAAGACGACAACCGTCAGATAATGCCTGATCACAGCCGTCTCGCAAGAATGAGAAAGGAACCAGCAGAATTCACCCTTACCCCTTTAGGACCCAGGACTTTACCAGATATAGTGAGCTAGTAAGTAGATTGCTCTATGTTAACGTCCAAGATAGTGAGCTAGTAAGTAGATTGCTCTATGTTAACGTCCAAGATTGTGTGTATAGATGATCAATGTTAGTTCTGTTTAATTAGTGGTATAATGGGGTGAAGAGGTCAGAAAGCCGAATGTTTTTCTGAATATGCATAAAAGAATATTGTAAACTTGAATATCGCTTGTGTTACCTAACGCTTAGAACGTGTTGCATATAATTTTGTTTTATATTAATAAGAATGAGGGTAGGGAGCTGTATGCTAAAATCCATCTATGTGTCTAATATGTTGAGTGTAAATAATTCTTTGTCTAGTGCTTTAAATAAGTTGTCTTACTGAATGTGTGGAGAATCAGGAACGTGATATGTCCCATTTACTTTTGTATATCAATTGTCTTAGTTAAAATAAACATGTTTGGTTTTGTTAATAGCTTTCCTGATCTTTGTTAGCCAATGCACTGTCTCACAAAAAGCTAATCAGACCTGTGTGACCGAAGTGAAGTAACTGTGACGACTGAGTAATTCGGAGGTGCTTGAGATAAAATAAAATGATTTAAGGGTTATTAGACGTGCTTAGCTAAATTATTCTCATGTATGTAAAAGAAAGAAAAGATCTTTTACACAATCCTTAATAGTGCAGTCGTTAACAAAAATAAATTTTTAAAGATTAATACACTTGAATTATAGCAACCTAGATTGAGGATTTTGCTCCAAAAAAAAGTTTTTCCTCAGTCTACGGTACTAGCATGTGTGAGAGTATACTTTACGACATTGAAAAGGGGGGGGGAGCTAAGTAGATTACGAACTGACTGAAGTAGGATAATATATTATATGTGTGCTTGAGATTAGAGCATATAGGCATTTTTACACAAGCTCAAGCAGACACAAAAATAACAAAGTAAGAGGGAAAATACATTGAAGATAAAAGTAACATCGTGTACATAACAGTGAACAAACATAAATAACAATATACATATATAAAAACGTTACAAGACCTCTAGGGGAGTCAAGGACTCATTCTTAGCTTCCAAGGATGCCCTCGTCCTTTTTCCACCCTCCATAAATTGAAAAATTCCATCAACTGAAATACTATATGACCCTTTCAGAAGTTTGTAAGTGTCATATCAACCTTCTTTCTCCTTTGTTAGCATCTGCAGTCTACAAATTCTCAATCTGTCTTCATAATCAGTATTCTTCCATAATCCTGATATCATTTTTAACGCTCTCCTTTGCACTCTCTCCACTGCATCAGAATCACAACAGAAACCAGACCTGTGGACAATAGTCCAAATGAGGTCTTATCAAGGCTTTGTAAAGAGGCAAAATGACATCCTTATCTTTACATGTCAAAGTTCATTTCAGAATTGCAATTATCTTTTGAGTTGTATTTGCAATTTTTGCTACATGGCCCACTGAACTTCAACTTGCTATCTACTAACACTCCAAAATCACTAGTCTGATCAGTTTATTCCAGCATAATCCCACTAACATTATACGACACTGGATATCTAATCACACCAAAGTGCATGACTTTACATTTACTGACATCCATTTTCCCATGCCCACAATTCCAGCTTATTGAAATCATTCTGCAAGTACTGCATGCATATCAACATCAATCCTGATTACCCAGCCTATCTTTGCAACATCAGCAGATAGTTGTATGTCGCCTGTCAAATCCTTCCCAATATCATTAATGTACAGATTGAATAACAGTGAACCAATGACCAATCCTTGTACCTTAAATCTTGCAGACTCTAATCCCCCGTATACCACTTTTTGATATCTGTCAGTCAGCCATCCATTTATCGACACTAATATTTTTTAATCCAAACCATATTCTCCAATTTATGCAACAGTCTTCCATGCTGTATTCTATCAAAAGCCTTAGCCAAATTCAAAAGTATCATGGTATATCCATTCCTCTTGTCTAGCTCAATGGTAACATTATAGAATGTGAGCAGGTCGCTAAAACATGACCTTTCCTTAATAAACCCATGCAGTTCATTGCAAAGTAGAGATTCTCTGTCAACCCATTTCTGAATGTGAGCCCTAACCAATTTTTCCAAAATCTTCACCACCACTCCTGAGATACTGATTAGTCGATAGTTGGATACATCAGTCTTTGCACCACCCTTATGCAATGGAATTACCATACATTCTTTCAATTCTTGTGGAATCTTCCCTGTTCTAAGACACATATTAAAACCTGGTCAAAAGAAAATCAAGTTCAGCTGAATACACTTTCAGCACACATGCTAATATCGCATGAGTCCCTATTGCTGAATTCTTATCCAGTTTGTGCAACAGCTCTAATAACTCGTCCTCATACACCTGAGTTTCTTCATCCAGTAAAGAAGTGGCAGTGAACTCAATGTTCCATACACCAGGCTGATAGCTTTTAGCAAAATGGGCACTCATTAGTTGAACAACATCATCTGCATTTGTCACCCTCACACCATCTACATTCATAAGAGTTATTCTTTCATATTACTATTCTCGCCTGCTGCTTATAATTTTCATAACAGACATCAAGCTTATGCACACGGTATTCCTTCCACATCATCCATTTGACTCCTACCCTATCTATTCTTCAAACCAGGGGCGGCTCATGCATAGGCACTGCGGAACTGCAGCACCCCCAATTTTTCTCGATATATAAATATATTTATTAATTTATTTATATTTGCTTGTAATATTTAATTTTATCATCAACAATCCTATACAGTTCTCTTATTTTGTATACAAAAATAATAAAAATCCATCTTGTAGCACTTAGAGGGCAAAGGACGCTAGCAGCACTGTGTTTACCACAGTGTCATATTGCTACGCGCGCAAGCATATGCATGTCATAGTGAGATGCGAGCTATTAGCATAATGCAGCACTGTCCATCGTGCAGTTCCACTGTTGTTTATATGCAGTTTGCACCAGTAGTAGGGTGTTCTTAGTGTTTATCGTGTTTACTCTGTCTCTTTAAATATTTGGACATTACAATTAATGGATTTAATTGTAATGTCCAAAAATTGTAAATCCATTTCTCTGATTACAATTAAAGGAATGGATTTTATTTTAAAGTAATTTTGAATTATACTAAACTGTATAATTTTATCGATAATAAACAGTATTTTTTCATTTACCAGTGGTACTAACCTAAGCATTTTTTTTGCGCATTTTCAAACTCACTTGCTCCAATGGTATCTATACACTCACTCAACAGCTTCTCCCTAATAGCTCTAGTTTCCTTCATCCTACACCTCCATTCTCACTGCATTTAACAAATGATACCGTGGAAAATAATTCAACAAATAATACTTTGATATTTTGGTAAGGTTAAACCTGACATCATCAGGGAACAAACAATGTACAGACTGGTATTTGCATGCAGACACTACATTGTATAAGTGAAACTGAAGATGGGGGGAACCAGAGGTGAGCCTGAAGTTACTAAAAGTACCCATCCCCATTCTACCTCTTCTCCTCCCACCAGGAGGGGTAGAATGTGATTTCTTGGGTGTTGGATTGATGTCTGAGAATGACCACCTTCCAAATTTGATGATCATTTGGACCGTTTCTTAAAGCTAAGGCAGATTCCAGAAATAATAATATATTATTATTATACCCTCGATGGAGTCGAAAAACTCATTGTGGAAGGTTCATTCAACTGACAACACATTTATCATAAAGAATCTTAAAATCCTTAACCCTCCTTGCATTAACAACACATTCTGGTAATGCATTCATTCGATGACAATTCTGCATGTAAAAAAATCTACTCCTCACACCCTTCTTCACCATACTTTACATAATTTCCAGGAATGATCTCTGGTTCTTCTCCTCTCACCTTCCACTCTTTTTATAATCCCCTCTGGATTAATCTGATAAAATCCTCTCACTAACTTAAACATCTCAATCACATCACCTCTCTTCCTCCTATCCACCAAACTCTGCAATCCACATTTCTTCAATCTCTCTCCATAGCCAGTATTCCAAATTCCTGATATTGTCTTTAGTCACTCAATCTCTGGACCCTCTCCAATGTCTCCACATCACATTGAAAACCAGGTGACCAGATCTGAGCACAATAGTCCAAGTGTGGTCTGACCAGCGCATTATACAGTGACACAAACCACTTCCTTCTCCTTGCACGTTGGAGTACTTCTTATCATAGCAGTACTACGATGTGCAACACTAGCAATATGCCCTCGAAACTTCAGTCTACTGTAAACCATCAGTCCCAAATCTCTAATTTTCATCCACTTCCTGCAGAACAGCACCATCGATATAGTACACAGCCTTATATTTCTGCACTCCAAAATGCAACACCTTGCACTTATCACAGCATCAGCAGTGCTACTTATAATTCTTCTCAACTTTGCTTCATCAGCAAATAACTGAAGATCCCCAGTCAGTCCACATGATATATCATTTAAAAACAAATTAAACAACAGGGGGCCCAAGAATAGAACCCTGGGGCACACCACTGGTTACACTTTTTTTTTTAGACACTACTCCATCATACACAGCCTGCTGGTATCGTTCAGAGAGCCAACCTGTGATTCATCTAACCAATATACTATCTATTCCCATCCTCTGCAGCTTGTACACTAACTTATCATGTGGTAATCTATCAAATGCTTTTGCAAAGTCTAAGGATATCACTGTATGTGATTCTCCCTTATCTAACACACTTTTCACCTTATGATAAAATGCAAGTAAATTACTAAAACAGGACCTACCCTTTACAAATCCATGCTGACCATCATAAAGAATGCTATGTCCATCAACCTAATTCTGTATTCTATTCCTTAGAAATTTCTGCAACACCTTCACTACAACTGCAGTTATACAGACTGGTCTATAATTTGAAGTCCTAGAGCTATGCTTGTGGAGTGGTACTATTTTGCCTTCTTTCCACTCCTTAGGAACTCTACCGACTGCAAGACTTTCATTAAATAACCAGGTCAAGGACATAACCAACTGTGATGCACATTCCTTAAGAATATGTGGTGATATGTCATCCATTCCCACAGCCTTATTCACATCTAACCCAACCAACATCTGATACACCTCTGTTTTTTCACTTCCAATTCTCCTAATACTTGTCTCTCTTATATATATATATATATATATATATATATATATATAAATGATCCAGTACAATATATATATATATTGTACTGGATCATTTATACCAGCATGATATACGCTGATAAAGTGCTCATTAAATAATTCCACTATATCACTATATTCTTTGCAGCTGTTAGCCTGCTGCCATGACTATCCACCAATGTTAGCCTGCCACTTCCTCTTGCTTGCCATGTAGCAGAAAAATTCCCTTGAGTTAATCTTTTCCGGGATCAGCCAATCTCCTCTCATACTGCACCTTTTCTTTCTTTACCATGCTCATCACCTTTGTAGCCTGCACTTTATACTCTTCATGGATCTGATCACCACCAACTGTCTTATACCTCCTCCATAATATTTTCTTTTCTAGCACAGCTTGCTGGAAAAGATAAATGAGATATATAATAATTATATATCTCATTTATATTTCCTTTGGGGAGTAAGGCCATCTGTAGTGTCTTCAAAGGGTAGGGACCAGACTAAGAAAGAGATACCCTGGTCCTCCAGCATGGGGATTGTAACAGCAGGCTGACTACCTGCAAATGTAAAAAAAAATCCCTGATTGTGAAACCAGGCATTGGGTTTACAAACTAGACTGTTTGCAATGACAACCAACTGGAATGAGTTGGAACATGGAATATTAATATTATTAGACCTCCAAGGAGTCAAGGACTCACTGAGGGAGGCCATACAACAACAACAAAAAAAGCTCATCACCCATACCTATTCTTACATTTATTCACAATAAATGCACTCACTACTTCAACAAACAAACTGTTCCGATCACTCACGGGTATAAGAGAGAAAAATTTAGCTCGTATGCCCAGGTATGATAATGCATAGCTGAGGAGAAGAGCATTAATAATGAATAGTATGATAGCCAGAATGTGTCAAAAGAGAGGCTAGGAAGACGTGATGCTTGGAGGGTATTTGAGGACAGAAAGGAACTGTATGCGAGAGATGGCTTGCATTTGAATGACAAAGAATGACATATGCATCTGGAGAGAAAATGTTGTTCTCTGAATGAGACAGTGTGTTAATGCAGGGAAACTAGAATTATCACGGTGGATGATAGCAGGGATGGCCTCTTGTTGGAATAGGTGCTTGGGAGAAGGGGGAATACATCAGGTAATGCTGAATCCAGTAGAGTCTAGAGAGGATAATGATGGGTATATAAATAGTGACATTTTTATTCTTTATACTAATGCCAGGAGTATCCGGAATAAAGGAGATGTTGGCACTGATAGCATCAGCCTGTCCAAAGATTATTGGGATCTCTGAGAATGTGGTTGACAGAAGATGATATACCAACAGGAATAGAAGTAGCAGGATACAGCATTTAGGCAACGTTTAGGCAGTTGAGCTTAGCAAGTGCAAGAAGAATGACTGTTAAGGAAGATTTTAACTTCCGAAGTATAAATTGGGAAGAGAAAAACTGCATGCAGTAATACAGGAATGGAATTTCTAGAATTCTTGAGGGACAAATGTCTTCGGCAATATGTAGTAGAAGGAACACAAGGTTCAAGAGTTTGGGATTTGGTCACAGTATCAGAAGAGCTGATTATAACTGAGATGGCATCTCTGCTCCAGTTGGAGAGAGAGTGACGTGTGGTTTTGACTTGGAAGATGAATAGACATGCAGGAGTATCAAAGAGAAAGGAATATATGTAGAATTATAAGACAGGTGATTATAATAGTTTCAGATATCAACTTGGGACAGTTCCATGGAGGAAGGAATTGGAAGGGCGAGATATCGTTAGTGCTTGAGAAATTATTATTATTATTATGTAACACCTCCAGGGAGTCCAAAGGCTCATCGAGGGAGAGGGTGTCAACAGCATCGAATGATAGATCACCTTCCAACTACTAACTGCACTGAAACTTGCTTAACTTTATGTGTGAGCCATTAGTAGCAGAGGCTGTACCAATCGATCAACCTTGCGGGCAATTGTACAGTGAAGGAATATTTATTAGCATCAATAGCAAGATGTATACCATGAGTGAAGAAGAGAACACAATTTGGTGTAAAGTGGATGACAAACAATATCAAACAAGAACTGCGAGCAAAAAAGAGGTTATGGAAGAGATATAAGAAGGGGGTGGTGAGCAGATGCATGAAGAATATAAGACTCAGGCCAGGATTGACTAGTATGGTAAGGAAGGCAAAACTGGAATATCAGAAGAGACTGGTCCTGAGATCCAAAGAAAATCCTTGGGAATTTTTTAGCTATGTGGCCTGTAGGAGGAGAAATGATTGTGAATGACACTGTTGGATAAAAATAGGAACAGAGTGACTGATGCAAAGGACATAGTGGAGTTGTTCACTGAACACTTTATTGGGGTATTTCATCCTGGAGAAGTAGGTTTTAACTAGAGAGATAAGGCAGGTCCGAGGTTTAGAAGTGCAAAAGGAAAATGCATTTCAAATACACTCAATAAAGCAGTGGGATGGAATTGTCGCCATGGGTTTTGAGAGAATGTGCTAAAGAACTGACAGCTCTGTTGACCTGGCTTTTCAAAGAAAGACATAATCACAGTGCCGTTCCATAAGGATGGTTAAAGACTGGAAGTGTCAAATTATAGACCAGTTTGTGTTTCATCAGTAGTTAAGATCTTGGAGAAATTAGTGAGGGAACACATACAGCATTGGGTAGATGAGGGTAATGTTAAATGTGAGAGTCAACATGGATTTGTTAAGAGGCACTCTTGCTTTAGTAATATGACTGCCTTTACTTAATAAAGTGACAAGAGCAGTTGATAAGGGAAAGGCATATTCTGCCATCTTTTTTATGGATTTTACAAAAGCATTTGACAGGGTACCACATAAACTGATATTTAAGTTGCAGCACAGGAGTTTAAACATCAGGTTAGTGAACTGGATTCAGGATTGGCTATCTGATAGGCATCAGAGAGTTGTATATTGGAGGAGTAATATAAAGGATGCAAAATATCACAAGTGGGGGGTCCCACATGGTTCAGTACTGGGACCTGTATTGTTTAACCTTAATATCAATGTCAATGGAGTGCAGGGGGATATTCAACTAAATGTAGTCTTGAAGTTTGGGATATACATCAATGGGAGGCCATACCTTGTTGAAGGAACTGTACTGAAGCAAGTGGGAGAGGCAAGGGATCTGAGGGTGATGATTGATAGAAACCTGAAATTCATGGAACATATTGCAAAGATAGTGAAAGTTAACTAGTATAAGACTGCATTTAGAAAAAAGGCTAACAGAGAATTAATTATTGAAGAAATTTGTATACTAATGCTAGAAGTATAAGAAACAAGGTGGATGAAATGGTTGCACTAATTGCGTCTGTTCACCCAAAGATTGTCAGAATAAGTGAGACATGGTTAGATGAGGACAACATCCTGACAGGAATATAGATGGAAGGGTATGATATGTTTCGTGAGGATAGAAGGGGTAAAAAGGAGGGGGAGTGCTATTGATGATAGAGAAAGGGTTATGTCCATACAAGGTAGAGATGCAAGAGGGAAATAGCGCCAGTGGTTTTGAGGCAGTATGGTGTGAGATAGAGGTGAATAGAATCAAATACTTAGGGGGATGTTGTTATAGACCTGGTAATGTGGATGGTGGTGATAGTGAAATTAGCCAAGCAAATAAGAAGGCGATCGTTATGGGTGATTTTAATTGTGGCAATATAGACTGGAATGAAGAGATAGCAACTGGAAGTAAAGAAAAAGAGTTTCTTGAGTTTTTGAGGAATAACTACCTCAGACTGTATGCAACAGAAGGCACACGAGGATTAATGATCATGGATTTGGTCATCTCATCACAGGATGTAATTATAAATGAGGTATCAAATCATCCACCAATTGGTGAAAGTGACCATGAGGTGATTACCTGGGTGGTTGCCAGCAGTGTGAGGACCTCTGTGAGAAAGGAGTATATGTGGAACTACAAGGGGGGTGATTATGAAAAGCTCAGGAGACAGCTTGCGGGTGTAGCATGGAATGAGGAGTTAGCTGGAAAAGAGATCAA
Organism: Typopeltis vanoorti; assembly: GCF_054136105.1. Lineage (NCBI taxonomy): Eukaryota > Metazoa > Arthropoda > Arachnida > Uropygi > Thelyphonidae > Typopeltis > Typopeltis vanoorti. Next base: position 54,927,949 of record NC_143555.1, on the reverse strand, counting down.
TGCAGCTTGGGAGATTTTCAAATACTATCTAGTAGATGCAATGTCTAAATGTATCCCAAGGGTGAGAAGGTTAAAAAAGGTAGGTGTGAGATGGATGAATAAAGAGATTAAGCATGCGATACAGAGAAAAAGGGCATTGTGGAGGCAGCATAAGAGAAGTGGAAGTAACCAATTTCATGAGGTCTACAAAGACCAGGCAAGGAGGGTGACTTGGTTGGTGAGCGTAGCTATGAACAGCAGTTAGCTAATGAAGCCAAAAAGAATCCTAGGGAGTTCTTTCGATATGTAGCCAGCAAAAGAAAGAATGATTATGGAAGGATGACATTGATTGGAAGAAATGGTATAAAGACAGCTGTTGCAGAATGTGTGGTGGAGATACTTAATGAGCAGTTCATAAAGATCTTTCAATCTTGTGAATGTGACTTCATGGAGAGATTGAGAGCAGTTGATGATGGGGAGGAGAGACTGACTGTAAGTGAACAAGAGGTGTTTGGAGAGTTGAGTAAACTAGATGTTAATAAGGCTGTGGGACTTGATAATATATCGCTGCGTATTCTGAAGGAATGTGCCAGAGAGTTGACACCTGGCTGGACATGTTTTTTTAATACGAATCTTGCACTTGGTCAAGTTCCTAAAGAGTGGAAGGAGGGCAAGATTGTGCCACTTCATAAAGAAGGTGATCGAACTCAAGCATCAAACTATAGGCCTATCTCTGTGTCAGGTGTTGTGGTTAAGTTGTTGGAGAAGTTTGTGAGAACTAGGATCCAGAGTTGGGTTGACAACAATGGTATAATCTTTGATGGACAGCATGAATTTGCTAAAGGGAGGTCATGTTTTAGTAATCTACTTACTTATTACAATAAAGTGACTGCTTCCTTGGACCGAGGAGAAGGATACAGAATAATATACTTGGATTTCACAAAAGCTTTTGATAGAGTACCTCATGATAAGTTGACAGTCAAACTAGAGCAGATGGGGTTTGATATTAGATCAGTGCATTGGATTGGAGACTGGCTATCTGATAGGTATCAACAAGTTGTGTATGGAGGTGCAATATCCAGGAAAAGGAAAGTCACTAGTGGAGTGCCTCAGGGGTCTGTTTTAGGGCCATTACTATTTAACTTGTATATTAATGATATTGGCGAAGATTTGGATGGTGATATTGAGTTGTTTGTAGATGATGCAAAGTTGGGATGAACCATAAAGAGTAGTGAAGATGTTGTGGCTTTGCAAGAAGACTTGAATAAATTGAGTGATTGGGAAAGCAAATAGGGATGCGAGTTCAATGTTGCAAAATGTAAGGTTTTAAAATTTGGAAAACAAAGATGGGATGAAGAATTTATGCTTGGTGAGAATATATTGTTGGAGGTAGAGGAAATAAAAGATCTGGGGGTGATAGTGGATAAGGATCTAAAATTTAGGGGACACTGCCAAAATTGTGAAGACAACACTAAGGCTTCTGGGAATGATGTGGAGGACACTGACGTGTAGAAGTAGGGAGATTCTTGTTCCATTATATAAGGCTTTGATTAGGCCACACATGGACTATTGTGCCCAGATTTGGTCACCACGTTTTCAGAAGGATGAAGAGATGTTGGAGAGGGTCCAAAGGCGACTGACTAAGGTAGTTTCTGACCTCTGGAATGTTGAATATGAGGAAAGATTGAGAAGATGTAATTTGCAGAGTCTGGTGGAGAGAAGGAAGTGGGGGGGGGGTTATGATAGAGACCTACAAGTTGGTAAGGGATTGTTATAAGATCAATGGTGGAGAAGTTCTACAGAGAATAGTGGGAGATCAGGGGAGAACCAGAGGTCATCCCTGGAAACTATACAAAGAGGGTGTGAGTAGGGAAGTGAGAGGCAGGTTTTTTTTAGTGCAGAGTTGTGAATGATTGGAATGCCTTGCCTGAGATTGTGGTGTCTGCAAGGAGTTTGAGTGTGTTTAAGACACAGTATGATGAGATGTGTGTGTGTGATAAAAGGACTTCCCAGATGAGTCTTTGACTCCATGTCTTGGGTAATAATAATAATAAATTGAAAATAATGCGAACTCCAAGAGGTTCTTCAGTTGTAGTATGAAGTAAAAACCAAGATACTTAATTACCCAAGAAAAAGAAACTGTTCAGGAATTCAAACAATATTTCGAGAGACTACTAAATAAATAATCATCACCACCAAATTAAAACTGTGATAGATACCAAAATATAGAATGATGGTACAACATGACAAAATTTCATGCCGGCTGGGGCGTCGCCCGGTTAAACAAGGCCCCCGTTGTTTTCGCCAGGAAACCAGGACGAACAGCGAAAAGTCAGCTACTGGAACAAATCTGAAAATAAACCCCAACTCAACATCACCAGAGTTGAAGATCGGTACTATCAACGTAAGAAGCCTGAATGGCAAAGAAATGGAGCTAGCTGAGGAATTAGATAAGTACCAGATCGACATAATAGGGGTGACTGAAACAAAAAAGACCAAAACCGGTGAGATCTTTCTGAGCAATAAATACAAAATGTTATATTCGGGCAATGACAATCAAGGAAAAGAAGGAGTAACCATAGTATTCGACACAAAATACGAGGCTAATCTTCTTGAATAGCAGTCAGTCTCAAGTAGAGTAATGTGGGCAAATATGAGAATGGGGAACTGGACAATGAGACTTATTTGTGCCTATGGTCCCACAGAAGGGTCTACTAAAGTAGAAGTGGAGGAATTTTTTGAGGCTTTAGAAAAAGCAACTGACACAATGAAAAATGAAAAGTTGGTCCTTGTTGGGGATCTAAATAGCAGAGTAGGAAATGATTGTGAGACATACAAAAATATTTTGGGAAAATTTGGAGAAAAGAGCAAAGCTAATAATAATGGCAAATATCTGTTGGATTTCTGCTCAGGACATGGACTGGTTATTACTAACACCATGTTCCAACATAAAAATGTGCACAAATTCACATGGAGAGAAGAGGCAAGGAATAAGAAAAGTCTCATTGACTATGTTATTGTTGATAGTGATGTTTTCCCCCTGGTGCAGGACACCAGAGTGTACAGAGGATTTGAAATTGGAAGTGATCACTATTTAGTCTTGAGCAGGATAAAATTGAATTTCATATTGAAAAGAATAACGTGTAAGAAAGTTTTAAAGCGAATAAAAGTTGAGCAGCTCTCAGATGTGAGCTGTAGACTAAAATACACAAAGATTATTGAAGAAAAAATGAAAGAGTTTGAGAACAGGAATCAAACCTTGGAGATTCAGTGGCAAACTCTGAAGAAAACATTGATTGATTCAGCCAGAGAGGCATGTGGTGAAGTTGTCTGTAAGGATAAAAAAATCAGAACTCCCTGGTGGACACAGGAAGTTAAAGAGGCAGTGAAGGAAAAGAAGAAAGCATACCAAAAGTTCCTGTCAAATAAGTCAGCTTGTGCTCTTAGAGAATATAGAGACAAATGCAAGAATGCTAAACAATGTGTAAAACTAGCTAAACAAAAGTCATGATAGGACTTTGGCAAGAATATAGAAAATAAATATCAAGAAGGTGGCAAAATATTCTGGAGGTTGTTGAAGAAGCTTAAGAACGGAGGAAAGAGTGCTATAAAAGGAATTAGAGATGATAAAGGTAACATGAAAACGGGAGAAAAAGATATCCTTGAAGTATGGAGTAATTACTTTGAAAAACTGCTAAATGAAACAAGCAGTGATGTCAGCACAGTGGTAAAAGACATTGACCAGGCATGCAGTCAGAAATACATATCCATACTTGAAGTAGAAAAAGCCATCAAAGGCTTGAAATGTGGAAAGGCAGCAGGAGTAGATGATATTCGACCAGAAATGCTGAAGTATGGTGGTATAAGAGTCTTACAGTGGTTGCACTGCATAGTTCAGAAAGCCTGGACAGAGGGACGAATTCCCGATGATTGGAGTAGAGCTCTCATAGTACCCATATATAAAAAGGGAAATAAAACTGAATGTGAGAATTACAGAGGTATTTCCCTACTGAGTGTTCCTGGCAAGATATATGCAAGTATACTTGAGAAACGGTTGAGAAGAATTGTGGAAGAAAAGCTTGGTGAAGAACAAGCTGGATTCAGGCCAAATAGAGGCTGTCAGGATCAGATCTTCACTTTACGACAAATAGTCGAGAAAGCATGGGAATATAACAAAGATCTGTATTTAAGTTTCGTCGATCTGGAAAAGGCATATGACAAGGTGCCAAGAGAGAAGCTATTCAATACGCTGCAGTTATATGGTGTCAATGGGGCATTATATCAAGCAATATTTAGTCTTTATTTGAGTTGTAAGTCAGCAGTTAGAATTGAAGGAAGTACAGGAAGATGGTTTAATGTTAAATCTGGTGTGAGACAAGGATGTACATTATCCCCTCTGTTATTCATTATCTATATGGATCACATTATGAAGGAAAGTGGTATTAAACATGATATCAAAATTGGAGATGTTAATGTCAGCTCTTTGCTTTATGCAGATGATGTTATACTTCTAAATAAATCCGCTACAAGTCTGCAAGATTCTCTGACTAAATTGAACAGCTGTTGTAATAGATATGGTATGAAGGTCAGCAATAAAAAGACAAAGACAATGAAAGTAGGCAGAATCATTGAAAATGTCAACTGTGTTGTGAATGGAGAACCTGTGGAACAAGTAAAACATTTCAGCTATTTAGGCACGATTTTTAGTGAAGATGGTAAATTAAATATAGAAATAGACAACAGAATCAGCAAAGCTGGTATGGTGGGAAGTCAATTGAATAAATTCATATGGAATAAGAGAGAAATTAGTCGGAACACTAAATTAGCTGTATACAAGACAGTGTTCAAACCAGTTTTAACTTATGGATCCGAGAGCTGGGTCAGAAGTAAAACACTTGACCAAAGACTAGAGACCACAGATATGAGAGTCCTGAGAAAGATTATAGGCGTGAACAGATGGCACATCAATGGCAGTATCATATTAAAAATGAGGATATTAGGAAAGAACTTGGCATTGTCAGCATTCAGAAATGCGTTAGCAGAGCTAATCTCAGGGTGGTATGGTCACTTAAACAGAATGGGCGAGGAAAGATTAGCAAAACAAGTGTTCTCTGCCAGGTTTGCAGCAAAACGACCCAGAGGAAGACCAAGATATAGGTGGATTGATACGGTACAAAGTGCCTTAGACGATAGAAATATAAGATCTGATAATGTTGGAGTGATGACAAGTAACAGGCTGATTTGGAGGAAAATTGTAGATAGGAAATTAATAATGATGTAATTTTTTTTTTCATGTAGTACTATCATATCCTGTACACCCCTTGAGGGTACATGGCAGGAATTTGATGATGATGATGATGATGACCAAAATAAAACCTTATACCATGGATGCAATGTTTAACAGAAAATGTTGGTGAACTAAAACTGGAATGCATGCATTGGTCTCCTGGGATGAATCTTTTGACTCCATGGAGAACTTATAATAATCATCTCTGGCTGAAGTGGAGAATGTTATGCCCTCCTTTCACTAACCCCCCCCCCCTCTTCTTTTTACCACTGAAACCCTCTTTGATTAGTTTTTATAATTTTTTTTTTCTCCTGTTTATTTTCTTTATATAAGTCATTAAAGGCTGTTCATTTGTTCCTGAAGTGATTCTCCACTACATTTTGTTTTTCTATGTGTACTGTGTTTCATTTTATTCACTGATGTCTTTGCTAGTTCTAACTTATTTCCCATATCTGCTGATGTTTTAATTCATACAATAGGCAGAAAAGGGGTTATATGATTGAGACATTCAAATTACTGAAGGGTTTCTATAAGATTAATTCAGAAGATATTTTTGAGAATAGGACTGGTAATGGGAGAACTTGGGGCCATCCATGGCAGCTTGGTAAGAGTGTGGTTAGCAAGGGTGTTAGAGCAAGGTTTTTTACTTGGAGTGGTAAATGAGTGGAATAAGCTGCCAGAATCTTTTGGGTGCCATGACTACAAATGAGTTCAAGGTGAAGTATGATAGATACTGTGTGAATGTTGAATAGTTGTTCTTGACATGATGTTGGGCCTCCCTCGATCAGTCTAAGGCCTCCTTGGAGCTGCCCATAATAATAATAATAATAATAATAATAATACTTAAATAATTTTTTACTAGTATGATTTCTCTATTAATTTTAATGTAATCAGTTTGCAGATGTCATTCCCATGTTATTTTAAGATTAAAGAATGTATTTATTCTTAATCCATTATTTGTACAAAACTTCAGATTTATTCCATTTTCATTAATTATTTCTTCAGTAAAGTATTGGCATTACCCAGAATAACTACACACCCATTTTTATATTTAAATTTCCATTTATTATTACATATTCTTATATTTACTTATTTTGTGTATTAAATCTTGTAATCTTTTATTTTTATTCCTGGTTTCACTTCCTCTGGACTCTACACTCATAATATTTAATTTTTTCCCCTTTTTAATTTTGAATGCAGTCCATCGTATTTACGTACAGAACTTACTTAGCGTTTTTTTTTTTAATATATTTAATTTTTTCCCCTTTCTAATTTTGAATGCAGTCCATCGTATTTACTTACAAAACTTACTTAACGTTTTTTTTTTTTTAAATATATATATATATATATATATATCCCTCTTATCTCACAAAAATAATACAACACAAGGAAACTAGTGAATAATGTATTAATAGCCATATATTTCATCCTGAAAATTACAGGTAATAACATCCGAGGCTTTGACCTTATGGCACAAATATCGCTGAAACAATGCATTTTGCAAAACAATATCTGTTTTGTAATATCCCAAGATTTCATGACTGTCATAATGTTTTGGTTAACTAATTATTGGTATTTTACGCCCGGTTGTAAAGCTGGCGCCAGAGTATTTTTTTTTTGGGGGGTGGGGGTATCAAATAGCAGAAAGTGTATAAAATAATTTACTTCGATTTTATATTTTCTCCCCATTCTTTCTTTCGTTGAACTAAAAATAAACTCCCAATTTACTTTGGCTTTCTTAGGGAAGTGGCGATCCCATTCATGTAAATTTTCGCGATATCAGGGATTTTGAAAGGCACTAATCCCTGCCACCTTGCGACTTACCAATCCATATCCCCCTTTCCAACTAACAGTCACAATGTTGTAAGTGGGGAAGGAAATGTTTGACTTTAAATATGTGATACACATCATATTTTGGTGTCATTATAATGCTAAAACCTAATCCAATACTCTCAATTCCTACCGTGTTTTAATAAAAACAATAACTAAAACTAAAAATACACTGAAATTCATATATATATATATCAACCTACCTATATTAAAAAAAACCTGCCGCTCACCTATGGGATTCTAAAGGTTATTAACAAAAACCAGGTGGCTTTTAATTAACCTAAAAAAATATATAACAGGAAGTGAAGTCACATTAATATTTAATTTAATATCAGCACCGACAACAAATTTAATTATAAACGATGCACGCATACCAAGGATGAACATTAACAATCTGTTATTCACGTGGACATCAGATATACACAAAATAGGAGAAAATAAATGAAAGAAAACAGCCCAAAAACAGCATTGTAGCATGTATATGCATTAAGAAATCAAAACGGAATTTTGGTGACGTATTGGAATGAAACGTGGATGGCTTTATGAAAATCAGAAGACAGGGAAAAAAGTTACTTAAACAAATACAATCATTATTTTTCAGCAGTAGAAATTGAAGCAAGTAATAGGCTTTTTTTTAAGTTCTCGAAACATTTAGAGGAAGGCACAGAGAGGGAAATAATCTGCAAACCATTCATCAAACAAAGAACATCCATCAAGTCAGAATATAATAACATAAAGATGTTCAATTTTAACTATATAAACTACATACTTAGACGCAATCATGCAGGTTAAGCATGAGCATCTCTTTGCCCAAATGGAAGACAGTCGGGTTGAATTGTTGAATTTCAGTATAACAAGTATGTGTATGTGAATGGTTTTAAGTAATAGTCTATTAGTATGAGATCATGGCTCTGCTTAGCGGCGTCCAAAATAGACTGGAAACGGTAACGTGTACGATCACTAACGCAAGATATAAAGTTATCGAATCTTTAACTCACTAATCCCGGGCGATGCGATAAAATTTTGCGTAAGTGACATTCACATAAAAATAAATACAAAGTATAGAGTAAGGATAACAAAGAAAGATGTATTGCTACGATATTAAAATAATGTAATCAGTTCATATATTCGTTTTAATATCAGAAAGTTGTAAGACTGTAAATCGCTAATCTGGAGAAATTAGTTAAAATTAGAATTCAGGACTGGGTGGACAGCAATATGATACTTTATAAGGGGCAACATGGTTTTGTGAAGGATAGGTCTTGCCTAAGTAATTTGCTTACGTTCTATAATAAAGTAACAGTGGAGTTGGATAAAGGAAATCCTTACTCAGTGATAGTGCTTGACTTTGCAAAGGCTTTTGACAGGATTCCACATGGAACTCTGTTACATAAATTAGAGCAAATGGGTTTGGATCCGAAGATGGTGATTTGGATTAAAGGATGGCTGGCGGACAGATATCAAAGAGTGGTTTACGGAGGAGCTGAGTCCAGGAAAAGGCAAGTGACTAGTGGTGTACCTCAGGGCTCAGTTCTTGGTCCTCTATTGTTTAATTTGTACATCAATGATATTGGAAATACCTTGAATGGAAATATCCACTTGTTTGCTGATGATGCAAAATTGGGAAGAGCGATAATCAATTCAAATGATGTGGATATTTTACAGGATGACTTAAATAGGCTGACGCTATGGACTGAGGTAAATGGCTGTCAGTTCAACGTGGCTAAGTGTAAGGTGATGCACTTCGGGAGGATGACATCGCATGCTGTTTACTATATTAACGGAACTGAACTGCAGGAAGTTGATGAGACAAGAGACTTGGGAGTTATTGTGGACAGAGAACTTAAGTTTAAAGGCATATTGCTAAGATTGCCAAAACATCACATCAAATTACATGGTTGTTGAGGAACACACTAACAAGCAGGGATAGGGAAGTTATTGTTCCACTCTATAAGGCATTAATAAGGCCGCATTTGGACTATTGTGCACAGATCTGGTCGCCAGGATTTCTTGGTGATGCGGAAGCGGTAGAGAGGATTCAGAGGCGGGTTACAAAGATTGTTGCAGGTCTGTGGGATGTTCCCTATGAGGATAGATTGATGATCTGTGGGCTCCAAAAACTAGCTGATAGACGTAGGAGAGGAGATATGATAGAGGTATTTAAATTGTTAAAGGGATTTTACAGGATTGATACTGATGATATTCTTAAGACCAATGCAGGATGTGAGAGAACGAGGGGGCCATCCCTGGAGATTGTGTAAGAGTGTGGATAACAAGAGTGTTAGGACTAGATTTTTTACTTGGAGGGTTGTGAATGGGTGGAATGCTTTGCCAGAACTGGTTGTGAATGCTTCAACTGTGAATGAATTTAAGGAGAGGTATGACAGGTATTGTGTAAATAATGGTTAGTGTGTCGATGTCGGTTCTCCCGCGATGAGTCTTTTGACTCCATGGAGACACCGTTAAAATAATAATAATAATAATAATAATAATAATAATAATAATCTAACAACTTTTCCCATACAAGGAAAAGGAAGTTTGCGACAATGTAAATTTCGTCTGTAAGTTTCCAATCTATTTCGAATTTTAAAGTTATTAATTATTGAAAGAACAGTGATTTAAACTAATAAACAGTTACTGAGAAAGAGATCCAAAAAGGCTTCACTTCGGAATTATTCAAATTAAGTAGATATTAAATCCAACATTATTTCAAAGCCAAATAGAGAAACTACAAGAGTTTAATGCCGAATATAGAAACTATAAAAAAAAAGGGTTAGGTACCAAGAGATAACCACAGTTACTTGCCAGGCTCTTCATCAGTGGCTGCTATAATTAGTGATAAACATGGGCCAGCTCTGATGGGCTACCGGTGGAGACTGAACTGCCCACTCATCCCCAAAAGCTAGATAGGGTATAAAGGACTCGTCTACTCCCTATAAGGGAATAAAGCGTTAGATGATTTATTTTTTATAGAAACTATAAACATTTTGGGGGATCCAAACATAAGCAAACCTTTCATGACATGAGAAACTCGTAGTAAAGGTAGTGTAAGCTCTGATCACTATCCTTAATATTTCCCATAATGTAAAACATATCTTCTAGTGGACATGTTTGATGTTATACATTATGGAGGTACTACCCAGAGCAGTTTCGACCTTTCTTGAGGTCTCGTCAGTGTGAGCCAGACCCAGATGTAAATACTTAGGTTGAAGTGATGCAGAACTTATATTTTTCCGTGCGAGTTGCTAAAAAATGTGTCACATCACAAAAGACACCAAGAATTACTGAAAAAGAGAGCCAAAAGGCTTCATTTTGGGCAATGCAAAATTATTCAAATTAAGTGGATATTGAATCCAACATTATTTCAAAACCGAATAGAGAAACTACAAGAATTTCATGGCGAATATAGAAACTATAAACGTTTCCGCGGATACAAGCATAACCAAACCTTTCATGACAGGGGAAACTCGTAGTAAAGGTGGAGTAAGCTCTGATCACTATCCTTAGTATTACGCATAATGTAAAACACATCTCCTGACAGGTTTCGACCTTTTCTGTGGTCTTGTCAATGGGAGCCAAACCAAGATGTAACTACTCAGGTTGAAGTGATGCAGAACTTATACTTTACCATACGAGTTGCTAAAAAACTGTCACATCACAGAAGGCACCAAGAATTACTGAAAAAGAAAGTCGAAAGGCTGTTTTTCTTTCCCTGTCATGAAAGGTTTGCTTATGCTTGGATATGCCAAAACTTTTATAGTTTCTATATTCTGCGTGAACTCTTCTAGTTTGTCTATTCTGCTTTGAAATAATGTTGGATTCAATATCCAGTTAATTTGAATAATTTTGCTTCATCAAAGTGAAGCCTTTTGGCTCTCTTTTTTCAGTAATTCTTGGTGCCTTTTGTGATGCGACACCTATTTTTTTTACCTCTGCATCACTTCAACCTGAGTATTTACATCTGGGTCTGGCTCCACTGATGAAACCTCAAAAAAGATCGAAACTGGTCTAGGTAATGACCCCCATAATGTATAACATCATACATGTCCGCTAGGAGATGTGTTTTACATTATGCGAAATGTTAAGAATAGTGATCAGTGCTTGCTCCACCTTTACTACGAGTTGTCCCTGTCACTAAAGGTTTGCTTATGCTTGGATCCGCCGAAAGTTTTATAGTTTCTGTATTCAGCATGAAACTCTTGTAGTTTCTCTATTCGGCTTTGAAATAACGTTGGATTCAACATCACTTAATTTGAATAATAAAGATATGAAAATAAAGAAAGGAAAATCTTCAACCTCAGAATAAAGAGTCTGAAAAGAGATGCTATGAGAGAAGGAAGCCTTTTTGCTTAAAAAATCTTGTAAAGGATAAATCGAGTTGAATCCTTTCAAATAGTTATGGTGTGTCACAGGGATTATTCTTTGAACATACAGAGTGATAAACAAAGCTCTCCTGCTTATATATAATTAAACGCTGGGAGATGTAATGAATGCATCAGTACTCGACCAAACTTGGCGACTCCATACCATTAGAAGACCTATGGCACATTGCACCTTTCAATAATAAAATACCTGGATTCGATTCTCGTCGCGATGAAATTGATATTTATATGGACTTTTTCAATTGAAGGTGACTTAGCAATGTCATACGCAAGTAGCAAAGTTTTTTGACCGAAAACTTGAATGTTTAATCGTGTGTACAGACTGATCGGCCATAGAACACACGCAATTAACAGACAAAGATTAATGATGTCGGTATTTGGCGTGTGGATATAGTATTGAATGTAGACAGTAAGCTTAGGCGTGGACGGTGGTTAAGTAGTGTAGACCTTTTGGCTGATTAGAGTAGGATTCATTACGGCAATAAGTAGTTTGCCTGACAGAAGGCATCATGTAATAATAATAATAATAATAAAGGAAATTTAGAGCATTAAGAGAGAGAGAGAGAGAGAGGGGGGCATGTAGTTTTGTGAAGGAGATTAACAAGTATGATTAGTGATGTGTTAGTGGACAACCCACTGCCTCCATGGACTACAGGGAGATCACATTCTTATCAATGACGATATCATTGGAGACAGCGTCGATTGGTGTCGGGATCGTTTAGCTCTATGTTATCCCATCCCTTTCTATCCATTTCGAGATATCTCAGCTCTCACTCACGCTTTCCAACTTTTGTGGACAGATTACAATTTATGCACACTCTTCTCGGGCGTTACTTTCTGTTTCTGCTTTCCATTTTAATGAATATGAGGGATTTCATCTTCTTTCTCTCTCCCATAATTTTTTCTAATTATTTTCTGTGTTTGTTGTCTCTTCTATTTTATTTCTTCTTTGGTTATGTATGTATTCTTCCTGGTCGTAAAACGTTTGTATAGTCTTTCTACTGGAATTATTAATCTTATGTTATCACTGCTCTACTTTCCAAATTTCATCAATAGCCTGTAGGTTTATTTTTGCATATCTCATTTTTATTTCTTTTTTAGTTTAAATCGTGTGCGATATCGCTACATAAAAAATACGTGAATTTAACCTCTTCCCTGCTGTAAACAGAGATGTATTGGCTTCATCCTATTGTCCCAGAATGTCATCGCTGAAATTTTGGATTGCTTTATAAAAACACATATGTTGCATTCTTGCCATAATTTCAGAACTGTTCACTCAAATTCTCCAACTAGAGGATGACTCATATTAAGCGCCTCCGTAGCGCAATTGGAAGACAACGTTACATTGCGCCCTTCGATTGGAATAGGCCCAAGTTCGATTCTCGTCGCGACGGGAGGAATCTTTATCTGGACAATTTTCAATCGAAGGTGAGATAGCCGATCTCATACGGAGGTAGCAGGGTTTTTCTCCAGGAAACTCGGGTTTTTCATCCCGCATACAGACAAATCGGCCCTTCAGAACACACGCAATTTACAGGCATAGAATACTAGTTGTGGTGGAGGTGGGTGGTAGATGGAGATGATTCGTAGTAGAGGTTCGGTGTAGTGGTTGAGACAGTTGTAGGTGTCCTCCCGCGATGAGTCTTTGGACTCCTTGGAGGTGTCAGGAATAATAATAATAATAATAATAATAATAATAATAATAATATAGAACCGAACTCAAAAATTCTGTTATAGACCAGAAATAGCAACAATAACTTTTTAAAGAACTTTTGAATAGCCTAGCACTTAATACCCAATTACTCAAGATAAATTAAATCTCCTAAAATTGTAATAGATTTCTATTCTTTGTTTGCGATTTAGAACATATACCTTGGATTCAGTAATATATGAATATCCCTGTACTTTAATAACGACTAAAATTCGCAAATATTAGATTATTGGGCTCGTATCTGTCCTATCTAGAATTATTGATTCTCGTACTTAAATAAAGAGGGGTGATAGGATTGAGTCTTACAAACTTCTGAAAGAGTCATACAGGATTTAATTTGATGGAATTTTTCAATTTATGTAGGGTGAGGAAAGGACAAGAGGGCATCTTTGGAAACAGAGAATTAAGGCCGCCAAGAAGAGTGTCAGGGCTAGATTTTTCTTTCAGAGGGTGGTGAATGATTGGAATGGATTGTCATTGAATGTTGTGAGTGCAAGCAGTGTTAATGAATTCAAGAATAAGTATGATAGCTGGTGTGTGTAGTATGTGGCCTCCCTCGATGAGTCTCAGACTCTCTGGAGGTCTCTCTTAATAATAATAATAATAATAATAATAATAATAATAATAATAATAATAATAATAATAATAATAATAATAATAATAATAATAATAATAATAATATTCCATTCATACTTGTTTATCACGTCTATTATTATTTACAAAAGCGTGAAAAATATGTTAAATGAGGAAGCCTACTTGCTTTGTCACTGTGATATTCCAGATCCCACTTCGACTTTTCCACAAATTCACACATTATCGTTCATATTCCATACTAAACATGAAAAGATCCTGTCCAGTCCATTGAATTCGAGAATAACCTAGTCTACGTTCTGATATATAGTGTCTCTAACTCATTCTAAAAATCACAAATCCAGCATAAATGATCTAATACGTGGGACTTTCCTCAGATCGATCTAAACATTTAAATTTAGTGTATTGCGATTCCGTTTATTCTGATACAGTTTGCTCGACTACTAAATTTTCTTCCATTTTGTTCCTTACATTTTCAGTTAATTTTTTTTTTTTTCTTCCGAAAATATTTTGCCTCTTCACTAATTACAGTGTCTATAATTTTTGTATTGTGGTCTGCTTCCTGATATTTTAAATAGATATAAGGACTCTACGTTATCGTTCATATTCAATAATAATCGTGAAAAGATTTTATGTCATTAATAAAATTACGGAAAGAATAACCTAATCTACTTTCTGATATTTGCTTTCTGTAACTCATTCTAAAAACCTATGACGTTGGCATAAATATTTAGATTTAGTAAATTGCGTTGCCTTTCTCCCAGATTTTTGCGAAATTTTTACAGCCACACTTGTTGAGATTAAGAGTATTTTTATGAAATCAACACCAGCTTTAAACATACTTTAAACCTCAACAAGTATGGCTGTATAAATTTACCAAAAATCTAGATTATCTAGTCTGGAACTAGCATAAAATAAGAGGCAGGAATGGGATATCTTCTCAGTAAAATTGTAGGAGAAACATTATTAGGATACCATTCAAACCAGTAAATAAGAGAATAATAATAATGCCCAGATTTGACGCAAGACCATTTAAAATTACAGTCGATCAAACTTATTCAACCACTTAAATTACTGAAGAAGAAATATAGTTCTATAGAAATCTATAAATAATCCTGAAATCAGTACCAGAGAAACATATACTAATCATTGCAGAAGATTGGAAAATCACTCCGTTTCCGATATAGATAGGGCCAATTAGAACCTAATTCCTTGAGGTGTCCATTACAATTTTTTTAATCTAGTCCCACTGTTAGACAAAATTCGTTCGTGTACACTGACAACCATGTCTTGCGCTCTAAAGAATCTGGATATAATAGAAGAAAAATAACAACAAATAAGTTCACAAATGTTAATTATTAATTAAAATTTTTAACTTATGCGTTAATAAATGTTATTATTGTAATTTGTGTTGTAATCAATACCGTTAAGATAAACTAACAGATACAGTCTCTATAATTTTTGAATCGTGTTCTGCTTCTTGATCTTGAGAAAGATATTAGGATTGATTTTCTTTTTTCTTTTCGTTATTTGGTTTCTTCCCATGTTATGTTAACTGCATGTCATCAGGTGTAATTCGTTTGTCACAATATCAACACTATGCATCAGTAGTCACATCATTTCCGGATCCTCTCTTCAAAGACTTCATGCTATTATAACCTCTTCTTTCACTATACACTCCTTCCCTTTTGCGTGAGGGCGACATTTCTTTCAAACCATTAATTAACCTCCAATGTATCTGTAGACCTCCCTCGTTCTTATAAAAGTGAGCAGTATCCTCTTCGTTTTCATTTCTATTTCTTTTGAATTCCGCAAGGCTTCGCCTACCAATTGTCTCCATTAGCTTCAATGTTTGATGTTGCTTCTGATCATCCTTTATACTTTGTGTATGTTGCATTCACCATTATATTTGTCAATATGAGTTCAATACACCTTAAACCATTTTGCGTTAGCCTTTATAACTGGCTTATTTGCAATTCACACTGTAATATTCTTCTCCTTCAAGAAAATGCTTATCTTCTCTTTACTGATATAAGTTTATAAATTAGAGTAAATATATCTCGAAATCTTGTATTCAAGTTTCATTATTTCTTCGTATTCGAGATTGAGCCTTCTCTTCTCAAGAGAACTTCAATGATTATGATGATGATTATTATTATTTATGTTTTTAATCGTGCAAGGACGCAAATGCCATGTAGCACAATCTCAAATGTTACAACAGTAAACAAGTTAATTCACCCCGCCCACTTTTGATATATTGAGAGCAAAGTTTACGCCATTTTCTCACATTAATCTGACTACAATAAATCCCGCCGAACATATTCAACACGATAACGTTCACTGTGTTATGTCAGAATCTTTAAATAATTGAACAGAAAATTTTTATACGAATTCTGAACTCACATAAAACATAAGAAGCATATAAAAATAAATACTGAATTATACCACCAACACTGCTCAACAACCTCCTAAAATATATCGATGTTTTAATCCTTCTATTGAAAGATTAAAACATCGAAGTTTCTATATATGATGCAAAACCGTCTGTGTAAAACATTAACAATTAACAGTCCTAACCATTATGTAGACTACAAAAAGAGGAGATGACATAATCGCGTTTGAAAATGAAACACAGTATAACCGAAACTCTAACCACTTTCGAACTTGAGGAAACATTACATTAGGAAATTACGACTAACGACAGCCACAAATACCTTATAAACACAATATACAGACCTCAAAGTAAGAACCCTTTCATCTTCCTACAAGAACTAGAAACGTGATATCTTATCCTAATGGTTCAAAATAACACCCTTAATCGTAGCTCTCCAATCATTAACACATATCTTGACATATTAAGACAGTACAATATAAAGCCAACTATAAACTCCCCAACAAGAGAAGAAATTCTAAACAACTAATTAATTAATACAATTATGCATTGACCACATAATTGTACCTGCTCCTATGAACACAAATAGTTCATCATTCATCACCATTAAAATAGCTGACCACTACTTCGTAGCAATTTAATTCCATAGTACCACCGGCTTATTCCGCACATGCTATAAAACCTCATCAGATAAACTACACTATTCAATCATTGTATAAAACAGAGCTGATAAGCTTTTGAAAGAAATAACTAAGTAATATAAATGATACAATAACTTTTTATGGCTGTCTTAAATTGCTGTTCACAGAAATGCAACAAAAGCCTAATAAACAGGATCAAAAAAAAAAAATCAGCTAACGCCTTTTTATTCCCGTATACGGGGAGTAGGCGAGGCCATTTAGCCCTATCTAACTTTTGGAGACTGAGTGGGCAGTTCAATCTCCACTGGTGCCAATCAGAGATAGATGGCCCAAGGCTGTCACTAATTAAGCGGTACTCAGTGAAGAGAGACGACTCAAATGTGCCGCCATCTCGTGGTCCCTAACCCTAACACAATATATTTAATGTCTGAAATAATGTGAGTTCTACGGTCGATTTTCTTGAGTTTACAGGACGAAAAACCCGAGTTTCCGGGAGGAAAAACCTGCTTGCCCGTGCCAGAGATCGACTAACTCGGGAACCGGTCGAAAAAAGGCTTAGAAAAATTTCCTCTAGTCGCTGACTAGACTCGAAACCAAGTCTTCCTTCGTGCGGCCAAGCGCCGTGGTTGGCAAACGCCACATCCACTGAGTATATTTTTATTAACACTAAAGCATCTATGTACAATCAAAATAAATATATATACAACTATTTACAATATATACATTTGTACATAGAATGCTTATTCTAATTGACATTTTGATTTACATTTCTTGAGGCTACTTCTACTGAGGTTATTTGTATCAACAACAGCAGCTGTGTACATTTAAAAATAAATATATATACAGCTATTTACAATTTGTACATAGGCTGCTAATTCTATTAGGCATTTTCATTTACTCGTTACAATATACTTATGACACCTGTTTTACAATCACTGTTTAAATAAGATACAACATCACATGCTCAATTTCTATTTTTCTTATTGTCCTATTGAATTGCTTGAGCTGTTATTTTTGTTGGTATATGTTACATCGTGATTTTAGTCTATTTATAAGTTCCATTATCAGATCAGTCTATTCTCGTTTATATATATATATATATATATATACATACATACATACATACATATACATATATACATCCATATACACCCACCCACCCACACATACACACACACACATATACATATACATACATATATATGTTAGCATTGACATTTTCCATATGTACAATTCGTTTTACATATATCTTCATTTTATATCTTTGTTGACATATTTTGGAAGACTATTTTATTAACTTAATTAAATGCACATCTTATTCTTAAAATACATACATTGCTTATGTTTTTATTTACATTTATATATGCATATATTTTGGTAGTATCTCTATATCTCATGCAGATTTTATTTTTTTGTAGGCACTCTTATTTTTACAAAAAAGAATTCCATCTTGCTTTAACATTATATTGTTTGCTTAACTTAAGAGGTAAATCTGTAGTTTCTTATATACAAAGTTTTCTGAATTGCAGAATTAGTTACAGGTCTATAAATGGATAATATATCCTATTAACATTTTGGGTTATTATCATGTTATGAACTTATGTTATCTGCATTTCTTACAATTGACACTTCTACCGTCCTTGTGTCTGTATATACAAGAACATATACATATGTCTGGTAGTATATCTTAATCTACATATTTATTACTAGAGTAGTACTGACTTATCTTAAGGAGTAATTTACTATTTACTTTTTTTTTTTTTTTTTCCTTACACAATTAGATATACATATATACATACATACATATACATACATACATACATACATACATACATACATATATATTTACACTTAGCTATTTTTTTTTTCTTTGGGTTTTGACTTCCGGCTTTTGGTGATGTTAGGGGTAAAATTCATTTTTGCTCTCTTTACTGGGGTCTGTTTAGTATTCCATTCTGATTTCTCTACTTCGTTTTCTAAATCCGTTTTACTTTTTTTTTTCTGTAATTTGTGTTACCGAGATGGTTTGAATTATTTCACTGTTTGGAAGTTCTTCATCTTCAACCGGGCAATTATTATTTAATTCCTCATTTGTGTTATTCGGAGTGATTTTTTTTTCTCTGTAGTTTCACGTTTTGTTACTTTTTCTGAATTTGAAACTGACCTTTGGCTGTTAGTCTCCTCGCCCGCCCGGATAATCCCTTCCTTTGCCTTTAGCGGAGAGTTATTCTCATTACATTCCGCGTGACCGTGGGTGTTAAGCCCTGGGGTACTGCTCTCATTGACCCGATTATCTGCCTCAAATGCAATACTTGAGGTTATTTCCTGGAAGTCTTCTGCTTTTTCAAGCTCATCGCATGTGTTCGGTTGACTGCCCAAAGGGCGCGCGGCCAACATGGAGGCATATGTCTGCCCTGAACATTGTTTAATACCGTGTCCGATTCTCTTGCATCGCTCACATTTAGATGCTGTACATTCTCTTCTTAGATGACCTACCTGCCTGCATCTGAAGCATACAGGAGGTCTTCCTGGAATGATTACTAAGCCTGGCATTTTAGAAACTTTTATAATGTACGGGATATTTTCTATTCTGGCATCGTCATTCAATGTAATAGTCAATCTTTTTTTGTTGGATAATACATGCGCCCATTCTTTATCTTTTATATTGGATACATTTTCAATACATTCTATTTTACCAAATGATTCAAAGTGCATGCCAACTAATTATTAGATATTTGGGGGGGGCAACCAATGAATTAAAATATCTAATTTTCTAGACCTCACAATGGGGACAATTTCACATGTATGGTTATTAACATTAAGCGATTTTAATTTAGCAAATTTTTCTTTCAAAGAAACATGTTTAAATGAAATTATGAAAACATAACTGAACTTTAAGGAGCCAAGGTGCCATACATCGGAACCTCTTACCTTGCCTTTCAAACTTTCGATGATATCCAGTTCTGTATATGGGGCGCCAGAAGGATCACACTTTAGGATGCAGGCCTTGCTCCAATCTAGTTCATCTGGGAGATTCAACGATGAGAGAACATCTGAATTGAAATCCTTCGTTGTACTGGCAGCAGGTGACTGAAAGACGGTCGCTGATGCCTGTTCCATTGTGTTATGTAGATTTGTTACTGTAGAGACTGGGGATGTATCCTTCAGAGATCCAGTAGCCTTGGTACTTGAAGAGGTATTGCCAGATGAAACATTTCCTTCCGGTAGTTGTTGAAAGCTAGTAGCCTTAATAGGTGAGCTTGTATTAGCAAGTGAAGATTTTTCCGCGATCGACAACATGCTGTATGAAAGCAGACGGTACGTTAAGGGCCGCGTGCCCGCACTGGTAAGGCTTAGCAGCACTAATCCTCTTACGCTCGAACACTAAGGAGCACACAAAAACACGTCTGCTCTGGTCAGAGTTCACGCCACTTCTACGCCACATCCACTGAGCTACACAGGCTCTTAATAAACAGGATACATGTGCTAAAAATGGATAAATGAGATTATCCTTTATGTCCTGAGGATAACCTTCCGGTATCATATATATATATATATATATATATAATAAAGAGCCAAGAGGCTATTTTTTTCCGGGCAGAGTAAATTATGTTAAGGGGGATAAAAATTACCTGTCCTAACCATTATGTAGACTACAAAAAGAGAAGGCAACTAGAGGAGGAGTCTATCTACAAAAAGAGGAGTATCCGGATTTAAAATAATGAGGGATTTTTTATCCCCTTTTTTCACCTTGGGTATACTATATACTATACGTTAAAGATATCAAGCAATTTTATAAACTTGGATTTAATTCTTTTCTCCCAAGTAAGCAAACATGCAAATAAGCCAAGTTTGTGCCTGAAGTATTTTCAGGTCTGAGGCAACTCGTGGTAAAGGTGAACAAGCTTTGATCACTTGCCTTAGTATCTCCCATAATGCAAAGCACATCTCCTTGCAGACATGTATGATCATCGGCCTATTGAAAATAAGTTGGGTCAGAGTTTCCCCGAAGAGAAGAAAAAGAAGGGCAAGGAAGTGACAGAGAGGTTGAGGTGGGGTTCTGTGGAGGGGGGAGAAGGATAGGAAAGGGAATAGGATGGGAAGGGTAGCTGGGTGGGTGGGGATGTCAGGAGTAGAGAAGAAGAAGAAAATAGGACTTAGCTCATAATACTCATTTTTCTAGCTCAATGCTATCAGATGATAGCTGTTCACCAGAACCAGATGTCTGTCTCATACGATCAAAGAGACCACAGAGGTAATAGGGTGCTATCCAGTTGAATGTCCAGGTGAAATACCTCTTCCTCAAATATAAATATACTTGAGACCACATAACTCATGTTTAGTTGAAAGAGACCAGATAAAGGTTCCTCATGTCTTGGACGGGAAAATAACCCAGGACTTTCCAATCAAGGCTTTGTCAATGCTGACTGTTCCCTGCTTGCTTATCTGAAAAACAGGTATAGACAACATAGATATTAACAGATGTATCCACAACAAACGAAGAGACAACCCGTTACCAAATGCAAAATTTTCAACAACACAAAAACTGCAGAGAAACTAAACGAGGGGGTGGATTTATAATATATAGCAAACATAAATTGGAAGTACAGTAAACACTCGATTTTATGGATCTCGATTTAACGAACTTCGGATTTAACGGACAAAATTTCCAGTCCTTATGTCACCTGAAAATTAACACCCTGTTAATTTTGAAATGTTTTTTAACCAAGATTGGCTTATAATTAAATTAAAAGGTTAGTTTTTGTTATTAATTTCCTGATATTTTAAACAAATTTTGGCGAATAGGCCATCATATGTGGGAAAGACGCTAAATAATTTAGCCTACATAAATGAGTCACTGCTCATAAAACATGTTCGCTGAATATGTTTTATGAGTGCTAATTACACAAGTTTGGTGTGATTACCACGTGATCACACCAATCGCGCTGTAATTGGTTCTTTTGTCACGTGGCGTGACTTTCTGCAGCAGTTTCAACGCGTGCCGGTAGATGTTCCGACGTGCGCTAAGCCATACCAAGTAGTGTGAATTTGTTTACTCGCGGTGAATGGTTTATGTACTTACGCATTTTATAGACCTATTCAATACAAATTTAAAATTAGATATGAATGAATTGAAAAACACATATTTGTAACCCTGACCTTAAAAAAGGGATAAACGGAAATGAGTTAATTTAAAGTTAATGTGTCTGTATGTACATATACGAGACACATACACTGGAGTGTATGTGTCTTGTATATGTACGCAATATGGAATAAAAAGAGAAAACGGCATCGGAGATTAAAAATAACAAAGACAAAATAAAAAAAAATTGTGATAATATGTGATGTAGGTGAAAACATCAATCCTCGAAAACATATGAAATTGGCATGTGAAACGTCAGTTGAAGAAGCATTGTTGAAGTGATATGCAGAGCAACATTCTGGTGGCGGTTCCAGTTCAGGCAGTTGAATTGAAATCTACAGCAAATAAATTAGCAAATCAAATGAACACACCATTCAAAGCAAGCGATGGATGGCTTTGCGCTTTCGCAAATGGCACGGAATTATGAACAAACTAATTTATGGTGAAGCTTCAAATGCTCCATGAGAAGATACTGATCCATTTAGGCAAAAATTAATAGAACGTGTAAATAACGAAATGCTCTTACAGTCTCGGATTTATAATGCTGACGAAACTGGTTTGTTCTGGCGTTTAATGCCAGAAAACACACAAGCCTCAAAATATGAAAAATTGACGCCTGGAAGAAACATCAGCAAGGAAAGGATCTCAGTGCTGTTTTGCGCTAATGCAGATGGATCGCATAAAGTGACACCCGTAATTGTTGGCAAATCTCGTAAACCTACAGTTTTAAAAAAAAATAATAAATCATCTGCTCGTTTCGTATTATAACTCTAAAAAGGTATGGTTCAACTTGAATATTTTTCAAGACTGGTTCTTTAAAGAATAATTTGTACCTGCAGTCAGGAAATTCCAAGTCCAAGTTGGCATACGTCGGAAGATGCGAAATGTTTATTGCTTTTAGACAACGCGCCTACTCATTCATCCGAAAATATTTTATGTTCAGGAGATGGCAAATTTAGATGTATGTTTTTGCCAAAAAATATATCACTTTTATTTAGCACATGGACCAGGGGATAATTCTGGCAACCAAACGAATATACCGAAAAAAGTTTTTAGATGAAGTAATGGTTGTATTTCAGGATGAAGATAATGAAGAAGATACAAAAGGTATGCATACCTTACAAAACTTTAAAAAGTTACAGTTTAAAATCTGTCATTTTAATTTTGCGGCAGCATGGAAAGAAGTGAAAGTTCAAACATTGAAGAAAGGTTGGAAGAATTTGCTTGGCGATGAAGATACAGACTTCGATTTAGAAGGGCGAGGGTTAGTGATTACTGCAATACAATACAGAATATTGGAAGGGAGGAAGTAGCTGAGGGAAATGTTTTACAGTGGTTAGAAGAAATCAAGGTGATCCTGGATATCATATCATGACAGAAAATGAAATAACAGATGAAGTTATGGTCTTGGAAGATGAGGAGGGGAGTAAAGATAATGAGGAAGAAGAAGAAACAACATGCACAAATATTAAATTATCGGTGATTAGATCGCATCTCGACGATCTTATAACATTTATTGACAATTCATCAGATTACGAAATTTACCTTTATAACACACAGTTTCGTAATGTTAGGGAGCTAATTATAAAAAAAAACAGCAGAATTCAGAAGTTCGAAAAAAAAAAAAGATAGTTTTTTTCAAAGCAAGATTAGCTAAACATAGCGCCTCAACATCGAACATTAACTTCACGCCAGAACGGAAGTGTATGGATACATGATCAACCGAAGATGAATAAATAGGAAAATATTTTGTGTTTTTATAAAATTCAAATTTTATTTTTAACAACCTTGTTTATTTGTTTATTTAAATATAATTAAAGCTTATTTTCGGAAATATGTTTGTTTATTTATTTCGATATAGACCGCAGCCTTGTTTTTTACAGTCTCAAAACCACGGATAGGTTATAAGCAATAATACATATAGAAAACGTTTCTGTGAAATTAAACTTTTCATAGATACAGTAGTTAATTTTAATTGCATAAAAGTTTCTACATAAGTAAAACATTTAAATTAGCTAATTTGTCAATTTTTTAACATACGAATTCGAAAAATCTACTTTAGTATATAACGGACGTTCGGATTTAACGGATACCCCCCCCGGCCCTAATTAGTCCGTTAAATCGAAGTTTTACTGTTATGCAAATAAACTATAAATTAGAATATGCGGAAAACATATGCATCGAAGACAAATATATCAAACAAAAAACTACAAACTACAAAACTACAAGAACAAACCATGGAAGAACAAACTTGAAATATCTCCTAACAAGACAGTTTTGCAAGCTGAATACAAAGGAAAACGGAATTATTGAACAACACAGATTAGAATGGCACAAAAGAAACTGTTATAGGAATAAATTATTACAGCTCAAAAACTACATAAAAGAAACCTGAAACATAATCAATGAAATGCTAAACAATACACGCACAGAGCCACTTCCTCAGAAACGACAAAACACGGCTTTGCTTGCGAGCCCAAATCCAGCAGACTGCAAATATTTTTTTTCAGCACTTCGTGAAGTGCGTCCAAAAACTGCAAGAAACCATTTCCCGTGTGGATTTGAGTGCCCATTTGGTGTGTGCTGTCGTGGCTTGTACAACCCGCGCTGCAACATTCACGTCAATTTGACCGTATGACTGCATTTAAGGGTGTTTAGCACATTAGTGCTCATCTTAATTGGACAGATGTAATTAATTGTAGGATAACTTTGAATACTTTAATTTATCAATTAATTATGACTAAATCTGTGCAGAGTTGGGGATAATGTGTTTGTTTTTAATTACAGTATATTAGAAAACAATTCAACTTCAACTTTACTGACTCCAAGGGTGAAGCAAGATGCTTTTCATATTCCTTGCTGTCTGAATGGATACAGTAAAGAAAAAAGTTTATGAGCAATATGCTCGCCCTCCTGAGAGGGCAAGGGGATTATAGGTAATCCCCTTGATCAGGATGACTTTAGGTCTTTTGTGTTTGTACAGATCCGTTTCATCATAGTCAGCAGCTTATTGCACCAGTGGATTGGGATGTGTAGCCGTTTTTAGGAAATACTTTGATGCAAGAGACTGAATGAAAGAGTATGTATAAGGGATGTCGGTGTCCCAATGAAGTCAAACATCGCTGACAAACCATAGGACGTTCAGAATCATACAAAGGCACTTGTTTTCACTTGCTGCAGTTTGAGGAAATTAATATCAGCGGTATGGCTCCATGCTGGCGAAGCATGTCATTATAGGACGAATCACAGTTTGTAGGGGATCAGTTTGATTCTGGTGTGTAATTTGCTGTTTCTGTTTATTAGGGGATAGAGCTAGGCGTTGGCTTTGTAGGCGCTTCTGGAGAAGAGAATGGCTATGCTCTTCAAGGGATTTACTTGTAATCTGCAATTGGAAAAACATTTTCTTATATTTGTAGGTTTTTCTTGGAGTTTTTTGGTGACTAGATGTGGGCCAAAGGATCTAGTTAGTATCGCTGTGTCATCAGCGTAGACGGCAAAGGTAGAAGACATTCGATTGGGTGGAATATCAGCCATTAATATTGAGAACAGAATTGGGGCCAATAATGATCCTTATGGAACACCAGCCAGAATGAGGCGCTTGGGAGATATCGTGTAGTTTATCTTGACCTGCATAAATCTGTTGATGAAGTTTGATTGAATCAACTGTACGATCTGTAGTGGGATGTTAAATGCAATGAGCTTTGGAGCAGACCATAATGCCACAACTTATCAAAAGCCTTGGCCATATCCAGAAAGTCAGCTCCGGTAAGTTGAAGCCAATTGTAGCCTGTGATAATATATTCAGTTAGTCTTTAGATCTGTTGAGTGGTACTGTGATGTTGACAAAATCAAAATTGTTCATTTGGTTGGATATTCAGCTTATTTACTATGGATTGGAGTCTGGTGAGGATAACCCTTTCGGCAATCTTTTCCAGGTTTGAAATCAGGCTAATGGGACTTAGAAAACAATAATGAAGGAGAATGCTATATTTCAATTATAGAAAGGTGTAAAATTTGAAAGAGGAGGAAGAGGCGTAACTCCTTCGACTACAATACGGATTCCCATTGTAAATATGGGCAAAAAGTTATGTTTATTTGAAAATTATATATTAAAAAAGTCTATGTTATATACAAAAACTTGCCTATCACATCATTTCACACTTCACGCATGAAAAATATATGAAACTCAGAACTCATCACAGCTGACAACGTTCAATAATTGACACAATAACCAATCACAACCTCTAGGTGCTATTGTCTCTGGGCTAACCCTGACACACTAAGAATATGAACCGTAGCGACCTCTTTACATCTTTTCAAACTGCTGAAAGGTGTATGTATTTTGAACGCATACGAGGGTTATTAAAGAATGTGATGCAATGTTTATGCATCGAAAATTGAAGAACTAGCATATTAGTTTACTTTAAAGAATTACACGACGTTTGGAACGAATTAGGGGACACTTTACTGGGAATAAATGCAAAAAATATAAAATCGGTGATTGCTGTTTGGTGGATGAGCACCGTACGCCTAGTACACCCGGAATATTCGCCCATGCATCTACCGCGACACAAAGCAATATTCTCCAATCAACGCGGCACCCGACAGTAACAAAAGTAGAACTGTCACTTGCAATTCATCAAATTATCTATTCCTGGTCCTTTGTAAGGGTTAATTTGATGAAATGCAAGTGACAGTTCTACTTTTGTTACTGTCGGGTGCCGCTTTGATTGGAGAATATTTCTTTGTGTCGCGGGAGATGCATGGGCGAATATTCCGGGTGTACGAGGCGTACGGTGCTCATCCACCAAACAGCAATCACCGATTTTATATTTTTTGCATTTATTCCCGGTAAAGTGTCCCCTAATTCGTTCCAAACTTCGTGTAATTCTTTAAAGTAAACTTATAGCAAATGAAAACTTAAAACAAATGAAAAACAACTAAACTATGTCCAGATTTGGTAATACCGTTAAATAAAATATTCCAAACGGCGCATATACCTGAAACACTGAAGACAGCATTAAACACTCCCATACACAACACATGGAAAAAGGAACATTATAAGTAATTACACAGCCTATGCCACATTTTCTATAATCAAACAAATCATGGAGCACCTTGTGCATTGCAATTGAAAAATTCTGAATCATCCCAAAAACAATATGGCTTTCAAAACAATAAAGAAACAGCAACACTTCTGGAAGATTTCACAGACCCAATAAATTCTGCCTTAGATAAAAACAGAATAGTTTTATTCTTATTATTGACATAACAAAAGCGGTTGACAAATTAATCACACTAAACCTTGTTCAACAAACTAACACATATCGGAATCGGAGGTCGTCTACTCCAGTAGTTCTAAGCATACATGAAAAACAGAAAGTACATCACACGCAGTGGCGTACCTAGTGAGGGGCGGTGGGTGCGGTCCGCACCGGGCGGCACATATTTGGGGGCGACATTTTTTATATTTTTAATTATAGTTGTAAAAAACAACTTGTTCACTTCATAAGTTTACTATTCGATTTCCAAGAATTATGAATTACTATATGATTTCGAATATTTTTCCTCGTCGTCAAGTAAATGTAGGGTAGAAAATATTATCTCTAAATATTTTGCTGGGATACAGACATCAATGGTGCCAACGTCGAGTAGAAGTTCTATGTACTACTCCGTGCTCGATGTTTATCGAATGCTTAGTATTACCGTTAACATAGAGATGACGTGGCTAAGTCACACTCACGAGGCTACATCTCTGCCTCCACTTCGTCCCTCAGAGGCCAACTCTCGCTGCGCGAACAGTATTTTGTTCTATGTTGGTGCTTGAAATGTACGCAAGCAACGATACTAGACGAAACACTGGCGGCCGCGTATGAATAATCTTGAAGCTCCGCGAAATCCGATATATTTTCATAAGTTAAGCGGTCGACCTCTACTCACTCTTTACTGCATGGTGGTTCAAATATTGTGTAACTTGCAAGTAGTAATTTATATTACTGTTTCAGTTTTCAGAAAATTGTTCTAAGGTAAGTTATTACAAATTAAATTTCTTTTGTTTTCTATTGCATTAAAGTAGCACAAATTATTTGTGTTTTATTGAAATTTCACGAAATTTATTATTTATTAAAAAATACGAAAATACGAAATAGACGTTTTATTTCTATAATTTATTTTTTTAATATATCCGTAGGATGAAACGAATAAAAGAAAGCGGAGCGTCATTTAGAAAGAAAAAAGAAGGCAAGGGAGGAAATACAGAATAAAAATACTGGAGCACTACTCAAATACATCTCCCGTGAATCAACTTCTAGTTCTTTTAATATTGTTGCCTCAAGTACTGGCAAAGAAGCCACCCTCGAAGGCGAAAAAACTTATTCCAATGTTGTTGAAGAGGAAAGACCTGGCTCACACACTGGAGAAGAAGTAGAAAGTTCATCAAGTTCTGATGAAGAGTCTGCTGCACAAATTATTCCGTCTATTTCTATGAAAGCTGTTGGATTATGGCCTAACAAGATTGACGACAATACAAGAGATTCCTGGTACGTCAAGGTCCGTTTGCAATTCAAAATTTAAACGCCGATTTTAGTGAAGGAGTAAAACGTCCTGGTAATACAATTAAAGTCAAAGGTGAAACAAGAAAGCTTAATCGCGACTGTTTTTTTCAAATTTTACCTAATGGTGAAAAGCTCTTAAGATCGTGGATGCTGTATTCATCATCGAAGAAAAGTATTTATTGTTTTTGCTGCAAACTGTTTGATGATCTTTGTCAATCAAGTTTTAACACGGAAAATGGTTTTAACAAATGGTGGAAACTTCATCCCAAAATAAGTCAACACGAGTTGAGCCCACTGCACATTCGATCATTTTTCCAATGGAAGGAATTAGAAATAAGACTTGGACATGGCGCAACTTTTGATAAACTACAACAACAGAATATTGATAAGGAAATTAAAAAATGGAAGGAAATTCTTACAAGAATACTTGATATAATTAGATTCTTAGCAAAACAAAATTTGGCATTTCGAGGTCATCGTGAAAGTGTTCATCAGGAAGACATCAATTCAATGGAAAATAGAGGAAATTTTCTAGAGCTTGTTGACTTGTTGGCTAAGTACGACCCAGTATTACGTGAAGATGTAATAAAAATTAAGATGGGTAATAAATATAGTATCTCTTATTTGTCGCCGAAGATTCAGAACGAATTGATAGAGCTATTGGGAGGCGCAGTGAGAAAAACAATTATGGATCAAATAAAGAAAGCTAAATACTTTTGTATGATATTTGACAGCACTCCAGATATTTCTCACAAAGATCAAACCAGTCAAATTATTAGATATGTAGTTATTGATGGTAGCGAAGTTAAAGTTGTAGAATCGTTTATTGACTTTGTAGAAACTAAAGGAAAAACTGCCGAGGAAATCACAAATATGATTTTAACAAAATTAGAAAATGACGGTTTAGATATAAAAAATTGCAGAGGACAGGCTTACGATAATGCTGCCGTCACGACAGGAAAGCACAGCGGTGTTCAAACTCGCATTAAGGAAATAAATCCAAATGCAGAATTTGTAGCATGTACAAATCATTCTTTAAACCTGGCATGTTTACACGCAGCTTCTACTGCTATCGATTCCATAACATTTTTTGGAACTATCGAACAGTTGTTTTCGTTGTTTTCTTCTTGTACTCATCGATGGGATGTTTTACTTTCTGTCACTGGTCAAGGTGTTAAACGCAGTGTAGAAACTCGCTGGAGCGCTAGAGCAGAAGCGGTAACTATAGAAAAAAACATTTTTTTTACATTTTAAGCGCTTTAGAAAAATTGACATCTGAAGAAGAAAATAGTAAAATGAGATCAGATGCTGGAATATTACTCAATTCAATGATTTTTTTTTATCTCAATTTATGGGAACCCGTCCTTTTGGAAATTATAAACGCGCAAAAATACCTGCAAATAAAAGGGTTAAATATCCGTCAATGCCATATAAAACTAAATTCTTTGCAAACCCATTTCATGGAACAAAGAGATGCGCTAATACAAAACGCTGTTATAGCAGCCAAAACAATTTGTGAAGAGTTGGAGATATCGACTGAGCGTCGAGTTAGAAGGAGAAAAAATATGAGTGGGGAAAATTCACGAGACGTGGGGCTATCCTTAGAACAAGAAGTACGAAGAGAAATGTTTTTATCTATGGATAGAATTATAAAGGAAATAAAAGAACGCTTTGATCAGTTGCATGTCCTTGCAAGAAAATATTCGTGTATAATACCACGTAACGTACTAAATGAAGAATTTGAATGTCAAATAAATGACTTTATTGACATTGATAAAGAACAGTTCCATATTGAAAGAAAAAGGATCCAAGTTTTTAAGGCTGTACCTACACTACAAGAAGAGGCAAAACGGGGGGAAGGCCCTCTTGATCTACTAAAATTTATTTTTTAGTAGATCAAGTATAGATTGGAAAATTCTGTACCCAACATTGTAATTTTGCTAAGAAATTTTTTAACAATTGCTATCAGTGTCGCTAGTTGCGTAAGGAGATTCTCCAAATTGAAGTTGATAAAAAATTATCTTCGTTCCACAATGAGTGATTTAAGACTACAAAATCTTGCAATATTGTCCGTAGAACAAGAAATTACAAATAATATAAATTTTGAGAGCATTATACACGATTTTTCTACTATGAAAGTTAGAAGAGTAAATATATAAATATGTTTACATACACATATGTGTACAATTTGTTTGTATATCCAAAAGAAATGAAATTATTTATTTATAAATATAAAATAAAAAATATTTAATGATCATTTTTTTTTGTAAATTAGGTATATGTTTTGTCTCATAGATGGGGAACCTGCGGCCTCCGTAAGTTTCTTGTGGCCTTTAAAAAAGTATCTTGTATTTTTATAAAAGTTGCATTTATAGGTATATCAACTTATGCGGCCTCCTTTATTACTGCCTTATTTAAATATGGCATCCAATGGTAAAAAAGCCCCCCACCTATAGTTTGTCTCAATTGCAATTATTTATTTATGTTTATTAATTTATAAAAACCACCATTTGTTTGACTTAGAAAGAGCGGCAAATTGGTGACCGCCCCGAGCGGCAAAAGTTCTAGTCCGCCACTGATCACACGTATAGTATCAGCACACAGCAAAAAGTTATGGTAAGTTGGGGAGTACCACA
Organism: Typopeltis vanoorti; assembly: GCF_054136105.1. NCBI lineage: Eukaryota > Metazoa > Arthropoda > Arachnida > Uropygi > Thelyphonidae > Typopeltis > Typopeltis vanoorti. The sequence continues at coordinate 54,896,803 of NC_143555.1, read as the reverse complement.
AGGAGCTGTTCTCTATCTCCCATTCTGTTTACACACACACACACACACACACACACACACACACACACACACACACACACACACACACACACACACACACACACACACACACACACACACACACACACACACACACACACACACACACACACACACACACACACACACACACACACACACACACAATATTAGCCATCTTCTCCTATAAAGTAAACTCTCCCAATACCCATATGACCCAGCCATAGTATACATTCACGACAACACAAATATTGCTTATACAAATAGGCAATACGTCATCAATCAATAATCAATAACTTGTTAACTCAAAACGCCATATATATATATATATATATATATATACCTTGAAAAAACAAAGCTAATAATATTCAAAAACCTCCAGATCCAACCCATAGTAAATAAATATATAACTGCTCAAAATCCATACTCCTATGGATTTTGAGCAGTTATATATTTATAACTGCTCAAAATCCACACAACGCACTGAAATAAATCCACAACCATCACACAGGGCATAAACATAGCACTTTGTCTCGGACTTCACTTCGATGCTGATTAAAGTAGGAATAGCCTTACAATTATTTACACAACAAACTGAGGATAATGGCAAGGAACTATCATCATCATCATACGTATCAAGGATTTAGGCCTAGTATGGCCTGTTCCGGCCTTAGAAGTCATCGTTTAAGAGGACGTCCTGGTTTTCTTTTTCCTAATGGCTTGTACTTTAAGGGTTGTTTTGGTAATCTTTCTGTTTTCATTCTTTGAACGTGTTCCATCCATCTATGTTTATATTTTTTAATTTTTTCAATTACTGGTTCTTGGTTTAAATCTTTCATAATATCTTCGTTTCTTTTGTGATCACATAGGGTATACTTTGCAGTTTTTCTCATAAACTTAATTTCTGCTGTTGTTAATCTTTGTTGGTCCTTTTGTTTTATTGTCCAGATTTCGCTTCCATACATTAAGACCGGTAGGGCTAATGTATTGTATACTTTTAGCCTGGTTTGTTTTTGAACTAGGTTTGGTTTAAATATAGAGTTAATTGCTCCTGTTATTTTTAAATATTTTTGTTTATATCTTTTTCATTTTCATAAGTGATCATATATCCTAGGTAGTTAAATGAATTCACCTGTTCTAAGATCTTGTTATCTAATACTATTTTAGTTCTTGCTGGATCTTGTCCTTTAAAGCATTGTTTTTGATTTTTCCGTTGATATTATCATACCATAATCTTTGGATATCTCATTTAGATTTAAAATAGCTTTCTGTAAGTTATCTTCAGAATTTGTAATTATTATTTGGTCGTCTGCAAAGAGGAGAGTGTTTAAGTTAACTGTAGGTGAAAGTTTAATTCCTTGATGTAAATTTTTACTCCATTTTATTATTATTTCATTTAAGTAGATATTAAAAATAGTTGCTGAGAGGGGACATCCCTGTCGGACCCCTTGGTTTATCTCTCTTTTATATGATAGCTCGTGATTTAATCTTATTTGTATTTGATTATTTTCATATATACTTGTGACAGCTTTTAGGATATTATTTGGTATTTGTCTTTCTTTTAATATGTTAAATAATATGTTTCTTTTAACTTTGTCAAATGCTTTTTCAAAGGAACTATCATATATTGATTAAAATCATTGCCCCCACCATTCATTAAAATATTGATTTCTAAGGTATTTGGTGAAAACATTTTATAATACACATTTACATCATACTCATTCTGGGCAAACTACAAACTAAACAGATTGCAATTGTTGCAAAGAAAATGGTAAAATACATATCCTGAGAATCACTGGAGTGGCCCACCGTCATACGGCAGCAACGTCAAAACACAAAAGATTCAAGGTGGACAACTTATTATGCCACTACACAGGCATGCTGAAACATTACACATTACCAGAGTCCAACCTACAGAGCAACGAGTACAAAATATCAGATAACAAGACCGCAGTCTACAAACAACATATATATTATGTATGATAATACCTACGGAAAAGCCACCTAAAGCTTCTAAATACCGTTGGTTTTCTGCAAATAAATTTCTGCAATTTTTTGCTCTACTCAAAGGGAATTGTAGAATTCTATTCAGTATTATCTAAGGATGACGAATTTAATGAAGAAGACAACTACGAAATAATTGAAGTTTCACAGATTCTGCCAGAGGAAGTTAAGTGTAGCATCCAATTTTACAGAATGAAAAAAATTGCAGGAGAGGATTGATCATTTCCGCACCTGATTTTAGAAGTTCAGCTATAAAAAATCAGGTGCGGAAATGACCTGCAAAATCTTTGTAAAACTATTTACCTCATGTCTGAAGAAGAACATAGAAGTCTACCCTAATTCTGATACATAAAGAAGGTGAAGTAGAAGACTAGACGAACTACCAAACCATCGGTTTACTATCAATGTTTTAAAAACGTCTTGTCTCATAGCCTTTGATGGACTCTAGACATAGCGGTATTAATACATTTGATCATACTCAAGTTGTACAAGAGATTATAGAACAGTGAAATGAACATCACTCACCATTATGACTTGGTTTCATTGATTAAGAGAAAGCCCTCGATTTAGTAAAAACTTGTGCAATACTTATTGCATTATGAATCCAAGAACTGGAGTAGCCATATATAAGGAATATCATATCACCATTCACCAATGTGACAAAAATTAATTCATTTCAATAGAAACATCTGTACTCTGGAAATACAGAGAGGTATAACACAAGGTGACACAATATCCTCAAAACTATCCACAGAATGCCTAGAAGAAATATACAAACTTCTCCATTGTAAAGAGAAAGGTCTGAAAGGTCTGAAGATAAATTGAATGTATTTAAGCCATATACGCTTTGCTGATGATATATTTATCTTTATTTCAACTAAACATGAATTACAGACTCGTATCCATAAACTCCAAATTGCTAGCAAAACAGCCAGCCTAAAGATAACTAAATAAAACTCAAGTTATGCTCAATTGCTCTGTTCAACCAGAAATAATAAAATTCATAATGATGGAATTAAACTAGTAGATCATTACATATACTTAGGACAACATATATCAATGGAACAAAATATCATGGATGAAACAAAAAGACTGTCAATGGCTGAATGGAAAGAATATTAAATTTTCAAATTACATATTAAATTATCAAATGAAAACTACCTATGCCTGAAGAGTAACATTTTTATTCAATGTATTCTTCCTGTATTAATATATGGCTGTGAAACATGGACAGTAATGCAAATAAAATTCAAAAATTAATAACAAAACAATTTAGGGTGGAACGAAGTATGGTGATATCACAATAATCACTTGCAAAAGGAATACATGGATAAGAAATCAAACCATCTCTGATATCATTGGAAGAGGGAAATATCTGAAGTGGCAATGGGTTGGGTATATTGCTCGAAGAGAACGATCAACGATCGATAAAACAATTGCTGTGGATTTCACAAGAGGAAAAAACGACCATGACGCCGACCTTAATCATGATAGATTGATGTCATCAGATTTGTAGAATCTTTACTTCAGCTGAACATGAATTACAGACATGTATCCATGAAATCAAATTGCTAGCAAAATAGCTAGCCTAAAGATAAACTAAATAAAACTCAAGTTATGGAGTAATCATGGAAAGGTTTCATCCAGCAGTGGATTGACAATGGCTGATGATGATAGTTTTTTTTTTCAGGCACATATACGTGTATATATAATCTAGATCTACATATAAGCTAAACAGATATACATGTAAGCTAAATCTACACTTGGTTCACAATGGGTACTGAATCAAACCTTCCAAATCAGGGCAATCTAGTATCTTCCTCAGATAAGTTCAACAGACAAAGCTTCGATGACGAAAGAAGAAACGCCATCCGAATCCGAACAAAAACGTTTATTTAAAATGAATGTGCTAAGTAATTTGGAAACCGAATTTTTGTTTTGATAATAAATATAACAAGAATGTTTTAATAGTATATATATAGAATACCTAACACTAACAAATTTTGATATTGAGTTTTTATTTAAAAAATAAAAATCAGCAAATGCGTTTTTATTCCCGTATAGGGAGTATGCGAGGCCGTTTTAGTCCTATCTAACTTTGGGAGACGGAGTGGGGAGTTTGATCTCCACTGGTACACAATCAGAGATAGCTGGCCCAAGGATATCACTTATAAAGCGGCACGCAGTGAATTGAGACTGCTCAACAAGTGCTACCATCTCGTGGTCCGTGACAATGGGTACCCTAACACAATATATTTAATGTCTGATATAATGTGGATTCTACGGTCGATTTTCTTGAGTTTTCGGGACGAAACACCCGAGGTTCCGGAAAAAAAAATACCAGCTTGCCCGTGCCAGAGATCGATTATCTCGGGAACCGGTCGAAAAAAGACTTAGAAAAATTTCTTCTAGTCGCTGACCAGATTCGGAAGCAAGTCTTCTTTGGTGCGGTTAAGCTCTCATCATCATCATCATCATCATGCGAATCAAGGATTTAGACCTGGCATTGCCAGTTCCGGCCTTAGAAGTCATCGTTGAAGAGGACGTCCTGGTTTTCTTTTCCCTAATGGCTTGTACTTTAAGGCTTGTTTTGGTAATCTTTCTGTTTTCATTCTTTGAACATGTTCCATACATTTATGTTTATATTTTTTTAATTTTTTTCTATTACTGGTTCTTGGTTTAATTCTTTCATAATTTCTTCGTTTCTTTTGTGATCGAATAGGGTATACTTGCAGTTTTTCTCATAAACATTTCTATTATTATTAATCTTTGTTTGTCTTTTTGTTTTATTGTCAAGATTTCACTTCCATACATTAAGACTGGTAGGACTAATGTATTGTATACTTTTAGTCAGGTTTCATCACGTTTATTCACGTACCACAGTCATAGTAGTGTGTGTGTGTGTGTGTGTGTGTGTGTGTGTGTGTGTGTGTGTGTGTGTGTGTGTGTGTGTGTGTGTGTGTGTGTGTGTGTGTGTGTGTGTGTGTGTGTGTGTGTGTGTGTGTGTGTGTGTGTGTGTGTGTGTGTGTGTGTGTGTGTGTGTGTGTGTGTGTGTGTGTGTGTGTGTGTGTGTGTGTGTGTGCGTGCGTGCGTGCGTGTGCGTGTGCGTGTGCGTGTGCGTGTGTGCGTTCGCGGCGCGAATTTCTCAATCATAGATTTCGTAGCTTTTCAACACAGCAAAAAACCAATAAATAATAACCAACTGGTGTCATCCTCAGATAAGCTTACATATGAGCTTCGAGGATGAAAGCAGAGAATTTAGTTCTCATCCAAGATGTATCATATGTAACCAAATGCATATAAATGTACGTATCATATGTAAACGAATGTATGTAATGTAAGTATCATATGTAATCAAATGTAAGTAATGTATCATATGTAATCAAATGTAAGTAATGTATCATATGTAATCACATGTATCTAATAACTATAACAAAAGTATGTAATATAGAGTGATTATATCCATTGATATTGTATATATAGAGGTGTAAAATTGCAAAGAAACATCTGTAATAACATTCATTATGAATATTATAATAATATACGTTGTAAACAGTTATTGCTATTATTATTATTTAAAAAAAAACTTTATTTACGAGAAAGTATTTGTTATGCATAATTGTGTTCCTATAATTTATGTAATTTATCTCAGAAATAATAAAAATGTTAAAAATTTTTTTAAAAAAAATATTATAATTATTATTATTATTATTATTATTATTATTATTATTACTATTATTATTATTATTACTGTTGTTGTTGTATTTTGTAGCGAATTGTGTGTCGTATTAATGTACTGTATAATGAACTGTATGGACATGCTTGCTCTTGAATATTTAAATATTATGAATAAATATTTATTTGCTAGTGAAAAATTATTATTATTATTAAAATACAGGTTTCTCTATCTAGTCAGAAGACTAATCATGTTAGATCCGTTATTTCAACACTAGCCATCTTTCAGAAAATACTCATACTAGCTCTCCTTAAACTCATTCACCGGCGAAGCATCCACAAAAACATAGCCCATTGACCACGCTACAAGCTCAAAACCTAGTCATAAGACTCTTGCTAACTACACTCTTACACAACTTCGAGTGATGAGCCTTTTTTCTCTCCCTTCTTACAATGTACTAAAATAAACTCTTCAGTGTCAGTCCTAAAAAAACCGTTTTATAACTTATATGCTTCTATCATTTCTTCTCGTTTTTGCCTAACAACTAAATTTTGAAGCCTACAAACCTTCAATCTTTTCTGACCTGTCACTATTTGTTACTCTCCTCTGGATCCTCTCCACAAATTTGGTAATCCCAAAGGAATTTTGAAGTTTAGATCTGTGCGCAGTAGTCTAGATGTGGCCTAATAAACCTTGCATATGGGAACAGTACCCTCTCTATTCCTGCTTGTTAGTGTGTTAATCAATAACCACGTAATCTGATCTTCTGTTTTGGTTACCTTCGCAATATACCCTCTAAACTTTAACTCCCTGTCAACAGTAACATCCAATTCCCTGGACTCATCAGTTTCCTGCAGTTCAGTTCCTCCAATATAGTACAGAGCTTCTCTTCCTAAAATACATCACCTAATATTTGACCAAATTAAGCAGGCAGTCATTTACCTTGCCCATACTACTAGTCTGTTTGCTAGTCTTCCTGCAGGATCTGTGAATCACTTTCATTTACCATTAGTGTTCCTATTAATCTGTCATCCTGGTCAGATCTCCTAAGGATTTTATATGGATTGACTTTATGCATCATTTGCCCTTTTAAGGAATATTTTCCCGTCTGTTGATCGTAGTTACTGAAATTTTTTTATTCGCTGTTTTTACTTTCTTGAATGGTAGAATTGTTTTTGTTAATATAGTGTGAAGTACTGGGACAGGTAGATTTTGGGATAATCCTACGTTCCATTCCGATCCGTGGCTAATGATTTTTCTTACCCTACTGGCCTTTTTTAGGTTTTTCGATCTGGTTATGAGTTAATGGATGACCTGGCAGGATATATTTTAGTTCAAACGTAGTCTGCAATTTTCTTATCTGTTTGAATTACCGTTTCTCTTAAATTGTCAGTCAATACAAGTTCCGGAAGATCGTCTATGAGTAGGTAACGTTTTTATGTTGTTGGTTTAAAAGTTCTTAATGCAGTTTTAGAGAAATTTGTTGTTTCCGTAGTTCTGTTGGCAATTTTATGATGTTTTAATAAATTTAATTCACGATCAGCATTACTTTCCCTACAGACTTAGATTAAAATTGATCTATTCCTGGATTTTGTTAAATTTTTCTGTAATCTGTGCGGTCTGTTTTTAAAACGGTTTTTCAAATAACAGTGATGATAATAATAATAATAATCTCTACTCATCTTCAAAAGTTATGACTAAATGGACTTTCCCTTTCTGTAATAAAATGAGGTACCGAATTTATTTATATAATTATTTAGTCATATTTTCCAAAATGCACATTTATTACCCTTCATTAGTACTATGGTACAAAATGTTCTTGTGAGGATAATTTGAGGCGAATGATGCGCTGTCTAATTTCACAATTTACTTCTCCTTCTTCTTCTTGTTATTCTTCTTATTATTGTTGTTGATGTTGTTGTCAGTAAAAGTAGAAGATGAAATAGAAGCCTATGTAGGTGAGTGTAAGTGGTGCTTGCAAACTCTGCACTAGCCAACCTGATGATGATTTATTTCAAGTCAGTTACTGATTGTAGGAACTTTCTCTAAGCTTTTCTTCGAAACTTAGGGTTTTCATACAATAACATATCCTGTTAGAATTTGGTATCAAGAGATAGCAGCAATTGTTTGCCAGCATCTTCATCGTTCCCACTTGTAATCAGAATTGATTTGATATGTGTGGAGACTGAATTGCTCACTCATTTCCAATAGTTGGAAGGCCTCGCTTACTACTTATAAGGGAATAAAAGGAAAAGCTGATTTAATTTTTTCATTTATTTATTTATTATTATTTATTATTATTATTATTATATATAATTTATATAATAGTATGATTATATAACAATAATTTACTATATATTAATATATATATATATATATATATATATATATATTAGGATAACCAAGCAATTTTATATGCTTGGTTATTTTAGCTCCTAATCCCAAGTATGCAAACAATTAAGTTTGCGCCTGAAACAAAGTTCAAGTCTAAAGATGGTACAACACCAGGGCAACTCATTGTAAAGGTGGCTAAAGCTTTGATCACTATTCTTAGTATTTTCCCATAATGTAAAGCACATCTCACTAGAAGATGTATACTGCAATGCATTATGGGTGGGGTCACTACCCAGACCGGTTTCGACCTTTTTTGAGGTCTCCTCAGTGAGTAGCTAGACCCTAAATACCAAGGTTTTAGTAATACAAAGCCTTATCAACTTTACCTATTTAAGTTGCAACAAGGTGTATTAAGTTTTAATAAAAATCTCTGGAGGAGATATTGATGGGAATAAATTTTTAACTTGGGTATATTGTATATTAGGATAACCAAGCAATTTTATATGCTTGGTTATTTTAGCTCCTAATCCCAAGTATGCAAACAATTAAGTTTGCGCCTGAAACAAAGTTCAAGTCTAAAGATGGTACAACACCAGGGCAACTCATTGTAAAGGTGGCTAAAGCTTTGATCACTATTCTTAGTATTTTCCCATAATGTAAAGCACATCTCACTAGAAGATGTATACTGCAATGCATTATGGGTGGGGTCACTACCCAGACCGGTTTCGACCTTTTTTGAGGTCTCCTCAGTGAGTAGCTAGACCCTAAATACCAAGGTTTTAGTAATACAAAGCCTTATCAACTTTACCTATTTAAGTTGCAACAAGGTGTATTAAGTTTTAATAAAAATCTCTGGAGGAGATATTGATGGGAATAAATTTTTAACTTGGGTATATTGTATATTAGGATAACCAAGCAATTTTATATGCTTGGTTATTTTAATGCAGTTTTAAAGGTTTTTTTTATTTTTTTATTCCCATCAATATCTCCTCCAGAGATTTTTATTAAAACTTAATACACCTTGTTGCAACTTAAATAGGTAAAGTTGATAAGGCTTTGTATTACTAAAACCTTGGTATTTAGGGTCTAGCTACTCACTGAGGAGACCTCAAAAAAGGTCGAAACCGGTCTGGGTAGTGACCCCACCCATAATGCATTGCAGTATACATCTTCTAGTGAGATGTGCTTTACATTATGGGAAAATACTAAGAATAGTGATCAAAGCTTTAGCCACCTTTACAATGAGTTGCCCTGGTGTTGTACCATCTTTAGACTTGAACTTTGTTTCAGGCGCAAACTTAATTGTTTGCATACTTGGGATTAGGAGCTAAAATAACCAAGCATATAAAATTGCTTATATATATATGTTAAAAATACCAAGCAATTTTTTAAACCTGGTTATATATAAATATATATATATATATATACACACACAATTATATAATTAAAGACCAAGAAATTATATTCTTGATTTTAATCCTTTATCTAAGTTAGCAAAACAATGTCTTGCTTGTGAAGTATCTTCTCGACTGAGCAGCTATTTGTATATAGAGGCTAATGACTTCATATTAATTTCTTTAGTGTGTATCCCATAATGCAATTCCCATTATGCTTTACATTATATACACCCTTTCGGATGTGTATAACGCAATGCATAATGGGATTGGTCACTACATTGACTCATTTCGGCCTTTATTATGTATATGTTTATATGCAGAAATATCTCTTCAAAAACTCAGACGATACATCAGATCAATGACAATGAGTAACCCAAAAGGTCATTCAACTGAGTAGTTGATCTACTCAGAGACAGGCCCTCCTCTCCATTGAAAAGAATCCCCAGTGGTGGCTTGCCCAATAGGAGACTCACCCCACCACAGAACAGAGCCAGTCATATCCCAGGGAAGAGCATCCACTTCAGAGAATTTCCCTCATCAGCAAATATTTGTTTATATGCGAGGAAGTCTCGAAAAAAGTCGGTCGTAATCTGAAGGATCATTTAACACAACGTTAGTTCTACTTAGTGACAGGCTCACCCCGCCATTGAGAAGAACCCTCAACGGTGACTCAGCCCAATGGCAGGCTCATCTCACCGCCGATTATATCTCAGGGAAGAGTGTCTACTTCAGCAGTACCACCTCTGTGCAAACTACTTTTGCGGATTTCCCTCTTCAGTACCTCTTGTTTATTTGCGAGGAGGTCTCCAAAAACTTGGGCTATACCTCAGATCGGACACAAATGAGCAACCTGAACGATCCTTTAATTCAATGGTGGCTCTTCTCAGTGACAGGCTCACCTTATCACTGTGTAGAACCGCTCATATTCCAAGAAAAACATCCATGGAGGCACTAAAAGATTAAAGATACCAAGAAATTTTATACTTGGTTTTTAATTTTTTTCCCAAGTAAGCAAAACAAAGTTTTGCACGGAGGCACTCTCGATAGAGGCTTCCACTACGGACCTCAATCCTTGGTAAATAAGCAGCACTCTCAAGGCAAAATCCTTAATCGAGCTAAACTCTCATCCAGGACAGCAGACTCCTCACCTCAACAGAGTTGTCTGTCTTGCAGGTTTATCTCCAAAATTGCGTGGGATCCCTCAGATCTCTAAATTATGAGTAACCTGAAGGATTACTTGCCTGATTAATAGCTCTACTTAGCGACAGGCCCAATCTGTCGCCGAGTAATACTGCTCATCGGCGCCACTGCACAATGGTAGGCTCACCCTACCACCAAGCAGAGCTTCTCATGATCCCATGGAAAAGCATCGGCAGGTCCACTTCAGCAGACTATGCAATTCAGCAGAGAACCACATCAGTGGGAATCAAACCCGGAAGAGATACCAAAATTGAAGTAAAGTGGAAGTTTCATGGAGTCCAAGAACTCATCGAGACAGGACACTACTTTACTTCTGAAAATGTGCATAGATCTCATCCTCTCGACTACCATTTAATTTTACTACTACTACTACTACTACTACTACACTACTATCATCAACCCCATCTACTGGCCATCATCATCAACAACACAATTTTTTTGTCTGTAAATTGCGTGTGTTCTGAATGCCGATTTTTCTGTATGGGGGATGAAAAACTCGAATTTTCGGGAGAAAAAACCTGCTACCAGCGTATGAGAAGGGTAGAATGGTAGTAAACCATATACGGATTCCCCTCGTACCGACAAGAATCGAATTAGGTCTTTTCCAATCGGAGGGTAATGTTCCACTGTTAATTGCGCTATGGAGGCCAGACCTTCCGAATAAAATACTCTGTTTACAGATAGATGATGAAATTTTTTTTAAAATAGCTTCTACTATAAATTAAAGAAGCAAAGAAATTTTTTTGTTTTAATTTGTTATCCAAGTAAGCTAAACAATATTTTTTGCATTTAGTATCATTATGACTGAGCTACTTGTATAAGCCATGCAAGCTAAACGCAATCCAAAATAATTTTATCATTATGCTAAAAGCAAAAGAAAGAATGAATGTGGAAGAATAACTTTATTAAATGCAAATGGTACACGGGTGTTGGAAGCTAAGGAGATTGTTTAGTTAATGAAATCTCACATTGCTAAGATATATCAACCAGGTGTATATAGCATGGCGCACAGTGCTACTTCTACGTTGGATGAAGAGTTAGAGATTCATGAAAATGAGGTTGAAGAGCTGTTGCATAACCTGGATAAGAATTTGTCTATTGGGCCAGATGGAATGTCAGCCAGTTTGCTAAGGGAATGTTCTGCCGAATTTGCTATGCCTTTCACCTGTGGTATCATTCCTGAGCTGTGACTAAAGTTATACAAGGGTGGTGCAAAAAGTGATGTGTCTAACTACCGACCTATTAATATCTCTGGTGTGGTAGTGAAGATTTCAAAGAAGTTGATAGGCACTCGCAAACAGAAATGGGTAAGCAAGCATTCTATACTCTGCAGGGAACAACATGGGTTTACTAAAGGAAGGTTATGTTTTATCAATTTCCTCATATTTTATAACAATGTCACAGCCGAGTTGGATAAAGGGAATGGATACACTTTAATAATGTTGGATTTTTCTAAGGTATTTGATAGGATACCACACAATAGGCTGTTGCGTAAACTGGAGAATCTGGGATTGGAGTAAAATCAAGAGATTTTACTCCAATCCCATATTATTCCAATCCCGTATACAGTGGGTGTGAATATATCAGATTTAAGGAGACCAGTGGTGTACCTCGAGGTTGTCCTTGGACCATTATTGTTCAATCTGTACATTAATGACGTCAAGCAGGGTCTATCATCAGATTTGCAATTATTTGATGATGATGCGAAGATACGCAGGGCAATCCGGAATGCCACCGATATTCAGCAATTACAAAATGATTTGAATAGACTGGAAATCTGGGCAAACGAAAATGGCTGCCAGTTTAATGTTAGTAAGTGTAAAGTTATGCACTTTGATGTAATCCAGTGGCATATTATATTAGCGAGGTTATGCTACAAGAAACTGATGAGGCAAAAGATCTTGGTGTATTGGTGGAAAAGAATTTAAAATTCAAAGGTCACATAGCAAAAGTTTCAAATACAACTCAGAGGATAATTGTTATGTTGACATGTAAGAATAAGTAGGCATTTTTGCCTCTTTATAAGGCTTTCATAAGACCACACCTGGATTACTGTGCACATATTTGGTCTCCCAAGTTCCAAGGGGATAAAGAAGTTATGAAAGTGTGCAAAGAAGAATTATAAAGATTACAAATTATGAGGACAATTTGCGAGTATGTGGATTGCCGACTGTGGTTAACAGGAGAAATAAGGGTGATATCATAGAGACCTATAATCTTTTGAATGGGTGTTATAGCAATTCAAATGATGAAATTTGTTTGTTATATGGAAGCCGGGGAGAGAAATCGGTGGGCATCCATGGAAGTTAAGGTTGTTCTCAGTCAAAAAAGGGGTAAGAGCTAGGTTTTCTCCCAGAGAGCAGTGAATGAGTGGAATAATTTGTCCTTAGAGGTAGTGAGTGCATCTAGTGTAAATTAATTTAAGGGAAGGTATGATAGCTAGGTTGGGTAATTTACAGCCTCCCTCGATGAGTCCTTGACTCCCTGGAGGTCTCAGATAATAATAATAATAATAATAATAATAATAATAATAATAATAATAATAATAATAATAATAATATAGAAGCTAATGACTTCACTTCAATTGCCTTAGTATGTATCCCATCATGCAAAGCACACACACACACTCCGGATGTGTGTGTGTGTGCTTTGACTACTGGTTATGTATAATGGTTTTTGACTACTTCTGTATGAAAAATATGACTTCTCCATTTCTTCAACCTTCAATCTTGGTATCCCTTCTGGGTCCCACTGAAGAGACCTGAATAAATGTCGAAACTGGTCTGGGTTGGTCTTTTCTATTATGCATTACATTATACACATCCAAATGAGTGTGTGTATGTGCTGTGCATTATGAGATACATGCTAAGGCAGTTTATGTGAAGTCATGAGCCTCTATATACAAGTAGCTCAGTTGCGAAGAAACCATTTTAATCCATTATCCAAGTAAGCATAAACTTATTGTAGGTGGCGGCGCAGTAGTGTAGGCTCGTTTCTAATGTGCACATCTTTAAATTAAAAAAATTATATTTTATGGCTGTGTATTTCTCAGTTAGGTCCTTTTTTCAAGTCAAGCGTATTTATTTTGTGTCCAGTATTTTTGCCTTTGACATAATTGGTTTTTATTTGGTATCAGATTGTATGATTAGGCATCGTTGCAGCTAAGCTTAATCTCGCTATTGTGACAGCTTGTGGCTGTTAAATCTTCTTTGTAGCTACGTATGTAAATCCTTATGTTAGATATTTTTGGTTATTCATATATTGACGTGTTTGATGAAACATTTTGAGAATGATATGTTATAGTGATCGCGTTCTTGTTGTTAAGCCTAATACTGCCATTCTCTTAGCATATATGCTGGATGTTTAATGAAATCTATTGATTATAAGTGTATAATACTGAGATAATTATTTCAAGGAACGTATGTAAATTTTGTTAGGTATTGTTTAATGTTGTTTAATATGAGTATTTTATTTTAAACTTAGTTCAGAACTCAATATGATAACAAGATCACAGACAATTTGTTTGAAAGGGCACAATCACACACCTAATATATTATCTGTTTTTAATAAATTACTTGCTAGTGAAATTTTGGTGGATGTAACATTATCGTGTGAAGGAATGACCCTTAAGGCTCACAAAATAGTACTATCTGCAAGCAGCACGCTTCTATACAGCTTATTTTTAGAGAACCCAAGTAGTCATCCTGTTGTGACATTAAATGACATGAAGTTCAACGGCTTAAGGTTGATGATCCAATATATGTACCATGGTGAAATTAATATTTCATGGGATATGCTTCCATCATTGTTAAAATCTGCAGAGTTCCTAAAAATGAAAGATTTTTTGGAAGTTGCTAATAAGTACAATGATTATGTGGAAGGCATACAGCAGAGCGCTTTAGATTATGATCGTCACGAAGCAGGGAAACCGATCATTGTTCACTTGGTTGCTGAGGGTCAACTGTCAGGTGAAAGTGTGCATACGGGTGTATTGTCTTGTTCAGTGTCTGATGCTACAGTTGATTCTCACCTAACAGTCACAACCTTGGGTAATGATGACAACAGTCCTTTCATCAATTCAGGTGAATGTGTGCATAACGGTGTGTTGTCGGTTTCTGATGCTGCAGTCACGGTTTTTAGCGGTGATGATGGTCCTTTCATCAATTCAGGTGAATGTGTGCATGGCAGTGTGTTGTCGGTTTCTGATGCTACGGTTGATTCTCACCTGCCAGTCACAAACTTGGGTATGTCATCTGAGTCAGCCATTTCTTCTGTGGTTGCTGGGGATGTCAATCCAGATTACTTAACATCTTGTGTTTCTATAGTATTCCCTCTTGAATCTGATGTCAAAGTAGAAACGAAAGACTATGCAGTCCATTCCACATCTTCTAATATATCAAATGTTTTGCCTGTATTAAGTGACTCGTATGATCGCAGAAGTTTTAATGTAATATATGATGATACATCTGGTTTGACTAATATCCCAAGTTTAAGTGATCATCAAAACTTCGCAGTTAGCTACCATCAGTCACATAGGGAACATACATGTTTTATACAGCCATATCCCAATGTATCGGTAGAAGCATGTGGAGTAGACTGTGTTGTGCAAGTTCTCCTGAAACAAATGAAATTTTATAATTTTGATCAGACCAAATTGTATAATCTATCTTTTAGAATTCCAATATGTGCTAATATTTTTTATGGAATAGGAAGTATGGGGGGATTAAGAATGACATAGTATGAGAGAATGACAGAAGTGAATATGTGCATGGAATAAATAGTGCAGAAATAGATACACACATGTTGCTGAGTGATATACTAAAGAATGTGAGAGAGGTTCAAGAACAAAAACAAGCAGCAGTGGGAGTAAACGATGTCAAGTTAAGAAGAAGCAAAAAAGATGTTGTGCTGTATGGGAATTCTATAATTAAGGGTGTGAAGGATGGTAGAGTAATTAAAGCGTGTTATCCAGGGTCAAAGATTAAGGATATAACTAGAGCTGTGAAATTGCAGAAAGATAGAGTGAGTGAGATTATTGCAGTTATAGGGACGAATGATCTACATAGCGAAAGATTTTCTGTAAGACGGGATTTGAAGAATTTAATGATTGCAATGAATGCAAAGAGTGAGAGTGGAAAGATCATGAGTGTGCTACCACGATTTGATTGTGATGAAATGAACAGAAGAGCAATTATAGTAAATGGAATGGTGTCCAGATTGTGTAAAAGGTTTTGCAAAGCAATGAACCTGAATATTCATTTTATGAATGTCTAGGATGAGTTTGATAAAAGGAAGGAGTATTTTAAGAGAGATAGTTTGCACTTAAATGGATTAGGAGCTTGGCATTTAGAACATTTATTGATAAAGGACAGAGTAAAGGGTCATAAACAGGGAAATGGGATTTGCTAGGGAGGCAGGTGATAGAGTCAGCTGTAAATAGTACTAAGGTCATTAATCGTTGTGGAACTGGGATTAATTGTTCGCTGAATGTTAACAGTATACAGAGTGGGGTAATTCGCACACAGGGATATTATGGGAGGAAGGGAGTATTGCAGTTTATGTATACTAATGCTCGAAGTATTAGGAATAAGTGTGAAGAATTTTTGTCATTACTTAGTACAACATGGCCAAAAATTATAGGAATTAGCGAAACTTGGTTAACCAAGAATGATATAGTTATTGGGATTGAATGTAAGGGGTTCAGTATTTTCAAGTAGGACAGAGATGACAGAATGGGGGGAGGGGTTTTATTAATGATAGACGAAACATTAAAGCCAAAAAAGATAGAAGTACCTCACTGTGACAGGTATGTAGAGGGCAGTTCATTAGAGGCTGTTTGGTGTAAGATAGAGATTAACAAGGCGAAATATGTAATTGGTTGTTGCTATAATCCAAGGGGAATAAGGGAGAATGTAGATAGCATGTATTGGCAAATTAGCACGATGAGTAAAGATCAAGTAATTATCATGGGGGATTTTAACTTTGGGGACATAGATTGGGGGAAGGAATGGTCACAAGGAACAAAGGAAATGGAGTTTATACAATTGTTAAGAGATAATTACCTGAGACAGCATGTGATGGAAGGGACAAGAGATTCTAGAGTGTTAGATCTGGTCATAACATCGGAGAACATATCAATAAGTAATTTAGTTACAATGTCTCCACTTGGGGAAAGCGATCATGTGGTCTTGACCTGGGAGATTGAAAGACGTACTGAATATTCTATTAAGAATGGGTATATGTGGAATTACAAGGCTGGTGATTATGGCAAGCTGAGAAGTCAGCTTTCAGCTGTATTATGGCATGAGAAATTCAAGGGGAGAGATGTTGATGGTGCGTGGGAGATTCTCAAGGAGTATTTGAAGAAAGCTATATCAGACTGTATTCCCAGAGTCAGAAGGAGAAATCAAGTAGGAATAAAATGGATGACTAATACTATTAAACAAGAGTTGCAGATAAAGAAAAGGTTGTGGAAGACATATAAAGAAAAAGGTGATGAGCGTTCTAATGAGCAATATAAGGTACAGGCAAAGAGAGTAACCTGTATGGTAAGGAAAGCCAAAGCTAATTATGAGAGGAAGCTAGCTGATGAATCCAAAAGAAACCCTAAAGAGTTCTTTCGCTATGTGGCTAGTAAAAGGAAGAATATCCATGGAAAGATTACTTTAAAAAGTGTTGATGATAAGGAAATTACTGAAGCTAATCAAATAGTTGAGTTGCTTAGTGATCATTTCGCAAAAGTGTACCATCTTCGTAGTGATAGTGCAGTGTCAGATGTGCCATTGACTGATGAGAGTTAGAGATAGATGAAATTGAGGTGCTTAATATATTAAAGAACCTTAATGCTAACACTGCCATTGGGTTAGATGGCATATCGGCCCATGTGTTACGAGAATGTGCAAGAGAATTAGCGACTCCTCTAACCAGGATGTTTAATTTAAGCCTCAGTTCTGGTAAAGTGCCAATAGAGTGCAAAGAGGGGAAAATAGTTCCATTGCACAAGGGAGGCTCTAAGACTGATGTTGCAAATTATAGACCAATCAATATATCTGGAGTGGTGGTTAAGATTTTGGAGAAATTAGTTAAAATTAGAATTCAGGACTGGGTGGACAGCAATATGATACTTTATAAGGGGCAACATGGTTTTGTGAAGGGTAGGTCTTGCCTAAGTAATTTGCTTACGTTCTATAATAAAGTAACAGTGGAGTTGGATAAAGGAAATCCTTACTCAGTGATAGTGCTTGACTTTGCAAAGGCTTTTGACAGGATTCCACATGGAACTCTGTTACATAAATTAGAGCAAATGGGTTTGGATCCGAAGATGGTGATTTGGATTAAAGGATGGCTGGCGGACAGATATCAAAGAGTGGTTTACGGAGGAGCTGAGTCCAGGAAAAGGCAAGTGACTAGTGGTGTACCTCAGGGCTCAGTTCTTGGTCCTCTATTGTTTAATTTGTACATC
Organism: Typopeltis vanoorti; assembly: GCF_054136105.1. NCBI lineage: Eukaryota > Metazoa > Arthropoda > Arachnida > Uropygi > Thelyphonidae > Typopeltis > Typopeltis vanoorti. The sequence goes on along the minus strand of NC_143555.1, from coordinate 54,878,712 downwards.
AATGATATTGGAAATACCTTGAATGGAAATATCCACTTGTTTGCTGATGATGCAAAATTGGGAAGAGCGATAATCAATTCAAATGATGTGGATATTTTACAGGATGACTTAAATAGGCTGACGCTATGGACTGAGGTAAATGGCTGTCAGTTCAACGTGGCTAAGTGTAAGGTGATGCACTTCGGGAGGATGACATCGCATGCTGTTTACTATATTAACGGAACTGAACTGCAGGAAGTTGATGAGACAAGAGACTTGGGAGTTATTGTGGACAGAGAACTTAAGTTTAAAGGCATATTGCTAAGATTGCCAAAACATCACATCAAATTACATGGTTGTTGAGGAACACACTAACAAGCAGGGATAGGGAAGTTATTGTTCCACTCTATAAGGCATTAATAAGGCCGCATTTGGACTATTGTGCACAGATCTGGTCGCCAGGATTTCTTGGTGATGCGGAAGCGGTAGAGAGGATTCAGAGGCGGGTTACAAAGATTGTTGCAGGTCTGTGGGATGTTCCCTATGAGGATAGATTGATGATCTGTGGGCTCCAAAAACTAGCTGATAGACGTAGGAGAAGAGATATGATAGAGGTATTTAAATTGTTAAAGGGATTTTACAGGATTGATACTGATGATATTCTTAAGACCAATGCAGGATGTGAGAGAACGAGGGGGCCATCCCTGGAGATTGTGTAAGAGTGTGGATAACAAGAGTGTTAGGACTAGATTTTTTACTTGGAGGGTTGTGAATGGGTGGAATGCTTTGCCAGAACTGGTTGTGAATGCTTCAACTGTGAATGAATTTAAGGAGAGGTATGACAGGTATTGTGTAAATAATGGTTAGTGTGTCGATGTCGGGTCTCCCGCGAGAGTCTTTTGACTCCATGGAGACACCGTTAAAATAATAATAATAAATAATAAACATTGGTTTCTTTACATGGATAATGGGTTAAAACCAAAAATATAATTTCTTGGAATCTTTAATTTATAACAGAACCAAGTTAAAAAACTTTCAATAATTATATAACTATATAATACAATAGAATATATATTATACTTTTTATTATTATTCTAACATCTTCGTGAAATCCCTAGACTCATCATGAGAAGGCAGTCTATAGATTTTCTTCTCATGATGTGTCCCTACACAACATATTAAACATTATCACATGTTAATTATTTTACTGCACAATTATGCTAATATTACACG